>NW_024609880.1:70502246-71102246 GCF_016920785.2 Ixodes scapularis | reverse complement strand
GATATTGGTCGAGTTGTCTCTGGTTATCGTATACTGCAATACGCGGATGATACTGTCCTGTTCTCTGGTCATCTATGTGCTGAAGAGGCGGTACGTATGCTGCAGAGGGATGTACTCAAGGTCATGAACTGGTTTGATTTAAACATGATTAAAGTTAACACGTCTAAAAGTTAGTATGCTTTCATAACCCACTAAAGTTGATTAAACTACAAGTCTCTAGTTTGCTACATTCTTCAAACTGTGTTGCCTGTTGTTGTGTGCCTGTGGAATAAGTTCAGTTAAATATCTAGGGGTTTTCTTCGACTCGGATTTATCTTGGACAACACACGTGTCTTATATCACTAAACGTCTAAGAGGTATCTCATGCTTGCTCTGCAGCACGAAAGTGTTTATGCCATTTTCTGTTAAAAAAGTGATTGTTTATTCCCCAGTGTATAGTGTGCTTAGGTATGGTATAACACTCTTTGCAAACTATTCTCGTCTGTGGCGTTCTAGGGTGGATAATGTCCTCAGGGGGATCTTAAAGAGCTTGGCTTACATCTCTGCTATTGCTTCAAGTGATAATTTATTTCAGTCTCTCGAATTGCCTTCGTTTTATGCGCTATTCCAGCACACGGTAATACATCCGTACTTCTAGTCTAATGAATACATAGTTCCGCATACTACATCCCGCGCATTAAAAAATGTTCCCCGCTTTGAGATACCTAGTTGTCGCACAAGATTTGAAGAATGTGTCCGACGGTATTACATTCCACATTTTTTTAACAACTTACCCGACTCTGTTTATCATGTTGAAACAAGGAGTAAGCGGAAAAATGACCTGAACAGACTATATTTCTAGGACAGGTCCTGTGTCTGTTCACGGGTTTTTCTGCCATTGCGTTTATTGCCCTGTGTGCGTAGTGTCGTGGGTGTGAGTGTGTGTCGGGGGGAGGGGGGGGGTTGAATGGGGGTAGAATATTCAAGCAAGTTTACATTATAGCGTCGAGACGGCCTCCTTGAAACATGAAGGTATTGTGTTTCCATGCCACCTAAAACCTGGAATTTGCATCCACTGTGTCTCAATTATGTAAGATGTCTTTCATAAATGTTTGAGTCAAGTCCCACAAGCCCTTGTAGGCTTAGACGGACCGGTTACTGTACACTGTGAAGCGCCCTTGCCATTAAACAACAAAAACTGATTGCCTATAAACTTATCTCTAAATAAATTATTTTTCCTGTTGATATCAAAAACTGCCATAAAAGATTACAGCGAAACGTTTAGTAAAAATGGTAGACCAATGGATAAAGGTATAAATCTACACTATGTGGTACTACTTTTTTTAATAAAAGCCTTAGAAAAGATTTATAATGATACTTAAAGAGGGTTTTCAGGAATAAAGGATCTTCAAGGAAAGTCAAATGAGACTGTAAAGTAGATTCAAAAGTTACCTTCGAAAAATATGTATACACGAAATTCTAACCGATTATAAACAATCTTGAAATACATCTATTTATTGTACATGGAATAAATGATCCATGACTAGCTGATCTTCTTGAGGTTATTGCAATATATATATATATATATATATATATATATATATATATATATATATATATATATATATATATATATCAGGGTGTCGAACCGGAACCGAACCGAACCGAAAACCGAACCGAACCGGTATTTTTTCCGGAACTGAACCCGAACCCGAACCGTTATATTGTTATCGCCATGAACCCGAACCGGAACTGAACCGGAAAAAAAATAACGGTTACCGGCTCATGTCAAAACGGTTCGGCCACGTGCTGTTGACAATGAATGTGCTATCAATGCCATTTGTTTTTTAAGTGCCGTCAACTGACACACACCTCGCTTACATATTTTTCTTCTCCACTCAGTCTTAGGAATATAAATGCTGCATTCATGAATCTTGACAAACGCTGCATCCATGAATCTTGACATAGGAACCAGTATTGCGCTGGTCGCGGCTTGCATGGAAAAAAAAGAATTGAAAGGCTGTGCAAAACAAAACAAAAAAAAAATCGCGTCACGGGATTTCATTTTCCTACAATCTCGTAAATCCTAAATGCTGCTGCGTGCTCATTTCATAACACGTTTCTAGAACGCGCGAGTTCTTGAAGCTTGCTTCCATCGGAATGAGAAAAGAAAAGGCTGTGGAGTTTGATAATAATGCATCCGGTTTCGTATAGGCACTTTGAAGCTAACATATTTGTGAGACAGCGAACTCTTCTATTTTAATATTTATCCTATTACGTCCTTCTGGCGTTGCGTTCGGTGAAGTGCTTTTTCATATTCCGTATCTTGTTTAATGAAAAAAGGCTAGTTCAAATAAAGAAAGCTGTATTTTCTCCCCACTGTTCCTTCAATTTCTTACACGCCGAAGTGGCGGGATAGTTAGCGAGTTCTACTTGTAAGTGGGTTTGTAAGGAGGTCGCGGATTTTACAGCTACTGCGTCGGACCCAATTAGATGAAGTCCGAATGCGTAAACGTCGGTGAGGTAACCTTTGAGTGCACATAAAGAAACCATTCCTGGTAGAAATCCCAGAGCCTTACACTAAGATGCATCCCGTTTCGTATGTGCTGATTTCAGATGTTTTATTTGTAATTTATTTTGATGTTGCAATTTGTCACTTATAATTTCCAAACCGGTTCGCGAACCGGTTCAGCGTCCCGAACCGGTTCGCGAACCGGTTCGCGGATCGAATTAATCGAACCGGAACTGAACCGGAACAAAATAAATTTACCTGAACCTGAACCGTAACCGAACCCGTATTTTTTTCGGTTCGACACACCGATATATATGTATATATATGTATTGTGAGGCAACGATGTGCAGGTTTAATCAGATGATCGGAGGATTGTAGATGACGGTCAGTGCCGCAGCGCAGCCAGAAGAAGTCAGTCTGAATCGAATCGCGCGGGCACTCTGCGGCCGACACTTGAGCGCGCCACTCGCGCCACGTCGTCGTCTTTCCTAACAGTTACCCTCCCGGTGAGGAAAGTGCCGGACCGCCGGCACGTGTGTTTATGGTGCTTGGCGGTAGTATAGGCTTGATGCGTGCGACGTGCACTATGTCGGTTGATCTTGAACGCTGATCACGAGGGGCCGAAACTGGAGCAACTTCGTAGTTGGTGGACGAGAGGCGTCGTAAGATCCTGAAGGGGCCAGTGAAGCGTTTTTGAAGTTTCTCGCTCTTCCCAAGAGATCGTAGAGGCGTCCAGAGAAGAACTTCGTCGCCTACTTGGTACGCGACATCAGTGTGGGTTTCGGCATGACGAAGGGTTTGATGTTGCTGCGTCTGTAGTGTATGAATCCTGGACAGTTGTCTTGCTTCCTCTGCGCCGTAGAGAACTTCGTCGGTGTGGTCGTCATGTGCAGTGTCATCAACATAGGGTAAAATGGTATCCAAGGTTGAGAGTGGCTCTCTTGCGTATAAGAGGTAGAAAGGGGAGTATTCTGTGGTGGCTTGGCGGCTGGTGTTATAGGCGTACGTGACGTATGGAAGAATGACGTCCCAATTTTTGTGATCGTCTGCGACGTACATGGAGATCATGTGAGCTAGAGTCTGATTGAAACGTTCGGTGAGGCCATTTGTTTGTGGATGATACGCACTCGTGATGTTGTGCACGGACTTAGTGAGACGGAGGAGTTCTTGAAGTAAGTGAGCTAAGAATGGAGTACCGCGGTCTGTGACTATGTACTGAGGGGCACCGTGACGAAGCACGATGGAGTGCAGGAAGAAGGTAGCTACTTCGCAGGCTGTGGCGGCTTGCACGGCTTTTGTTTCGGCATAGCGTGTGAAGTAGTCGACGACGACGATTACCCAACGGTTATTTGAGGTCGAGAGTGGAAATGGGCCAAGAAAGTCAATACCAATGCGTTCGAACGGGCGGTTAGGGGGAGGGATGGGCCGTAGTGCTCCTGCCGGTTTTGTTGTAGACTTTTTTTTGGTCTGACATAGGTGACACGCACGAACATATCGCGTGATGGTGCGTTGCATTCCGTTCCAGAAGCATTTTCCCCGAATTTTGAAATATGTTTTGGAGAACTTGAGGTGTCCGGCTGTAGGGTCGTCGTGGTGGATTCGAATGAGTTCTTTCTGAAGATGACGTGGCACGACGAGCAGCCACGGTCGTCCTTGGGGATCATAGTTGCGTCTGTAAAGAACAACCTCACGAAGAGTGAATAGGCGGGCGCGGCGCTCTGTACGACGGGTTGGGAATCGCAGAGTGCCGTGAAGGGTGTCAATAATAGGTTTCAAGAACGCATCGGACAGCTGTGCCGATCGTATGTCGACATTGTCGAGGACTGCTGCTGGGTCTGCTGTGCCAATGCGTGCTGGGAGTATAGGATCGGTGGGAAGTGGACATCGGCACAAACCGTCAGCGTCGAGATGGCGTTTACCTGATTTGTAGACAACCGTGAAAGTGTAGTGTTGAAGCTTTAATGACCACCGTCCAAGACGGCCCATTGGATCTTTGAGGCTTGCTAGCCAGCAGAGGGTATGGTGGTCAGTCACAATGCGGAATGGTGAACCATATAGGTAGGGGCGGAACTTTGTAATTGCCCATATAGCCGCTAAACATTCTTTTTCAGTCGTTGAGAAATTTCGTTCAGAGGTATTTAAAGTTCTACTGGCATATGCTATTACTCGCTGCTCATTTCGAATGGTCTGGGCCAAAACTGCTCCCACACCGTGACCGCTGGCGTCTGTTCTTATTTCTGTATCTGCGCCTTCGACGAAATGTCCAAGGATGGGGGCAGAGGTCAACGCTGTTTTTAAGGACTCGAACGAGTCCTGCTGTTCCTTGGTCCACTGAAAGCGTACACCATTCCTTAGTAAATTATTGAGAGGCTCCGCGATGTCAGAGAAACCACAAATAAATTTTCGAAAATAAGTGCATAATCCTAGGAAGACCCGGACATTTTTCACTTTCAGTGGTACAGGAAATTCAGCCACAGCTCGGAGTTTTTCGGGGTCTGGGCTGATGCCAGAAGCACTGACGAGATGACCCAGTACTTTGATTTGTGGAGCGGCAAACGTACATTTCTTGGAATTAAGTTGTAGACCGGCGGCTCGGAAACACTGCAGGACCATACGCAGCCGGTGTAGATGCTCGTCGAAGGTCGGGGCGAACACGACGACGTCGTCGAGGCAGCACAGACAGATGTTCCACGTAAGGCCACGTAGTAGAAAGTTCATCATACGCTCAAAGGTGGCTGGAGCGTTGCAAAGTCCAAATGGCATCACATTAAAGTGATACAGGCCAGTTGAAGTAGTGAATGCGGTTTTGGGCTTGTTGTGACTGGCGACAGGAATTTGCCAGTAACCACTTCGGAGGTCCATGGAAGAGAAATATGAAGGCCCTTGGAGCGCATCAAGAGTGTCGTCGATTCTGGGCAGTGGATAAACATCCTTTTTTGTGACTTTGTTTAGTTTTCGGTAATCAATGCAGAAACGCCAAGAGCCGTCTTCTTAACAAGAACAACGGGTGAAGACCATGGACTAGAAGATGGTTCGATTACTTTCTTTTGGAGCATATCATCTATGTGTGTCGGAATTACTCGACGTTCGGCTGGGGAAACTCTGTATGGTCGGCTTCGAACGGGTGATGAATCGCCAGTATCGATTCGGTGCTCTATAAGCGAAGTTTGCGGCAACTTTCCGGGGTTAATGTCAAAAAGGGTTTCGTAGTCTGCAAGAAGACGGGCTAACATATGTCGTTGGGTCAGTGGTAGGCGGGGGTCGATCATTTTTTCCAAGTGCTTGCTGAAATCAGGTGGTGTAGGGAGCGCGTCTGAAGTGGCGGGGAGGAGACTGGCAAAATGGTGTTGCATTGTTGAGTGCATTGTAGCGACACGACTTCCGGAAGGAACGATTTGGGCTTCGGAAGAACAGTTGGTTACCCAAAACTGAAGTTTTCCACTCGTGAGTGTAGCAAGCGAATAGGGAATGATTATGCCCTTGGTCACAAGCTGCGTAGAGATGGGTTCAATGAGACCAGAAGTTGCTGCGGTGGGTAGGGTCGGTACGAGTGTGGCGACAGCGGCAGAGTACGGAGGCAGTAGTATGTCAGTGTCGGCTACCAGGGTGACGAGCGAACCATCAGCAGCAACCTCGGCAGTATCAGAAGAGTTGAGATGCCATTCACGGCTGGCACAGTCAATGAATGCTTCTGTTGAAGACAGAAAGTCCCATCCCAGGATGATGTCGGCGATGCAGGTAGGAAGCACTATGAACATAACAACGTAACGGTTGTTACCAATCCGGATTGTAAGGGTGCAGTATCCGAGGGGGGGAACCAAATCGCCATTGCCCATGCGCATCAAGTGTCCTTGCAACGGCGGAGTAAGTACTGCGTGCAGACGACGGCGGATGTGTTCAGGAATGCAAGACTTCGCGGCTCCTGTATCGACTAAGGCGGTGAAGTTGTGGTTTCTAATTTTGAGTACAATTGATGTTGATCCTAAATATGGAGGATTTGCGGATAGTGGTGAGTGTGCAGCCTGACCTCCAACGTAGCTGCAGACCGCTTTATCTAGTTTGACTGTTGGGAAGGTCCGGGAGCGTTGGTGGTGAAGGGTGATACAGAACGGCGTCGTGGCGGGTACGGCGATGATGGGCGGCCACGCCGTGGCGGTGGGGAACGTTCGGGGCTGTGAGAGGGACGGCGACTTTCTGGAAATTGTTCGTGACGGGGGGGAGTGGACGCGTGGGAACGTGAAGAAAATTCGTCGATGGGCGGAGTGCGATGAGTAGCATGGTAGTCAGTATAGTCTGTGGAGTATACACGGCTGGTCGGCGAGGTGCGAGCCGTGTTGTTAAGTCGACGGCGACAATATCGGAGGATGTGTCCTGGTGTGTGACAATAATAACACACAGGTCGCTGATCTGGCGTTCGCCAGATGTTTGTCCTTGGTTGTGGTTGTGTCCATGAAGGGGTTGGTGCGGCATACGTTGCAGGGATGGAGTGATAAGCGCAGATCGAAGTTGGGACGGGTGCTGCTGGTGCGTAAGGAGAGGCTGCTGGCGTGACGTGCCCCAGAGCAGCGCGCAGTTCGCTTTGAATTGCGTCCTTTATGCCATGTACGTCAGTATTTGTTTGGTGTTCGCCACTAGATGGTCGTAGCTGTGCGACGAAGGTACGAAGCTCCTCGCGTATTATGGTGCGGATGAGCGAAGCAAGGTTTGTGTCGGGAGTTGTTACCTGGGACACTTCAGGGAGTCGCTCGAATGGTTTTTTGGAGATCCGTGCGCTATCGAGCTCTTCGTACTGTCGGCATTCCGCTATCAAGCGCTCTGTTGTAGCAGGTGCTTTCGGAGCCACGACGGAGAAGAGCTCTTGCGAAATGCCCTTGAAGAGGTGGCGAATTTTCTCGTCTCCGGCCATTTCAGCATCAACTCGGCGGCACAAACGGAGGACGTCCTCAATGTACGCTGTTGATGTTTCTGTGGGTCTTTGATAGCGGCGCAATAGTTGGTCGCGCGCTTGCTGCTTCCGGTGCTGGGGTTTGCCAAACACATCGGCGAATGCTGTTTTGAAGCCTTCCCAGGAATTGATGGTTTCTTCGTGATTGTCGAACCAGCGAAGTGCTGTGTCTTTTAGAAAAAAAAAAAAAAAACATTCGCGAGCTTAAAGCTGTTATCCCAGTGGTTGTAGTGGCTGACCCTTTTATAGTTCTTTAACCAATCGTCGACGTCGGCGTCCGGAGATCCGTCGAAGATCTGGGGGTCGCGCTGTCGATGTTTGACCACGGGCGCTGTAGTGTTCGAGGGACGGTTAGCGTTGCCCGCTTCTTCTGGCCTATTGACTCGCGCAGGTCGTCTGCTGCGTAGCTCCACAACTGATAATTAACGGTTAGACGAGAGGCGGAAGAACGATAGCACCTCCACCAACCTGTGAGGCAATGATGTGCAGGTTTAATAAGATGATCGGAGGATTGTAGATGACGGTCAGTGCCGCAGCGCAGCCAGGAGAAGTCAGTCTGAATCGAATCGCGCGGGCACTCTGCGGCCGACACTTGAGCGCGCCACTCGCGCCACGTCGTCGTCTTTCCTAACAATATATACATATATTATCCTCTATAGGTATATTTTCAAAATATGCGTGGGTAATACCATAAAAGAAACTTGCAAACAAAAAACGCACATCCATCAAAGGGATACTACAACGAAATATCGGCGCTCATTTTTTGGTCTATATGTGTTCAAAAAAGCAGCATCACATCGAACATACCAATATCTTGTTAAAAAAGTCACGAAAAGGAATTTTAAAACGGATTAAACGATTAGCAAAGAGCACCTGGTGGATGTCGCTAGCGCCTCGCTTGTAATGCCCGTCTAGGAACCTTGACAGCTAGTGACGGAGGTTGTCTCGCCTCCGGCCACGACGAGAGAAGAGGGGCAGGAGGAACTCCTCTCTTCCCGAAAATGCCTTTTGTGTGTCGCAGAAGTCGCTATTTTCCCTCTACAAGATTACAGAAGATTAACCCGTCACTCAAAATTTGTACAAAAGCAGCCGCTTCGGTGGCTGGAACGACTAGGCCATCCTATCGACGTCAGCCTCGCCGTAGCTTTCCTCGTCCTGAGACGACCTACGTCACGATTGCGTTGGATGTCACGTGGTCTCCGCTGGGCCTTCTCCGAGCGCTTGCCAGAGTGGGCTGTTTATAACGAAAAATACAGCCATCAGGCTCAAAATACAAACGTGCGATTGTCATTTACGGATATTGTGGTTCATATTGAATCTATTTTTGAACACGACAGGAATATTTCAAATTTTGTTGAAGTACCCTTTAAAATATTTAAGTCAAACATATTACCCAAAGAGATACCGACAGATAAAAGTCTACAGCTTTATAATATTAAAGTACAGATATTCTTTGAAGACAAAGGAATTAAAGTTTCAGTAGTCATTCAAAACTTAAAGCATCTCTTCTCGAAAGGTTTAATGTAACAATAAATTAAAAATGAGAAAATATTCTTAGTGTACAATACAATCATTTCATTTCATTTATTTCATTTATTTTTTCACTCAAAGCGCCCGGAGGCATTACATGAGGGGTGGAGAGACAAAAGAAAAAGTTCGCTGCAAAAACAGGAAAACACTAACATTGAAAACAGCATGCGACAGATCGCGCACACATACACAGCATACTATATACACAAGAGCTACACACCAGAGAGCGTATAAAATTAAACTGATTTACATAATTCTTCACATACACTCCTAAACTGTGCACAGTCTGAGATATCAACCACACTTTCAGGGAGGTCATTCCATTCATGGATAGCCAAGATCAAGGGCGACTCTGAAAAATGCTTAGTGCGACATAAGGGTAGCCTAATTTTATGACGAGGATCATGCCGAGAAAAAATCCTATGGGGCGGAAGTAAAAGTTGACTTTTAAGGTCAGCGTTGTAATAATACACGCGATGAAAAAAAGTCAGTCGTAATACTCTGCGTCTATTACATAAAGGAACAAGGTCAGCTCTTGTTTGTAGTGTTGTCACACTCGACGTGACGGAATAATCTCTAAAAATGAAACGTGCGGCTCTATTCTGAACAGACTCTATTTCTTAATTAAATAATCTTGCCATGGGTTCCAAATAATGCTCGCATAATCTAGTTTTGAAAGAATAAAAGATTTGTAAGCTAACAATCGAACGTCACTTGGTGCTAAGAACAAGTTCCTCCTAAGGTACCTAGAGATCGATTCGCTTTGCTCACAATATGATCAATATGCATTTTCCAGTCCAGATTATCCGTTAGAAATACTCCGAGGTAAGTGTTTGCAATGAGTTACATTTTCAAGAATTGAACCATTAAATTTATATTTAAAGGCAGACTTAGACTTAATTGTAGCAAAAGTAAGAAGCTTGGTCTTTGTAATATTGATATCTATTTGCCATTTAACGCAGCATAAAGATAGCGAATCAAGGTCACGCTGGAGGGCCAAGCTATCTTTTTTCGAGACAATGCGCCTATATATTACACAGTCGTCAGCGTATAGCCGAATGTTTGAACAAATTAACTTGGGTAGATCATTAATGCAAATTAAAAAGAGAAGAGGGCCGAGGACGGAGCCTTGCGGGACACCGGATTTTACTGAGATACTGCGAGATGGAGTCGTTATGGATCGAGACTGATTGAGTTCCTTCAGAAAGGAGTTCTTTGATCCAGTTTACAAGAGTCTGATGCATATTAAGTGATTCAAGTTTACTTATCAAACGTTGGTGCGGGACCCGATCAAACACTTTCGAAAAATCGATAAAGATAGCGTTGGTTTGCGTTCGTGAATGAGTGTTGTCATAGATATCATTTATAAATTCAAATAACTGAGTTTCACACGACTTTTATCACGTTTATATCGTGATAGATATATCGTTTGAAAATATCACGTTTGGTTTGATATTTTGGATAAAGTACTAAAACATTATAAAACGTATTTCCATAAATCTATTAAAATGATCGCAATATGAGCCTCATTAAAAAGAATGAAGAGGGATTTTGAAACAACCTGTAAAAAAGTAATAAAACAGTAATTAAAGTAGGTGATACTGCGAGATTAAGAAAATAGGAAGAAACATTTGAAAAACGATAAAAACGAAATTATACAACTGAAGTTCTTAAAAATAAAGAAGTCTTTCAGTGATGGCATTCCATATTATCAAATAGTTCATATCAATAGTGAGGATATATACTTGGCGCTATATATATATATATATATATATATATATATATATATATATATATATATATATATAAGAAAGATATGGTTAAATATATTCTCTAAAGCTATTTTGTTCTGGTAAAACAGTTCTTCCAGTATTTAATAAGTCCGAAAATCGTTGCGCCGTCCCTTTTTTAAATCCGACAGCGGCCGATGGTAGATTCGGCGGAGACAATCAACGGGTGCCAAACGTGCATCCTCACGGCGCTCATTGCCTTTCTACGTTTACGATTACTGACTAAACGAATCACGTACAATGAAGGTGCCATGGTCATCCGCCTTTTTCTTTCGACGTGATTAGTTTAGCCGATGACAGCGAACCGTCCTAAAAAAATCGAGCACTGTGACGATTCATTTTTTACACTCCTTGATTGACTTTACTGGATTGTAGTGTACGATCAACTTTAAGTATAATTATGTTGGGCTAAGTATGATTCACCGCCAATGGTCGCCTGCGAACACGGTATGCTGGACTAAGTACGACTCGCCGCCGACGGTTGCTTGCGAACCTGTGTGCTTGACTACGTATAACTCGACGCCGACGGTTGGCTGCGGACTAAGGTAACCTTGACTAAATATGATTCACTGCCAACGGTCACCTGCGGACTAAGTATGCTGGACAAAGTATGACTTAACCGCCGATTGTCGCCTATGGGCTAAGTACTCTGGAGTAAGTATATGACCCGCCACCAAAGGTCCCCCGCGGACTAAGTATAGGCTGGCCTGAGTATAACTCACCAGAGCTTGTAGCCTGAGGACTAAGTATGCTGGACTAAGAACGACTCGGCGCCGACGGTCGACTGCGGACCAGTGTACGCTATAAGTATAACTCGCCTCCTGTGATCGGCTACGGACTAAGTAGATTGGACGAAGTATCACTCCCCACGAATGGTCGCGTTGACAGGCGATCTTCGGCGACAAGCTATACACCTTTTTCGTTTAGCCTCGCACCCAGCCACATTGTCCCCCTATCCGGTATGCGTTCCGAACAAAAAGCAAGAGATTACAATCGCGAACAAGAAAAAATGTATAGAGCGGTCATAACAAGAACGAGTGAAGGTTGCAATTAAAATGTTGACACGTTCCACTGTTGAGGCGTGAAGAAAGCGATTTTTCAAACATACCGGAAATTCCAGAATTGAAGATGGCGGCGCCCACGTAGAAAAGGTGTATACTTAGATAAGTTGATTGGTCTACTGTTCGTATCCCACTTGTTGCGCTGAGTGAAGACGTTGGACTGCGGAGCTCCTTGTTGGAGCTCTCTTGATTCGATTGCGTGTTCCTAGTGGTGCTCATGTGTGAATTGTTATCTCTGATGATACATTATGCTTTGAGTTCTTATGCATTGCCATCTGAGGGGCTATGCGTCCTTTATGTTGTCTTGGCACGCGTTTTTATGTCACAGTCGACCGTTACACGTTTCGGTACACTAAGATTGGGCTCCCTCAAAGTCTCTTCTTTTTCTATTGTGGCTTACCTTTTGCCACCAAGTTCGTTCTATGACGGCCTTTCCCACTCCTTTCTAATCCGTGTATTGCTTCATCCTCGAAATTCTCAAATCCCGTGTTCTGCCTGGCGGCGCAACTTATTTCTAAATTGGTGTGTTTTTCCGGTAAATCGGGCGGAGGAGAAAAGCCCATTGGAGAAAAGCTCACCGCAAAACCGGCACATGCGGAGAAAAGCTCATCGGCCCTTGAGCGCATGCAAAAAAGAAGCTCAATGATTTTTTTTTTTTTTAGCTTTGCGGATTGTGCGTAACACGTGACAATTCAACAAAATTAGAATTCGTCGCTTCATTAAAAATAATTGTCATCTTTTTTTAATAATATACTTGAAGTTTATTGGGAATATTTACTAAGTTCTTCAGAAATTAGTAATTACCCATTCGTATATTAATGACACCGCACGTATAAAATCGGAACATGGGACACCCATAAAAACGACAACAATTTATTGACAGCCTGACATTGCGCCGTTGGTGGCGGGTGGTTATCATTTGGGCCCGTTCTCGTTTCGATTTTCTCCACTTGGCCCTTCTCAAAACAACCATTCTCAAAACAATCTTCTCTTTTGGACCTGTCGTATTTGGTCCTTTCCCGTTTCGTTCCCGTTTCCCGTTTCGCATTCCAACCCTCCTCATTTGGGCCCGTTCTCGTTTCGCCCTTTTCACCTAGCCCTTTTCACAACAGCCATTCTCAAAAGTATCTCGCTTTGACCCGCCGCACTTGACTCTTTCTATAGCAAAATCGTTTTTTAGGGTAATATTAATATATTGATATAATTTGTGTGTGTTTGTGTGTGTGTGTGTGCCACACTACAGGCATATTCTGTCTGCTAAGGATTTTAGCAGTGCGTCGAGGTCGTCGTGAAAAGCTACTAGCTGACAATAAAACAGACCAACTATTTATCGTAGTCAGATCATATTCCGAAATGTCACGTTGTTTGAGGTCTCTCGATTTGGGACAATGCCACCACTTCTATAATGCAGTGGTTCCCAAAATAGGGTAAGACATCCTAGGGGTCCGCGAAGCCCTGTCTCATCAGTCAGGCACGGCACTATTAGTTGTCTTTCTTCACGTTGAGAAGAAACGTTCCAATTTTCGGGAGAGTACTCTCGTGTGTATGTCTACTTTACACTAGCAATTAGTTATATGAATTTATTAAATCATTATCATGATAACCTATACCTTTCTATTCCTCTCACCCCGAACGGGGTCCTCCATCATCTCTGCCTTTCTACAAGGCGCCCCCGAAACATCAATGGTTAAGAACCACTGCTATTTATGTTTGCTATTTCCGTTAAAACGAAGTTTCCAAATTAAATGTTCATCGCTTTTTTTTCTCGCTTGCTTAGAGGAAGGGAAGCAGGCGTCAATGTACGATTCTCAGTGCGTACCTCTACACATAACATATATCCGTTGTTCCAAGCAAGGTAAGGCTTATGAACAAAGCCGCAAAGGCATAACGACGTTAGAAGCATGCCGAACCAGTGCCATTCGGTCGTAGCGCGAACGGGCGAAATGATAATGGGTCCAGCTGCGAAAAACACAATTCGGATCTTATGAGAAGGTTCAAACGAGAAGGACCAAATGAGAATGGGTCCAAATGTGCAAGGTTCAAATGCGAATGGGACGTTTTGAGATGCACCCGTTGGTGGCTCTGTCAGGGGATGAGGACGATTCGTCACATGCGCACTCGTAACTGACCGACTGGTAACAGGATGATTCGTAACATTGGAACATTCGTCGTAGATCGACTTTTCTATCGGACAGTTGGTCACATCGACAGCGCGGGGAAAGAAATAATAATCTACAAACCGCAATTTCAAGTAACTAGTTTTCCCTGAAGACTGTGCAGTTATAACAATAGAATGGGATTCTTTAAAGGAAAACTGAAGCGGATCTGTATTTGAAGAAAAACACCTAAATCATCTTCATTTGGCCTCCGGGATCACGAATACCGAGATTATTTTTTTCAGTGTACGGAGGCTGTCAAAAAATCATTTTAAAAGTATCCCTGAAGTCCCTCTTTTCCGGAGCGTGACGTCATAATAGAAGTTTCTGGAATCTCCGCTCTCGCGCATCTTCAACGCCTATCAAAGCTATGCGAGTGTACTCGCACTATATGAAAAAATTGCACGCGCTGCCCACACGAGCGACACTCGCTTGGCGGCATAAAGGTCCTAGTATGACGTAACGCCAGACCGGATGTTTCTCGTGTTTTCTCGCGTTTAAATACATCTTCGGAGAAAACGAACGTGATATTCAGATTCATGGGATAAAAAATACTTTAAAATTCACCTCTGACTCTTTTTTTTTAGGGACATCTTCAGCTTCCCTTTTTAACAACAAATACGCATGCAAAGTTATGCACTGCTGGAGAATGCGCATAATCGTTCAAGCATGATGTTATGCATAGATACCACGTGATATATGTTTCAGACTGCAATAAATTATGTCTATGCACAAATGTATTCAGAACAAAAAATACTTGGGAAGGAAACTTTACTGCTCTGATAGAGGAAGTCCAAGACATAAAAACACATTGTTTCGGACAACTGCACTAGGCTGTCAGTGCGGCAGGTGGTGTCGTGCTTTCCAGAAATTAAGTGTATCTGCCCTGTTACAGTCTGCATACTTATTTTATTTTTTAATACGTTTGTAAACGTAGTGCAACCTTTAACCCTGTGTGATCTTCATGTCATCAATGTCGAATTGGCGATCAAGCGGGCAATTCAAGCTCGTTGACATATCACTAACGGTGAAGTGAGTGCCCCATAAAATATTATGTGTAGTTCCACGGTTTTCCACTTTCAAATAGAGAAGTGATTTAAAAAAAAAATTGTCGATGCTTAACGTAAAAATGGTTTTAGCACATACCTGCTGTTTAGACAACTCCTCGTATGCGGATCGTAGTTGGGTACAGTTACTTGAAAGTGTAATCACCCAACTGGCAGACAAATCAGTTGTTAATTCTGCTTTCTATTAAGATCTTTGGCGGCAACTTTAATAAAACGGTGCTTTGTCCTTGCAGTTGCAAATACCTACACGAGAACCCGTCGTTAAGCAGCACCGCTCCACCTCTCTCTGTCGCGATCACATATATTTTTGGGGACGAAGTTTGAGTTCGACAATAGTCGTTCTCAAGGGGTGGAGCACGAAAGCACACGCATGTCAAAAGCCTCGTGGCAAGCGCCCTTCTCTTTTCGCCCCGCTTTCAAATGCCCCGGTTTCAGAAGCCCATGACGCGAATCCCCCTTGTCAGCTGGCAGGGTCTTTAGGGTGAGGGCGGAGCTTTCTGCTATTAACTAAGTGACAGGCGACAGTAAGTGCGCACGCAAGTTCGTGCCACGTAATCATGCCGTATCCGGGACTCAAGAGAGGAATAACTTGATATTTCTCGTTCTTCAGGCGTGCGCTCATTCACGTTTTGAGACAATAGTGCTGGAAACAAACAGAAAATATTAGTCACTGGCGGAAACATTTAAAGTTAGTCTTTATAATTATGCATTGAACCAAAGCGGCTTTCGTCGACTCTGAAGCACGCGCGGATTCACAGTTGACGAAGTGTGTTCTGTCAAAACTGTTAACCCGCAGCTCATGGCGCCATACTTATAAGTTATTACATGCAGCACCAAACACCAGTTCCATTCTTCTAACGTCGTTCTAAATACATTTGTATTTATCTAGGTAGATAAGGTCTATAATTTTACGTCTCAGTTGACCTCGACAGCGGAGTGCCTCGCTGGTTATACAGGCTCTGTTCCAAAATTTACTCGATCCGACTCCGGAGTAAAGGTTTCGTATTTTTGCGTTTCAAAACTTACTCGCGCTTACTCGATTACGTCAGAACTCGCGTTCCAGAAGCGGGTCGCTTACTCCGGAGTAATTACTCACGCTACCCTCATCAGTCGGGGGGTAAAGCCGGATCAAATCGAGTTAATACGTCACGTGATGTGTTCGTCGTCTGCTTCCTGCACCGACAGCCGTCAAAGCTCGTTTGCTCCGTTGGCTTTGGCGGCAGACGTTCGAAATAACAAAGAATTAACTGCAGCCATTTATGTGCTGTTTTCAACGCAGGAATCGACTGCACCAGATCCAGACCGTGTACCTCCCCTCAGGAAGGTATAAGTGTTATTATCAGAGTGCAAGTGTAAACAGAAGCTCCTCCGCATCCTCGTTCCCGGTGGGAACTCCGTATTCTTACGTTAAAAGATGAAAATGTTCGAACGCAGTAGATAACGTGGAAGCTTTTTTCTTTCTTTTCTTTTCTCCCCAGGGAGTGTGTAATGAGAGGATAAAGCGCCGTTCACACATATGCAACCGAGTAAGACCGAGAAGGACCAGACCGGTTTTTAAGCCTTTTGCGACTTCTTAGGACCGGATGCGCTACAGCGGAGTTGGTCCTAAGGGATCGCAAGAGGCTTAAAAACAGGTCTGGTCTCTCTCGGACGCACTCGGTTGCAAGAGTGTGAACGAGCCTTAACGCTTGTGAAGCAGTGAAGGCACGAAGATTTTATGTACACGATCAGTCAACAACCCTACCACATTTCCCTCCCTAATAAAATGTCTATAGCGGTTTCGAAGTGCTCTCTGTGACTTTATAATCATATTCGCGTCAAAGCGAACGTAAGTTACATATCACTGTTGAGAAAGCCCCATGCGCTCTACCGCTCTACCGTGTGGAAGCAATATCCGCAAAACGTAATCGGTGCTAATTACGATGAGTTGAGGCTGTCTATGGCACCTGAACTAGACTTACAGCAATCGCCTAGATTAATCAAAACAAAAATTTTGATGTCTAACTGAAAGGAATTAGTAATTTTTATCTCATAATACAGCCCAAAAGGAGCTGGTGGAGCCACCTCAGAAAAAACCGCGTCGTCACTGTCAAAGAAAAACTTCGAGGTGGTTACCATTATCGTCTGTTTGGTTTCTCCATCATCAAAAGAGATCGTCTGTTATTTTCCGCCATCGCTGCTAGGTTTTCTTTTTGCCGTAGCCCGAGACCAAGCCAATCCGCGTGGTATCCAGGTGATTATCCCGGCCGTTCCAAAATCGAGTCGCGGATCGTTTACTCGCGATGTCACGTGGTATTACCCGCTGACATAGGAGACAGGTTACTCGGGTAGGATTTGGAACATAGCCACAGATTTATGCAATTGGTCACTAGTACTTCATTCTAAATTCTTATGCGGTTCAAGTTAACCTTATTTTGTTGTTGTTTTTCACCCGAAGAGCCCTTTGTGGACCCTCAACAGAGGGTCCACAAAGGGCCCTTCAGGTGAAAAACAACAACAAAATAAGGTTAAGACAGAACAATGCTGACTGAAGCGCGAAGAGGGTGGGACGGGGGCAGTGTTTGAACGCGGGGTTTTTGAAACGTGGGGTATAATGACGCGGAGCTTTCGCGACAGGGATTCTGCACGCAGGGTAATCGTGCTACACCCGCTACCAAGTTGCCGCAACATGTCACGTTCGGGACATACTTCCATCACAATGTTTGGGGGGACGAACCTTTGTGCGATGTAACGAATCATCCTATGATCAATGTTCCGCTGTGACAAACGGGCCTGTTACCAATCGTCCTGTGACGAATAGACCGCATCCCCTCTGTCAGATAAGCAGGTTTGTTTTTGCGATCCAATATGAATATTGGTGTGTGAACCGTTTCAGTTTCGAAGACTGTGTGGTGCCTGATAGATAAGTAAGTGTTTGCTGATGTAATCAGTGTCGGCTATGCCTTTTTCTTTCTGTTTTTTTTTTTTTTCGCTAATAAAAAATATATGTTGAACAGCATCGTCCTGTCGTATTTGTTGTCTTCACTCCGTTTCCGTCGTTTGAGCGGTTTTCATCATGTATACATTTACCAACTCGCCCAATTCGCTACCTTACAGAAGAATAGTTCTTATATAGGTCACGAGTAACAACGGTGACAGTGTGCAGCTCTGAAGGTAAGGGTGGTCCGCCGTAGAGAGTCACTATCACACAAAGGCAGCGTGTGGAAAAACCATGCACGAACGGCTAGAAAACGTGCATGTCCCTAAAAGAAAGAAACCTCGATATGCAAGTGGCCGTTCTATCCTCTTTTCAAATGTTAACAAAATCTTCAAAGAGTTTTTGGATTTTTGGCATTTACAGACTTGCTTTTTTTGGGTTTTAGGCAAATATTATTATTTTTCGAACTTTATCTTGTTTTTCAAGTTCATAAAAGTTTCAGTTACGTTTTCGTTGCCTAGAGAGTGAACCACGGAAAACATACGCCCGCGATTATTATTTTGCGAGCAATAAGCTTAAAAAATATTACAAAACTGACGAATTTTAATGATAATAGATATATGTATCTTACGCATGCTCTGACAGCCTTCAAATAAGAAAAAAAAATCGGTGAGCTTTTCTCCGGGATTCGGTAAATCTGTCGCTACTGTCGCACCAGTCTGCTGCCTTGGGCCGCTCCTCAAGCAAGGCTACGCAACCACATGAACCAGACATTGTGCGTTTAATAACGTGTATCAGCGCGGTGAACAGTATGTACGTACTAGTACCATCACTTCCAACGCAGAATGCTAAGCCTCGGGAATGTCACCGACGCAAACACAACGCCATAGGTTTTGAACGGCTTGGATAAAAATCGGGGCAAACCATTTTAAAGTCAATGCCGCGTTGTGCTTTGAGCTGGGGCACCAACCCCATCCTATAGACGTTGGCTGGCACCCACGCACATGGCGCGGCACGACCTGTTTTCGGTCGCCATATTTGTTGACAGTATATAGCCGCATGTCATTAAGACTTGTTTGTCAACTGTGCGTTGGTCCTCATTCACACGGCCACCCGGGGGAGACACATTTCTCCACCGTGTGGCCTGCGGAGATCTTTTCACAGAGCTCAATGTTTACCCAACCCAAGGCCAGTGGACTCGATTCCTGTGCGTCATCAACTTTGATCGAGCGCGGGACACAGACTGGGCACGAGTGCTGCGTCAAAGTTCTGCTTTGAATCGAGTTTAATCAGTCGATGCTCTACTGAATAAACACCAGCACCAACCGAACGCTCTGAGAGCGTTCGGCTAAATCAGCCGAGCGCCGCATCAGAAACACAAACAAATAATTTACGTTGTTGTCGTCGTTATCTCCACGAGCGAAGTTATCAACGGGCGCGGGCACGTGGCTTTGGAAGTGCCTCCTCCTATCTTTTATGCGCGAGTTCCCATGGAGCGAACTGACGCCATCAGGTTTGAAATCGCGCCAAACGTTGGCCAAACGGCAACTAAAATCCCCTTTCCTAAGTGAAGCCAATTTCTTATGGATTATGCTCCCCTTGAGTGGCGCGCGTCATCAAGGAAGAAGGCTCCCATTGACTCTTGTGCGGCGTAATTAAAAGAAAAGTCACGAGAGAAGTCCTCTCCATGGCGGCGCAGCGCACGCAGCAGCGCTGCCGCCGGTAAGAAAAGGGAGCGATGGTGGCAGAGCCAGAGCCCGTCCGGGCAGACTCCATAGGGGCCGCACGGCCGAGCTCAGCGCGGTGCAGCCACTTCACGAAAGCGCGCGCTCGGCCGTCTGCCGGCGACATGTGGTAGTCCACACCAGTACGCCGCAGACAAACTAAAGGAGCGGAAGAACGACATTCATGCTTTCGCATTCACAACTCATAAGTGCCTAGGTGTCCTCGGACTTCTTTACCACGTCTGAGCAAAAGGGCTTAAGAACATGGCGGTAAGACGCTATTATTGTAGCCATTTTGTATACTGTGTACAAAACCTGAAGCCACGGTCATGCTGCTGACACATTATACAAAAGACTTTCTGCATATACTGCCCGAGGTGTGTTTCTTCCTTGTATGACGGTCACATTGGTCAGAGAAAAAAAAGAAAGTAGTTTGAGGTATAGATATGCATAAAGCAAACATGCTTCGACCATAGTAGAGTCGCGTTTGCTGCAGGTACGATTACAGGTGCTCCTGTAATCGCACCTGCAGCAAACGTCGGGTTTTTTGTATGATGTATGGGCAGTGGGACTGCGGCTGAACACGTTGGTCAAAGGAAGCCTCGGCTGTTCGAAGGAGCCGAAAAAAATCGCTTTCTTAATGTATCGGGTTAAGATCTTGAACGAATTATGAGCTTGTCACGAGTAAAGAATAACAAGTTCAGAGCGTGAATTCGCTACCTACGGTGGTCATCTGCTAATCAGAGGCATCTGATTTGCGCGTGACAGCCGACAGCACGCACGTAAACTTGCGGGCCGTTACAGGCGGTTAGTGCTACAAACGGTCCCAAGTCTCTCAATTGCACCGACAGGCGCTTTTATAAATACAGACCTTGGTCATTGCGGACGATGTTTTCGAGTTAATTGCGACGCGGGCTTTTTTGTTGTTGGCCCTAGCCGTGATTTATTTTTTAGAAATACAACCCACAGGGAAGAATCTTTGTCGGGGCTATTTCTGCTGACTAAACAGTTGCCGCCATCTTTCGGCAGTTGCGTCATTCGGACGTCTTTCAATCGCAGACGGTAGCCGTATACGTAGCGAAATCACGCTCTTAATTTGTTACTCTTTATGTAACGTCGTTTCTTTTGAAATTTTGATGCACGAAATGAACCATCCTCGGCCACTTTTGTACTATGTCTTAGCTCGATGTGTTAAGAAACCGATTTATCACTTGAACTCACGTGGCATAGTTATCATAGAAATATATTATGCGACATAAAGATCAATTTACATTTTGAAACTTGTTTGCAGTTTTCAACAGCTGAGTAAATATGAAAACAGCGCGCAAAAGACTAAGATCAAGCGGAAAAAGGTTCGAGGTTCACCTAAGTGCTTCTTATGAGTCGCGAATGCGAAAGCACACCACGCCGCTCTTCGCTCCCTTTTTTAATATGCGGCGTGCAACACGCTGACCTTGGGCGTGGAACGGCGGAGCCACTGCCTCGCGGACACTCAGCGCCATCGGGTCAGCGATCGTTCAAACTGACGTGTGCCTTGCGGCGCGAGGAAGGAACAGATAGTGAAGTAGTTCCCAGCAGAACGAACCCCTTGGTCTATTCCATGCGCCGTATATATTGCCATGCGCCGCACAACCGATAAAAGGCGAGCGAACGCGTTGATCAGGGATAACACAACAGTGTGATAACACAGTCAGGATGACACCACAGAAACTGACGCGCAGCGGCCAATGGGAGCCTTGTCGACGCGCGCCAGCCAATGGGACCGAAGTGTAAAAGGTGGTGCTTGCTAGCTTTGCGCGTGGTTTCATTAAGGGGCCGTTTTGCATGGTTTCAAAGCTGATGACGTCGGCTCGCTACACGAGACCAGTTAATGCTTTCACATTAAAAGTAGTCTGGATGACAGGCTACTAAACAATACTTGGAAAAAGCCCTTTGAAGCAACCATCCCGAACTAAACAATAAAAACAAAAGTTACATGTGATTCAGCGCTTGCCATTGAACTCAGTCTATTTTTTTAGGCAGATAAACAGATGTTTGACTGACGCAGCTATCTGTGCTGTGTTTGGTAATTTCATAAGCCTCCAGCCATATCCGCGCTGGTGTATCTTTACCTTTCCCAATGCTCTGCATGTTTCCAAAGTTATGATAACAATGACAATCCCCAGTGGAAAGGAAGGTGTCCTCCGGTCGTTGATCGCAAGGACCATTCGTGCTCTCGACCCCTTTGAATCCAGTTTGTCCAGTCTAGAAGACATGCACTTTGCCGTAAGTCAACAGAATTTTATCATAGCCGTTTAATACTGAAAAATTAAATAAACCAATTTGGATGGATGGATGGATGAATACGGCTGAGCCCTTTGGATCGGGCGGCAGCTTACGCCACCTAGCCATTTTGCCAAGCGTTCGGACGGCACCTGGCGGGAAAATATCGAACCGTCCTCGACCTTCCGCGATTTCTGCTTGTCTCTTGTGTCTTCCGTTATTGCACGTTGTCGGTGGTTGGCTCAGTGGCCAACCAACTAACGCGAAGTTAGTTAACTTGGTTGTGTCCGCAGCAACGACAGGACCGCAGGAAAAGAACCTGACTTATGATGTCCTGCCGAATTAGGTGAGTTTTGCATTGCTTCTCACGTTGTGTAGGGTTTAGAGTCGTCCCGGTGATTATGTCATTAGTGTGTAAAGTGTGTTGCCTAGGTCGCTCTGAGCGCAACCTACAGAACCGAGTGAATCAGACGTGAATTATGCAACGTTCATCAGCGCGGTAGGGCAGTAGGTAGTCCTTCTTAACTTCCACGAAGAAGGCTTGGCCTCTGGAAGCTCGCTTGCACTAACACAACGAGGCAGGTTTCGAACGTTGTAGCTCAACATCGGGGCAGACCATTTTGAAGTCAACGTTTGCTTGCGTCAACCCGACCGTTGTGCGTTGAACTGGCACACGGCAAGGCACGACCTGTTTTCGGCCACCGTATATCTGGAGAGGGGCGACCCCTATAGGTTGCTGGAGTTGCAGATAGTTCACAGGATGCAGGCGGTAGTGGACAAGACGGCTCGTGCCGCTTTCTGCTCCGCTCGCGCAGACCCGCAGCGGTGCCGTCGCATGTGCATAAAAGCTAAAATTTCTTCAGGGTATCGCGATAGCGTACAAAAATGGCTGGTGAGAGATCCGTTTATCGGCGGTGCCTGTGGCCCACTAGAAGATGCCGACTTCGTGGTAACTCCAGTCGGTGACCGGTTAAGAGTGAAGTGGAAGCTCCTCTTACCCCTTTTCACTTTAGCAGAGTCAAAGCTGGAGAGGAGTTCGCCTCCTTTCGAGCATGCTATTGAGTGTCGCGAAATTCAGAATAGCTATAATGAAATCCGCAAAAGAAAATTATGCCAAAAACCAACATTCGAATCTACCCGTACTTTTCAATGCCGTGACGTTCGCTAGTCTAGAAGACAGTCATAAAAATTGATTATGCGGAGCATTTTTTTCGTGCTGCTGCTTGGGTGCCGTGGCGAGCTTCCGAATCATTCATTTGACCCCATGAAACTGCTTGTAATCAGTTGGGAACAAATCCTACCGTTCAAAAAGGGAACCCCTGCTCGCCGCTGGCGTCACTCTTTCGTTGTAGTCAGCAGAGACTTTTCAGTTTGAAAAACACGATGAGGACCAAAATCGTAAATGCAATAACTTGGCGCAAACAAAATTGTTTTGGCGTAATATTTGGGATACTATATCAGCGATGCGTGTTGCAGTTTTTAGGGTAATTTCAGACAAATCGGAGACTATGAAAAAAAAAAAAACGCCGGAGTACTTGTCACGTATTCACTGGCGGACATAAGTGTGTGCGCGACTGCTGAGCGCGTGCTGATGGCGAGCTCCCACACTTCTTTTGCAACGAGCATTCCCCACCATCAAGATTCCCCACCATCAAGACTACCGGTCTTAGCAACCTATTAAAAGAATGATGATGAGGTTCAGAAAAAAAAAAAACAGTTAGAGGTAAATTCTAGAGTATTTTGATCCCTCGTATCTGCACATCTCGTTCGTTTTCCCCGAAGATGTAACTAAACGCGAGAAAACACAAAAAAAACATCCGACCAGTCGTAACATCCGAAATTAATATTTCGACCTTCAAGCGCGTATCGCTCATGTGGGCAGCACGTGCAAGTTTAAGCTTGCCAGGTATACACGTTTGCAAGAAAGGCTCCTGTGCGCTGCCATTTTGAGCGATGCTGGCGCCCCGTACCGTTTCCGCCATGCTGGGGTGCGCCAGGGGCACGTCATTGGGGTGCGCGATGACAAGATGGTGCCGTTTGCTGCATCGCCGGTGGCTTACGTTAGCGGCACACTTACTGTCTCGGAACGCAGGAGGAGGTATCCACACAGAATCGTAGCGTCACATATTGTAGGACGGGGCATCTTTCAGGGTTGGAGCTGACTTTATAACGATCGCAGCCTCTGTTCCTGCGTGTTGTGGAAGCCAGAGCTGCCGCGAGCGCAGCCATCGTTGATGCAAAGGCCATGCGACCTTTGGCGCATTTTGAAGAGTGCGCCTTGATACATTAGATCTTTTTGAAAATTTTCGATTTGTTACCGCTTTAGGCATTTTATTTAATTGTCATTGCTATTTCGCTGTCGAAGACGACACGTGCACGTTTTATAATTATTTTTTTTAAATTTCTTTCTGCGCTCAGTGGTGTACGCTTCGGCGAGAGACGCTTGGCAACATTGTACGACAACCAGCGAACGTCCTGGCTGGAGAGTAGGTCCACCTCACCTTGGCGCGCGGTTCGAGGTTAAGCCGGGATCCTACTTGCAAAGGTGTATATTCTCCCGCACTAACAGAAGTTATGACGTCTTTTTCTGACCTTTTTTGAAAATAGCGAGAGTGCGCGAGCATAGCTTTGATAGGCGCTGAAGATGCACGAAAGAGGAGATTCTGAAAACTCCTTTTATGACGTAACGTTCCGGGAAGGAGGGGCTTCAGTGGTACTTTGAAAATAATCTTCTGCAGCCTCCGTGCAACAGACTGGAAAACGCTCTCGATATTCGTTTGGGGGCCAAATGAAGACGATGTTAGTGTTTTTGCTCAAAAACAGAACCCCTTCAGTCTCCCGTTAATTTGAGCTCGTTCTGAGCATGCGCTCTAAGCAGCACCCACAAATCTGGCGTCCAGTGAATATTCCCTATAGGCTTCCGTGCTTCAGATATGTACCGTTAAAGGAAATGAAAATTAAACAGCTAGATTATTCTTTAAACAGAATGCTCATACGTCACTCAAGTATATACACCAAGTTTCGCGATTTTTAAAGCTCAAATAATTGCAATTATCTATTTACGAATGTTCATCATTTTTGGTCCGGCCACCGGACAACACTGCTCAATTGAGTCACACAATAGTGACCATAAACCACGTGATCATCATATAGAGTTGAAAGCTCCCTCATTCCAGGCGCCCAATGCTCATGCTCGATCAAGCTGTGACTTCTTAAGATCGGAGAGACTAAAAACCTGTTTTTAAGCCTTTCATGGCGGCTTCCGACCGGCCGTCACAAGAAGCTTAAAAACAGGTCTTGTTTCAGTGTTAACGAGCCTTGAAGGCCCGTTCACACGGTTCTCTCGGTTATACTCCGACGTTTAAGGCCCGTTCACACATTTGCGACCCCTTAGAACCGAGTGCATTGAAACCTCTTGAAATTGCTCAGAACGAGAGAGCACGCTGGCACGCTGGCGCTATCTATGCGGCAACCCTGGAACTGCATTTCACTAGAGCGAAGGTTTTGCGGGATTTGCGAGGTTAAATGTTCGTAATACCTATGAGAAGTGGTCGTTAATGATGCTGACAAATTTGTTTTTGAGCAGACGAAGAAAGGATGATGCACGAGAGCTATAGAAAATATGCGGGACCACCAAGCTTTCACTGCAACCCAATAGATGGCGCCAGTGTGTCCTCTCGTCGTAAGAGATATTAAGAGGTTTCAAGCCTCTCGCTCTTAAGAAGTCGCAAGTGTGTGAACGGGCCTTTACGCACCTCCCTCGCTTATCAGTTACTCCAGCAGATACTCAGTATGCTCTTGCTCTCGTCCCCTTGATCTTCCACCCTTCGTGCACGTGCGTGATCGTCGCGGGCGACGGCGAGTACGTCCGTGATGATCTCGTCGTCGTCGTCGCTGGTGCTGGTCGCGAGCCGGTCCAAGACAAAATCAATAACTTCCATCGTTTTGATAACATCACTTTCATCGCTGCTGCAATCATGTGTCAGAGACTCCGACGAAGCGAGTGGTGCCGCTAACGTCACCGTCTCGAAACCGCGTGCTCGAAATGCGAAAGGTGAACAACGTGGCAGCTGAACAAAACTATCACGCCATTTTAAAAACAAATTTAGCGGGATTATGGGAACATACAATAGGCCCTTGCATTATAATTATATCATATTTTATTTTTGGCGTGTCCTAACCTCTTGAAGTTCAGAATTTAATTTCTGAGTCAGTTTTTAAAAAATCAGAAAAACCGAAAAGCACCGAAATCAAGCAGACCTTGAACGGGGTGATTGTTTTATTTTATTATTAATTCCGTGATGATTTACAAGCGTTCGGGTCACGCACACGTTCCCAGGAGGTTGGGCGACCGCCTGCATGGCGTAGGCTAGGCCCGGCCTTTCGGCAGCGACAGCGAGCGGACGCAGAATCATATGCTCCGTAGGAGCGGTCTTAGCGCCTGGTAGCCGTGGTTTTTTGGTGGAAGGCCAAAGCCAGTATTATAGAGTTGTTCTTCCACCCCTGCCCATGGGCATTTATGCCCTCAACACCGTGTTTCTACACTGTCATATCAGCGGACGCCCTTACCGTATCGCAGATTTCCGGGACGGATTGAACATTGCCGGCGTACTCAAGGATATCGTCGCGTATCGTACCTTATAGAGTACCACTGCAACATTACCGCAAGAGCACCAAGTTCTGGTCCGAAGTCGTGTCTGAGCTGACAAACAAAATATAGCCTGGGCCAACCGTCAATTGTTGATCAAATCAAATCAAATAAAATCTTTATTTTAAAAAAAACTGGAGGGATCGCCAGACAAAAAGCTGTTAAAAAACAGCTTGACTGGGTCTGGGATTCCTTTACATTGGCAGTAGCTTTAACACTCAAAAACGCATGTTATATATAAAAGCAAAAAATAAAAAAATCTTTGCTAAGGCCACCGTTTGTAACATTTTCTTGTTGCAAAAATGTGATATGCCATGCAAGTCTTGCATTACGCCCAATTTCATCTACAGAACGTACATAAAGTATTTGCAACATTCGTCCGGAGTTTCTCCTGTGAAAGGATGAAACGATATAATTTGTTCAGACGTGTAGAACATGGCGGGATCTGTCTTACCCACCTTTTCGTACAACAGCTTGTGTCGCGTTTTTTCTACCCTCACAATCACAGTCATCCCTTTCTGCAAGCAGTTATCCATTCTAAACTTGCAAATTCTCTTCCCAAAATAATTGTTTCATCTCAGCCTGTCGAGGTGAGTTTGTTTGGGTTTTTGAAAGAAGTTCAAGATGACAGTTTATTCCTGCAATCACGTTTTTGAATCGAGTATTTGTTCAGTACCAGTACCACTAATAGACGTGCTGCGCTGCGAAGTTCTACAGAACAAACGTGCATTACGCCCAATTTCATCTACAGAAAATCCATAAAGTATTTGCAACATTCGTCCGGAGTTTCTCCTGTGAAAGGATGAAACGATATAATTTTGGTCACATGTTTGTTCTGTAGAACTCCGCAGCGCAGCACATCTATCAATGTACAACCAACTAGCCCAAACCCAAGTCCAAGCTTTATTAATCTTCAGTACCACTAAAAATAAACTTTCACGGGATCTTGTAGCTATACTTTTTTCCAACCCCCCTTTACTGCATGGTGTACGCTTGTAGCCCGGGCAAGGACGATCTTTATCGTGTTAAAAGAATGTGACTTCCCGTAGCTGTAAAAACGTTTTTCTTCGAACTGCATGGTGGCACTTTACTGGTAAAGACGTGGTTCGAGGAGAAGGACATTTATGTGCCTTCGCCCGTCAATGGTTTATTATGTAAGGTGCCAGAAACTATTGAATATGTTTTTATAGAATGTCGAAATGCGGTCTTTTATTTTTATTTCTTTTTTAGGGGCAGGGAAACATCTTACAACGGACATAAAAAAAGTATATGGAAATAAGAGCTCTCACTATTCCCTACTTACACTCACACACAAATTAATGTGTTCCGCACGGTATGTTCATTGCCTTGAATCTGTTTAGCATATGAAAGTCACGCCTGGAACACAGGCATGCGGATGTTGACGTAAAACAAATCAGCAAGTATTTTGAAGACCTTGTTGTACAAGCGCAAACACAGTACTGCCGATCAGAAGAGTTGACTCCGGAAAGGGCTTATCTTTTTCACTGTGTGCAAAAAACAAATTTAAGAATTTTAGTGCGCCAACAAGAACTTGGGCACTCATAATGACATCGCATGTTTAGCGACAATGGACCGCCTGTAACTTGCACAATAAAGAAAAAAAAAAAAAAAACTCCGTTATGTAGAGGTCCTGTTTTGGCCTCCAAAGTGGAAAGTGAAGGGTTCAAACCGTGGGGCGGTTCCTTCTCCAAGGAGTTTTGGGGCAATGCTCTTAGCCCCAGTTGCTTTGCGATGAAACCACAATATTTCCTTTTTTCCAAGGAGGTTGGGAATCGTTGTTCTGCGTCCCGCTTTCTTCAACATAAGCCCCAAGAAAAGTCGACTTTTTGTCCTATACCGAAAATTGACACCGAAAAAAACCAAACTTGTGGGAAAAAAAAAAACAAAAAAAAAAAAAAACAAAGAAAGAGAGACCATGCAACGTCCCGAAAAAGAATTAAACTCGAAAACACAGAACCCTGTCCTATCCTCGAATCCTGTCCTAAATTGCGTCGTTTAAATTTAAGTATGCATATAGTCAACAAAGCTATCGTTTCAACACGACTCTTTCACGTTTAGTCACTATCTATCATAACACCCAAGTACTTTACATTTTAGCTTTACCTTAATTATGCGTCGTTATTTAGCATTTAGGAAGAAGAAACGGGGCTCTTTTTTTCCTTCGTACATTTTATGTGAATATTCTTTTTAACTTTTAAGTTCATCCTGCACTTGTCACACCAGATAGCGATACTATCATATTACTCTGTAAAATACTAATTTAATTAGAACAATTTGTTTTAAAATAATAGTCACTCGCAAAAAGTTTATTTTTTGACTGGCCATTAACTATATTACTTATATCAACCAGATAAGTCAAATTACTTCATACAGACCTCCGCTGGTTTCATTTTGAGGGAAAACAATAAACAGCCACTAAAATATTTGCCGTTTAAGCAGATCTGACACCACAGTGTTTCTATGTGACACCCTGGAATTGTTATCGATGTGCTAAGAATATTTTTTGTCGACAAGCATTAACACACCTTCACCGGGAAAGTTTTATCTTTTCTCTAGACCACATAAAACTCCGGAAGTACTTCGCCGCAACCTATAGTGCTTAGCATACCTCGGCGAACCTCACTCATGATGGCCCTCACTCACCCTCACTCAGCCTTATCTTCACAGGTGAGGTGAGGGTGAGTGAGTTTCTGAAAATGCATGAATGTGAGGTTAAGTGAGGGCCGTGAGGTCCTGAGGGGTGTGAGGGCGTGAGGGCTGCGAGTGCGTGACTGGCGTGGGGGCCGTGGGGTTCAGTGAGGGTGAGTGAAGGGCTGAAGGTGAGTGTGACGATGAGGGTGAGTGAGGGGCAGAGGGTGAGTGCAGCTGTGATGGTGAGGCTGAGGGAAGAACTGAGGTGAGTGTGGCTGTGAGGTTGAGGGTGAGTGAGGGTGACCTAAATTTCCGACCTCTGCTGTTTAGAAACGGGGTCCTGTTCTTGAAGAGAAGACATCACTGGCTTGATCCCTCATTTCTTAATGTTTCGTACTGTAGCTTCAGGCTCGTAAATCTTTATTTTTGCTGATAAACCCGGTTTATTGCTGGCGAAACTCTTTCTGGGGCGATGAATGACAATAAAATTTAATTGATTACAGAATTTTCACCACCCGCTGAGTGCCCTCCTTTTCTTGAGACCGTACTGTGCCTAACCATTTGACTTTTGAATCCAAACAGTGTTGTATGCTTAAACGAAAAAAAAGTAACGGAATACGCTACTCGTTACCTGCAAATAAAAATAACGCGTTACTGGCCTACGGTACATCAAAATAAAAGGAACGCGTTACCGTTACCGACGAAAAGTAACGCACGTCACTTTTCCGTTACTTTTGCATAAGAACCATGTTGCAAGAAACAATATGTTTATGCAGAAACTACGCAAGCCTTATTTTTTTTACGGTTTCGCCTAAATATTTACAAGAAAAAAACTAAAAAAAAAGACACACAGAACTCAAAAGTTCGCGTAACTCTTGGGGCCTAAAGGCATGAAAAAAATTAAAGTGTAATTTTTTTTAAGTCTTGGGAAGATATGTGTAACGAGACACGTAACTACGCTACCCGTTACTCGAAAAAAGTAACATAAGTATGTTTCCCGTCACAGTTTAAAAAATGTAACGAGTACGTTACGCGTTACATAAAAATATAACGCGTTACCGGTAACGCCGTTCTTTGTAACGCGTTACCGCTAACACTGCCATTGCAGCCTTGACCGCCACGTAGACCAGGTCGACCCTTACCTACACCTTTCGTGTTTCTCAGTCCCGCAATCAGATTTCGAAATTGGCAAGGCCCTGTTTACGATCTCTCCAATCGCGTATCTCGTTCGTGCTCCCGGATCGTTCACACCTTTGGAGTGCGTTTGCTGATCTCTGCGTGAGAGGGAAGGGGCGTTCAACCGCTCGCCATCGCGAGCATCGTGTGACCAATACAAACGAGGGGGACACACGAAGCCCATGAAATCTTGGCGCCGGCAAACCGTGCAGGCTACACTTATCTACACGAGGCTATCATATCTAGGTGTTTATCTTAAAATGTTGTTATGGAAAGAGCGCCTTGGGACGTCAGCCTCGCCGGCGCTCTATTACGCCAGGTAGCTGTATTGGATTTCAAGCGATACTCACCGGTTGAGCTCCTCCTTCTCGTGCGTTCGTGGGTGCGCGGATGTTTGAACAGAGCGATATGCTTCCGCGAAAAGAGTGGACAAGTGATTTCCGAAAGTTTGCCAACCTCACGCCTGCGTTCGTGCTCTCAGATTCGAAGCTGACGCCACACCGCCGTCACGACGAAGCCTGGAGATGGAGTCGGCAGCCTCCACCACGCGAATCTGCGAAGACGGGGACTCAAGGTAAGCATGCTGTTGCGACTTTGAGGGGACGGTCTCAAGTGTGGGACGAGGAGGCATACCTGTGACCCGCGGACTGCGTAGCTCGGGAGGAAGGAGACCAGGAGGGGTGTACTAGGGTAACACTCTGTTGTTGTTTTCTTATATACAGTGAACCTACAAATAAGTGTTTGACATATCAATCATCATGATGCAGACTTACTGGCCTGGGCCACCATAAAAACAAAAACGCCCCCCCCCCCCCCCCCAAAAAAAAAAAAACACATCTGTATAGAGTTATAGCGGAACAATGTTAGCGCGCTAGTGCAGAGGCCAGCGACTGCGCCGGCCCGTACCAGCAGGCATACCGCGTGATCGGGATATACCAGTGAAGGAAATGACGTCCACCTAGAGTTTAGACAAGAGAATCTTCTTTGTACCCTTTTTAGTATATCCCACTCACGCGGCACCCGCTCGCACGAGCCGGCGCTCACTGGCCTCTGCACTGGTGCGCTGCCATTGTTCAGTTGTGGCTTTACAGAATCCCCCCTAGTTGCCTTGTTGCGTGCGGCAAAAGAGATGATTTGGCTCCACGTAGAGATGGTGACCGTGCACATGGTGAAGAAAGCTGGCGACTTTTATTGTTTTTGTTTGTTTTGTTTTTGTGTTTTCTAGTTGCGGGATGAAAAGTCCGCGATATTTATGGCATAATCCGAATAGTCTAGCTTCACTCTGTTCAGTTCAGTGTGACGACATCCTGACGTCCATCCAGAGCTTAGGCAAGAGAATTTTTATATCCCGTTCCCGCGGCGCCTGCTAACAAGAGCCGGCACGCTCGCTGGCCTTTGCACTGGCGCGCTTTCATTGTTCAGCTGTGGCTCTACAATGCAATCGGTAGATGCTCTTTCCATCCGCCGGTAGCCGCTCTCGCCCTGCGCAGTCTAAAGGGCAGTCCGATTCAAGGAGTCGATGTTCATGCCGCTTACACAAAACACAAATGCAGGTCGCTGTTCCGAAGCGAGTTGGGTTAGGTGAGAACTTATTAGCCACACTAAAGTACATCCAGTATGTTATGAATATTGAAGTTCATTCATCATGTCGTATCAAAGCGGGTAAAATATTAAGTGGTTGTCATACTAAAATGCACCCAGTATGTGACGATATAATCATCCAGTATGCCATGACATCCAGGAACTCACAAAGTATGTCGCACGTACTGGAACGCATCCAGTAGGCCACGTCGAATACCGGTATCATAAACTTACATCCAGTAACGAAATACTGGAACTCGTCTAATATGCCTGACATCTTGGCACTCATCAACTATGTCGCGGCATGCCAGAACGCATCCAGTAGGCTGCGTCATATACGAGTCAATATAAGTTGTAGGGTACTAAAATACATCCTGAATGTCATGACATACCGTAACTCATCTAGCAGGTCATGACAAGTTAGGACTCATCAAGTATGTCACGACACACCTGAACGCATTCAGTATGCTGCGTCAAATACGGGTACAATATTTATGATGCATGATTCATAAACCCCAAGACTGCAGGTAACGACAAACACACTCAAATATTGTACCGTATTCTACAATACTCAAGTGGTTGCAAAATAAAATGCGTCCAAAGAACGATATACTGTAATTCATCTAATATGTCATGACATCCTGGCATTCTTCAGTATGTCGCGACATACTGGAAAACATCCAGTATGCCGCTTCGAATACGGGTACGATATTCAGTTAATTAAAATACATTCTAGTATGTCACAACATACTGGAACTTATCTAATATGCCGTAACGTCCTGGCTCGTCAAGTATGTATCGACACACTGGAACTCATCTAGTACGGCATTGATGAAAAGGCAGTGAGTATGCAGGCGAGCTGGTGATAGTTAATCATGATGTTTAGAACCCGTGACTGGTGGTGAGAAGAAAAAAACACTTTAAAGTCGAAGGAGAAGACGTTTTAAAAGCATCCAAATCATTTCTTTTCTTTCGCTTCTTGTACACCAACAAATCCTTTCCGAGACATACACTTCCTTCATAATGCACCGATGTGACTCTTATATACATATGATTCAGTCACTGAATGATCTCTTCGAAAATGTTCGTATAGTCATTCTGGATACAATCATCACCAACTTCCCTCCCAGACACGTCCTTTGTTCAAAATGCTGCGATCAACCTTTCAAGCACCCTAAGCATTAGCACCCTTCGTTCACGTTACACGGAAAGACATATCCAAACCGTTCACTCTAATAATGTTGTCCTCCGGTCACACTCTTTGTTTACTATGCACGTAAAAAACAATTTTAATTGAATGGACACGGTTGTATTCCAAAGAGTGCTTTTGACTTACTGTCAAGTTCCCTTGAGGCCTGGGAAATACAATGTCCTCTTGTTTTGGTTATTACTGCTTCTCTTATATTCCTATTTATATCATTAGACTTTTTCATACAAAGCTTTCGTCTCTGACCAAGCTGCCGTACAATTGTTACATTCACCATTATCCTTTGCTATTACTTAGTTTGACGCGTGTATTTTTACGTTCATTTTATGTTCTAGTAACCTATCGTTACTAGAACGAACAGATGTCAAGATGTGTGAACGATAGTTTACTAGCACAAAAGAAACGTAATAATAAACACAGCGAATTCGGTAATAGCGAGACATGTTGGGGAATGTAAAAACTTTACGGCGGGTTGATCGGAGAGGGAAGTTTTGTACACAGAGCCTAGTGATATCAAGAGGATCGTAAGAGAAACAATAAAGGCCCGTTCACACTCTTGCGACCGAGTGCGACCGAGTACGACTGAGAGAGACGAGTTCTCTTAAAACTTGCTAAATGTTTTTAAAATGAGGGAACAAACTGGCATTGTGGCGCCATCTATGCGGTGACCCTAGAACTGCATTTCACAAGAGCGAAGGTTTTGCGGGATTTCCGAGGTCAAATGTGCGTAATACTCATAGAAAGGCTCGTTTACAACATTGACAAAAGTTTTTCGAGCCAAGAAAGAAAGGATAATGCGCGAGAAATAAAAAAAAATATGCCGGACCGCAGAGTTTACACTGCTTCCCAATAGATGGCACCAGTGTGTTTTCTGGTTTAAGAAGTTGTAAGGAACCTAGGTTCGCAAGAGTAGCAAGAGTGTGAACGGGCCTTTAGAATCAAAACATAATGAAATTGTATTTCCCAGGCCTCGATGCAACTCCAAAGGAAGTAAAAAAAGTGCTTGGAATATAACCTTGTCCATATAGGTTTATTTTTTTATTTTTTTTACCTTCACTGTGAGCAAAGAGTGTGGCTGGAAGAAAAGGGTTTTAGGGGTAAAGGGTTCGGATGTGTCTAAAAGTTATTTCCGTGCAACATGAACATAGTGTCTTAGTGCTTACTGTGTTTAAAAAACAGTGTTGGGTAAAATACATCTAAAAAAATTTAAAGTAAAGTATAAAGTAAATGAGAGGTTAGGTACTCCAAGTAAAGTACAAAGTATACCGGGCGAAATGTACCTAAAGTAAAATAATATAAATGTAATGTACTGTCAAACGAAAACATACAAGAATATTTGTTAACACAATATTTCATAATGCCGTTTCATTCCCCTATACAGTATTTTTTAAAGTGGTATGCATTTTACCAGGGTGATCGGAAATGCATCAGTTATTTTCAGAAATGGCGGCAAATATTGGATAAAGTCAAGTGGTCACAGTGTAATAATTTTCGGAAATGGTGCCAAGTTCAGAAGTCCCTTTGCTTCCTGAATTCGGCACCGCTTGCACTGGCTCGAGTCCCAAGAATGTTAAATGTGCTAATAAAGAGCATGACATTCTCCCCGTAGCTTGCGCAAGCAATCCTCTTGTGGAGGAGTGTCCTCTTCTAATTTTTTTAACCTCCTGGCTTTTGCTGGCCGAGCAAGAAGTAGCGAGAGTTCCAAAGGCGAGCCGCCCCCAGAACAAAGGGAACGATGTATTGTCTGCTAGAGCTTTTGATGAGAGTAGAACATCCCTTCCAGTATTTCTTAAGAGTTTACATTCACAGCCTTGCTATGCAAATTTGAAAATACCAAATTTGGGAAATGTGCCTTTAAGTCGAGAATTGTACTTTCCTCGGAAATTACCAACAAAAAATATTTTAAGTAAAGTGTAAGTACTAGCCCAGAGAATGTACTTCAAGTAAAGTACAAGTTTTCTACACCTATTTCAAGTGATACTTTAAAATACAATATACTTAAAGTCCTTCCCAACACTTAACAGATCAATCGCAGCATTTTAAACAAATTACGTGTTTAGGAGGGAAGTTGGTGATGATCGTATAGAGAATGACTGGACATCTCTAAGAGGCTATTCGGTAACTGATTCATATGTATCTAAGAGTCCACTCGGTGCATTGTAGACGAAGTTTATGTCCGGGAGAGGATTTGTTGGTGTCTATGTGGAGTATACAAGGCGCGAGAGAAAATAAACAATTTAGCTTCGTTTGAGACGTAACCTCCTGTGCCTTTTTCTTCGACTTTAAAGTTTCCAATTTTTTTCCTCACCACAGTCTTGGGTTTTAAACAGTCTCGGAGTTTAAACAGTTCCAGGATGTCACGACATCCTGGAACTCTCCAAGTATGTTGCGACATACTGGAATGCATCGAGTATGCCGCGGCAAAGACGGGTACAATATTCAAGTGGCCAGATTGGGTGGCAAAACTGAGATAACGATTCAAGTCCTTTATCTCGGACATTTTGACATCTGATATAAAGTCCATGAGAGTTTGCTATTTGCTACCCTTACTTCAGGTTACACCCGTGAAGCGTCATTGTCCGAGTTTCCTGTCATGGGAGCAACTAAGACAGCAGAAGATACTATGCTACTTCGCAACCAGACGTGTCCGTCGTCTTCTCAGATAACATCTGTGACGCTCCCCTCTCATGCTACAGCGTCACGTGTCAGTGTTCACGGCTATGAAGTCTACGTTCACTTGTTTCTAAACTGCGAACTGTTCAGAAAAGCCTTCCTAGACGTACACGTTACTGTCCCATATAGAAGTACTCTGAAGGTGCTTTTACACAAAAAATAAGTGATTTTTTTTCTTATACGATACAAGGTTGCGATAAGAGTCACATAATTTGACGCGCTTCTCTTTTTGCTATATATCAAGGTAAATAAGAACTACGATTTTTTTTAAATCGAATAAATCATAATTGTCGGATTAACATTAGAATAACGTGATTTCAAAATTCAGTCAACGTAGCAAGAATATGGTGACCCTTTATCAATACATGTACTTCTGAACATAGTAGATTGACTGATCAATTCGTCCAATTTGTCCGATCACTGATAACAATGCGGTAGAAAAATGTTCTGTACATTTAAGGTACAGTTTAATTAACAACTTTTCTTATGTAACCCCACTATACTAGAGCAAAAAAAAATTATTTTTAAAGTGACAGCTTTACACGTGACGCTTAGCAGAGATTTCGAGCTTGTGGGCTGTCGTCGCCGCAATGAAAAAACGTCTTTTCACTCCCCTCTTGGTGCGAGGAGGGGGAAGGAGAAGCCCTTCTATCCCCTTTTGGTGCGAGGAGAGGGAAGCCGGGTTTTCCCGTCGGCCGGGCGGCCAACTCGCAGCGCGGAGAGAGAAGAGAGGAGGGAGCCGGTGGCATCCCGCCGGTAACGACGCGACGAAGGGAGTGTCTTCGTGCCGTGTGTTTCAAACACTCGTTTTCAGTTATTTCTCGCGTTGCACGAAATCCCATTTTGACAGTATCCAGTCGCAACGCGTAATGTTGGATAGTTTTGGAAACTTCCACCGCGCTTATCGATTTACTTTACGCATTACTGAGCACTGGTGGCAGTCGTCAGTGGCATCCACGACGACAACCACGACCGCTATGGGAATTAACCACGTCGCACCTCCATCCTCATGTGCATAACGGTACCATTACACCCACTTCGCGCGATCGTCCTACAGCTACCGCTTTCGTTTCTTCGCACATTGTGGATGAAAAATACCACTTCTCTTTTTTTTTTTTTTTTAGTTAACGATTAGCTTTTTTTTCTCACGTTCTAATTTGCTTGCAATAAACATTACTTTTCGAATTTTTGTTTCTTTCTTTCGCATTTTGACTTGATTGCAATATATGTTACGAGACAGACGAACAAAGCATAAGGTAGAAAAAAAGCTCAATGCTCCGATATGCTCAGAACTGCTCTCTGTTCGTTTCCAGTCTGATATAAATCTTCCTTGCTTAATGATTATTTGATTGTAGTACAAATTGCACATAAAAAGCACTAAATTATAAACAAACGGTAATTGAAACCATTTCGTCGTTTACCCTGAGACTGGGGTTTTTTTTGAAGAGCAGAAGTAACGGAAAAAACAGATAGGTCTCAAACTCAGCTACACGTTTATTTCAACAACTTCCTCTTATATAGTTCGTTTTCGTCGTCAACAACCAATCACATACGACTTGTCCTTTGCACCGTGACTTTACAGGTTCCACTCTATCACAAAAGAAGCGGACACTCCCAACGTTTCCAAGTGACAAGGTTCTAGCAGAAGATATGCCTCACAAAGCTTCAAGCAACTCTTTGTGATATGCCTCACAAAGCAAAGCTTTGTGAGGCATATCTTCTGCTAGAACCTTGTCACTTGGAAACGTTGGGAGTGTCCGCTTCTTTTGTGATAGAGTGGAACCTGTAAAGTCACGGTGCAAAGGACAAGTCGTATGTGATTGGTTGTTGACGACGAAAACGAACTATATAAGAGGAAGTTGTTGAAATAAACGTGTAGCTGAGTTTGAGACCTATCTGTTTTTTCTGTTACTTCTGCTCTTCAAAAAAAAAAAAACAGTCTCAGGGTAAACGACGAAATGGTTGACTTCCACCAGCTAGCCTGTACTTTGACTCTTTTCTCGGTAATTGAAAACTATTTTAGAATTGTTTTTGTCGGAAAGATTTATTTAAATCGTCATAGTAGAACTGGTCGGGTTTAAATCACGATTTAAATCATGATTTAACTCATCTTGATATTTATTTTCCCCTCTGCGATATGCAGATTTTGGGTTGTTTGTTACGCCTCAATTTTAACACGGCTTGATCTCTATTTTTAAAAAGTATGCACACGATTTAGGATGCAACATTTGTACGCCTTTATATAATCTGGAGTGCGCCACCTGGACTTTTAACACAATTTAGAGTGCACTTTTTTCATTATTTACTTGTTTTAGATTTTATTTCCCCTTTAAATTTAAAGCAAGTATAACCCAAAATATTAGATATACATACAACACATGTAATTCTAGCTAACACATCTTTTTGGACACATTTAGAAATGATAACGGAATGAATGCAAAGGTGCAAGAGAGATGGACAATAATAACGATAATATTCCCTGGAGAGGGGAAACAAGGGGGACGAAAGGACAAACACAAATCTCGAAACGCAGTTAGGTGGCTGGTGCGTGACAGAAAATTCGCGTGGTCCTGGTATCGAACCATGAACCTCTCCCTTAGCAGTGGAGAGCTCTACCAATTGAGTTAACCAGGAGTTAGACGTCAGTTAAGCAAACGCGTTTTAACAGCTGACACCAGTCTAACACAAACAAGGGTGAACGGCCTGCATTTTAAGGTTATGATGATAATGCAATTAATGCATTGGTGCAAGCGTCCTGGACAAGAATAACGATAATATTACCGTTATTCTTGTTGGTGTTAGACTGGTGGCTGCTGTTCAAATGAAATAAATGCGTACAAATGTTTGGGAAGTACTTACGTTACTAAACAGTCTCTATTTAATATATATTTATTTGCATTTATTACATAACTCAGTGTAGCGGTTGTACCAAGGAGGAGCTAGTTATAAATTCGCATTTATAAATGCATGCCGTATTTATAAATGCGAATTTTGATATGTCAGTAAACATGCATGTCTGCGCAGTGTCATGTGAATCCGAGTGCCGCCACCTCACGCGTTCCTTTTTTAATGTGCTAAGTGACGACGAGTTCCCCCATGACAAATTTTCCTACGTGACCCATCGTCCCGTTACAAGTTGGCCTGTGACGAATCGGCATGTGACGAATGGACCTACACCTGGCCAGTCCACACGGGCATGTACAAAATATAGAAGCCTCTCTTATCTATGAACACATCTATCGAACTGTACAGGGATGAAGGGTGTCCCTGTGATAAGACTTCAACCAACACAATGAAGTTCGGTCAGTTCAAACCCTTTGGGTCATTGTCCTTTATTTATAAACGTATATATGTCCTATTTAGCTTCATTCTAGTAAAGTTTGACAATCATTCTATACTATATCTGTCTGCTACATTTTCGTATCATTTTTCCCGATTGTATTCCGCATTACCATTTGTCCATGCTTATTATTACCGTACTTGCTTGGGGTGCGCAGTAAAGGTATTTATTTGCTTCTTTATTCTTTTGCTCTGTTTTCTTCTGTTTTGTGTTTTACTCACAAGGCACCGGAAAGATAATAAGTTTGAAAGTGTGGTGCATTGTGAAAAAAAAAACACTTGTTTAGATTTTCTCGTTCTTTTTTTTTCTTTTTTTTCAATGCGTATGTACTGTAGCGGACAACATAAGCTAAAGCAGTCTTCTTTTTTTTTTCTTTTTTTTTTTTTTTGGTGTGCCTGTGATTTCTTTAAGGAAGCTGTGCCCCGAGCTAGGAATTGGAATGCGAAGTTGAGCTCCCATACCTTTTGAGTTCTGATTATTCGACACAAGTCCATTTGGGGTTTTTGACGTGCCAAACCAACCAAAAACATCTGGAACGCCTCAGCGAAGGACTGACGATTAATCTTCAGTCCTCTGTTGGGGCGTGCCACATGCCGTTTGCTTTAACACGTCGAAAACCCCAATTGGATTTTTATCGAATATTCCGAACTCAAAAGGTATGGCGTGCAACCAAAAGCTCGATTACACAAGCCCCTTTTGAGCAAGAGACCTCCGTCAGATTGTAGGCACCTCAACCGGGACTCGAATCCGCTACCCGGTATTCGAACCCACCACCTGGGGACTTGAACCCTCCACCTAGAGATCCATAGGCCGGCGTTTTGCCTCGGAGCAACCATGGCGGCTGACTATTTGACAAATTGAGAGAGATTATGGAGCGTTGGGGAACAGCAGACAAAGAAGAAGACCGGATCGGGTGTTTCAGCTCGGTTTGTCCACGGAGGTAGACATTTTAATACGACTATTCTGAGACCTACGCACTAACATCTTCAAGAAATAAACGCGGGGCGGAGTTTATTGTGTTTAAGCATCTTGCTTTGTTATTCGGTGTCTATCTCACATTGACTTCCTCGTTTCTTACGCTTTCCTTTAGGAAACGCAGACAGCGTCGTTTTCTTACAGTGCCCGGAACGCGTTTCTAGAGAGCGTTAGGCAACCGTGTTTGCACATCAGATACGGCAGGACGCGTTCTCCGTTACTAATTGCGCATATACAGGAGTCTTCTGTGGGAGCGTATGCGCAGTTACTAACGGAGGGCGCGTCCTACCGGGCGTACGCTCCCACAGAAGACTCTCGTATATGCGCAGTGCGTACTTCAGAGGCCATCATTCCGTATCGGATGTGCAAGAACGGCTTCCTAAAACTCCCTTCTTTCTGACTGGTGTGTTTACCGTCCTATACCGCCCATGCATCGAAAGTCGTCCCGCAGTGGCACCGAATGACGTTACAAAGAAAAAGCCGGAGTGTCGTGCTGTCGGATGTCGCGACCCTGACGAAAAAGCACGAGCGAACGCGAGTGTCGCAGTCGTCGTGGCATCCCAACTCCTGACTGCACGAAGCTTCCGTAGACTGTCAAGCTGGAGAGCGAGCAGAACAGGCGTCTGCCATCTCCATCACCGCTGCTGTATGTCACCGCCAGGATCGCGACCGGCGGCGGCGTGAAACTTCTATGACGTCACCAAGCAAAAATCCAAAGACCACTTTTTTTTTTCTTTTTTGGACGCGGTAAACAAACGAGTCGGAGTCGCGTTCCAGGCACGAACCAAGATGCTCGTGCATCTTGGTTCGTTACCTGCTCTTATCGGCTAATGACGCGATTTCGATGGCCGTGAAACAATGCTAAGGTGTTTGGGAGTAGCTACGCCTTGCGTTTCTTAAGCTGTCAGTTACTATGCAGACCGCAAGTTCGTCTGCTTCTTGAGCAGTGGTTGTTGTGCCGTCTAAAACACCGAGCTCTGATTGAAAGATGGTGGGTAGACCTCAAAGTAAGCTGCTTTGAGGTCTACCCACTATCCTTCACTCGGAGCCAATCAGAGCTCGGCGTTCCGACGTCACCACAACCCCCCCGAAAGAAGCAGACAAACTTGCGCTCCGCATAGTTAATCGTGCAGATAAAAACCGGGAAGCACAAATTTTCATGTTTCGTTTTCATTTATCGTTTCCTTTCATCGCCCGCAGGGGGTTTTGCATAAAGGGGGTAGGAGGGCGAAACATCAGAGTACCTGTTAACTATCACAAAAAGAAAAATACACTAAAACATCTGTTAGGTTAGTTACATTTCAAATGTGGCAGTCAGGAAAGAATTTAGAAAATTGGCAGAGTCCTGCAAGGTTACAATATTATCCAGGAGTAAATTCCATTCGGGGAGTTATAACTGCAGTGGAGATAATTTAAAGGTGTCAGTTCTAGGAATAGTGGGATGAAGTTTGTATGAGTTGCCTTTGCGCGAGGAAACATGGCTGGCAGTTCGACAACGTGCAGGGTGTTCGAATTTTTAATTCGAACATATTCTTGGTGGGTACGCAGACGACGTGAGTGAGGATGTGACTGGAACGACTACGTCACACTCCTAAGCGCCATTCTTGGCAGGGCTTGCGGCGCACTTTTTGGGCGCCATTTTTTAATCGAATTAACGTGAATTTTCAAAATTAATTTTTGAAAAAACCATTACAATCCTGCAAATTATTTTAAGTGGTATTGTAATTTCCGTCAATACTGCAATTTCAACATGACCCCTAAAACCAATAATTAAAAAGTTACTTAACAGAAATTAGTCAACTTATGAAGATTATTCCCTCATCTAACATCCGCCGAGCCCAATAAATACATGCTGAAGACGGTGTGGCTCCATGTTGAATAGTCTGTAACTTATCTATATACTATAAAGTATGACTGATGTGGATTCCAGAGGACAGAAACATATTCAAGCTTGGGTCGAATGAGAAAAGAATGTGCAATCAATTTTCTTTTCCAAGTGGCCAGATAAAGATGACGCCTTAAAAACTTGAGGGTTGTATTAGCGTTAGCTGTGATGTAGGTAATGTGGGGTTCTTATGAAAGGTTTTATGTGAAATTGACCCCAAGATGCTTGTAGGACTAGACATTTTCGATAGCAGTATTTAAAAGTGTGTACTTCAACTGAGGAGGAGAACGCTGGTCAGTCAAGTTCATGCATTTCGTTTCTGAACCGTTTATTTCTATCTGCCACTCCTGACACCATGCTTCGACGAGTGATCGTCTAACATCACAGGGTCCTCCAGGAGTTCAATCTTTCTATACAACATACTATCGCCAGTATACAGCCTTATGTCGGATTGAATAGAGGAGGGCAAATCATTCGTGCAAATAAGAAAGAGCAGCGGACCAAGCACGGTTGCCCTTTGATGTGATGAATTCCTATATTCCCTAATGAATGTTCTGAGTACGATTAAAAATAAAGGCTGGGATTCACTCCTCTATAGACGGATTTATTTTTATCTATATTATTTTTAGCATGAGAGGGCAATAAAATACGTGATCTAAAGTTTTTTTTTATCAATAAAAATGGTACGAGTTTTTTTTCCGCGAATGTAAGTCTCTATGAATATCATTAGTGAGCTAAAAAAGCTTTTTTCGCAGGAGTGTGATTTTTTGAAACCGTGCTGGTCCACAAAGATAAGATTATTAGCACATAAGAAGTTCATTATACACGAAAATGCAATGTACTCCATAAGTTTGCTACGAGTACAAGTTAAGGATATTGGCCTATATTTAGAAAATTCATTTCTTGAACCATCTTTATGAATCGGAATCACTCGGGCATGTTTCCAGTCATTGAGTACTTCATCATTGTCTAGGGATTGTTGAAAATAAAAGCAGGTAGATAAGAACAGCTTGAGGAGTTTTGACGAAATGTTGTCCGCATCTGGAGCTGTGTTTGTTGGTAGTTCCTCTATTAGTTTCAAAAAGTCAGCCACAGAAATGTTTACATTAGTCATATTGTATTTCTCATCACATTTCAGGCAATAGATCTGAATTGTTCAAATGTCCCCAGAAAGAAGGTTGGTGAAGTACTGACTGATATGTTCACCTGTTTCCTGGCACTCGACTCATCCCCGTTCTCATTCGTGAAACAAATGGTATTTTCAATTTGTTTTGGTTTAATAGTCGACCAGAACTTTTTAGGGGTACTCCTCATATTATTACTAATTTATATTTAAAAAAAAATCTTCAGTTTGGCATTTCTTTACTTTACGGGTACACGTTCAAGGTTACATGTTACCTGATATTGATTGTACTTCTCCCACGTATTTGCGGACTGTGAAAACTTTACAACCCTGAATAACCGATTTTTTTTAAACTTCGAAGTCGCGTCAGTCGTGTTAGAAGCCACGTTTTTTCAACACAAGGGTATACCTTTACGTGAACAAATAAATGAGTCAGCTAGTTCCAGAAACTTGTATTTGAGCAAACTCTACTTTTCGTCAACTGATCTAGAATCAAAATTGTGTTGCGTTGTGAATGAACTGGGCACGTGTTAGGTGTGCGTGTGACGTTACTTAACTTCATGACGTCGTGTTACACTCTAATGTTAGGTGACTCTAACGTCATAGAATTACGTGACGTCAGGATCTTTCGTGGTGGTTCCTTATCATGGTCCTTCATGCCGGTTTCTTCACAAACTTCGGCTGATAAAACACTTTTTGTGTTATAACTGTTTTAACGCCCCCCCCCCCCCCCCTTCCCTCCCCTTCTTGTGCGCAACGCTGCGGGAAAATACATCGTCAGTCGTCGTTGCGGTGCCAAGTTTGCCGACTTCCTCCGGAACAACCGGAGGGCCGCCATCATAGGGCTCGGCTGCTCGATCGGAGTCGTCTGCATCATGGCCGCCGTCCTGGTGGGAACACACTCCATCGCCGGCCCATGTTTCCCAAGTACGGTTCGTAGCCGCGCGATATGGGAATTTTGCAGAAACATTGCTTGCTAGTGGTTCGTGTGGGTCGCACCGTGGCGCGCGGCCATGGGAGAGTCACCTAACACCGTGGCGCACGGCCACGAAAATAAAGCAGTTTAGAGTTTATAAAAGAAAATGAAATAAAACTGTCAGGAAGTGTCACGTCGTCAGAAAGGGTTATACATCAGGGGTGAGTTCTAACATGCAATGCTGCGCAGACGCTTTATTTGGGTTCATACTGAAGAGTTTATCAACTTACATATGTCCCGCTGACAAGCCTTGTAAAGCCCCTGAAAAGAAAAAAAAATTTTTTTTTTTTTTAAACCGTCTGGTTGGGACACGTGTGTCAAGAAATAAGTTTTACGCGAAAAAAAAAAATTAGAGTAGTATTGACAGCGAGAGATTTATTTGAAATTGTGCGCGAAGTCCATGACGTCACGGGTCATTCCGGAATGATTATCTCGGTCGTGAAGGCGAAGCCGACCCACCTCTCCTCCACGTGCCTTAAATGCCGAGAGTGAAAACAACTGGAAAGGAGCTGACTGCCGACTAAATCGCGCTGTGCGCCGTCAATATTGCTCTAAACTTTTTTTTTTTTCAAGTAAACTCATTTTTTTGACACAAGTGTCCCAACCAGAGTGTTAAAAAAAAATTCTTTTCAGGGCTTTTTAAGCCACGGCCAGACCTTAATACGCGATGCAGTCTGCAGACTGGGTCATCCCTGTGTGACACTGGTCACACAAAAACTGTCTGCGGGCATGTTCGAAGAATCAGACATGATTCGAACATGCCTGAGGTTAGTCCGCAAATATTTTTATCATACATGTTTGCAGCGAACAATGTGTCTTTTGTATGGCACATGAACAGTGCCACTGCAGCTTCAAACAAGCGCAGCAGGATGGCCGGCAAATAGCACTTCATTGCCAGAATGCCTCTGCTTCCTTTCCCCATGAATCTGTGTACTTCAAAACCGTGTGGGTTCGTCAATGACTCCGGGCTAAGGTTTTTTTGTGTGTGTGTGTGTGTGTGTGTTTTTAATAAGGAGCCGTGTATGCGACTCGAATTTGGACGCGTGGTTCGACTTCAAGCTTACTGCAAAATGCCACTCATTTGTCCTAACTGAGAGCGAATGTTTTAACCCCTTCCAGGAACAGCACCCACGATAGACGTCTGCGAAACCGACTCCTGTCAAGCAATCGGTGAGTCTGTGCGAGACGACTTTTTTACTTTCGGCATCGACGATTGCAACTTGTGAAGGAATTCAGTAGCAGCTACATGACGCAAAAGAAGCGTATGCGTGTCCACCTTGCCGCAAAGCACTCGAAGAGCTCTTCACAGCGATCTACATGGGAGATCTGCGAAACACAAAGACCGTAGATATTTCCACGGCAACGTTTATCGGGCCCCGCTCCCCCAGAGGGTTTGAGAGGAGGGCGAAAAGGGTGGACCTAACTTTTTTTCTTATTATTTACTGCGGACTCCGGCCGGGTGCGGGTTCCCAAAAGTCGAAAACTATAAGCTTTAGATCCGTTCCCCGGTACACGAAAAATATAACCGTTGACGAAACGGACGACGTCACTTCCGGGTCCCGGACATTCCCGCACGACTGCCCTCCCTTTACCGGCAGCGTCAAATGCGCGAGTCCGTTTGTGCCGCACCCAAATGCCGCGAGTGCGGCATCTGGGTGCAGATGGCGGCGCGACATCGAAATGAGCGGCCCTATAGGAAGCGAACGGCACCGCAGCACTCGCGCTGGTGGCACATGTCTGTCGCGTTTACCTAACAACGGTTATCAATACTTGTAAGACACGTGCAGTGTAGATTTTATCAAGGGGCTTTAAGCGTTTTATTGAGGTCAGCGGTCACAACCAAGAACAGCTAGAAAAATCAAAGCCTCCGAACGCCCCCACCCATCCTCTATGGAACGTCATCCAATCGAATGGCGCCCACTCAGCAATTGGACGCGAGCCCGATGCCGAGCGGCCTTCGACGCGCTGATTAGACACGAGACCCAGCCGAACACTGATGCAGTACTCGTGACTAAATCGCGTCTTCGCTCGATCTCACTGCGATGACTTCCAAATTCTAGTGCACGGGCTTTGATTATTTAAGGCGGCATTGGCTCAAAGCACGTGGTCACGCTGCAACGCAGATGCGTGCAACAACTCGTAGAGTTGCTTACAGCACCCTTAAGTGCTTACGGCAACCTTAAGCGCAGAGACTGCAGCAGAGCATGAACGAGTCCCTGGACCCCTGCGACGACTTCTACCTGTTCGCCTGCCAACGCTGGGACAGCGAGCGGAACGAGTCCATCTGGGAGGCGGCGTCTAACCGCTCCCTGGAGGACTTCGAAGTTGCCAAGACGGCGCTCCTCGACGGACACTTTGAGTCCACGAACGAACCGGAGGCCTACCTCGTGGATTTCGTGCGCCACTGCGAGAACGGTAAGACGCCGTTCCGTCGTCGCCCCTGAACAATACCACGTAGAAGTCAAGGCCTTCGCATGACGTCATGCTCAGTGGATCCACCGACCCGCACCAAGCGGCAAACGCTCTGAAGCTCGCCGAGAGTATTCGCGGCAAAGCGGCAGACAAGTGCATCTTGGCAATGGCGTGTTCTCTCGTCGTGGGGCTGTACGAGGCTGCACAAAACACTCGTTTGCAAACAAATTCAATAGAGCCTTTGTAAAATCCCGTCAAGCAACATTGGTGGTCGCCATTTCCGGGTTACGAAATTGCAGAGGGTAAGAAAATTAGCCAAGAAAAGGCTAGGTGGCGTAAGCTACCGTCCAATATAAAGGTACAGCCGTTAGCATCCATCTATTCATGGGGAACGAAGCGGTTGATTGGATCCGAGTCCTCGCCTTATGATGACGCGGCGATCATTTCACATAGGAGCTGAGCCGAGTTCATGCCCAACGATGACGCAACCCTAATGTCTGATACGTGCCTAGAGTACGTGCCCAAACAATGGCGGTCTCGAATAATTGGTGCAATAGCAGCTAGATGGCGCGCATTTTCGAAAAGTGTTCATTGTGTGAATCTGCCTTAAGGCTTGCGTCGCTTTTTTTCCATTGGCCTACAGAACACCCACGGAGGACTGTAGAGGGCAAGGACCCCGTGATGCTGGAGTTGGACATCATGGGCGGCTACCCCCTTTTTTTGCCACAATGGAGGGCCGAGGGCTACGACTGGCTCAGGGCAGAGACACGGCTGGCCCACGTCGGACATAACCAGGCTCTGCTTTCAGTTCGTTTTCAGATCGATGGTCAGCGCAGGGACCGCAGGATTATTCAGGCGAGTGGAACTTAGCTATTATTCGCGCATGGGGCGGTAGCCTAGAAGTAACCATAGCTAATCCAAAGGTAGACGCACAAATATCGACTCTCGTGACAAGTTCTCCTGCTTTCTATTGTTTCGGGGTCAAGTGGTAGGAATCAGAGGATTGAACAATAGGAATCAATGATAAGAGGTTGCGTGTGATTCCCATTTCACAGTTAGGGAAAAGTAAGAGTCCGACGCGCGATAAGAAATATCCAGCGGCGCGAGCTTGCCACTTGGGCATGCAAGGGAAGTGCGCGCCAGACGCACGAATGTCTGGAATGACAGCTGCCAAAAGCACTCTTGTGCCATGGTCTATTGGCGCCGAGATGTTTCTGTGGCGCCTTCCTGTGTCTTCCACACGTGACGTCACGACCGGGATTTGCATCGCCGTGACGTCAGGAGAGGCGATTCTGGCTACTTGTCATCGGTTCCGACGACAAGTTCGATCGTGTGTTTAAAAAGCACAATGAAAGCTGGGAGCCATCGCGTTCTCAAATCAACCCCATCGAAGTTGACAGTCTGACAGTGCTCTTATGCCTATGGTTTTGCCCATAGTGGAGAGCCGATCATAGCGACGCTTTTGGTTGCGAGTGTTGGCAAGATAATAGAGGCAGGAAGTTTTTTTTTTTTTTTTAGTTGTCCCGTCTCCAGTGCCCAATTTCCTACCTTCGCTTTGGGTGTCTTGTGAGCTCTGAGCGAGCACGCAGGTTTAGCCAAAACAAGACGGGTGGCAACGAGCGCCTGTTGCAGGCTCGGCAATTGGGAAAAAAAAACTGCGCTTTGTGTTTTGCCGGTGTCAATACAGGCGTCTTCGCTACTGCTTGTGGGTCAGAAAATGAACTGCTAATCGTTAAACTGAAGAATTTTTTGCTCTCTTTATTTCAATTCTTTGAAGTTCAAGGTCGTAGTGTCATGGGCATTTCATAAATGTTCGTTGCTCATTGAAAGAACTGTGTGCGTCTGTGTTCGTCCTTCATGTGTTTTATTCTTTCTGTGTATTCTGTAGTTTTCAACGCGCTCTCCTACGTGTACTTAATCGCTAAACTGCTGCTAGTCTGAAAAAAAAAATCGACCTAAGCACTGTCTTTTAACTGGGATGTTGGCATGTATGATTCCTGTTGCGACGCCCAAGACCATTCCCTGGAAGCATCCTCACGACCATCTGTGATTTCCTGAACCTTGCAGCTCGACACTCAATCCTCGATGTTCCCACCTCAACTTTTGGGCAATGCGACAGCGGTGAATGGACTCAAAGGATTCCTTCGAACGGTTGCTACTCAGTACCGGTATCCCGACGGTGGAAACATCTCATGGGAAAATGACGCGTGGATGAAAGATATAAACCTTCAAATAGAAGAGATGCTTCAGTTTGCGAGGAGCCTTAATGAGGTAAGCGGTATCACAAAAGAAGGGTGTTTTTACAAACGTACTGAAGTTCCAGCCATATTGGCATTACCATATGCACTCATACAACCCATATATCATAATAACATATGTGAGAATTAAATGGCATATCACAGTGATATCTCGTTAACATGGACAGCTCTCCCCTCCCCCCCCCCCCCCCCCCCACCTTTAGCAAAACCAAAAGGTCCGTAATATGAGTTGTTTATAATAGCGAGACAAAAATGCATGTATTTACCCAGTTCATTCACAAAACGCTTGTTTATATAGCAGAATATCTACGTTATAGAGGTCTGTAATAACTAGACATGACAACCATGATAATTCGCACAGTTAAGTTTGATAGAAATAACAAAAACATGCAAGGGTTCTCAAGAGGTCAGTTTTGTCGTTTGGCCACGGCTACCTACCACACCTTCCCTGTCCGATGGCACATAAATGGCATTGTTTTCTTCTAGCTGTAGTTAAGAATCTTTTTGATTTGCGATATTTTAGGTAAATATATGTGCCGCACACCACCATCAATGTTTTGTGTTTTATATCTGTAACACACGCATAAGGCAAGGGAGATTGTTTTGAACCTTCTAAAAAGTGTTAAGTTCCTAAGTTTTAGATTTTGTTTTTTTCCTATGCGCATTTTGTTCGTCAATATAGAATATGGATAAGGTTCTGCATTTTCAAAGTCGTTGTTTACATTTTTTTTTTTTACAAAAACGGAGTGGTTTTTTTTTCTAGTTTATTTTTACCTAAAATTTGAAGTTTATCAAGTTTTTACTTATTGCAACCAAATAATCAGAGCTTTTCGGATGGTTGGTGTAGTTAGCCTTTGCAGAAAACAGCAGCCATTAAAGTTCTTAGAACTGAATCTTTATAAATAAAACAGCGGAGCTGAGCCCTCCATGAATTTACGGAACTAGGCGCAATTATTTAAATTCGTCAATCTGTGCCGAGACGAGGAAGCTTCAGCAGAATATATTAATTGGAATCCTGGTACTTCTCAAACGGCATTAGATCTTTTTTTTTTTTTACTGCTTGAAGTTTAAAGTTGTTGTTTACATGCTGCTGCTAAACAACTCCTGTTTCCCCACATGCGACATCAACTCTGACGTCTATTTAGGCTTCATATGGCGACGATAAAGCAGGATTGCATCAGAACTGAGAGAGTTGATCTTCTTGAAATTATTCGAGGTTTGATTTGTTCAGACTCCAGAGCCAGACCTAATGCATGTAATTCGTCATGTTGTTTGTCTGATCAGTACAGAGACGAATATTTATAAACATATTTGAGAATAAATTGAATAAATTAACTAATGCAATCTATTCAGTTTGCGGACGCAAGGCGGCGGAGAATTGTTTTGTACTGACTTCTGATTTTGTAGAACAAGGGAAGAATTATTTGACTGTCAACAACATATTCGAGAAAGCCTAGTTCGTCGATGCTGAAGACACACTTGCTTTGTGGATGATGATGCCTTTGTAAAGGAGGCTCGTGTTGCTCGCTTTGGCAAAAATCCAGCATGTATTTTTTTAGTGATAACAAAAAGTATTGATGTAAAATAGTGTTACTGTATGTAAAAAAGTATTTCGCACGGAAAAGTTCATGTCATTTCCCCCGACTGTCATTATATGTGATCAGTCAATCAGCGCGCGTCACGCGAGATGCTCGTTGTTAGGATTGCGAACCGATTCTCCGATCAGACTATTGAACTCGATGGAAGGGCATTAACTTTCCCGCGTAACAGCTAGGGTGTCACCCACAGCCCCGCTGACCTGTCATTATTTACTGACACGTCATTGAGTAATGATGCTGTATAATTGAAACGTGACTTTCGAGTGTTTTCTACGATAACGAGTATGTTGCCTGTGTTGAAAGTTGTACGCAGACGTAGAGGAGAAAATTTCATCACGGTAAACGAAAACCTTGAACGTTATCGTGTGGATATTGCGACATCAGCTGGAACTGATTTGTGAGAGCTTGCAATGTGTCCATAAGTACGTTATCGTGTGCGCTTGCTATCGCCCGCCGCAACGTATTGCTCCGAATTTCACATCGCTTTACACACAATGTGGCTTTAGAATTCATATGGCGCGCTTGTTTCCACTATGTGATTTTATCGTTCCTCTTACTGGTCTGGTGCTTCTTGATTCCTACCAACACTGATACTTGCAATCCTTCCCTCCACTTGAATTCTTCCGTCTTTTTTTTCTCGAAAGTTCATGGAGTGTTTACTATATTCAGGGGCAACTTTTTTTGGCATTAGGAGAGGAGAGCGCGCGCATAGCTTTAATCGGCACTTAAAATGGGAGAGAGCACGCGCGCCCGTACATCTAGTCTTGGGAAGTAATTTGAGTACATTATACTTAAAGCACTACTTTCAGGGGGTTTAGAATACTTGTACTTTGCTTCAACAACCTTCTCTGAGAATGCACTAGTACTTAAAGTCTTTTATGGTACTTTTCGAGGAAAGTGCAACCCCCTATTTCAAAATACATAACTCGAAATTGGTCCTGTTAAATATGTATCACAAAATGTTCTTTTGTCAACTCTTAATCCACTTGACTTTATTCAATATTTGCTGCCATTTCCGAAAATAACTGATGCACCCCTGATTATCTTTGGGACAATGCATACCAATTAAAAGAAATATAGGGGAATGAAAGGGCATCATGAAAGAATACTTGTACTCTTTCCTGATTCAGTTAAAAAGTACTTTTACTTTACTATGAGAGTACATTCTATTTGTGGTACTTTGCTAGAAGTACATTGCACCCAATGTACCTAATACTTTACTTAAAGTACGTAAGCTCGCATTTACTTTGTACTTTACTTCAAGTACTTTTTATGTGTTCTTTAGCCAACACATAAAATCACTGACACATTAACCCTCTGCTCGCTCTTATTATTTTAATGAGATTTAACCGGTCTACAGACCAGGCGTTGGCGATTACTCTTACTTACCTCAGCCGGTGTTTCAAATAAATACTACGGAACATCGCCTTGACTCTAGTAAGGGTAATTTTGATGCCACAAGCATTATCTTAGCTGGCCTGCTCAATAGGTCTCTGCTTGATTTCCCAAAATATTCAATAGAAAGTGGTTGAAAATGGTGAAAAAAACTGCATCCTTGACCATGCCGACAAAGACCGGGGAACACAGAATCTGCTGAGCGCAATCCATCACCTCGCAACGCCACCCCCAAGAAATTAATGTCACGTGACTTGGTCGGATGACGCGGTTACGTGCCTTCACAGTCCCCGCCATATTTAGCAAAGGAAATTAACGTTACGTTTCTTTGTGACAGTTTTTTAGTGAAATTCGGCTGATAAAACACTTTTGTGATCAAATAAATTGGGCTTTCTAATTAGCTGACTCATTTCAAGTAGGTCCACTACTTCTAAACCGGTCTAACAATTAGACTTTTTGGGATTATAAGAAAATTTTGCGAAATTATCTGTATGTGAGACGTCGAGAGGAATACAAGGCAGCCGCGATCCCTTTTAATTACAGTCACTGAACAGTTCAAGCAGACATTAGTCAATATAATTCCATCTTTGTAAAAGAAAAGAATCATCTTGGAATGTTATAAAATAAAAAATAAAAGGACTGTTTTCTTGCTTACTCGAAAGAATGGTTTTGTCACCCAGAGGTATCGTTCTCCATATGTACTTAATTATACTTTTGTAAAAGCCTTTTGTAATATTGAAATCTTCATTTAGCCTATCTACCCTAATCAGTTTTTTAATGAATCCGCTTTTTTCTACGGCAGTATAGTTATGAGCATTGAATATTAAAAAAAAACAAACATATTGTCAACATCTGGAATCGACAAATTACCTCTGCATTTCTTCAAAGTACTAAAACATAGTTGAAAAACCCCGAGACTGCGGGTAAACGACACAACACTAAAAAGTCTCTAATTTATATAAAATATTTTGGGAAATCAGACTAGAGACTTTTTAGTGTTGTGTCGTTTACCCGCAGTCTCGGGGTTTTTCAACCATGTGCAATGTACACCAGCTCGTTTGCGCCCTTACTTTTTGTTTACTAAAACATGCATAATGTACAACCGAGACGACGGACGAAAGAAGGGGTCAAACACAACACGTCTTGAACGTAGCTAACTAAATTTTATTAACACACCTTTACACTCCCATCCCAATTGTGTGACCCAAACCAACTCGCATTTTTGCTTACTTCGTCTAAAATCTACATTTATTTATTTTAAGGATATTTTAGCGATATTGTATTTTTGTGTCTTAGCTGGATACTGAAAATAGAGAAAGCGGTTTCCCTTCCCACAAATGTGGTGATAAGCACAGTATTTTTAATTTCTGATCGTTGCTTTTAGTCCGCACGCCCCATAAAAGTTCAGAACACCAAATTTCTTTCATCGGTTAATTCTATAGACTCCGCTTCTTTTTGTTCCTAACTCCCGTCATATTTTTCGTAAATCCCTACCCTGCGAGACTGAATATCTGCTCTCATACTTGACCTTGACTCCTAGAATGGCAGCGCTTTTTTGCATTTTCTTTTTTTTTACAAAACATTTCATAAAATTTCTTACAAACCTTTGCTTTACAAACTCGGTCAACTAAATCTCGATCCTTACGTGCTCTCCTGGAATACCTAATTTTCTAATTGTTCTGTTTGTTACTGTTTATTATGTTAATTTTTTGTCAGCTCATTGACTTCCGGCTTTCCTCGTGAGCCCGATTTAGGAGCCCATTTTACGCTATTTGCATAAATGACTTGCCTATTTATAGGGGCTGTTTGATTTTAATTCACACAGATTTATTACCGAAAGTCTGTAAAAAGTACGCTAATGCTGTTTGTGCAGGTGAGTTATACGGTCAGGGGGACATCATAGAGCCGGCTCATCTCCACAATAAGAAGGCTAATTAACTGTAATGTTTTAATTAACTCTTCAATTTTTAAAAATAAACATATTGTTTCAATTACAAACTTGCTCGAGCACCACTCAATCACTGTTATAGAACGACTTGAAGCACGTGGGAAATGCGGGGGTGCACCAAACTTACTTCTTATGCAGTAGATGCAAAGCTGGTGGAAGGGAGGGGAAGGGGAGGCCGGGGGGGGGGGGGGGGGGGGCTCGTATGATCAGATTATTATCCGGATTTCCCTAATGCTAGCTTTGCGCCAAAAGCACAAGTGGTAACATTAGTGCATCCTCGCGTTTCCCACGTTCTTCAAGTCACTTTAAAAATGACTGATTTAGTGTCTTTTTTTATTAATCTTAGCAAGTCTCTAAGTGAAACCGTGTATTTATCTTCAGTAATTAAATATTTAATAAAAATTAGTTAATTATTCGACTTATCGTAAAGATTAGCAAACTAATATTATCCTCCTGGCCGAATAACTCACCTGCATAATAAGCATTAGCGTAACTTTTACGTTGTTCTGTTTTAGTAAATGTGTTCAAATTAAAAGTAAATACCCTGTATAAATGACTTCCGAACAATTGGTGAAGAGGAAAAATCAACATGACCTCAATCGCGATTTAAATCACTATTTAAATTGTGATTTAATCTGACCAGTTTCAATTTGATTCGTTAAATCAAACTTTTCCAGCGAAAATACCACCGTAAATATTTTTATTCACCGTTTTTCTCATCGTTTGACGTTTTCAAAGTGTATTTTTCTAAACAAAATATTTTTAGCGAGCATGAATTATACAAGGCTGAACACGAGCAAAAACAAACGACTCTTCAAAGCAAATCGGAACGTAGAGGTTGATTTCTACCTTTCGCTTCAGTCGTCATTTTGTAATCGAGCGAAACAAAAAATAAAGCGTTTAATCTAACTTTAAGAAATCAAGTTGTTTTTGTTTTAATATGGCATAGATTTCATCAATAAAAAAGTTGTTAATTAAACTGTACTTTTGAAGAGCTACTAATAAATCTTGTTTAAATAGTTGGTTTCACGTTATATGCAAGTGAAGCCGAAAATACAAGCTCGTTGCCCTGGATGATGTATGTATGCACTGCACAAAGTGCGTTCTTTGCTGGGGCCCCAAAAGCCCGGAACTCGCTCTCGTAACTTCCGCTACACTCGCATATAAAGAAAAACGGTTAATAGATTTTTTTTTATCTTGCTTAAATAGGTTCATGACTGTTTCACTTCCAGCAATTGAAACCTTTCAACAGCATGCCAGAGCAGGGCGTTTCAAGGATGACAATTCAAGAACTTAGTAAGGCTATAACGGAGGTATGTCCTTTTCTGCTCTGAAATCATCCCGAGACCATTGTGATGCCCGTTCACAGAACCGCTTTCCCACAGGTAGATTGGCTCAAGTACTTCCGCCTGCTGACGTACCCTGCTTTCGGGAACGACACATCGCCAGTTTACATGACAGACGAGGACGTCGTACTTGTGAGAAATGTCGATCGACTCCGGGCTCTTGCCAAGTTTATGGAAAAGAAACAGCAAACAAGGTACAATTACAGCGCACACCAAACCTTAAGCCACCCACGCAGGCGTTTGACTTCGGTCGTATAGACGTTTGCAAGTGCGGCCTCCGGGCGACGCCATCTTGATGCTGGTGTGGGCAGATCCTCTGATAGTCAAGCATCGCTAAGGCGACGCTCTGACTCAGACGATGCTTCACTATCAGACTTGACTCAGCAATGCTTGACTATCAGACGATCTACCCACACCAGCAGGAAGATGGCGGCGCCCAGAGGCCGCACTTGCAAACGCCTATGCTTCGTTTTACTTTTAGTCCGAGTGCAACAGACGCTACGATCAGATGGAGCCAACCAAGCGGCGCTAAAAGTGCATCGTCACTGGCTAAACCAATCACAAGTGTCCATTACCCCCGCCGAGTGGCGGGACATGCAAGCACTTCCTAGATAGCAAGGCCGCGGTCCTGAATTTTTTTGACGTCACGTAAAGGAAGCCGACGCGGGACACAGATTGGACGCGAGTACTGCATCAGCATTCAGCGGTCCTTGGTGATTGGACCCCATGTCCCAGCCGAACGCTGACGAAGCATTCGCGTTCAGTTGGTGCCCCGCGTTGACCTCCTTTACGTGACGTCAAAAAATTTAGCAATATGGCCTTGCTTAAAGGAAGTGTTGGACAGACTCACCCTTTTGACCAAAAGTCTCTGGCGGCGGACTGACGGCCAAGCGTAGGTTGGTCCACACATTTACGTTGCACTGACCGCGTACCCTGTGATCTCTGTCAGCGTTTATGACGAGAGAACACACCACAGATTAGTGGAACGATGAATAAGTGAATGAATTGAGCTGAAGCTTTTTAATCGGGCGGCGCCTTGCACCATCTCGTCAAAGCTTCAAATAAATAAATAAGGGTAAGCCTTTTAACGGTATAATTCTAAATTCGTAATTAATAGAGCACGGTAAATAATACAATATCGCTACTATGCACGAGCATTAATTTACCATTCTCCACAATCGAAAGTGACGGCGGTTCCCTTTCGCAACCTGCAGCGCGCATTTTCCGCCCGACATAAAGGAAAAGTACAAAACAACTTTTTTTTTTTCCTTGATTAATGCCACCAGTCCGATAACCTGTGCGAGATGCTTCTACAACACCTATTTCTCGTCGCTGACTTTAAAGCAAATGCTTTTACTAAATACGAATCGCCTTGTGCCACTGGTGAAACCCTGCGACTATTTGTACAATGAAGTATTATATGTTCAGCCGTCTTTTTCTTTTCTCCACATGCTTTACAGAATGTATCTATGTCCTGATATCTTCTCTTCTAGCACTACTGCCCTGGTCTCAAACAACAACGAGTATCCCCTAGAATTTTCTTAGCTACTTTGCAATATTCATATATTCGAAGTCAGATCTACGAACTATCTATAAGGAATAACCGTTTATTACATTGTTAAAGTGTATTTCAAGGCTGAGGTAAAAGACTGCAAACAATAGGAACTAATAGGAAATAAATACGCATTCAGAAGTGTTCCAGAGCTGCACGATCGGTGGTGCCGGTGGGGTTTCTTGTCGTTAGGCGTCACAGGATATCACAGCGCACTCGGTAACAGACTAACGCAAATGTATGAACCAGCCTATTAAGGAGCGCTCGTGATTTCCTTGCTAAAAGAGTTCCATGCCCAAAATGATTTCACCAAGAATCCCAACTCGATTTTATAAGCTTCTTTCACGTTTCCTCACAGAGCAGTCGCAAACTACATCGGCTACAAGTCCCTCATAAACACCGTTTATTTTTCACCGCGAGAACAAGTCCTCGAGACGTACTACGAGTACATGTCACAGCATGGGTTGAACTTCAACCGAACAGAAAAGTGCAGAGAGATTGCCGAAAGCATGAGACTGGTGCTTTACCATCACTACTTCCGTATCAACAAGGCCAGATTAGAAAAGCAGAGAGCACTGGCAAGTACTTATGGCACTGTGCCACTTGGAAAAAATAACCATTGTAACGTTGCCATTGTGGAAATAATTTCTCAAACGTCTTGCAGACAAAACACATGTTGAAACAAGCGAAGGCCCAGTTCGGTTTGACGATACGCGCCGCTTCGTGGATCGGCCAACACGCCAAAGAGCTCCTCCTTCGAAAGGTAAGGTGTCGGCTGGAGAAGGGAGCCCTACTTCACCACACAATTATGGACACTGAAGATAAGCATTGCTCTTTTTGTGTTCGGGTGGCAGCGCCTTTAACCACTGAAAGGCAGATAATCTTACAATTCGGGCGTGAAAACTCCTTCGTTTTCAACTTCTGGCTCAGAAAGAGCAGCCCGCCATCTTTCTAAATATCTCGGTCAAATTTTCGCGAATTTTTTAAAAATCTTTTTTAATCTTTCTTCATGCGCCAAACTGGTAAAAACTTAGATAACCATCTTACCAGGGCTAGCCCCCCCCCCCCCCCCTTTAATTAATAAAATGGCGATTTGCAGTCCACATCTGTTTTCTTTTGTGATTGATGGAGCAAACTTGTCGCAGCTCGAACGTGTGAAAGCATTGGTTGGATACACTGACTGGCTGTTGAACCCCGACAACCTTTGGGATTTTTACGCCATGGTGAGTGGGTCTGTGCGCTCCTCCGCGTAAAAGGCGCTTTTCAACCCTCATACTTTAAAAGACTTATTCCAGGGAGGGGCTCCTAACAGCACAAAGCCATTCTTGAGAAGACTGACGTATCACAGAATCAAGAAGTACAGCCAGCAAATACGGGAGCTCACTTCGCCCAGAGAACCAGAGTGAGTAGAGTTCTGTGAAATACCAAGCGGGGAATCGGCCAGTAACGAAAATATTATCCTGAATAATTACCGACATGCATTTTCTTGGGTCAGAACCACACTCACATAATTGCTGCACATTTGGCTTAAAACGACAGATTTTGGTGCACAAAGAGATGCAAATTTATTTTCGACAACGATAAGCGCTATATTGTCTTGGGGAGCGTAGCTAAAGGTAATGGATGCCATGACACCCATTCGACTATATCGGCAGACAAACGAAGAAGAAAAACGTTGTAAGACCATAATGATAAACCCGAGACTGGGAACAATTAAAAAGTGACAATCAAGCAGACACCATTTTAAATTTGTTTTTATTTTCTCAGTCTCGGGTTTATCATTATGCAGTTAGTTCACCAGCTTGCCTGCGTTTTTCACATTCAACGCTGTAAGATAAATGGAAATAACGCCAAAACCGGACGGAGATCAAACCAACAGCCCATAATTTTTTATAGTTTAAAGCTTAAATTTACATGTTAATCATTCCTCTTTTCACAAATTACTGCTATTCACATTTCCTCCGCAAGTAAAATATATATGGGTGATTTCAGATAGGATCGCGCCAACGTGTGGCTGGTCAATATTTTTAAATCAACTGATGTTTTTATATGTTATTATCTATAGTCTAGTATAAACAAACCCACGACCATAAACCAGAAACCAGACCAGAAAAAAAAATTGGGGGATAGGAAAAATCGTAAGGCATGAAAAGGTGGACAGTTGCATTAACGTACACTGATGGAGGGGACACGTTTGAAACTGAATAACTTAAATTATAAAATTAGAAGAATTCTAATACTTTCTAAAAACAACCTATAAGTACAGCTTGCTTGTAGTATAAAGTAATATAATTTATTTAAATTTTATTTATTTTTCTAAAAATTTCCAAACTTGTTTGCTCGAACGACAAATGTCAAAATTTCGAGGCATGTATCTCGTGAAATAATTTAGTCCTTCTCATATAATTTGCAGTTAGTATTCTACTTACATATGGCTAATATTTAACAAATAAATTAGGTATTTTACTGATACAATAGTCGGGATATATTTAGGTAAACATGGGGAAAAAGCAAACAACAAACATTTCCGATGCCAATAAAAAAAAAACACCGCCTTCAATTTTTTTTTCTTTTTTAAAATTTGGGTATTTTGTCATAATCTATTTCGGCATAAATTTCTATTAAAAACATGTTGCATTATTTTGTTGAGCAAGAAGACACAACTCCCCAAAGCAGAATTCTTTTCCACAGCCTACACTTAGCAGTGCTCTATACGAGAGGTGACTCTGAGGTTCAGTTTCAGGAAACTAACACACATCTTTCACATATATTTATTCAGATGAGGTCACTGACAACTAGAGCAATACCTCATCCCCCTCTCGTCCACAGACATCACAGGAACGCACTCCCAAGCGTCCTTACGATGAAACTAGCTTTGATTTTGAACAGTTTCAAGAGGAGGTAGAACACAAATTCGAACTCATAATAGCCCGACTTGACCTGCATTCCGCACCCCACCCTCCTCCGCCATCAACCCCCCCGGATGCGGTTCTCGAAACGATTGCCCATCTTTCCCAACAAATGGAGACCATGAATGCCATGCGGATTCTTGGGCGAGTTGGTACTGAAACTTGGAGAACATAATAGCGCTTCACGACAGGGACGAAGAGTAGGAACGAGACAACACAATGCGCTATTGTGTTGTCTCGTTCCTACTCTTCATCCCTGTCGTGAAGCGCTATTATTTTCCATGAATGCCAGCCCAATTCTCGCCTCGAGTCAGAGCTCTGCCTCCTTAAACGCCCTGGTTCAGTTCACGCTCGTCCCTGCCCATCCCCAAACCTGTCCCCCAATGATGACTAAGTCAAATAAAGTCACCGAAAGTCACCGAGGACCTAGACCGCTCGCCACTGGGGCAACCTCCTTTGCACCAAACATGGTTCGATGGGACGACCGGAGTACTAGAACGGTCCCACTCTCTCCAGAGAAAGAGAAGTGGCGAATGGAGAGTAAACTCGTCGAGCAGACCAAGCACCGCCAGTCCATTTCACCACTATGCAACCCTTCTCCACCCACCCCCTCTTCATATTAACCCGCACCATCCCAACCTCCAACACTGTCCCTTCCATTAACAGCAACTAAGCTACCTTTCGACATACCGGAGTTTCAACGCCAGCTCCAGCAGACCCAACAAGCACAACAGTCCAGGCTCTACACCCACCAGAAAGCCCTGCGGCAACAACAAGCCACGCTAACAGGCCATACATCGAGTAACGCAACATTTCCAGCACAATATTCAAGCAATTGGTCCCATCATCAATCAACATGGATACGCACAAACAGCAGAACCCAAGCCCGGCGCCCAACGGACCACCTAAACGCGCGCTCCCCCCCCCCCCCCCCCCCCACGTCCTGCAGTTGAATTTCCGCTCTTTCGCCTAATCGGTGGGCCGGCAGCACTCCTACTGCAAGAAACGCGGGAAACAAGCCCTTCCATCTCGTGTTATAACAGATACTTTCGACTTACGATAGAGCATAAACTCTGCGGCCAATCCCACGATCGGTCGCTTACCGTCAAAGACTCAGGCCGCCGTGTTTGTACGTAAGGATCTTCAACCGACCCAAGTCGACCTGTCCAGATACAGCAACTCCTTTCAAGAAGTTGTGGCGATCCGCTGCACTCTAGGACGTCGTCCATTCATTCTCGTCTCTTACTACGTGAGACCCCAACCCAGCTGCTCCCGAAGCGGTCATTCCGGCCCGATCGGGTTCTAGCGGATGAAAGACTTGTGGCAACGATGCCCTAAGGACCGTATCCTCGTAGCAAAGGACTTCTATGCCCATCACCCGGACTGGGGCCACTCCATAGCACAGCAGACCCACACGGCCTGATACTTCAAGAGGCGGCAGAGCTCGTGCATCTTAGGCTCACCAACGACCTCAGCTATCCAACGCGATACGAACTTCATAAGGGCCAGCACGACACTGTCCCTGACCTGGGTTGACACTGGCCTGGTACGGGAGTGGCGGTGCGACCAAGACCCCGTAGGCTCTGACCACTATCCCATCTGGCTGTAATTGGCGACCGGAGGCAGAACTGACCGCGTACGTCCGACGAAAATCGTCAACTGGGATGCCTTTCGACAAGCCATCGCTATTTACGAAGACTCCGCCCCATCACCACGAAGTTACTGAGAGCAGCAGAATTCGCCACACACCACCTGGTTGTGTGCTAACAGGACACAACTCCCGACAAATACTTCGCCAACATCTGCGAAGCCCGCAAGCGTCTTCATCAGATGTACATATCCAAAGGCAAGCGCTTTATGGATCTGGTGTGTTTCGCCACAAGGCAGCACAAGCCCGTCCGTACGCCAAGCGGCTGACCCGCACACGGCGGTTTGACCACTGTGCTACCTTCGACGAGAAGACGGCTACCTGCGAACTCTGGCACAGTCAATAAGCTCTGGCGAGCAAGACCAAAGCGCCCAATATCGCCCGCACCATTCAACTCGACAGCAGTACCCCAGAACAATTCGAAAAGGGGTAGGCCAGGACCTTCTTTCCGCAACCGTTCAACCCACCAGACCCGAGCCTGTACGAACCGCGAATCGCCGGCGATAACGGACAGGACGCGCCATTTACGTTGCAAGAGCAGCTCCGGGCACTGGACTCCTTAGCGAGCGCAGCGCCTCGGGCAACGACGGCATCAAGTGGCGTATGCTCAGCAACCTCGATGAGCCCGAGAAAAGACAGCTCCTGGCCGATCTCAATACAGTATGGGCTACAGCAAATTTACCAGACGACTGGAAGCATTTGGTGGTGCACCCCATCACCAAAGCGGGGAAGAAGCCGGAACGTGTAGAGAACCTCGACCCCATCTCACTAACCTCCACCTTATGCAAACTCCTAAAGCGGCTAATCCTGACCAGGCTTACCTACATACTGGAAGAAACAGGAACCGGCCCCTACTACGACGTCGCGCAGACTTGATTTAGTCCCAGTTTATCTACCCGCGAACCCTGCACCTCCTCCGGAGCATGGTGAGCCAGAAGCGCCGCGGTACCAACAAGGTACCTGGGCTCTTGGTGGCGGTCGACCTCCAGAAAGTGTTCAGCACTGTGAAACATTCGGCAGTGATCGAAGCACTCGAGGAATGCGGGGCTCCGTCATCAACGCCGTCAGGGGCTTCCTCAAGAACTGTACTTTAAAAATTAGCTCTATTAAAATCATCTGGTGGGCTAGTTGGCTATACATCTTGGTGAAATTAGCGCAAAGACAAGGGAGGAAGAACGTAGAGACAGGATAGAGCGCTACTTACTGTCTCTACGTTCTTCCTCCCTTGTCTTTGCGCTTACTTTGCCAAGAAATTAGCTGCGGTGCAAAACAATCTTGCACGTTCCCCAGTGTCTGCGGAGTTCCTTAGAGAGATAATAAACCAAAATTTCAATCCTCAAAAAAAAAAAAAAAAAACAGAGCTGGAGATATAGGCGGGACGCTACAATCCCTACAACACTACTGTAGTAAGGCGATATCTCAAATGGGCGGCCGTATTTTTGGAAAACGAAGTCGAGATTGAACCAGACCGACGAGGCGCGTGACCGTCAAGGTACCCAGTTTCCTCCTCTCTGCGCTTCGCTCCCCCAAGGCCGCGAGGCGGAGAAGACGCGAGGCCGTTCCCTCTCCTTCTCGGAGAAACATGACGTCAACATTCCTGCCAAATGCGCCTCTTTTTTTTTAAAAATACGGTCATCCGATCAAGATTTCGCAGTATGAGTGATGTCTTGGTGTTTGTAGCATCCCGTTACACGCTTTTGCCGCGTTTTGGGGAATCCAGATTTCGGTTCAGCATCCTTTTAAAGCGCCATCCTCTCGCCGACGCTGTTCAACCTCGTCACGCGATGGATTGCGAAGGAGCTGCGCACAATTAAACATTTCCAGCTCACAATGTACGCGGATGTAATCACCCTGTAGGTAAATCCCCGCCACACCACGCTCGACACCAAAGCTACCACCCCCACCATGCAAGGGGTCCTGGACGTCCTGGATCGACGGCTACCGGCCACCGGTATGCAGCACTCACCAGAGAAAACACGGCTCCTTGTTATCGGTGGCCTTGAACATAACCACAACCAAATACACCTCACTTTGTCCAATCAACCCATTTACCGCACCCCCGACCGCTGGACCCACGTCCTCGGAGTCCCACTGCACGAAGAAGGCGGCGCGCAAAAATGGCTTAAGCAACTCAAGCTTGCATGGAAGCGACAGCTCCACCTCATCAAGAGGATAGGCAATTACTTTGCTAGTGCCTGCGCACGCACCGTTTGTCTGCTAACTCAAGCAACCCTCCCACCCCAAAGCCTGCTATGGCGCCATATATTTCGAGCTCACCAAGATGCAATAGAAGCAACTAGAGGTCCTTGCCTCGCGAGTGCCTTCGCGCCATCACAGACCGTCCGAATCACACCGTACTTAAGAGCTCTATGCATTTCTTCCCAGCCTCCAAGCCATCATTGAAGTATGACAAGCACCACCGGCGACGCACCTCATCCAAGGCCGGCCTACGCATACTTCAGCTGCGCCCCCGAGTCCTGCGTAGCATCGGTCCCCTTGCACCCCCAAGCATACCGCCATGAGAGAACGTCTTGGTTCGACAGCCCAAACCTCACACTCGCCGGCAAAACCGCGACGACCATACAGAAGAAAGAGCGAGCCTCGACGCACACACTGACGCAGTGGAGAATGCTATCTTCTCGGACACTGCGTGGTACGCCGAGATTAAGCGGGCCACCCTCGCCTACGTTCACGACTAGCATCAGCACACCCAGACCCTTCAATTCGACGACGAACACAGCGTGAGGCGCCTCGAGCTGGGAGCCATACACCTAGCCCTCTTACAACTTTTCCAGGCCTCGACTGGAGCAGAATCATTCACCCGCACCCCGTCTACACGGATTGCCGAGAAGCACTCACCAGGATAGGAAGGACACCACGAACAGGAACGCTCTGACATCAGATCAAGAGCCTTTGCGCCGAACTCCTCACCACCAAGAAAATTCAGGTACCGATCGACTGGGTACTGGGACATGCATATAGCCGCGGCAACGAGGCCGTGCACGGGTGTGCGAGCGAGCAAGAAGCCATCCGTTCAGACCCGGACATCCCAGTCCCCTTCGCACCACCGGACCCCTACCCTGTCCAGCAAAAGGCTGCGGCCCGCCAGGCGGACCGGCGTCGACTTCTCGAGCACACCCGCCTCAACCCCGCACCCCTACCTCCAGGGCTTCCCCTAGTACCTCATTCACAAGGCTCGCGTCAGAGCGGCCTATACCGAGGACGTCCTCCCCAGATGGAGGAACTACACCCCTAAGAGAGGCCGATCACCCGACCAGAAAGACCGCAATGACGACGAAGGGGATCAGGCCATCTCGTCACTCACACTACCGGTGTCCTGCTCCACGTGCAACACAGGCGCCAGACCGACGATCCACCTTCTACTATCGGAGTGCATCGCGGGGTGCCGTTAAGTCCGCGCCCAGTGTGTCACCTCTGACATTCACAGTCTGGAAGAGTGGATATCGCCCCAGAACGCTGCCCGCGCCAAGCACAGGCTTCTTGCGTTGTGGGCCTTTGCACGCGCCACCGGCGTCGACCGCCGAATATAATTTTCCTCTACCCTTTTTTATACCTAGGCCATCGAGCCATCCTTCAAATAAAAAGATCCAATCAATCAATCAATCAGTATATATATATATATATATATATATATATATATATATTTATATTTATATATATATATATATATATATATATTAACTGCGCAATCCACAACTAGATTTACCCTTGCAAAAATCATCAATGAGTTTAACTAAGTATCAATGAGTTTCAACAAAATTGAAATTCATTGATAATCTTGTAAGGGTAGGCAAGGGGGATCGGTGGCCGAGTGGTCTAGCGCACACCAGTTCGGAGTACATGGAGCGAAAGCTCGAGCTGCAGAACCCAGGGATCCTGAGTTTAATCCCCACCCCTGCCCGTTTCGACCTGGATGAGCATCGTACCGGCGTGCGGTCGTATATCACTACTGCGTGGTGCACGTTAAAGACCCCGGGCTAGCGGTTTTTAAATTGCTCATCTACAGCTGGGAGACAAGTCGCCCTTCGTGGCAAGACTAAGTTCTAGGCTGTATAAACGTAGACACAACCCAGTTTTTTTTTTTTTTTCAGATATAGGCTATAGTTTTTTTTTTTTTTTTAAATATAGGCTATAGTTTTTTTTTTTTAAGATGTATTGAGGGAAGTTAAATAAATTAATGGTTCATTTTATGGTACTGTCGGAACATACACCTGCAAAGCGCTTAACGCTTCTTTCCAACTGCCAGAAGCAATGCTAAGTCAAGGAATATTGTTCTTTCTATTTCTATTCAGAACCTGGGAAGACATCACCACAGTAGTGAATGCTGCTTACAACATACGAGACGTTAACGTCAGTAAGTAGGAGGTTCTAGTCACTCTTTGTGGCACTCCTCAGGTCCAAGCTCATAATAATATCTCAAGAGCCAGAGTGAATACTTTTCACAGCAGTGCCATGTCCCCTTGACAGAGGTATATGCTGGGATGCTTCAACAACCCTTCCTCTACTTGGATGCGCCAACGTAAGTCTGCCGCTTACATCTAAAGCAACAATGAAGCAATGCTAAAACTGGCGGACAATAGTCTGTTGCAGGTTAAGGATAGCGGAACAAGCTCCTCCCACAAAGTGTCTTATCCTTACCACTTTAGCAGAGCGAACGCTGGAAAGGAGGAGAGTAGGAAATCCCAATTCTTGGACAGTATAAAGCGCTTTGTGATAGGGACTTCTTTTCACCCTCTTAAAGGGATACTGAACCGAAAATTAGAGCTCACAAAACAAGGCTGGAGCGATCGTCGGGATGCTGCGAAACCCCAAAACACAACTCATACAGCGATATCACTAACGGATGGCCGTATTTTTGGAAAAGAAATGTGCGATTGAACACGGGCCGACGAGGTCGACGAGACATGTGACGCCACGATTCTTATTACCTCTCCTCCTCGCTTCGTCCCGTCGAGCTGGTGAACCGAAGCGAGGAGGGGAGAAGCGAGGCCGCTTCCCTTCATTCTCAACTGTTCCAAGAGCATCGTGACGTCATAGTCCTCGCTTGATCGCGCCCTTCTTTTCCAAAAATACGGCCGTAGGTTCGAAATATCGATGTATGAGTGATGTTTTGGAGTTCGTAGCGACCTGTTCAACACTTCTGCGGCCTTAATTTGCAAAATCCAAACTTCGGTTCAGTATCCCTTTCATCTGCAACAGACCATATAGTGTACAGGAGAAGCAAGTTGTACTCAGGGAATCAGAGGCTTTGTTATGTCCCAAGTTAGAAGTTCACATGAGCCCCAAATAAGGTCGAGTTTGCCCTGCATGCAAGGTGGGAACCTCCCTCAGTCTTTTCGCAGAGATTGAATGCTTTGTTGTTTACGCCGGCTTAGGACCACACAGATTATTTTAATTATGCGTCCTTCCTCATGCGTTAGTGCGGAAAGGTTAATATTTTACCATTGTCCCCAAGAGGATGAGAACAGCGGGGCGTCTTTTGCGGATGCCCGACATCCAGCACGCGGTCGTTACCTCCCGCTGTGCTTTGGCAGCGCAAAAGGCAATGCGCTGCGCAAATCTGCGCTGCGCATTTTTCCTGTTGAGTTTTTACCTGACGTTTTCGTACGAGGCAACAAAATTCAACTTCACCTTTCTTTAGAGATTACTTTTCAAATATTCACAGACCAACTCGCTGTTTAGAAACAAACCCTTGTTTGCCCACACCAGATGCGCGCATCCGCGGAATTCAATTTTACGTGAAGAGAAGCGCCTGCTCGTGCACAGTGCCGACAGCAGCGCCACCGTAGCGGCGTGACGTAAGAGGCCCATTGAAATAGATCAAGCCACTCAAAGATACCATGTATAGTCAAAACGGAAGGTGCAAGGCATGTAAAAAGGCAGTTCACAAAAACATGACAAAAAGCAGTCTGCTACAACTTCAAGGCTAACTTCTTGATCTACGATAAAACAAATATTTCTCAGAACAGACAGAAGATTGCCGTCTTTCTGACTGAGGCACGGCAAAGCAGAGTAGAAGCGGTGCAGCTCGTACTTGTCTGCTTTGCAGGTACGTCAATTACGGCACGGTCGGTTTTGTGGCCGGTCACGAGATCATTCATGCCTTCGATGATCGAGGTGAGTAAGGCCTTCCACGAACTGATAAGATCAGTCAATCTTGTTTCGGGCTTTAAAGCTTCCGTACTCTTCCCGCGCCAGGGATCACGATTGACGAACACGGCGTGGATTTTAAGAGCGACGAGTGGGAAAGAGCGACAAGGAAAGAATTCGATCGGCGCATGCAGTCCATCATCGACCTCTACACAACAAGGTTCCAGGTATCGACATGCACATTTTAAATGCATGGCATTTATGGGGACAGCCTCGGGGAGTTCGCGGCCCCGGATGTAGCCTCGATGACGTCACAATGTCACGTGACACCATGACACAACATAACCATGACGTCACGTGACAATATGACGTCGGGTGTACCACGACGTCACGCAACAGTGTTATGTCATGGTTTCACATGACGTCACACCACGACGTGCTATCGTCACGTCACGACGTGTGACATGACGTCACGTGACGGCAAGGAATCACGTGACACTGTGACGTAACCCTCGCAATGTGCCATTTTATGGCCTGCCTACTTACAGTGCCCGCAAAAGGAGGAACGCGATAAAGGCTATGCAAGGCATGACTTCTTTACATTATTAATTTACCCTTTCGTTGATAACAAAGTATTTTAAGTGAGCTAAATAAACCAAATAAATAATGTAGCAGACTAAAACACGTTCTCTGGGTAGGAAAAAAACGGCGTTGATAGGGAGCTATTTTCCCGACGGCAAAGGCACTTCAAGCGGGCGCATGACTTGTGGGCGAAGCCGCAACATTTTTCTTAACTTGTCACTAACTGTAGGCGGCGCACTTCGCATCTCGGGACGGAAGCAGTGTGTGTAGTTGGGCGAGTTGGTGCATAGTCAAAATAAATGAAACAGCGCAAGAACAGAGAAAGAATTACACGCACAGCACTGTGTCTGCATCTCTTCCTCTTGTACCTGTGTACTTTGTTTTTGGCGCTGTTATATCTAGGGTGTTCGAAATAACGAGGCTCGATTTTAAATGAGCCATACAAATCGGCGCCTTCACGTAGGAATCTAAACTTCTCGTCAAAGGTGTATATCACAAATCGGTTTTATCTTCTAAAATTACAAAGTGCGGCTCCTTTTCTGTAAAAAATAGGGCCAAAAAACTTGTCAGGGTTAACGGCGGACGGCGACGCAGAGTCGAGTGGTGGGCGCGTTTGGCGCAAGTATTGATAGGTGACGTCGGGAGCAGCGTCGGAAGGTGTACCATCTAGCAGACCAGCGAAAGAAAGCAGACGACACGCAGGCGAAATCCGTTGGCAGCAAAAGCGCCGTCGTTATGCAACCGCGTTTTTTTTTTTTTACTTCAAGTTTTACTTTTATTGCCCGCATTTATTTTTAAACCAAAGGTACATCACAAAAGCGTTATGTTTATTTCAATCAACCACCGTCGTCGCGAGCAGTCTCGATAAGGAGGTAGCGTCATCTATCAATACGTGCACCAAGAGCACCTCGCCACTCGAGTCGATCGTGTTCTTCGAAGTCTGCCGTTGCCCCTGGCAAGTTTTTGGCCCTACCCTATTTCTTTTACAGAAGGGGAGCTACGCTTTGTAATTTTAGAAGATAAAACCGACCTGTGAAATATACCTTTGACGAAAGGTTTAGTTTGCTACGGTGCAGGCGCCGAATTTTACGGCCCAATTTGGATCGAGCTTGGTTTTTTCAAACAACCTATAATTTGGCGACCAGTAATCCCCGTCATAAGTTCAACTCTAATCTCCTCGAACTCGTCGAGAACAATCCCGTCGAGCTGCTTGAGCACCGCAAGTTTGAAATCAGAAATACTTTTAAGATTATTCCGCACCACACTCAGTAAAGGTTTGACCGGTTCACCAAATGTGTTCATTAAATTATCTGTTTCACGTTAGCTCAGAGCGTCTAACAATGTTTTTCCGAATCTCTTGTGCTCCTCTCTGAAGCCTCATAGTTTTTCGATTAGACATCCGCGTTTCCCGAACGATAGCTTTGTGCCCGCTGCACGATTGGTAACTTGGGTGTACCCCCGCGTTTCCAACGTGCTTCAAGTCGATCTAAAATTGGCTGATTTAGTGGTTTTCGACGATGCTCAGCAAGTTTCTCATTGAAACCATATGTTCATTTTCACTAACTAAAAGATAATTAACGAATTTTAGTTAATGACTCAACAGGCTGTGGCGATTATTCGCTCTTCTAATGTCCACCGAACTCCACAAACACCCAGCGAATACGACAGTCACATAGCAGTTTGCACCTTTTTTTTTAAATTCTGTTGCGAATAAAAAATTTTCCTCATTATATATTGATGTCACGTGACCTATACTATACAAGAGTGTATATAGTCTCAAAACAAATTCCTGCATTATAGAACTTTGCATGTAAAGGTCGCTGCCAATTTTTATGTTGTATGTTTTGATTGAGCTGCGCTACCGAGAATTACAAATAACGGCACTGGGACTAGGAAGACGACACGCCATACACAAGCGCTTACTTGTGTATCTTGTGCCGTCTTCCTCTTTCCAGTGTCGTTTATTTCAAGTAAATGCAAGGGTGCAGGTGTTGTGGTTAAGAACTGACTTATTAGTTCTTGACCAGCTCACCTGCGCCTGTGTTGGCCTGTTCCTCTCTTTCCCCACTCTCCGGGGTTAAAACTTTTAGTTGTTCATTTGTAATCCTTCGCAGTGCAGTTAATAAAATTGTAGAACTGAGCTCGTAAACCTGACCTTGGTGCGGCAGTGCTCGCTAACGTGAATTCTTTTGAGACTCGACCCTTTAAATGACGTAGTCAAAAGTAACGCGGCCCAAAGGTCAATCTGATAAATGGATAACTGGAATCAGAACGGGCGCAGTGACGCGCGGTTGTTTTTACGAAATCTCTCGACGACTCCTCTCACCTCCAGGTCAATGGCAGCCACACCAGGAATGAAAACCTGCCGGACATGACGGCGGCTGGGATTTCGTTCAGGGTGAGCTTTGCAGGAATCCACAATAGGCTTTTTTTAATGCGTCAGCATAGAACGCTCGTTTCGGCGAAAACCCGGCGGTGTCTTTCGTTTGTTGGTTGTCGCGTGCGACGCTTCCATTGGTCCCAAGCTCTGACGTGAGCACGCATTAAAGTCTCTCTCTATCCCCGGCGCTGACAAACTTACAGACACCGCCGGATTTTCGCCAAAACGAGCCCTTTAGTTTTCGGCAAAGTCACGCGCACAGCTGGGTCAGCGCCATGGCGCTGACCCAGAGAAGATGCGCCGCGCAACATTTCCTAGATAACAAAGCCGTAGAGCTGAATGAGATGGCTTAATCAGAGAAGGCCAACACTGGACACAGATTGGAGACGATACCTGCGTCAACGCTCGGCTTCGTGTAAAGTTTGAGCCGAACGTTGACGCAATCGCCGTGTCCAATCTGTGCCCAGCGTTGGCCTACTCTGGTGACGCCATCTCATTCAGCACAACGGCTTTGTTATCTAGGAGGTGTTGCGCCGCCGCGGCGCGGTGGAATCCGGGCGTGCTCAGTCGTCGCTCTGCCATCGCCGATTGTTTTTCGCTTTGGGTTTCCGTAGTAGCGGTGCGTGGGCTGTGATGTGTGTGTGTAGTTAAAACGATGGATGCGGTTCGCTGCACGAGTGATATGGATGCGGTTCCTTCCACAAGTGGTGTGGATGTGGTTCTTTCCACGAGTATTATGGATGACCGTATCCAAGGGAGTCAACCAACTCTGAACGGCAGAGTACGAAAAAGGGTTAAAAAATTACAGGAAGATCCATTGGTGGATTCTTGGAGAATCCGTTAGCATATGACTCTTGGGAAACGCCACACACGCCCCCTTTTGGGAAATGCTAACACTGACCCCGTAACGAGGCCAAAAAGAGGCAGCAAAATATAGAAGCAAAAAAGAAAAAAAGTCAAAAGAAAGAAGTGAAGGGGTCAGCGCTAACGTTTTCCAAAACGGATGTGTGTGGCGTTTCCAAGGGTCATGCTAACGCATTCCCGAAAAACTCACCAATAGATCTACCTGTTTTTTTTTTTTTTTTTTCTTTTTGAGCACCTCCCACATTAAAAGCAACCCGTTTCTGCAGTCTTACAAAATTGACCCCGAAAGCCAGGAGGCTCCAGCGTTGCCAGGGCTTGAGAGGTACACCAACGACCAGTTGTACTTCCTGTCGTTTGCCTCGGTAAGTTATCTCAGTTTGGCCGAGGGTCTGTCTCCCTAATATGGCATTTTTGAACGCGATAGCATTCATTAGCGAACCCTATCCACTTTCGCGTCCGTGGCTTGGTTTGTAATTAACGAAGCCGACTGCACGCGTCTGATATATATGCGGTGAGAAGCTCGCTAGGGGCATTGCTGTTTTCCTCACTTTGGGTAGTGCACGTGTTACCCACGAGGTAATGTTTTCATTTTCATAGTGCAGAGAAGCTTGACACTGCGCGTGCTTGCACCAGCAGTGGAAGTTGAAGTATCCTCACTCTGGGTTGTGAAAAAATTCCACCAGGCGGCGATGCCCAAACTTCTCGCCGCGAATACCTACTTCAATAGGCACTTTTCGAAACCCTCTTGGCACGAGGCGTGTGATTGGATCCGAGTCCTCGCCGAGCGAGGACGCAGAACTCGTGGCCAATACATGCTCAAAGCACATGTCCAAACAATGGCAGACTCGCGGGTGGCTGCTCGTACAGCAAAGGAGCTAAGAAAGTCTCACAGGCTATGGTCCCTGGCTCTACGGGACCACCCGATTTAAAGGGAACAGTCGCGAATCATCATCATCGTCATCATCATCGGTTGCAAAGGATTGTTATACGCATCCAGGGAGTAATGTGCCCAACGAATGTACTAATATGATATATTAGCTTCTGAATGACAAATGCAGTCACCGAAGGACCTATTGTGTTTCTAACCATGTTCACGCATCTTGTAGCAAGAGAGGAACACTTGAATTGAAGGAATGCTACAACAAAAGTTGCTGTTTGGTCGCGGAAGGCCCGTCCGCGAGAAGTGAGCAGTTAGATCAGAGAAGTATGCGAATGGATTTTAACAAAGGATAGAAGACTTCATGGGCGTCGACGAAAAAGATGCTTAGAATTTCCACAGCAGTTCCTTGGCAGCTTAAACAAGAAGGCAGCCAGGGATAGGCAGTATTTCAAATACAAGTATTTGAAATACGTATTTCAAATACTTTGTGTATTTTGCATTTGTATTCAATTACAAATTGGGTAATGTATTTGACGTGTGTATTTAAATACTAAAACGTGGGTATTTCAAATACAATTGTAATTAAATACAATTTGGCGGGTGAAAATACATCCCTCAAATTTATTGTCACGACAATTCTTGTTTTTATGCATGTGGTTATAAGATTTAGTCTCCATCCTTTATTCGGCCATGGGGCTTTTTTCTTTTTCTCCTCCGGCTTTATTTTAAGGACACTGTCCAGAGCAGGAAGAAAACTACGTCCTGCACCGGATGCAGTGTCTCTCAATCAAGCACAATCGTTTAGCGACTTTGTGATTACGGTGCTAGTCCAGGGCAAGAATAGTGACGAAATCGACGTTCACAGGCAGACTGGCTAAATAAGTCCCTGTGACAACTTGTGATGCTTTCCAGCTTGATTTCCATCCATATTTTTTCCTGGAACATTCTAGATGCGCGGGTCGTCCAGATTTTCGTAACTGGTGCGAGTTGCTACAATAAAAAATTCTCAAGCTAGAGCTGCGCGTCTTGGTCGTCTCGGTTCTTTGTTGGTCTGTACCAAAATGTAATCGACAAAAAAAGCTGCTTGAAGCTCTGTACTTTTTTTTACCTATTACGTCCAAGCTGATAACATTTTTTTTTTTGTGATTATATTTCTATTACGTTACTAGAGCCTCGCACACTAACTCCCGAGTGTGCGATGCAAAATTAAATTGAGATACCCAGAAACCCGTTGCAGGTTCCCTGAAGCCGCTGACGCAAATTTTGAGGAATGTATTTGGAAGAGTATTTGGAGGAGACCAAATACATTTGGTTGTATTTGTATCTTGTATTTAAATGCTTTTTTGGAAATGTAATTAGTTTTGTAATTAAATACATCTTTGACGAAGTATTTTGTATTTGTATTTCGATACATGTTTTCATGTATTTTGCCCATCCTTGCAAGAAACGTTTACCCAGTACAAGACGGTGCAAATTGCACGTTTCAGTGACAATCTACGCTGCGATTTCTTCAACAATTTCTTTTTTTCTTTCTCTGCAAACCGACAGATATGGTGCAACAACAACGAGTATGATCCCATGTCGATATACAGTCCACACCACGCAAGGTACGCCTGCTTTCACAAAACTCGCAGTGTTCGTTTGCCGCGAGACTGCTTCTTTCGTATTGAACGGCACTCCTTATTAGGGAATTGTAGTAGAGCGTTTCCGCAGCCCGCTAAGCACTCGGATAGCGCTCCGTAATCCGCCACAAGACCTTGAACTATGCACACAAGGCTGGGTGCGGCGTTTTCTTCGGGGATACCGTAGCGGAGGAGAAAAACGATATACTACAAGTCCCTATTATCTCGTTTCCTTCTCATATCGGTACAGGGTCGTTTTCCAAATACTCAAGTATATGTTCCCTGAAAGTTGGGGTATTCTATGCCCTTGTCCTGTTTTCATCAGCATAAACTCCCGATTAATCCCAACGTTTATCCGTTACGAAATATAAACACCGAGGGGAGGGGGGGGGGGGGGGCGCTTGTGTGAGTGTGCCTTCTTACTTGTGTCCGTTGTTTTTTGCGCCTCACGCCATGCTTCATAACGTTCACCAACTATCCCAACTACAAGGTCTTCTACTGAGCACCCAAAGAAAGAAAACAAATCAAAGAAAATGAAACCCCGAAAACATGGTACCCCGGTTATAACGTAATCTGCGTTGATATCCAAAGCTGCACATCCTCTCAGTTGCTCAAAAGCCTGCCAAAGTGAGGGCTTGTCACACTATTCGCAACTCCAGCGCGCCGCTCGCCCTCCCGCGGACGAACGGAGAACCAGAGGAGCGGGGACGGCGGAGCCGGCGGCGGCGGCGGCGGCGGCGGCGGCGGCGCGGAAACGGTGGCAGGGACTGCCGGCTTTGATGCGTGAAGCCGTTTTAACGAAAAACGTGAACGCGTTAAAAAAGGAATTCTTGTGCTCCGCCTTGCAACCGCCTTGCACGAAGGACCGGGATGTCTAACTTTATTAGGGACTTTTCGTGTATCGCATACGCTGCGGATTTCTGGTCTTGTGCATGGCCACCAGCTCAATCTGTACTCAACGTGACGAAAAACGCTCCCACTAATAATGAAGAACTCTATAGTACGGTCTACGGAAAGTCTATTCTTTGCCATAAGTAGGAGAAAACTCGTCGCGCAATGGTATGTCGAGCAATACAAATCGGGAATGGGTTCGCGTTTTAAGGCGTTACAAGGAACATGACCATTTATTCCAAGCACTTCAAAAAGACAGAATACCCGTACTTGCTTTCAGGTGATTACAAAGCAAATAAAAAAGGCTAGAAGCATTTTAAGCGGTTCTGTGTTAGGCAGCCGTTTGTGACGAGAGCTTAGAACGCGCAGTTTTGGCCAGAGGGACCGGAATGTTGCAAATAACGCGGTGCAAAAAATGTACGGTATATTAAAATATTTATTTTCGATAAATCGATAAATGAAACCCATAAACACGCCGGTTATGTTAATAGGCAGTTTCTGCAGAGCGTACGACACCCCTAAACTTCGTTTGGACGTACAGCGCACTGACGTTCAACCAGTGCTACCAACTTTCACGAGCGACTTGTTAGCCGAGTTGTGCAACCTTTTTAAAATAACCCAAGTAAGTGTGAATGACTGTAAAAAACTAATAATAATCGGGGTTTTCTTGGCCTTACTGCGAAACCTCGTGTTGTTTTTTTTCGGTACTCTTTGATGCGTACTTTAGCAGTTTAATATCTTATAATGCACCGTCACCAAGCCTCTCGTAAAAGTTGGGGCCGTCAGTTTGACGTCGATGGGCTGCACGGCGAACTGAAATTTTGGAGTGTCGTATATGTGCCAAGGGGTGTAAGGACTACAACATTTTGTTTTTTTTAGAATGATGAGCACGGCAACGCTCCTGGCGTGCACTGAAAATTGTACTTCAAAGGCACAGCGCGAGCTTGCGGTTGTAATGCTACACCGCACGGTAGCCTGCGGTAAAAAAACTTTCTATTAATAACTATAGAGCAGTTTCATTACGTGTTGCAGTACTAACACCGGGACGGCGAGCAGCGAGTTGTGAGCCTGTGACGCGAAGACACCAATACTGTGAACCAGGGCCGTAACCAGGGGGGGGGGGGGGTTAGGGGGTTCTGACCCCCCCCCCCCCCCCCCCCCCCGAAATTTTTTTCTGGGTACGGCCCTGGTCGGTGCACTGGCAGCCAGCCGATTTTAATCTCCACTTCTGCGCACGCGCAGTGGCGCCGGTCGGCTACTGGGTACCAAACCGGGACTGGTTCTCCGGTTTGCTGTAACTCTCCATTATATGCCACTGATGCACATGATTCATAGGCGAAAATAAGACAATAGACACTTTCAAAATGGCCGCCGTTGTCCCCGAAAACCCCCCCCCGAAATTTTTTTCTGGGTACGGCCCTGCTGTGAACGCTGCTCTTCCGAAGCTTGACGGTCAGCGTTCTCGGCTCTTTTTTTAGAGAACTAATGGCCCAGGCAAAGCCGCAAACATATCTTCATCGCCCTCAAAAATATTCTGCCACAAACAGTAACCTGGCCGGTGCCTAAAACGCGCTCGCTCACCCCAAAGCTTCGCAATTTGAGGTTTCTGCAACTTCTAAATAACAGCATGCTCGTTTTCCTAACGTGTATCAGCATCTACGTCACCTTTAATATGATCCCTTCATAACCGCTTCGCATTTGTAGACCAATAAATAATTTTTAGCGCGCTGAACAGCGTCAGCGCGAGCAGGCGCGCGGGGTATCCTGGAGAATCTATACCCGTCTCTTCCGCCATCTTGGAACTACCGCCCCGCCACCTATAGGGCGTTGGAGTTGCGAATAGTCAATGACAGATTGAGAACACAAGGGCGTGTCTTCGGAACGCTTGGCCTCTAACACGTGCTCCTTGCCTTCCATTGTGCTTTGGCCTCGCGCCAGCGCGCTCGAGTTGAAGGAGATGTTGAAGCGTTGTCGAAGGCGAGAAGCTCGCGTTGAAGGTGAGAAGCTCGCGTTGAAGGCGAGAAGTTGCAGTCTCTCTACATATCTGTGCGGGAAGTAACTGTGCACTATGGTGATATAAGTTTAGAAAGTTATATACGTAAAGACAGAAGACGGGACAACACATCTTTGCACGGCTCTCTTTTCAGGGTGAATGGGCCCCTCATGAACTTGGCCGAGTTTGCACAAGCCTTCCGGTGCCCAGCAGACACAAACATGAACCCAAAGGACAAGAAAGCCGTCTGGGCGACGTGACCTGTTCCAGCAGCTTGGGCTAACTAGGTTGACAGGATATGTTGCTCCGCTAGAAGCTTCCTCGCACAGAAGGGAAGAGGCTGTTTTAGAGAGAACTGCTTAGAAATCTGGAATTAGCTCAGCACGTTGTGCATTCCCACTTTAGGAGGCATACTCACATGCTGTTGCTATGCCCGTCTCAACCGGTGGAAGAAAACGAACCACTTTTCCTTTACCTATGTGAATAAGCTAGGGTGGGGGCTCGATCGACACCTCCAAGTGGTGAGGCCATAATGCCGGATTCCGGTTCGACAGGAGTGCTGCGTCGACGTCATCATCATTTGACCTGGACTCGTGTTCAGTTAGCGAGAACACGAGTCCCGGCTGAACACTGACACAGCACTTGTGTTGCCCCGCGCTGTTCTACTATAGGCTATGTAGAAAGTTCAGCACTACGGCCTCGCTTTCTAAGAGGTGCTGGTTAGAGAGCTTGTACGTGGAGCTCAAGTTCGTCTGCTACTTTTGCAGGGGTTGTGGTGACGTCAGAACGCCGAGCTCCGATTGGCTCCGTTCGAAGGATAGTGGGTAGACCTCAAAGCAAGCTGCCCCGAGGTCTACCGACTATCCTTCAATCAGAGCCAATTAGAACTCGGCGTTCTGACGTCACCACAGCCCATGCAAAAAAAGCAGACGAGCTTGAGCTCCGCATTGCAGAGGGTTTCCAACTGCTCAATCGGGGTCACGGGGTTCACGGGCAGCGTTTGCAATACGAGCTGCGACGAGGTGCCGGAAGCTTTGATTGTCTGCAAACAGCTCTACCTGCTTTCCTCCTCGCCACGCGAAAACGCAGCTCACGCGCACTTGCGACCAATTTCCGCGGGTGGCGTCCTCCATTAAATTGCAAACGCTCCTCGTGTTTCGAGATGGACCCTCTTTTGCAATCTAGGCTCTCTATAGTGTTGGTTGGATGGTCCCAACCTTTTTCTCCGTTGAAGGGCCATTATTCCGGGGGAGTGCATTGTGAATAAAACGGAGAGTGCGGCTGAGCACCAATTTGAACGTTTCTTGTAGTGGCACTATATTTCTCGCCTTCTAATCGCTTCACGTTTGTTTGTCATCAGATGTGGTGTCACACGCAGACACCCTATCGTGTGAAGGTATTCGTTGGTTCAGGATGGGACCTGCACAACGGCCACCTAAAGCTTTTTTGTTGTTGTTTTTCGTCTCAATTTTTAAAGCATGGAATCTGTTCGTTTTAATGGAAACCACTAATCCCAGATATTTGTGCGTTCATTGGTACGTGGAAAAAGCGGGGAAATGGACATCATGTGATGTCGGAGTATCACGTGACACCACGCCTTGACCCCGTGATGAAACGTCACGTGCCCACGTCGCGTGACGTCAGTTTTTCCGTCAAATTTAGCAGGAAAATTGATGCCACGTCATCCGACGTCAAGTGACCTCGGGGTCGCGTAACACTACGACTTGACACCGTGACGTCAACTTCCCCCATATGTTATTCTTCACTCTCCAAAACGAGTGCTTAACAAATCCAAACGATTTAAAATTTAATTGAAAGATTTTGTGACAATGTAGTAATAATTTTTTAGGTATTAATTGACCGATTCCCATGTTTATCCCGATTTAAAAATTGTGCCAAAAAGAGTGCCGCAAGCCGAATGACGTAGTCGTCCTTTCAATCACGTCGTTACTTACGTAGTCTCTGCACCCACCAAAGACACGATCCGCGGAGAGGGGTAACCCCCTCACTCTCTTCAGTCCGCCACCCGACGTTTGAAGCGCCATCTATATTTTGATTTCAAAACTGCGTATTCCATATAGTACCCAGAAATGCCACATAGACGCCGTGCTTCGAAAAATACGTTTTTCATAGAAATTTTGTAGAATACACTGCAGTTACCATAGCAAACGTCCATCAAAAAGATGTGGCGCGTCCAATGACGGGAGGCGAGTCGTTAGGGGAGAGGGGTATACTGCTCGTGCAAGCAGCGTCTATGATGATGATGCAATTAATGCAAAGGTGCAAGCGAGCTGGACAATGACGATTTATCGCTATCCTTGTCCGGCTCGCTTGCACCTTTGCATTACCATCACAACCTTAAAACGCAGGCCGTTCACTCCTGTTGGTGGGCAGCTGATAAAACCCGTTTGCTCTACTGACGCCCAACTCCTGGTTAGCTCAGGTGGTACAGTGCTCTAATGGAAACGGAGAGGCGGATTGTTTCGGTCGCGGCCCAGTCACCTAGCCGTGTTTGGATATCTTTGTCCTTTGTCCCCCTTGCTCCCCTTCTCCAGGGATTATTATCGGCAGGTTCTATGGCCAGTTCCATACTGAGCTAATCTAGTAGCGTTGCATGCTGCCGAGATAGGGACATGATTAAAAAGAAAATCTATTACATTTTCACAAATTCTTTTAGTAGGTTTGGCCTCCAACAGCACTTGCCATCAATACCGAAATTTCAACATGACCTCTAAAAACAATATTGTTTAATTAACGGAATTTAGTTAATTAGCTAACTTTCCATGACGGTTCCCTCATCTAATGTGCGCTGGGCCTGATAAGTACATAGTGAAGACGGCACGTCTAACTCTAACCCCCTTAAAAGCAAATATATTCTAACTAAGACTTTTGCTGCAAGGTAGTGTTCTTACATCAGCAATCACCAAGTTCCCTTTTAGCACAGAATGTGCTTATGGGCTGGATTTCATGCGAAAAAAGTCACGCTCCCATGTGACGAAAAAGCATTACACAGAGGCCAAGGCAGCATAAATCGTACACAGCCCGTAATAGGCAATGCATAAGCATCCAAGGAGAATGCATTCTTAGTCAAAATAATTATATGTGTGCTCATAATTAGGCCTAAGTAATTAATAAAACGAGGACCACCAAGCGGCTCAGTGGGAATCGACCCCGGACTGTGCGACCCGCAGCCCGAAGCCTTTGCTCGGCGCGACGAGAAGAGATGGAAGAGTGAGCAAACAGCAGGGCCAAGTATGACACACGAAGGTGTGCGTGAACAACCCACCGAGATACCGGATTCGCCAAGACAGCAGAGACAGCTTTCCCGACGAATTTATACAATAGATGGCGCCAGCCACCCCTCCCAATTCAAAGGTGAAAACCCCGAGGTTGTACGCGTCCAGCCGTTCTAATTACTCGAAAGCTGTCGGCGCCAGGGCCATTGAGCTTTCGCGGGGTAAGATGGATTCCCTAGTAAAGTATTTGCAGAGCCCGTAAAAACTTCATTAAAGCATACTCCTCCCGACAATCACACACCTAAATAAATTTAAACGTGTCTTTTATCATGATAAACCCAGTGTGTTTTGTGTGCAACACCCCCCAAAAACAGCCTGGCTTCCTGTAACCAAGCATAACTAACCACCACGCACGCATCGTACATGCACGACAGATTCTGCGCTCCCCGGGTTTATCCTAATGATAGAGGCAAGTTTATTTTCCATCCTTTTCGTTTATCCACCCCGCAGGTGCAACATCCCGCTCCAGAGAAGTATTTTCCCCTTAGCACCCGGGTGCGCTGCGGCAAAGCGAGACTTGCAGAAACGAGACGCTTATTGCACGCTTGTCGCTTCACTGCAGTACAGAAGTAAGCAGCGAGAAGCGCTCTCAACGGAGGTAACTAACCCGCCAAAACAGATCAGGAACATGAGCAATACTGCGAAACGTCCGAGAACTGCCAGTGTTTCAAAAAGTGGGCAGTCCTGTATCAATACACAATACAGTCACAGCGATAGCCGAGACACCTCACGGCGAAGTCGCTGGGCATCAGCGGCGCGCACTGAATCGTTGGGAACGAAATGAACATTTGACCAGTTTGTTCCGAACGCTTTGTTTCTTTTTTCTTCCGGAGCTCGTGTTGCGCGTTTCCCGGCACAAACACTTGGCACTGACAGTGCTACAGCGGAATTTCGTTATCAGATATTCTTGTCTGTTTTTACAGTGTGTGCAGCGGGCATCGGGTACTACAAAAAAAAAAAAAAAAAAACCCATATAAAACGGTGTGTTAACTCTGCGACGTAGCTCTGTGGTAACACCTCCGCTTCGTACACAGCGGACCCAGGTTTGAATCTCGTGGGCAATGGGCAATCTCTTTTAAGGATTTGGTAACATCAACAAAGGGCACCCTACTACGACAGTTACGTCTACAACAGACATCATTTCCAATAGTGGGAATAGCCCATACCGCTGTAAAACAGATGAAACCGATTAGAATGTTATTCAAAACGATATTCATAATTTCTGAAAATTCGCATGAGCCTATAGTCGGTAACAGGTCAAGAAGGAAGTGGAAGCCACACCCATCTCTCTCACTTTTGGCAGAGCGGACGCTGGTGAGGAGGCCACCTTCTCTCCACCGTTCGCTCTGCTAAAGTAAAAAGAGGTGGGAGGGGCTTCAAATTCCTTCTTGCCCTGTCACCGACAATACCTAAGTTGTTCGACCGTGTGCCGAAGCCTGAACTACATTATAGTTTCCATATGACGTGAAATTACGTTTTGAAGCAATGTTGGTAAAAATTCCTCATATTTTGGCAAAATAGAACAAGATGTAGCAGGGTAAGCACAGACACAAATGGCGCAGCAATCACACCACTGCAAAAGTTACGACTCCAATAAGTCAATTTCAGACATTTGTGTTCTGAGCACCACTGACTGTCTTGCAACCGCTTACGACGAGGTGCTACTAAGGGTGACTAGGGCTATCAAGAGCCATATGATGCGTCATAGTGGAACACAAAAAGTTGTAATGAAGTCAACTGCCCTCACATCCCAACCGAAAATCGTGTGACGGCTCTGAAAGGGGAAGATGCATTCCAACGATACATTCTCAAATGCCTCGCACAAATGCTCCGATTGGCTCCATCAGTCTGATAGCTTTTGCCATTTGCCAAGGTATGCCAAGACGGAGTATAGTCTTTAGACTTCTAAACAAGCCTGTAGCCTCGTTTACATCAATCTCTATCTTTGGTTTGCTTCAGTATGAAGAGGCTGAATATATGCCAACATTCGACAGGCATTGCTGGTGCCCACACACAGCAAACAATGGCCTCAATGCTGCACAAGAGCTGATTATTCTTGTCCTCCCCCATCACTTTATTCAGTTATTGCTTGTAAGAAACACAGGTTTTTTGTGACAGCCATTTTTTGGTTAATTCTGCAGTAGTTTAGACAGCACAAATTGCAGTGAAGTGCTTCGTGAATCAACGAGGCTTGTCATCTGGTGAAACCATGGAGTCCCCATGCCATTCCAAAGAAGTGAAATGTTCCAGCAGAGTTCAACTGCAACTGTCACCTGGACAGAAGAAATGAAAATACAAGTTTGGCCAAGTGGTTTATTGAGCACTGACCGATCCACAGCTTGTAACGACAGACTTCGCAACAACCGACATTTGCATATAAGAAGCCCATCTGATAGATTTCTTTGTCTCCCTTAGCTGTGCCATAGACACAATTTACAAATCCAATTTTGCTCACAATTTTTTTTTAAAGATTTATTGATGGCAAATGGTTTCTAAAAATAGGTCATGTGACAGCAAAAGTGATGTGATTGGTCCGGGTCATTTTGAAACACCTCTAAGAGTAACCAAAAGTGAATTTTGCAGCAGCGGAAAGAACTTTAGAAGCATAAACCTATATTTCACTCACATTCGTTCCACTGCAAGGTTCGTGTGCAGGCCTCTCCCCCTAACAGATAGTGGTTTCTTAGCTTTCCCGTTCCTACAACCACTCACAAGCAAAGTTCACCCCGAAAGATCGCCCACTCTAAGGTTCTCAGTTTATCTCTCCATTGAAAATGGGTGTTTGTCTGGATATTTGCATATGTTGCCCAAATAGACCTCAAACAAATACTGCAAAGCTTCCAGTACCAATAGCATCTGACAGTGCTGGGCCAAATACTCAGTGACGTGATTGGTTCGATTCATTATGGAGCACCTTATAGGGCAGCCTTTAGTATATTTTGAAGCAGCAAGATACTTTTAAAGCACAAGCACACTCTTCATTCTCCCTCATTCCACTGCAAATACTATATTAAGATTCATCTGTTGGCTTCTCCAATTAGAACACAGTGCTTCTCTATCCCACATCTGTGCAACATCTTACATCTACTTAAATTGCAAACTTAGTTTAAAAATGCATGTCAATTGCATCTTACCTGTAGAGATTTTTGATGATGCAGTCAGCATGTGGACAAAAAATATCCCTGCCACACGGCAAAGTTAATGTCCTTTCCATCTAGTGATATCATGCGATCGGCAAATCAGTTCGCAATTATGACTATGAGAGATGCACGTGCACTGCGCTGCACCAGGAGTGGCGCACCCTGATTGGCCAATCAGATGTCATTCGATGGAGATGACATTAACTATGCCAAGTGGTAGGGGTCTTAAAACCCAGCTGAGCTCATTATTGTTCCTCCCAAGCTCTCATTACATTGCCAAATATACTTTAGCTTTAATTTAACCTTTATGGATTGTATCCAAAAACAGTGGGAGGCCTATTGAGTGATCTGAACTAAACATAAAAATTAAACCTGCAGCACACCTTGGCCACACATAATCGGCGCGATTCATCAACCCTCTCCCAATATTCAAGTTCAAAGTACCGTATTTGCACGAATATAACGCGAGGGCAGGTTTTGATAACCTCAAAAAGAAAAAAAATATAATTACTATTATAATGCGAGCCGAGGCCGTGGCAATTTCTCGCACTCGGGGGCATAGCAGAAGTGAAAAGTCGATGGAAATATAAGAAATATCAGTTTATGTTTTGACTGCACTCATCGTGACTGCTTAGGTCCTTCCGTTTACTATCCACTTGGCGACTACGCAGATAAGCAGCAGCACGGCATCGCTTTTCTGGTAGTTCCTTTTTCGTCCGCGTGAGCTCCTCGGCAGTCCACAATCCAAGCAAGGCACGAAGCAGAAGTGCCAACACACAAACACCAGACCACTCTGGAGCAGAAACTAAAAAATGTGTAGGCAGAAAAAATACTGCTGAACCCGATACACGATCACACTTGTTCTGCTGGTCCCTCTGCATAAACAAACACCTCCTCGAGTCTTACTCGCAGGATTATGTGAACGCAGTCGGTGGTCTTGGCTTGGCTTGTGTTGGCTTGGCTTGGCCTGGCTTGGCTTGGCTCGAATTGGCCAGTGCCCGCATTTCTGCATTGCGCGCTCGCCGAGTTTCTGCGGCGTGCGCTCTTGTACAAACACAAAAGCGATAAAAATGCTTTTTTATGTTTTCTATTCGCCCTTCACGTAGCCCGATAGCTAATAAATTCCCCTTCCACAGCCCCACTCCTCTTCGCACCGGACCTCCTGTATTGAGCAGGAGGAATGGCTTTCTCCATACTCACGGGCCTCGTGACTGAACTCGATTCCGAATATAATGCGAGGTGCGTTTTGGAGCACGTAATTCCTGAAAAAAACTTGCGTTATATTTGTGCAAATACGTCCAAAATCTCCAATAGAAAAAAAAAATAAAAAATAAACAATACAAATGATGCATACTACTTGTCAGGATGTCACAGTATATCATTTGACTAACCTTAGATTTACTTATTAAAGTTTCACTGCAAGAAAGATAATGGCACCATACATATATTTTTCATTTATTATACTTATTTTTGTTAAATATCCAAAGCGTAGTTGTGCACCATTCCATCGCGGAGGAGTGTTTAACATGACGTTGAGCAGCAGCAAACCGACATATGCCAAATAGCATTATCTACTCCACAGCCCTGGCTTCTCTGCAGTGCACCAGTGTGCGGTGAGAAGGGCACTCAACAGAGCCTAATTAAACCACCCAAACACATTGCAAACAGTAAAACATAACACAAAGCTTCTTAGTACTAAGTGGTGTTCAACACGAAAATAAAATAAAATCACACCTCATTCTAAGCTGTAATAAGGTGGCGAACTGGGCCAGTTGGTTGACGTTATACATGATGGAGAAAACAGCTCAGAAAACACGGACTACGAAGAGGAACAAACACGACAGGACAAATGGGCTGTTTTCCCCATCATGTATAGCTCATTCTAAGCTATAATTGACAGATCTGAAAATGTGTGCAAGCTTATCTACTAAAGTAATGCCGAAACTAGAAACATGTTTAACTAAGGTAACAAGGGACAGGGATGGTTGAGGAAACCTGGAAGCTCGGGACCAATGAGAACACTTTTAGGAACTGCTAGGAACCCAATTTGAGAACCCGTGATCTGAAAAATGAAAGATGTTTACAATTTTCTGTAACACCGAATTAGAGCACAGCTCCTGAGGAGGAGGGGGGGAGGGGTAGGCCCCTCTTCCTTCCCCGCTAAAATTAGCAGAGAAATTTTTCTGCTACATTTCCCCTCGGACATCACATGTGACGTCACGAGGGTAAATTCAGTAGAAATATTTTTCCGTCAAATTTAGTGGAAAAATTTTCCCGCTAAATTTAGCGGGAATATTGGTAATGTTAGACAAAAGCAACGTCAGGTGACATCATAGTCACATGTTTTCTATAATGACGTCCCACGTGATGTCACGAGTGATGTCACAAAGCTACTGTCGTGAAGTTACACTCATGACCCTCACGAGGGTCACAAGGATCACGAGGGTTCGCTTTTTCCAGTTCATGTACTCAACCGTTTTGGACAACCCATTCTGGCTCACTTATTTTGTGGCTCTGCCAAGAGATGGCAGCAGACTTCTTTTGCATATTGCTCCTCATTTTTTTTTTTTTTTCTTTGTGGCTAGAGATAATATTTTGAAGGGAACAATCTTGATTTTAAAGACTGCAATTAGGCAGTTGAGGGTCAGAAATTTCCAAAAAACTAGAAATGGTTAAGGCGTTAAGGGGGGGAGGGCAAGAGGGACAGAAAGAGGAAGAGAGGGCATCACCTGAGGCAGCGGGTGGCCCTCTTGTTAGGGATGAAGCCGCCCTTGCGGAGGCGCCTGACGGCCTCGCGCAGGTGCCGGGGCTGCAGTGGTCCTGCCTCGCCCTGCCGCTCAAGCACGTCCAGCGCCTCCTCCACCACCTCGCCCACAAACACCTTCGCAATGCCCGACACCGCAATCACCACGTTCTGGGACACCGAGCAGCCTGTGATGGACTGCACCAGTCGCTTCACCGCCGCCTTGGGGAACGCCGACCGACGGTACATCTCATACCTGCAACCAACAGACCAAGGGATGGGTGACTAGGTACCCCACGGGCAGAAGCACACACCTCGCCACGACCACAAACACTATGGTGCCTGTCTTTGACTGGTCTGTCTGCCGTCTTATCTCACTAAGCATCCAAAGAGCTTCCGAAGAGGCAACAAATGATGTCGCAGAAGCCGGCGCGTCACTCTGCCGCAATCCTGTACAAATGCTGGCGAAAAAGGTGAGCGGACGCGAGGTTCACCATCGTCTCGGCGTCCCATCTCGCACCGCTTTGGTTTCTGTCGACCGTCTGGCTGCAGGGTGACCTGCGGTGGAACGGCGTCTGTCGCGCCTGCCTCGCCGTTGCGCCACCACCATGATACCAGTGGGCAACGGTGCAACAGTTTTACGACGTCGTGAGGTGGATATCGAGGGATCACTTTTGGGGACGCAGTAAACACACCGTTCAGAGACAGTCTCCAGGCACCGTGGTAACACCGTCGCCTTGGGGAACAGCAACCTACGGTACGTCTCAAACCTTTGTGCGTCGGGCCAGATGGGGGGTGATGAGGCACCCAGCCGGCGGAACCACATGCCTCGCCACGATCCGTGATGCGGGGCCCCAGGATACTCCAGCTAGTTCGAGAAACTCGTGGCCACGTTGGCAAATCCCTGCACCTCTGTTTTTTTGCTTCTGATTGAGTGTTTGCACACCTATTGACAGACGGCACCACAAGCGTGACAGGAAACAGAGAACATGACGGCAAATGGAATGTAGTCTAGCACTGCGTGTTCTACGGCAAGGTTTGATTGAACTCGCTTTAAATAAATATAAAAAATCAGTTCCACATGCTCCGACACTGTAATTTAGTATAAAGGTGCAACTGCATGGTACATTTGCATTTTTTTTTTTTTAATAGCAAAGAGAAAGCTTGCCTCAATCAAAAGCTACAACTAAGACGCAAAATTTTTATCATGGTTCAGTTTACAGTTAAGCCTTCTTTGTCCCAGGCAATGTAAAAAGAAACTTTGTGAATGTTTGGGATGCTTCATTTGACAGAAACAACAGAGTTTGAAGAAAATAATTCTGACTGCTTTTGTGCTTTTTTCTTAACAAAACCAAGCAGTGCAAACCTTACCAAGAAACACATATTTACATCTAGGCTGAGATACATACACTCTACAGGCTTCTCTCATTTCATCTCTCTCTCTGCCATTACTCTACTCTAATCACCCTTCCACATCAAGACTAGATGATACATATCAAGAACATAGCCGTATATAGAGGAAGTTTGGTCAATGGAAGGAGCGGGTAGAGACAGAAACAGGGCTTGACATGCTCTCTTGGCTAACCAGAAGCCGAACAAAATCCCCTCACGGTGGTGTACTTCGTTTCAGCTTCGGTCCAGACGCAGCCAAAGCTACAAGCGCGAGCTCCGGGCTTTCAGTATCCCTGCCAAGCATGCGCGCTCATGCAGTGAAATAACTGTTCTGGGCCACATGCTCGCGCTTGTAGCATCGGCTGCGTCTGGACCAAAGCTGAAACGAAGTATAGCGAGAAACAGCTTTAATAAGTGCGTAACAGTTAAATGTAGTAACTTTTTATGGTTAAAAATATGGTGCGTGTGATGTTTCGATTATGATCATGCAAAAAGATGGAAGAATTGAATGTGCGATTCAAACCCTGTTTTGCTCGGACAACAGGTTCCCGGTTCTCGACACCTGGCGTATGGATTACGTCGATCGTTCTGCTAGATTTTTATTTTGCACGACCGTGATTGAAAAAATCACGTGGACCATATTTTCAGTCACCAAGAGTTACTCCGCTGCACTTATTTTGTTTCTCACAACCACCACCAGTGTATTATGCACGGCTTCTGGCTGGCCACATTAAAATTTGTGAAGACACCCAGGAACACGCCTAGCCCGCTTTCGACCAATGGTGCCTCCTCATTTGCCTCCTATACTTCCCAATTACTCTCTCTATATAGGGCTCTGATCAAGAAGCCATGATGTGCCTACTAATAAAACATCTACTGACCTTACCATTTTGTTGAAACACCTGAGCTTGAGTGTGAAAAAACTTGAAACAATCAAAATTAAAAGAAACAGGGAAAGAAGTCAGCCAGACAACGTCTCAAACTCAGCTAATACAAAAAAATGTGCCGCTTGTATGTTTAGACAGTCCTGATGCCAATATGCCTCAACAGGTGACTTGTCTCTTACCTGTAGATGAGAAATTTAGCCAGTGCAGTACAACCTCTAACCTGGGGTCTTTAACATGCACCAGGCAGTAATGATTACACAAACGCATGAAGGTACTAAACTCATCCAGATTGAAACAGGCAGGGGGTGGGGATCGAACCTAAGAGGTTCGCTCCGTTCTCCGAGCTGAGACGCGTTAGCCCACTCGGCCACCGATCCCCCTCTCAGCTAATACGCTTTTCGGTAAACCTCTTATACATGCTTCAAAACCAAAATTGTCACCAACTAACACAAAAAAAAAAATAATCAGTTTTTTTTCGAATTTTGCACTTATTAATGTACTATCGGGGAAAAATGAAATGCGAACAGAGAAGCGCGTGGCTCGCGGTACAGGTTGCGCCGCCTGGAAGTGAACCTAGGGGCGAGGGTGCGTGGCCTACTTCGATGTGTTCACGCCCCTCGATTGGCGCTCCCCCAGCTTCGGTAGTGCGCCTCTCAGCGCGCTGAAAGCTGTCACCGCTATCTTTGCCTGCTCGGCGAGTGCGGCGAGCTTCTTTGCACCGCGCGCGCTGAGCCAGCAAAGATAGCGGTGATAGCTTTCAGCGCACGAAGAGGCGCACTGCTGAAGCTAGGAGAGCGCAGAGGGAGGGGCGTGAACACGTCGGAGTAGGCCACGCACCCTCGCTCCTAGGCTCACTTCCAGGCGGCGCAGCCTGTACCGCGAGCCACGCGCTCCTCTGTTCGCATTTCATTTTTCCCCGATAGTACACACTTAGGACACGCCATGACCTTGCGGTCACTCTACCTTCGAAGAGAGCTTACACTTCTGAGAACCACCAACCACCCCAGAGCGACCTTCCTAGCCAAGCCTATTGAATGTTACCCTCCACCCTATTTGTCACTTTCACACTGAAACCTAATTTTCCACAAAATTGTTGCACTGCTACATTAGACAAAAAAACAAAACATGCACATACACACAAGGCAAGAACCAAAAGAATTATAAACGCAGGAGCACCTTGGTACTGTCAGCAAGGTACATGGATGTCTAACTTATACAGTTGCCTATTGACTTATTGTTTTGTTTCTCTTACAACTCGTTTGACATCAATGACCTCCTTGCGCACCACTTTTGTCTTCGACCACTGTGCCATGCAGTCACTACATTCTTGTATATCTGTTGCCATTTAAGAATTGGCCGCTTTGACTTTACTGTTTTTCCTGTGCTCAGTTAGTCTATCATTCAAACACCTGGAAGTTTGCCCCACATAATTAAACCCTTGCAGACAACCCCAAGGCGTTCCGGCGTTTCAAAGTTTTTTTTGGTTCTCGCCTTGCGTATATGTGCATGTTTTTTTTTTTGTTTTTCTGTCTAGTGTAGCAGAGCAAGAATTTTGTGGAAAGCTAAGTTTCAGTGTAAAGGTAAAAAATAGTGTGGAGGGTAACAGGCTTTTGTTCTCTTTGAGATTTTCTTGTCAGTTCGGTGGGCTTGGCCAGCAAAGTCGTTCCGGGCTGGTTCAAGGTTCTCAGAAGTGTGAGTTCAGTTTGAAGGTTGAGTGACCGTGCAAGGTCATGGCGTGTCATAAGTGTGTACATAAGTGTGTAAGTGTAACTGCAAAGCTTGTAAAAAAAATTTTTTTTTGTCTTTTTGTTGGGGACGATTTTAGTTTTAAAGGGATGGTGAACCGAAATTTGGATTAAGAAAAAAACACTGCAGGAGATGTAGGCGGGACGCAACAATCCCTACAACACTATTAGTAAGGCGATATCTCAAATGGACGGCCGTATTTTTTAAAAAAGAGGTCGAGATTGAACCAGGCCGACGAGGCGAGTGACGTCGAAATACCTTGTTTCCTCCTCTCTTCGCTTCGCTCCCCCAAGGCGGCGAGGCGGAGAAGACATGAGGCCATTCCCTCTCCTTCTCAGAAAAACATGACGTCAACATTTCTGCAAAATGCGCCTCCTTTTTTGAAAAATACGGTCATCCGTTCAAGATATCACTGTGTGAGTGATGTTTTGGAGTTTGTAGCATCCCGTTGCACGCTTTTGCCGCTTGTTTTGGGGAATCCAGAATTCGGTTCAGCATCCCTTTAAAGCATATATAAGAGGTTTACTGAATAAACATATCAGCTGAGTTTGAGATGTCGTTTGACTGACTTCTTTCCCTGTCTCTTCTACTTTCGGCTGTTGCAAGTTTGTTCACACCCAGTCTCAGGTTTTTTAACAAAATGGTAAACTTCCACCAGTTCGCCTGGTGGAAGTTTGCCATTTTCGTTGATCTACTGACTGACCCACTCGGTTGTCTTATTTGGCGTGCACCGTGAAAAATGTCAAGGGCATTCTAATTTTTCATAGGAATGAAGCTGTGCCTTGAAAGCTGAGGTGGAATCCACCACTAAATTACACCTTTTGGCTTGTAACTTGCAGGCACTAATCTTTCCGGATCATGTTAGAGCGAGTTTCTTATTCAATAAAGTCCCACCAGAAAGCCTGCTATGATAGCAACTGGCTGTACCATCCCCGGGACGCTGGTCACCCTGGGGAGGATGCCATCTTGCCCCTCATTTGAAGCACACTCAACAGAGGAACAGCAATCACTAGTGCATTGTCAAGAGGACATAGTTTTGTAAATAGAATTAAGGGTCACAGTTTCACTTGGTCAAGTACTGTACTGGGTTGAAGGTTACCAAGGACAGAAAAGACACACTATTGGGAGTGTGCACCACCACTAGATTATTCCTGCCCGGGTTTTCCTGACAGGGTTACTTCTAGATAAATTTACTTTCGTTAGATGGTGCTATGTAACAGCACCCACTAATGTATGGCTGACTTAGCTACCACGGTAATGATGAAACTATGCAAAGATACTAGACTCATGACAATAGAAGCAGCAATGGCAAAGTTACCAGCCGTCCTGGATTTCGCAGGACTGTCCCTACTTTTCATAAAGTGTCCCGATTCTCACATCCTCCCTGTCGGGACAGCTATATGTCCCGGATTAGGTTCTGACCGTCCAGTTAGCAATTTTATATGTGATCCAACGCACGCCCAACAAAACGCATTATGCTGCAAAACACAAAGTTAGCAAGAATCGCAAGAAAGCAATGCTGCGGTGGCTAGCGTTGGCTGCAAGAAACTTTAGCCATTTTAGTACACAAGTCATGGCAAGCCGGAAATAGGAGCGACACTGGTGTCACTGGAGCTGCACAGGGCAGCGCCTTTTGTCGTCGTCATTGTTTCTATAACCCCCTTTGTGTCTCCCTTCTCCTCCCTCAAGCTGCACGCCTCCCTTGTGCTGCACCCCCTCACCCCTCGTCCCGACCTCCTTCATTGAAGAGTTGGGGACCCTAATGGTAAAGTCCATTTTAGTCTCGAATATCATGCTATCTTCCACAAACTGCCCGCACTGGGAGGGCCCTCATCACCACATTGCCAGTAGACAGGCATCAGACGACACCTCTGATCACGCCAATGCATTTTTTGCAGATCCTAACATGGTAAAAGCGGTGAAACGTGTGGCACTCCTCCAACCTCTACAGCCACCATCAGAGCTACCAAATAAGTCGCGCTTGAAGTATCGACATTTCATTCCTCGGATGTTTTGGTGCACGCCACCATTTCCTTGCATCGTGCAGAGCGGCCACAATTGACGATGGTTACGATTCAATTGGTTGAGTGGCGGTCAACCCCTCACCAACCTGCAGGTATGGCCCTACAACCTTCTGCGGTGACCCAACTCTACAGAGTAAAATAAAGAACACGAATGCAAGGTCCCCGACCTGTTGAGCTGCGCTTCCGAGAAGTTGGAGACGAGGACCTGCATCTTCTCGCGCTCTTCTTCCTCCAGCTGCTCCCGCGTCTTGGCGACCGCCGGCTGGCTGTCGGAGCCGGCAGCCTCGCGTGCTGTGAAGCTGGTGCCGGGCGTCTGGGTCACAGACTCCTCCAGCATCTGCAGGCTGATCTCGTTGTCCGGGGAGTCCGGGGCCTTTACCTCGTCCTGGGACGTGTTGTCCTGGTCGTCCGCAGGGGCCGCCCCCTCCTCTTTTCCGCCCTCCATGCCACCTGACGCGGGGAGCAGACTCCTTCTAAGGCTTACATAAAGTTGCGCTTTTTAAGAAGGAAATCGGGGCCACGTGACAGGTTGATGAAACTCCCAGCATATAGAAGTTTAATTCGGCCAAGTTCTAGGGCATGTGTCAATCATGCAGTATTGATAAAGATATTAAAAAAATGTTTAGGGGATCCAACAACCAAGTGTATGATTTACGTTTTTTCAGATTTTAGATGATTCTTTTTGCTAATCAACACAATACGTAAATGTGCTCTCGAACTGCCCGAGGCTAGATGGAAGGCTGCAAGGTTAAATTTCTTCTATAAAATCTGCGATAATAAATCTGGCTTAGACAAAGACCTGTTTGTTTTGACACCTCCCTAGCGCTCAGCAGGACTGAACCACTCAAACAATGTCAGACCGCATGCGCCTCAAAATGACACCTTTAAATACTTTTTTTTTACGCAAACGATCGAGGAATGCAACTTACTGTCCTCTGACTGTGTGCATGCTTCAAGCATTGACTGTTTCAGCATGTTTATACAGCATAAAAAGGTTGTGCAGTTCAAAGGTAAGACTAAAAGTGTTAGGTCTTTAGCTGAATCTATTATGCAAGTACTTTATATGAGCATTCTTCTCAATATAAGACGAAATCAATAGACTGCATTTTAAAACGCTTGGTGAAAAACATTGCATACAGAATATCATACAGTACATTAGAGGTGGAAAATAAAGCAAAGAAGCTCCATATTTTATTTTTAAAAAATGTTCAGATATGTTTTGTTTATAAATTATTACTAAGATTTTATGTTCAAGATTCCACTTGACAAGCATAGAGACTTAAAGAACCCCTGAAAAGCAAACAAATTTTTTTTTTTAAACAGTATGGTCGGGACACACATGTCAAAAAATAAATTTTATGCGAAAAAAAAAAAAAAAAAAACATTTTTTTAGAGAGGTTTTTTTTTTTTTTTTTTTTGCCTAGCATTTATTTTTTGACACGCGAATCCCAATCAGACTGTTTAAAAAAAAAACTATTTTCTTTTCAGGGCCCTTTAAGGCATACAGGGAGGTTCAAAATCCCCAGAATTTGCACACAGTATGGAAAAAGATGTAGAAATTACTATATTCCAGCCTTAGTTAATGAGCTTGCTAAGCTCTTAATAAGAGTAAATTCAATAAAAGTACAAAAAGAGAGCAAAAAATTGGTGCCACTATCTACTTTTTTAACACTGCTACATTTTGATCGCAAATGTTACTGTCTTGCATTTGTTGGATTTCCTTTTTGTGCTTGCTGCATATTTGCCTCATAATGACTTCTATTTGTTGTGTTCATTGATTGTCGTTCTACTTCTGTTTTGCCAAATATGAACACTGTCTTGTATTGCTGTTGGTTTTTTGACAGCCACATTATATTCGTTGTATTTTTTATTGCTATAATTATATGTATTTTGCTGGGTTGTGTGGCCCTATGCACAAGCAGGCTGCTGCTTTTGTAGACCAGCATTATTTCTATGTTTCTGTAAAGTGAACAAGATCATAATTATTCTTATAAAATGTTTGAAACTTGATGTAATCCTCTCCAGGTTGGGTGATGAAAAACAATCTGCAGTATTTCTTAACTAAAAATAAAAAAATAAACAGCCTTCGACAGTTGTTATTGTAGATGTACGGCAGCGAACACGTGTGAAAGTTCCCACCTAAACACGAAACGACGCACACTCTGGGAAGTGCTGCTTTTAATATGCCTTTGGGGAACTATAAATGTTATATTTGCACCATGTTTTGCATTGCTGGGGTAATTTATAGTTCCGAAATTAAACGCTCCATGCATATGAAATGCATAAGGTTACTTCGCGTGTCTAGCGATCTGACAATATTGCCACTACTGCCACTACTGCCAGCTCTTCTGATTCAGACTTTTCACATATCTCAGAATTGAATTCAGAGGATGACAGCTTATCAGCCATTGGAGAAGCTCCGTAAAGTACCACCAGTTTGGCATCTGAGCTGGCCAGAATGTCTTGCAGTCCCGCACTGCTGCAAGAGCATGTGGCTTCGTCTTGCGTCTGGTTCTCACGCACTCGCACAAGTATATCCGACAGCAATACCGCAGAAGCTATGCTTGCCCTGACTATGCAGCACATAATAAGATATGCTTAATGATTTCCAGTGTTCGAGAAATCAAATATCTGCACTATCTGTGAGAAATATTTGCTTATAACACTGCCAAAATTATGTCAAGCACATGGCGAAACCATGCGTAAAGTGGTCTTAGATTGGAAGAGCTGACAACTGCCCGTTTTGTGGCATCAGAAAAGCGAAAAAAAAAAAAAGGGAAAAACGGGTTTCTTTGCTGCTTTTTCTTCCAAATTTCTCAGGGTTACTTGATCCCAGGTATTGCCATATCAAGGGCAAACGAGGCTCAATCCTCCTCTCCTACACTGCGTTGTAGAGTCCCCTCCCCGACATGAAAACCTGGCAATGCAACTATTGGCAACATGCACAACAATAAGCGTCGCCGGGGTCAGTTTTTTACGACTGGCCAAAGACTCACCGTGACACCTAGAGTAAGGTGAATTCTGCTGTTCTCGACAGAAACAACAGTAATGTCAAACTTCCAACTTTAATGCTGCTGGCTTAAGAATGCGATGATTGCAAGCCCATATTTTTGACACGTTATAAAACTAGCAGTTAGCAACTGTAGTTCTGATGGCGACGTCACGGACGGGCATTATATTAAAGGGGCCCTGCAACAACTTTTCGACTGATTTTTAATTTGCACCGATCCTGAGCGCACTGAACGTAGAAACTTAATGAAACTTTTCTTTTCTCAAATTTCGCTTTAGTTTAAAAGTTATAGGCAAATTAGAATTACAAAAACAAGCAAAAAATAACCTCCTCCATGACGTAGTAGGTCCCGGCTTGAGCGGCCGTGAACTAGAGGGGGATAGTGAGCTCATCGAGCGTTCACGGCTGCCGCACTCCGAGTCGACGGCTCGAGAGGGCGCCACTAAAGCACGTGTTGGATAGGCTGTATGAAGCGGGCGGTCAGGGCGGCTCGGATTGCATTTGCTGCACGATTAAAGACTAATTCGGCATAACACTTCATTGGCCACAAACGACAGCAAACGCGGGGTAAATATCAGTTCAGAACGGGAGCCACTTCGCGCTGCCATACCGCCAAATGGCAAAATCGCCAGCAAAGCCGGCACCGAAAGCCTTCGGAACGCTCGGAACCGGTCGGATCCTCGACCGCAGCGCCGCCGCGTACATCCGGGACCTTTCTACGCACGCCGTTCGTTGGCGCCTCGTCGCACTAGCCCTTTCTAGTATGCGCCGTTTTTTCCGCCGCTTGGTGGTGGGTATGTCGACGGGTCATTTCTTGTTTCCGTACTTTATAAACTGCATTTGTTTCTTTTCTGATCTCATATACGGAACAATAACTACTTTCATACATAACTGAAACGGTTCGCGACACTTATATTTTGTATCTCGACTAAAAAAAAAGATTTTAGCGGTTCTGACCAGTAAGCCCAGGACCAAAGACGTCAGATATCACGCGCTTTCGCCAACGCGGGTCGCCCTCGTCGGTGGAGGAGGTTTCCGCATCGTCCGGTTAAAATATGACGCACTGATATTTAGTTACTCTCTCCGTGCCCGCTGGCTTGCCCGAACCCCAAGGGACCTGGAAACCACAAAAAAGGTAGACGCCTAAATATGATTGCAGGGCCCCTTTAAGAGAGCGCCACCGAAGCATCTCATTGCGGAGAGCAAGTCGTCTGCTTCTAGGACAGGAGTTGCGGTGACGTCAGAACGACGCCTAGCTGTTATTGGCCGACTGAAAAAAATAGTGGATAGATCTCAAGGCTAGACGCTTCAAGGTCTACCCACCATTTTTTTTTTTTTTTTGCAATCAGCCAATAAGAGCTCGGCGTCGTACTGATGTCACCGCAACTTCTGCGCAAAAAGCAGACGACTTGCTCTCCGCAAAGTCACTGACACAACGAGAACGGCAAGCAGGTCCTTCGGTTGTCGCGCCGACAGAGCGAGCTCCCTTTCCGCTTCGACAACGCTTCAGCGTCTCGCGAGCACGCGCACGCGTTTTGGCCGCGCGTGCCTTCCGCCGTGCTTTGGCCACGCGTGCACGTGCGGCCAAAGCACGGCGGAAGGCAGCGCGTGCTTGCGGGTGGCCAGGCATCGGAAAGACGTGCCCTGCCGTTCTCATTCTTTCGAGACTACGTGTGCTCCAACAGAACAATTTTGTAAATTTAGAAAACTACGTCAATGCGATTTAACCAGCGAGAAGGGTTTCTACTCGCGGAAGTAATAATATTTAGCGGTCAGACTTCATCGGTACATTCATGTTCATAAACGTGTTGGCTTGTTGCCGGTCTTAGGCAAGCGTAGCTTCTGAAAACGCTCCCATCTGCATCCGTCAGTCGCGACTTCATCCGCAGATTCCATTATCAAGCCAACTCGACAGGATTCGGCACTGATTTCCCGGCATTTCGTGGACGATCTCCACTAAAGACAAGCTTCCTCTGTGGATGGAGTCAGCTGGGTACGACTGCAATCAAAATCCAACACATACCTCGAATGTCCGAATGTCCGGATGCTTCGGTCAGAAATACCAATAAAGTAGACTACGACGGTGTGTAAGCGAAGAAAGAAATGCGTGCAAGCAAACTGTTAGCGGAGGACACAATACGAGGAAACAATGCACCATGCTCCATTTGAATCTTTCACACTATCAGGCTCTGCCTTGTCTAGCATTGCGAATTGTAAAATTTGATATCGCGACGCCATTTATCATTATGTATATGAATGAATAGAGAGATAATGGTGAACAATGTTGAATTTCTTTTAGCGAGCGGCCATTTTGCGTTACCCAGTCAGTGTCTTTTTTGTTAATATTTATTTCAACTGATAAATTACATTTAAAAAAATTAAGGTTAAAATTTAATTAAATCAACTTTAAAACGAGGTTAGATTAAAACCACGGTGATAAAACCAAGGTTAACACAACCAGACCTTGCGAAAAGGGGTGGCACGAAAGAGGGTGAGAGAGCGCTAGGTGACGCAAGCCGCCACCCAATTTAGATGGTTTATGGGTTTTATGCACTGATCTCTATGACAATTGCTGGATCGCGTTTGCCCGCTCCGCGAATGCGGTCACTGGCGGCCATCTTTAGGTAGAGTTATATCACCTCTAGCCAATGTAAGCTGCTGCAGCCGCTATCATCCATCCATGGCAGATAGCGTTTTGGCAGGTGGGTTGGCAGGCTGCGGTCAAAATAGCGTGGGTGATATTGCGTGCTTGATTAAAATTATTTGACGAAACATGTTTTTGAAACCCGGCGTGAACAGTAGTCCGGCTTTTGAGGACCTGGTAAAAGTTTCACGAAATCGCAGCACCGGGAGAAAAGCAGCACAGCACGTATCGAAAGTCGCATCCAAAGAAGCATCGAAAGCAGACGAAGGTACGGAGTCTGCTTTTGATGCGAGCTGCGCTGCTTTCCCCCGGTGCTGCGCTTTCGTAGAACTTTTGCCGGGTCCTCACAAATGAGGCTACCGTTCACGCCGGGTTTCAATAATCTGCTTCGTCGAACAACTTTAATCAAGCACGAAATGTCACCCACGGTACAGTGTACTAGATCTACCGCTATTTTTATGGCAGCCTGCCGCCATTGCGCTGTCCGCCATATTACTATGATGGCTAGAGATGATATAACTCTACCTAAAGATGGCCGCCAGTGACCGCATTCCGGTCTATAGGAGGAGCTGGTCAAACGCGATCCAGCAAATAGACATAGAGATCAGTGGTTTTATGCATTAATGATCTAGTAGTCACATTATTAAATATGGCTGCCTCCATGCTTTCTTGCTGCATCTGCTAATCCTGCTTTCCTTTCTGTGGAAAAAAAAGAAGGGATATTTGTTGAGTGTTGGAAGTTTCCGGGTCCTATTCAGCACCAAGTGAGCCGTAAGCGCCGCTCAGTCGGCTCAGTCATCACCCTCAGATATGGCGAGCAGCTCGAAGCGTATCGTTTACGTTGGCGGGCTCGCCGAAGAGGTGGACGAGAAGGTCCTCCACGCCGCCTTTATTCCTTTCGGCGACGTGGTTGACGTGCAGATTCCGCTCGACTACGAGACGGAGAAGCACCGTGGCTTCGCCTTCGTCGAGTTCGAGCAGGCCGAAGACGCCGTCGCCGCCATCGACAACATGAACGACTCCGAGCTGTTCGGCCGAACCATCCGCGTAAACGTCGCCAAGCCGATGAAGATCAAGGAAGGCTCGACGCGCGCCGTCTGGTCCGAGGACAGTTGGCTCCGGCAGCACGCCGGCGAAACTCTCAACGAGGACGAAGAAGGCGCCGCCACTGCGGAGACTGAGGACAAGGCGAAGGCGAACCCCCAGGTCTACTTCGACGTGAGCGTGGACGGACAGGAGATCGGGCGAGTCCGCATTCTGCTCTACAAGGACGTGGTACCGCTGACAGCCGAGAACTTCCGCTGTCTGTGCACACACGAAAAGGGTTTTGGCTTCAAGAAGAGCACCTTTCACCGCATCATTCCGGGCTTCATGTGCCAGGGCGGCGACATCACCAACCACAACGGCACCGGCGGCAGATCCATCTACGGCAAGAAGTTCGACGACGAGAACTTCGAGCTGAAGCACACCGGTCCCGGCATGCTGTCTATGGCCAACTCGGGACCAAATACCAACAGTTCCCAGTTCTTCCTGACCACGGCCAAGACGGATTGGTTGGACGGCAAGCACGTGGTGTTTGGGCAGGTCATCAGCGGCATGGAAGTGGTAAAAAAAATAGAGGCGTACGGCTCTTCTTCGGGCAAGGTGTCCAAGAAGGTGGAGATCTCGAACAGTGGCGAGCTAACGTGATGACTTTGCCAGTGCAAACTTCTCGATCCGTTACATCAAAGACAAATCAGGATGGATTAGACGAGAGTGGTGTTATAAAATCATTTAGGTGGTTACATAAACGCGCCTCAATTAACTATAGTCACTGACAAAATCTGAGTGGTAAGGAGATTTTTTAGTTGTCCTGCCTTTAGCGTCAGCTTCCTAGCATCAACACTCTGTCATCTTGGAACTTGGAGCGTGCGTAGTCAAAGCATGGGAGAAGGCAATGAGCACGTGCTGGAGCATAGCCTTCTATACATGCCTTACGCCTGACGTCACGCCGCGATGCTCGCCGCCGATCGCCATTGCTCCATACCACCGGAGGACCGGAGAACCTACAAAGCGTAGTCGACGGCGTGTTTCGCCCGACTGTGACGCGCTTACGCAGTTTGAGAGCGTAGCGGTTTTCTTTGTGTGTGTTTGTTGTTCTTTCACACAATTTGTAATCAAATCGTTTTAATCTATTTTTAGCAGCGCCTACGGGCTAAATATGCCGTCACCAGAGGAGCAAACGTTGTCGCTCTGCGAAGGTTACTTCGACGAGCTCGTTGGGCCTACGAGAGCGAGATACGCGAGGAAAGTGGAACTTTGCGATTGCGAGGATCCCTACAAACTTAGTGTCGGCGTGGACACAACATTCGACGCTGCCTTTTTCCCTAACGTTACTCGTTCAGCCTCGAGCGCTGCGACTCGAGGCTGAGCGATCTCCTTTTTCCGTGTAACCGAGCTTCAAACTCGACGCCCAGTCAGAGTTCGTGTCATCTAACAACTTGGAAGGAGCTCCTGTAAAACAAAGAAAAAAATGCCATTCGCTGACGCGCTCACGTTCGCGAAACTCAGCGCAGCAGACGATGCTGTGCCGAGTTTTACATTCAATTTTGCGACGGCAACCGGGTGAACGCGTTCTGAAAACAGAGAACTACATAAAGCATTTCTTACCTGTAACAAAGTGCTCGCTGCACACGTGTGTTCACGTTCGCGACCAGGTCGGCCCTGTTAATTTTCGCAAACCACATGCTCCTTCGCATCTTTGACAGTTTGTGTGTCCGCCGACACTGAGCGGAGATCACCTTCGGTAGTTTGAAAAATGTCGCATCACTGACGGTGTTACGATCACGACGCTTGTTGCTCTTAGTCCTGTTTGCACAATTAATAACCGCACATGCAACCATTCTATGTAGCAAAACCTTCGCTCAGCGAGGCAAACTAACGGCAACTCCAGGGAACTTCCTATGCAGCGATGACGATTTGGTATGGCATAATGGCGACAGCCCTCCCAGCATGCAATTTTAATGATGTAGGTGCAAGGCATGTATATACTGACAAAGCTTGGCAGATCGCCACGAGAAGCGGCCGCCAAAATGGAAAAGGTGGAGTAGCAGACAACGGATGAGAGCAGAGCCACGTGACTTGCGCCCCACTGCGGCGAGACGCCAAAACACAATTCTCCTGAGCGAACGAGTGTGTTTCGGGTCCTCGCCGCTGCAAAAGCTGTGCGCTGACGTCCAGGTTCCCCAAGAAATGGCTCTTTGGTGCTCTCTGCTACCAGATCCTCGTGCTGCAATTCTGCGACCGGGCACTCTATGGCTCCATCGTCGAACTGCCAGGCTTTGTGAGTATAGAGGAGGCAATGGCTGGAGGTCCAGGCATTCAAAAGACGCGCCATTCTAACCCTGCCACTGACTTTAGGTGGTTACGCGAGTGTTAAGAGCATAGCCCAAAACTTTCCAGATAAGTAATCGGATCAATAATTTCAATCACCAAAATGTAGCCATTAGAAATCATCTCAAGTGATACATAAATAACAATGTTAAATCTACAAGCACCCTTGTATATATATTTTAACATATCTGGCATATTCATAAGAAGATCCACTCCATCACTTGTTCATAACAGTGCTAATAAGGTTTATTAAAAAGTGGTAATTCCATTCAAATTGTTGCAGCATCCATAGTGGTCTTAAGGTCATGTCACGGACATCTTAGTTCTAAGGTCTGTGTGGCCATTTTACAGGTGTGTCTCGTAAATAGGGACAGCACATTATATGGACAAAATTTTGGGGGGCCGACCCGACCCGATACAGCTTGGCCTCATTATTATAATAGATACCCGTGGTCTGGGCTATAGACAGCTAATAGACCTTTTCTGAAATTCAGTGCCATCTGGTTACTGAAACAGCGGTTTAACTTTTTAAGTACTAAAGGCGGTTATGAACGTGTAGTATGCAGTATTTCATCGGGCGCCGCCCCTACCGCAAGTCAACGGCAAACGAGAATGTGCTCTTTACTGTGCATCTCCTTCTCAATCATCTCTTTCAGTGTCGATGACCACAGAGATGCAATCAGTCAGAACGAAGCGCCAACCCAGATAGACGCCTTAATAAAGTTCTACATATCAAGGGGCTTTGAAGTCGAGTGTGTGCTACCAACCAATTGACTAGGCCCGAGTTAGAAATGAATGTTTATGCAGCTCTTCCATTAAATTCCTACTTCGCATCTTGCTCACGTGTTAAGTGCATAGGCCTCGAATCCTCAGCTTAGGAGTATCTTCAACTTGTTCCTTCATCGATGAAGAAGAGGCCGCCATTAGTACGGCACATATGCCAATTTTCAGATGATGATACTGATAGTGGTCTAAGTGGCCAAACTGAATTTCAGAAAGGGTCTCTTCAGAAACAAACTGAGAATATAAAGAAATATATGTTACTGAAGTTTTTGGGTTACAGAGGACATCCAAGGCTTTATTATGGTCTGTTTTTGGTTGCCCTTCCCAAGATAAGACCTTGGCACTGAACATTGGTTTAATTATTTGGGACTGTGGCCAAATGGATCACTTGCAGAAATGTAAAAAACACATACGAGCTTGTGAATGACATTCATAGTAACCCCGACACATAGGAATAATAAAAAAACGGACAGAAGAATGAAGTATCTATAGTAGAGACTTCATTGTTCTGTCCATCTTTTTTAATATTCCTACGTCTTGGGGTTACTAGGGACGTAGGTCACTTGCAATTCTCTTCATACACTATGTGTGTTATGGCCAAGGAGGACAGATGTGAAGGACAGTTGTAGGTCATGTGTATTCCTTGTGCATAATAATAAGGACTCTTCCCTCTCCACATAGAAGGAGGCCTGTGTGCAGGACAAGCTCCTCTCGCAGAGTTTTCCACCTTAGCAGAGGTGGAAATGAGTTCACCCACCCCCTCGCCAGCGTTCGTCGTCCTAAAGTGGAGGGTTTTGCAGGAGGTGCTTGTTCTTCTTTTCTTGACTGCAACAAAGTGCAAGTGAGGCGTGAAGAGGAAGCGACTAAAGACAGTAGCATGAAGGCTTTTGTGGTCACGTTTGTTTATTATTTGTGGTCTTGACCTTGACTTGTTATTATGAGATGACTTCTGGAGAGCAGAGCTGTCCATAGTAACGAGACATGATCTTTCCTATGGCCAGCCCTAGATTATGGGGGTACAAAGGTGGCTGCAGCACTGTCCATTGGGACAGGGTCCCCTATGCTAAGGAATCTGACTGGCCCCTTGTGGTTTCTGGCAGCTCAAAGAAAGGTCTCCAGCCTTGTGGCATCATTTATTTTTTTTCTTCCAATAGGAAGATCGAGATGTTGTGAAGCTCCTCATCTTTAAGCAAGCAGACTGTTTTTATTACTGGTACCATTGAATCTTATTGCAGTGATGATGCCATTGCTGCACCGTTTGTGCCAAACTGCACCATAATACATCAAAACCCCCCCCCCCCCCAAAAAAAAAAAAAAAAAAATAATAAGTGTTTTTTTTTAATTGCAGAAATAAACTACTATGCATCACTGAATGCTCATTCTCCAACAAAATGTAGCTCTAGAGGTCTAAACCAGATGCCAAAACTTTAGAACATACCATTATCTCAATCAAGAATTACAAGTGATTTTCTGAAAATTTCGATGGGAATTAATGGAGTCAAGTTACGACCGTTTTCGGTAACTGGTGCATTCGAGAGCTCCGTTGGCCGCCATTTTCCTATTAAAAATTTCAAGAAATTGCAGAACTTTTAAATAAAGTAACGGTTACAGCTGAAATTTCGGCGTCTGGTTTGGACCGCAAGCGCTATATTTGAGCGGAAAATGAGCATCCAGCAATGCACAACTTATTTTCACTGCAAAAACAAACGAAAAAACTTTTCTTTTGATTTGGGGGGGGGGGGGGGGGGGACATTTCGTAGTTACTCGGGTTGCACTCAGTTGGTCAAACAATGTTGCATAACTTATTTTCGCTTTAAAAAGAAACAAAACTATTCTCTTTTTTTTTTTTCGAAAAAGGGGGGGGGGGTCGTTTGGCGCACTTATTGATAGATGATGCTATCTTCTTATCGTGACCAGAGCCATAGATCGACCGTGGTCTATTAAAATGTACATAATCATTTTGTAATGTAAATTTGGTTTAAAAAATGAAAGCCGTTTACAACTCCCTGTAACGCCGGATTAGAGCGCAGCTCTTGAGGAGGAGGAGGGGAAGGGTACTGAGGGGATGGTATACCCCTCCTCCCTTCTCCTTCTCATCCTGTCTGCTACTTCTCCCTCCGAGCGGCGTCGCCGTTGTCTCACGAGGGTCACGTGACCCCTTGAGGTCACGTGACGATGACGTCATCAGTGATGATGACGCTGCGGATGCCGATGACGTCATCAGGGACGATGCCGATGACGTCACTGATTACGTCATCAGTGACGTCACGCGTCCCATAATGCACCGCGCGCTAATACTTCACAGCGCACAACAGACAACGCACCATCAAAACATATCCACACAAAGAAACAACACTCAGGCAGCGCTGACTGTCAAGTCTCGGATATATTAAACATCTTCGTTATCTTTTATTCTTATGCACTAAAAAGAAGAAAATAAAAGTTAACCAAAGAAGAACAGCAAAAGAAAAGGAAAGGAGAGAAGACAAGGAAGAAAAAGGAGTCAAGAAAAATAAAATACAAAATAAAAAGAAAGAAATGACAGAGATTAAGATCAAGTCCTATTACAGTAAAAGTTACTAAGGAGGTTTTCCTAAATAACTTAACTCTTTTTTGGATAAGCTAATCTTCGACGGGGTACTAACACATGATCCATCTAGCAGGTATATGCTAGCGGCTTCGATAATTTCTCTAGTTAGTTTGTTCTTGCTTTGTCCCAGTACTGTGCTTTAGAAGGGGGGGAGCATCCAGAATCTCTGCAATGAATGCCCAGATGACCTGAGTTAGCGTTAATGGCGTTGTTGTTATATTCTCGAAGCCTATCGTTAAGACAGCGCCCCGTCTGCCCAACGTAACGCTTCCCACAGGTAAGAGGGAAAGAATATATCACTCCTTCTGCACAGGAAACGAACTTGGTCTTGTGATTTTTGTTGCAGCACTCTGGTCGAATAGATGGACCATTCACCCGCTTGCATAGGCTGGAAAGTTTTTGCGGAGCATAGAAAACAATGTCGACGTCGACTCTACCTTGTTAAGCTTGTGCGACAGGTTGTGAATATAGGGCACTATGACAGGCCTTATAGTGCGTTCTCTTGTTCTGTGGTTTTGTGGTCTTTCTTTCTGGCATTCCACAACAGAATCTTACAGAAAAACCTTGACAGTTCAAAAATAGTGCATGTGTTTCTGTACGTGGATGACTACTTGGGTTTTCTTGACAGTAACAGTATCACCTTCCCCACCCTTGGTGGCCGATGTTCTTTCTACCTTCCAGAAATACCTTGATCCGTTAGAACTTACCCACGAACTTCCGGTCGAGTATTCAATACGGCGAATAGCGCGGGTTTCTTGGTGTGCATTATAATCAGATTCGATGACTGCGCCATCTACAGGCGTCCTGGATCTCTAGATTGAATCGATAATGACCTCCGAAATTTTTGGCGCGCAGGGCTTTCTTTAGGTTGTTCCATTCACCGGGAGAGGCTGAAAAAATATGAGGCTACGCGAGTTGCGCCGCCGTTGGGTGGAAATAACCGCGAGCTAATTTTTTTCCTTTATGGGTCTGCTCACATGCTTGGGCAGTGTGGGCCTGCTGGCACGCAGTGAATAAAATGTTTGCTGGGTGGACAGTGAAAATGCACTTTTTGCGGGAATTGTGCTTGTTGCTGATATTTAAAACGAGCAAGTCGAAATATAAAAACGAGGTTAAATAAAGTTTTCTGATAACGACGCAAGAAGCTTTATGTGTGTCCTGCTGACGCCAAACCCGGTGTTTCTTACCGTGCCCAAGCAGTACCTGAGGAAAGCAAATTTACTGATTTGCATAATTTTGCAGGCTGAAATCTCGCTACTAAAACAACGCAAACAAAAATAATAATAAAGGAAGCAACGGTAAAAATAACGTATCACCAGAGCTGCACCTACCTTGCTGCAGATAAAGCCCCTTTATTCTGGGAAAAGTGGCGCCATTAATTATAAAAAAGCTCGAGGCACGTGCCGCGCGCTACTTCTGGGAAATTCATGGCGTCTGAAATCTAGCTTAGTGCTGCTCTAGTGCTGCGCTGTGCCGCCATGATCTTCCCAAGGGCTGCACGTTGCACGTACCTCGTGCATCGACGAACATTGCGCTACTTTTGAAACATGGAGGGGCTTTAGCTGCAGATCACAAAAGCCGGCTTGTATTGAAACTGAAAAGAAAAAAAAAAGCCTGCCAAGTTAGGGCGCGCCTGCACTTTAGACTCGAGTTCAGATGCAACACCGGTCGTGTCCTATACGCTTTACACACGCGCAAAATTACAGCCGCCATTGCTGACCTTCTCTTGTCTTTTCCATACGCCGAACCACTGAAGCGAGTGTTGACAAGCCTCCACAGAGGCCAATGCTGTGGAGAAGGACGCAGTGCAACCTAAAATATCAATAACCTGCCCTGCTGTGGTTATGATGAAGTGAAGTAAATGTAATAAGAAGAAACAAAAATTGGAGGTCGGTTATGGCGGCGCCCATGCACAGCTGCTGCAAAGCGTCTATAGACGATTGCAAGCTGGGCGATTGCCCGCCGCCATGTCTCTGCTCGAGCAGGCACGCCCGTGCGATTATGAGCTTGCGAAAGCTACGTTCACCCGCGCGTTGCACGCGCTTGCACGCATGGGGCACCACTTGTGGCGCCATGCTTGCAATTGTCTATAGCTTTGGCAGGGATTTGTTTATTTTTCTCTTTACATCCCGCTCGGCCACGTGCACACATTTTTCTTTTTGGTGTGGATAAAGCTCCTCAATGTGTTTGCGTTTCTCTTGCATGTATACTTCGTCTCACCCTAGCATGGACTAACCGCGAAGCCTGTGCTAGCGCGAGCGGCCAGCCTTGACTGCCTTGAGTAGAGCACTTGCTGCACGAGCGCTCGTGCAGCCGCCGCGGCTTCATTCAAAGCGACTAGCTCGCGCTTTTAGCACGCGCGGCTAACAATAGTCCATACTAAGGTGAGACGAAGTATAGCGGGAAATGTGCCAGTGCACGAGACCCGTGTTTCGAGAGGCCTTGGAAAGCAAAAGACGGCGGAGCGCCTGCCCATGGCACGTGTCTCGCGCGTTTCCACAACAATGGTCGGAGGTACTTGTAAGCGGGAATTTTATCAAAAGACCTTAGGTGAAGCTAAAGTCCCTGATAAAATTCACGCTTTCAAGTACCGCCAACTTTTGTTGTGGAAAAGCGAGATGTGCCACGAGCCGATGCTCCACCGCCATTCGCTTCCAAGGGCCGCTCATTTCATTGCTGCGCCGCATTTTGCTCCAAGGGCCGCTCGAGACACGGGCCTCGTGAACTGGCGCATTTGACGCTACTTGCAAGAAAAACGAAAAGACATCGAAGGGTTGTAGGTGTTGCTCCGAACTCGGCCATTCTTGCGGAGCAAGACCTGTGCTATTCGCGGCGAGAAGTTTGGGTATCGCCACCTGGTTGGATTTTTTTTTCACAACTCAGAGTGAGGGTAGTTCAACTTCCTCTGCTGGTGCAAACAAATGAAATCCACGATTTGCAAAATAGTGCGCGCCGCCTGTCGCGCAACGCCGGAAACTTCGACATTTTGGGTGCGAGGCTGGAAAGTAGTTTGAATACAACTAGGCTTCGCGATGCATGGTTTGGCTTGATACATGTGGGGCGTAAAGTTCGTGCACGCGGTCTGTTCCAAGCGTTGCCCCTAGACCCAGATTGAATAGTGTGGAAAATTCCACCCAGGAGCGTACAAAAACGACGTACCCGTGACAAAATGTGTGCTGCAGATCCGTCAGTGCTCGTTCGGCTGCCATGGTGAGCCGTCCATGTTCCTTCTCCTCACGACAGCTATTCAAACCTATCTTAGCAGGATACAGCCTGCTGCAAAAATCTTGACGTTTTTTTTTTACTGTAAAAGTAATTCGCGCAACTATACGAAATACAGTGCGCCGGCAAATCGACAAACAAAAGCGACTCGCGAGCTTTCTTCGTCCTCGCTCACGGTGTCTTCGCTTCCGCGCCTTTGTCGCAGCCTAGGAATAGCCGGCACGCCTATTTGTTTTCCAACCAAACAGGGGGCGCTAGCAACACGCTCTGCTCGCGCATGCGCAGCAACTTTTTTGCAAATTGTGGATTCCCAGCTCCTATGCACTATGAAAATTAAAACATAACCACGTGGGTAGCACGTGCAATACCCATGGTAAAGAAAACAGAAGCGCCCTATAGCGTGCTTCTCACGGCGAATAGGCTCCTTTTGCTGGTCAGCCGGGCGTTTGGAAGGGCCGGAGAAGAGCTTTACGCGCCAAAAATCGCTGCAGGCAATGAACCTCCTGCTAGGGTTCTGCAGCGCGAGCACATATGAGATTGGCCAAGCAGCAAATGCTTTTCTGGAAGTCGAAAGACGACGAAGACAGCAATCTGAAAACATTCGGAAGCAACAACAAAAATAGGCCAACAGCCTCCAGAAACGACAACGATAATCACAATGAGTGGATGGACTTCGTGGAGGACTACAAGAGAAAAACCTCTGCCGGGAAATGATGGATCCCGTAATCCTCGCAATGCGGAGTCCATCAGTCAGCAGCCCGAGGAGAGATCGGCTTCTGCGCCTTCTTGCTGCCGCCGTCCAGAGGCCGCACCTCCCGCCAAGGTGGTCCTGTTCGTGGGCAGTGTTCGCGTCGGCCGGATGGCCGAGCGCCTCAAGATCTACGTCGCGGGACAGCTGCAGAAGAGAGGACACAAGGTGATCATCATAGATCCAGAAGAGGAACAGAACCTGCTGCAGGTGCGCACAGTAATGAATTGTTCTCAGCAGGTTTATACACCGGTAAGTTAGTCAGCCTCAATGGGCATCTGGTATCTCCACTGTAGATGATAAATTTAGCCGCTCATGTACGACCACTAGCCTGAAGCCTGAAACGTGCACCATGCAGTAGTGATACACGACCGCATGTCGGACCGACACGCGGGCTTGACGTCACGGAGCTGCGGCGGCGCTGCGATCGCGCCGGAGCCGGGTGGTGTGGGCAAAAGGGCACGCGTTTGGCATTGGCGTCATTACATATCAGCATGCAGCTAAGTTGTGTTACCGTTAATCCTACCGGAAGGTACGATAAATGTAGCGGAGTGAGTTTCCACAAGTGTTCAGCAGACTGAAAGGCACAGGAGGTGGATAATATCCGTGGATCAAAAAGAATGGTCGGCAAGCACTTTCTTCAGGGCAAGTGCGGCTTCTATTTCAATCTCTGTCCCGAGGCTTGCTTATGTGCAGGGAAACCGTCGTCTGATCGAGACCACCCAGATTGTGTTCCCACGGTGTTCGCGCACAAAGCACCGGCCAAGCGCTCGTCGGAGGCCCGCTACGCCCGTGCTGCAGAAGGGGATCGGCGACAGAACGGCAGTGTTGTAGCCTTTACCGAAAAAAAAGTACCGAAATACGTTACTCGTTACTTGCAAATAAAAGGTACGCGTTGCCAAGCTACATTCTCTAATAATAAAGGTAACGCGTTACTGCTACCGATAAAAAGTAACGCACGATACTTCTGCGTTACTTTTAAAATTATGATTTAACACGTTTTACTGTTTTGACGATACAGGTATGCATAAGCTCATATATCAATAAACATTATGTTCATGCAGAAACTGAACTTATTACTTTATCTCTTTTTACGGTTTCACCTAAATACTCACGCGAAAAAACGCAAAGAAAAACGCAGAAAACTCAGAAATTCATATGGCTTGACGCCTAAAAACACGGAAAAAATTAAAGTGTAATTTCTTTAAGACTTAGGAAATAGTAACGGAAGTACGTTACCCGTTTCTGTGTCGAAAAAGTAACGAGTAGGTGACTACGTTACTGAAAAAAGTAACGCGTTCCTGGTAACGCCGTTACTTGTAAAGTGTTACATCCAAGACTGCAAAACGGACAAAGCGTTACTGCTTGTCATGCCTTGTGGTCATGAAGGTAGGAAAAATATCAGAACTTGACTCGAAGACGCTGTGCGTATTTAATTAATATATACACTTCCGCAGACCCACAGTCTGCTGTGCTGATCCCGCCGGCAGTGCGGAAACCGACTCGAAGTAACCGCAGGCCTCGAGAGACTTGTACGCCTGTACCGTGTCGGCCATGAACTGGCTCGGCGAAAAAACGAAATAAACGACGACGTGAGCCGTCGACTTCGGTGGCAGAAACTTCACGCCGGAAGTCCAGCAGGCCTTGTTTGCGGCGTACGGATTAGGGAGGCTCAAGTGAGGGTGGGTGCAACTGCTAGATCGGCGATCACGGGACATGGACGCCATTTAATTGCTAAATTTTGCTGGGAGTCTATGGGGCAAAGGGTCGTTTTCTTTCCTAACTCGGGTCATAACAGCCCATTAAGGTGCTTAAATAATTTACACAAGGTATAAATGATTACTTTTCCATAGCCACCAGTTTTGTTGCGATAGGTTAAGTATTTTTTTAACGCGAAAAATGGTAAATTCCGCCATCTTGAACGTTGCTGCTTGTCTGGCAACTTTGCTTTCTCCGCTCGACGTTTGCAATTCTCGGAGCGAGAAGGAAGCGAGAGAGGCTGCGCCAAGGCGCTCGTTGCTTGCAATGGGAGGCGAGAGGAGGAAAGGCGCATGGAGCAACAGAGCTGCAACAGAGCGGGCGCCTGCTCTCGTGCAGGCAACACTGGCACATATCCTTTCTCGAATCCTCTCCCTCAGGCGCCGCCATTAAATTGCAAACGCTCTCCAGGTTTTGAGTTGCGCCCACCCTCACTACAGCCTCCCTAGTACGGATCGTCGAAGGCAACGCCGTCCACGCACAGTTTGCCTCGATACCGCTGCCGTTCAGGCTCGGGTAGCGAGCTCAAATAGTCGGGCATAGCATACGACATACGTTGTCAGGAAGAACGAGCGCACGCCACACAACGCAATGCCGAAAACACGGAGAGCCGCGCCGCTTTTGCCCACATAGGTTCCGCGCATGCACGGCCTTCTGGCCGTGTTAGTAAACAGAGCCGCTCCGCGTGTCGGGGAGATATCTGACCCGTTTGTTTCCCCACACCTCGGTGTTTACTCAACACAAGGCCTGTGCACATGCCCACAGGCCTTATGGGCATGTCCATGTCATCTTCTACAATTAGCCCCGAGAAGTTCGCGTGGCGCCTCCTTACGGCAAACCGGGGTGACGCCACGGCGAGGAGAGAATTTTTCCCCGACTCGCCCCGCTCGGCCTGGAGGCTGACGACGCTAGCTGTCGGCGCGCTCGTTTGTATTTAATCTTTTTTGCGTGTTTTTCGTAGGAAGTGTAAATTTTCATATGTGCCTTTATTGAGGTGTGGCCTGTAGCTACAGGCGAAACTGTTGACAGGGCAGGCAACGCATGAATCACAGCTGGTATATGAAAATAAAGAAATATGGCCACAATTGCAGGAGCTTCACTATAGATTTAGATCTCGCACAATCAATGCTGCTGATAGTCTGAAAGAATTGGCAGGTTATGTGTACTATTTTTTTTTTTTGTATCTGTTTTTAAACAAGATCGCCGAAGCAGAAAAGCTGCATGCTGCTCGAGCAACATGCTAAATACAGTCTGGGCCATGGGGAGAGAATCACAAGTAAGACAGCCCAAGTGCAGGAGCAAAGTAAAAAAGAAAAAGGAACATTTAATGCTCGCATTTGACCTTTGCTGGATTTGGATCGTATCTCAATGGACTACACAGGTGGTATCTGTGGACTTGTTTATATTAACCCTCAAGTAATGTATAACAAACGTAAGCGAAGGTGTCTAGCTCGTTAAGTCCCTTAAGCCCTTAAATTGAGATTTTACTTAAATCAAATTGTCCTGAAGCTCAAATACCAGAAGCTTTTCTCACGCAGACTGTCGCCCTTCACAGGTTCCACATTTTCTGCTACTAGTGATGCATCAAGTTGTAGATCTACAACTGGACAGACGTTCGAATGCTTGCTTTTACTGTTGTTTTCCTCTGTTGTCAGATAGTCCAGCTGTAGGGAGTTTGGAGGCTGAGGAAGCTTTTGGGGACCTGCGGCAGTGTCTCTTTTAATTGGAAATGACAATTCAGACTAAACGGTGTATTTTTCGAATACCCAAGACTGGAATAAAGAAGGTCAGGAAAAAGTATAAACATTCTAAATTACGGCACTATTGCTGTACATATTTTGGGCAGTTCAATACATATCATACAGGCAACTGGGGGCAATTCGGCCGTCTTTGAATGCTACCATACAAACTGATTTCCAGTAATTGTGCATCTTCTAAAAAATATGCCTGCATACGTGTATAAACTATATAATTAATTCACGAAGAAGCTACATTTATGTAAAACAACCCTGTTCCACGAGCACTTCCAAGATCATCAGACGCAGGGCCTTTAAAACATTTGCGAACCAGCGCATGCATGAGTGGCAGCGCAAAGTCGGGGTCGCGAGCTAATTTGCCGACCGATTAAAGGCCCATGATATAAATGCCACTTCAAATGCCTTGAAAGCGGGATGTAATATCGTCCTAAATCATGAACATGCAAGGAACAGAATTCTAGCGTCTGAAACACTTGCGCCACCGCTTCACCGACCCCTCGCAAGATTGCCTTGTGTCGTGTGGACGGACGGGGAGGTTCATCGGCGGAATTGCCTCCGCCGATAGCTTTCAGGATTTGTAACCTAATTTTAAAAGTAAAAGGGACAAACAGGCTTATAAAATGTACGGATCGTACGTCAATATCGGCCTAACTCAACGTCTTGTACACCGGGTAAACGAAGTCCAGCTCCTCGAACAGCCTGCGGCACACAACGCCAAACCAGGAAACCGGTGTTGGGAAGCGAGCCGATGCGAGATCGCGGAGCGGAGTCCTCCCCCTGACGTCACGGTACACCTCCCCCAATCAGGGCGCGGCGACCGCAGCGACGCTTGTGTTCGCTCTCGTGGCTAATAGAGCGCGGGGCACAGTTTAATGTAAAAAAATACAATCGACGAAGCGAATGCGAGCTTGACCCACTTCGGCTTTTGTGCTGAGCTGGGACCGTGCATGCTGCATTGTTCATGCAGGCCGGAGTGGAAACAAAAGAGCCCCTCCACCCCCTCACCGGAGAACACGAACTCCAGCCGAACGCTGACGCCGCGTTCGGATATGTCGACCGAGCGCTGAATCACTGTATTTGTTGTCCCCATCCGTGTAATTCTAAAGTTAACCGCTTGGGGCGTCACGGTCGCTCCTCCTCCCCCATAGGGCCCTGCTGCGCAAGCTTTTGCTCCACGTGTTCTGAGCTGCAGTGCGCTCAACCTCGGCCACCGATGTCCCCCGCAGGTGCGGAAGCCGGTCCACTTCCACGGCCCGGACGAGACGCTTCCGCAGTGGCTGGCAGCGCTGCACGAGCACGTGGTAGCGGCCGACGCCTATGTGGTACTCTGCCCCGAGTACAACCGCTGCATCTCCCCCACCCTCGCCAGCGCTATGGACCAGTTCCCTCCAGATTCGTACCGCCACAAGCCGTGCGGCGTGGTCGCCTACAGCGTCGGCAACGGGGCAGGCCTGGTGGCTGCGGCGCAGTTGCGGAGTTTCCTGGGACAGCTCGGCATGATCACGCTGCCCTTTAGTAGCGTCAATGCCAAGATACAAAAGTCGCTTTCCGAGGACGGCACCCTGCTCGACGAGGAGTTCGCCAGGGGAATCAACAAGATGCTCGGCGAACTCGAGTGGTACTGCACCGCGCTTAGGAACCACAAGGACGTGTGCGGACTACCATCCTAGCAGGATAGTTATACTTTGTTTGTTTCGGGCACTGATGGGCTTCCACCTCTTCTGTACATATGAAAGGAGGACTTTATTACTATTCTCGCAAGCTGCAAAGAAAAGCGTTCTGGGGATACTTTATGCCCGGTGATAAACTATAAAGATGCTATTTTTGTATGCGTGCTTGTGTCTGTGTGGATGCCTATAAATTTGTGTGGGCGTGCGTACGTTTGGTGCATATGCATATTTTCGTGTGTGCGGGTGTGTTTATGTGTGCATGTGCGTGTGTGCACGTGAGTTTGTGGGTGTTGGTGTGTGTGTGTGTGTGTGTTTGTGAACATAACTTTCTACCCGTCAGCGCAAAAATGTGGCGGAACACGAAATGTGTTCCGACACCTATCCAAGGCTATAGTTGACAGCATATTTGAAGCACCCAAACTCTAACCGACCGTTCGCACTGGAGCCTAGATGTGAGCTGCTACGGTGTAGCTAGGTGCTGTGTTCAAGGCAAGAATTCAATGGCATCTTGCGACCGTAGCATTTTATTTATTTATTTATTGTACATGTCCTCAAGAGCCAAAGCATTGTAGAGGGGAGGGGTAGAACAAACAAAAATAGAACGACAAAACATATGCGGCGAGGAATACAAACATTAAAAAGTAAACTCTGATTGGCAAAAACTGAAAGCTACATCTGCTACAAACAAAATGAACAAAAGCAAATGGCTCATGTTGGCTTTTCGCACAGAGATTTAAACAGAGATTGGCGAAGAAGAAAATAATCGGGTATAGTTGCGATATCTGCTGGAAGGTGGTTCCAGTTGGTCCACACGGGAAGAGTAATAATTAAGCAATGTCTAGAAATGGTCACGTAAAGACTGATAGTGATACGGTTTATAGAACAGGCAACGTCGAAAAAACGTTCTACGCAATGACATCTGGCCTTCCGGACAGGATACAAGACGACTGCGAGCAGCGGATTGCGGCACTTGGGCAGTAGCGGCGGCAGCGTACGCATTAGGACGCTAATCTACGTGCCATACCCCTTACAGGTTGGTTGGTTGACTTTCAAAAAATTTCGTTTTGTTTCTGCTGCTGCTGCCGCTCCTGCCATCGCGTTGATTTTACATTGAATGCGTGTGAGTGTTGAAATGTCTAACGGGGATGATAAGAGTTGCTTAACATGTAAGAAAAAACTAGAGGAAGATGTGTCGAATATAACATGCACCGAATGTGAATTCTTGTATCACTTAGGAGAACGCTCGGGAGTGACGAAAGCAAAAACGAGAAGTTGCGCAAGGACTGGGAATTATATATCCCTCCGCAACCTCCGCATCCAATAGCGTCCCATCGTTTCCGTGACGTCGCGGCCAACGAGCGAGGGGGGTCTTGCCTTTCTGCACATATTTGCTTTATCTTTCGACTTTGACTTAGCATTGTTGAAGCCACGAGAGGGAGATTAGAGTTTTCCCCTCCGATGGAAACAAATACGATTTTCGGGGATCAGGTTCCCCCTCTGATGCATACAAAGGCTGCTTTCAGGGGCTCGGTTCCCCCTCCGATGAATACAAAGGTCGCTTTCTTAAAAAGTGGGATCGGAGACAATTTGGCATCACTAGCTAAATATCCATCTATTGAAGCGGAACAAGTGAGCGTTTCCAGTGAACTCTTCTTTCAACTGCGGAGAGATTTGAAACCGGCGCATCACGCTTGTGGGAGGAGCTTCTACCTTCTTAAAGGGGCACTGACACATCAAAGTCATATTTCTTTTATTATCCGAAACGATTGAAAACGATGCCGGGACATTACCCTCAAAATTTGAAATTCGGGAATTCAGTATTTGTGAAGTAAAAAAACAATTTCCAAATGCCGAATTTGAAGTTCCCGCGCGATCGGCGCCGGTGCCTTGACGTCAAAAATTGCGGAGACCTGAGAGTCCCCTTTCTTTCACCACTCCCTGCTGTTGCCATGGCGACCCAAAGCGAGGAGGAAAGGAGTGAGCGGCGGCGTTGCGGCGGACCGGTTTTGAGCGGTGTCGCCTGTTTTCCGTTGGAGGATACAAATCCAGGAGACGGCACCACAACGGACTCCCGATTTTTGGTATTTCAAAAAGAAGGGCCGTAGTGCGTTCGCAATTGCGTTAAAAAGCATGTTTTAGGATTGCCGTAATTAAATGTTATAGAGATGTCGCCTACAAAGCTTCTAAATTTCATGATTCTTGACGTCACCGATCAAAAGAAGCGAGGAGGCGAGAGGCGGGAAAATCAAACGCCAAAAATAAAAAGGCGCGCGCGCGCGCGCGGGAAAATTTTTTTTCGCGATGCGGTTTTTTTTTGCGTGTCTATGACTGCAACTTGCATCGTTTTAGACAATAAAAATAAATACGACCTTTGGGGTGTCAGTGCCCCTTTAAAGGAGTCATGAAACGCTTTTCCAACTTTTTCCTGTTTAGCTTTCCTCCTCAACTCATAAATCGCGCATTGTACCAAACAGTTCAAGAAGACGGAAAGGGAGGAGTCCCCTCTTGCTCGGAATCTCGCTTGTGTAGACGGACACAGCCATTGTCCCCCTTGAAGATTAGCCCGTCGCCCAAAATTCCGACTGGTTGTTTTCCTTACCCCGTTCACCCCGAAGCTGACAGTGCTGTGGAAGCTACGTGCTCGTCGGGCCAGCCACACATTTTTCACGTGATCACGCCCTCTCGCGCATACCGACCCGCGGAGGATGAGGTCAGGTGATGAAAGGGAGGCGGCTGATTGGTCCGGAAAGCGCGTAGCTTCCACCGCAATGTCAGCTTAAGGGTAAAGGGATTAAGTGAGGTCCGGTGTCGTGTGACGTGCGCTTGGGCGTGGTGACGCGCTGCGGGGGCCCGGTTATGGTGGCTAGTAGCCCGGTGACGCGCTGCGGGGTCTGCGGATGTATCACAGTGAAAAGGCGGAGAGCTTACGAAGGGAAGGAGGTACGAAATAGTGCGCTATGTTTTGCAAATTTTCGTAGCGAAAGTCAGGCTTCTGACTTTCTACCTTTGTTCTTTTGGTCCACTGAACGATGTGCTATTAGTAAAATCCCAATATAAATTGACTACTCCAGCCCAAAATTCGTTTCATGGGTCCTTTAACTTGCAACCGACTATACTCCAACCCAGCCTCACGCTCCCTCTTACGTTGCCCCATCCAAGCCTTCTACACTTCCCCCTTCTTGAGCTCCTTTACCTGTCTCTCAAGCAGCAAGCTTCTCCCGCTTCTCCCACTCCTCATCTCACTAAGCTCGCTTGCCATGCGCTCCACCTTTCTTTCCCATTCAATGATGAGCTCCTGAAAATCTACCTTGAGTTCCTCCCTCTTAGCTAACACCCGAGTCTCCAGTACCACCCGCAACCGTCGTGCAGATTCGGCAAACCAGCCTACCCTCCTCCGCCTCCACCAAGCTCTCAAAATCTGTCTCATCCAGATACACCCACCGCAAGCACTTTTCCAGAGAGGGGGGGGGGGGGGGGGGGGTCCCCCCCTCTTGGAATCTTTTCTTTTGCTGGGGCCTCTTCTCCCCCCTACCCCTCATAAAGCATTTTGTCATGGGTGCCCCCCCCCCCTCCCCCCGAATCAAATCCCTGGCTACGTACGTGCGTTGACCCACCACATGCATGTTTATATTCTTACATTGGAGTCTTATTACAGACACGTTAATCCAAATACGAGAAAGATGACTCATTTAATTGATGTGCAAAGAAGGACTATAGCTTTATTATCCTACAAAATATTTTTTCGTTTATTGCGTGGAAGTGTTTTTAACGGGGTTAAAAGTTTAATGAAAGGTGGTAACATTTACCGGAATAAAACAAAATGCGTTTAACAAATTGGAAGTCGCTTTTCCGCAATGCTCACTGGCACGTGGTCGTGGTGCCTTTAAAGGGGTATTCACACGAGGGAGAAATCCCGGGGATTTCTCCCCGGCACGCGCATCCCACGACGAAAACGTCAGGCTTTGCGATGTACAAAAGCCTGGCGTTTTCATCTCGTGATGCGCGCGTGGCGGGGAGAAATCCCCGGGATTTCTCCCTCGTGTGAATAACCCTTAAGCCCACCTACTAAGTTCTGTAAAAGAAAGGTTCGTGGAATAAAATGTTTTCAAGGAAATTTCAAATTTCTAATTGATTTGCGTTATCTGATACGCAGAAAATTACGGTCCTCGGGAACATGACGGTCTTTTGCAAAGTATATCGGAAATTGGTCGTTTCGGTGAATATGGCACATATGATTCAATGCAAAGAAACTCTGTAGAGCCTTTGAATAAAAAATGCACGTATCCAAACGTTTAATTACTTCTCATAGATATTTTATAACTTTCATCAAAAATATCCCCGGAGAACATTACGACTCCTGCTGTTTAGTTTCCCTTTTAGTGAACCCAGCAGAGGCGCGTGTAGAGAAGGCCACAAAGCGGTAATGGTAAAAAAAAAAGTTGGGGACATGAGACCATAATTTTATCTAGGGCGACAAGTAACATATATTTAAAGGTGAATATATACATAATAATTTATTACCTCGTTATTTATCTTCGATATGTTCTTATCTGAGAACATTTCTTCGGATACGTTATTCAAAATCCGTGCGGGATAGCTTTTTGAATGGATGTGCTTAAACATAATCACGCTTTACTAAAAAAAAAAAAACGCTTTTTGTTTTTTTAATTAACGTGCTAACGTTTCAACGCTTCTTAATTTATAAAGCAATAAAATAATACTTCCCATAACTCACAAAAAGTTTAACAAATTCAAAGTCGCTTTCCCACAATGCCTTTGGGAATGCGGTTGTTATGACTTTACGACGGTTCGATTCAGGTCAATGAAGGAAACGTCCGGTGAATAAAAAGTTTGCAAGGAAATATCAAAATTACAATTGATTTGCGTCTTATAGTACACAGGCAATTACAGTACCCGGGAACATTGCGATCTTTTTGTGAAGAAAAGGAGCAATAATTTTGTGAATGTGACCTATAGGATTCAATGCAAAGGAACTTTGTACAGCCGTGGAATAAAAACTATACGCGTTAAAATTTTGTAATTACTGCTTATTGATATTTTATGACTGTCATCTAAAGATTTGGAAGACGCTTAAGCTTTGCCTTTAAAGGGCCCCTGAAAAAAAAAGGTTTTTTTTTTAACAGTCTGGTTCAGACACACGTGTTCACAAATTAATTTTACACGAAGTTTTTTTTTTTTTTTAATTTTTTAAAGCAATATTGACGGCGCCAAACGCGATTTAGTCGGAAGCCACCTCCCTTTCCACTTGTTTTCTCTCTCGGCATTTCGGGCTCGCGGAGGAGAGGCGGCTTCGCCTACACAACCGAGATGGTCATTCAGGAATGACTCATGACGTCACGAACTTCGTGTACAGAATTTCAAATAAATTTCTCACCGTCAATATTGCTCTAAAACTTTTTTTTCGCATAAAATTTATTTTTTGACACGCGTGTCCTCGACCAGACTGTTAAAATTAAAAAAAAAAAATCTCGTTTTAGGGGTTTTTTAAGAGTGGAACGCGATAGCGTTATCGGGCCCCGTTCGCATCGCCTTCTCGTTCGCTGTGCAAGCGTGCCTTGCTTGGCCTGAGCAGGAGCAGTATTCCAGGGATTTTATCAGTAGCGTGACTGGCTCGCAACCGAAGGGTCATCTGGCACATCGGGCAGATGTGCCAGATGCTTCTCTCTTTGACCGGCCTCTATGTCCCCGACAATGTTCTAACATCTCACATGATCGCGTAACCATTGCCTACTGTGGATTGACTGTTGTGGTGGCATGTAACACAACAGCGGTGGATTTCTCCTGCTGGAAGCTCAACATGAGGAGAACGAATTCCCAGGAAGGACTACGACAGAACGTGCGGAACCTGAACCGACCGGCTGCGGCGGCGAACCCTCTCCGGATTCCAGTCACCGTTTCGACAGGGATGACAAACTTTGGCAGTAACTACGGCGTCAACCCCCCCCCCCCCCCCTTTCCTTTCCCCCCTTCCTCTTCCCGAGCCAGAGCTACGTGTCAGAACCTGGCGGTAGAGAGTCCTCCCAAAATCTCTGTCACCACCTTGACTGAGATCACAGGGAGCACAGACAATGACAGTGGCACGTGCCGCCACGAGCCAGAGCTACATGGCAGCACCTGCACCAACGAGCTCTCCACTAACCATCTTCACTGGGAACACGGGGAGAGAAAGTGTTGGCGGTGAAAAAGCATTGGTACAAGCAATTATTATTTGACATAACTACTAAGACAACCTGAACTAAAGCTGTTTAAAGCGAGTTTAAGTGCAATGAACACCCTTCAAAACTGAAGGATGTTTGAAGCATTGCACCGCAGCACCCTTTTCTACACCTTTCAAGAAAAGTGTTTCATGCAACAGCAACCCTATTTCAGTTTTAAAAAGGGTGCTGAAAGGAAGGGATTCATGGGTGTAAGTCTCTGGAGCACCACCTCTACACCAAGAGTGTAAAATTCTTAGTGTATACACTATATGCACGATTACAATAGCTACACAGGAAATTGATGACCAGAATTTAACAAATGAAAGGGCCGTATATCTTACGCGTTCACGCTCATCGCTTTCTTTTCCTTGTCAGACGCAAAAATAACCGTAGCAGACGTTGATATACTACTGGCTGCCGTGATGCTCTGATCCTTGTCTATTTTTACTTTTTGCAACTTTCCTTTCCTGCCACGTTCTTAAAACAACTTTTCCTGTAAGCACACTATTTTTTCTAGCAGGGAACGTCCACCAGCGTCTTCCAAAATCAGCGCCATCCACTGCTGGTTGCAACATACGCGAAAGGCATTAGAAGTGTCCTCTTTGTATCCCTTTCAAAGGGTCACATCGCAAGGATTGCGTCAGGTTTCCGCCAAGATGTTGCGTGGTTTTCGATCAAATCGAGTGGCGAGTCAACTCAAGCAACTTCAGCAAGCCATCAATGGTTCTTCAAGGTCGCAGCTAATTCGCGATTCCAGCAACTCCGGTGTTTTTTCAACGGGACCCAGACTGGAGCCAGAGCTTTATACGTTGCCGCTAACGCTTTACAAAGACGAGACAACATCCATGTACTTGATCTACTCAACACAGCCTTCAGAAGACCACCAGGCGAATACCAGCAGTTTCTGGACATCGGTTGCGCCATCGGTGACTTCACGCGCGAAGTCTTGATGCCTCGATGCTTCCCCTGTCGAAGACTGGTTGGCACGGATGCTTCAGCAACCATGATCGACTACGCCAGACGCCATTTCGACCATTCACACATCACTTACGAGACACTGAACATAGCGCACGATGTGTCGCGGTTCTTGCAGACTCACGGAACGTTCGACCGTGTTTACTCGTTCTACTGTCTTCATTGGATCAAGGACCAACGAACGGCGTTCGCGAATATTGCCCGCCTGCTGGCTCCAGATGGCGAATGTCTGCTGCAGTTCTGTGCCCGGACCCCGGTTTACGCACTGTGGCGTGAGTTCGCACGCATGGATCGCTGGCGGTCGCATATCACGGTAAGCAAGATTTCTGCAATATCTGCACGATGTCGTCACGATGCCTTGGACAGATTACAGTTTGCAGGGAGGCCTGCCACGCAACCAACGAGTTTAATAAATTGCAGAAATGTATTGATAATTCTTATCAATAAGGGGAGCACGAAATTTGTCGTGCCTCTTATCAATAAAGGGAGCACGTAGCCAGGATTTTTATTGGGGAAGGGGGGGGGGGGGGCGCCCATGACAAAATTTTGTATGAGAGTTGGGGGGAGAGGAGGCCCCAGTAAAATGGAGAATTTCGGGGGGGGGGGGGGGAGGGGGGGGGGAGGCAAGTGCCAGGCGTGCGTTATGATTGCATTATGGTTTGTTATGCCTGCTTGCTTATGGGGAGCTGTGTGCACAGTTTCTAATGTGTTGCGTAAGTGACAAATATATACTCATGTGCTCCGCGAGTTTATCGAATGGTCAAGACAAGTCTAAATTTATAAAGGATTGTGTGAGGAGTATGCCTTAATTAGGCGTTTGCATGAGTTTTCCTTCTTCCGACGATACCTTTAGCTCCTTGAGTCATTCATGCTCGTGAAATGCGAACAGCCCCCTGCGGTAAGTGATGCAATCGCGAGAAGGGAGGCTGCTACGCTATCTATTGGCTGCTGTGCGAAGTCGTTACTTACGCTTGGTCATTCGGGAGCCTGCTACGCTTGCTCCTACTAGCGCCCAGGTCTCCTGCTACCACAGGCTTCCATGAGTAATCGGTAGCTGCTTGCGCTTACCTTCACCTCCTACTCGTGCCGAGCAAAGGCGTCGGGCTGCGGATCGCACGGTCCGGGCTTAAATTTCCGCTTGAAAAGTCTCGCTTATTGTGATTAATTGCGCCTGATCGCATTGCACATGATAAATTAAGACTAAGTATGCCTTCTATATACTTTAGATGCTAAAGTATTGCCTGCTATGGGTTGTGCATGGTTTAAGTTTTCTTGGCCCAGCTGTGTGTAACGTTTTCTCGTCACATTTCCGCATAACGCTTTTTTTTTGCATGAAATTTATACCATAAACACTCTTTGTTACTATGAAATGATATCGTGTTATCGCCTGTATATCATTTTACAGAATATAGAAGACTACATCCCTCCAAGTCAGGACGAGGAAGATCTGCGCTTTTACTTAGAGAAACTAATTTACGACGCGAATTTGAAACAGCACACTTGTGAGGTGCGTCGCAACGTGTGGACCTTTCCATCAGAAGAGCATCTGACAAGTAAGCATATACCCTTTTTACCATAACCACACTTCACACAGTAATCAATTCCTGGCTTCCCTGCAGAGCCGCCCGTAGGACGGCTCTGCGGAGATCCTGCAAAAACCGTAATCATAAAAAGCTTTTTTTATTTATTATTTTTTTTTTTTTTGCGAATAACGAGTTTGTTTATGTGCTAACGCGATATGTGAAAAGACGCAGGTAATTCCGCTGAGCTAACATGATCGAACCATATCATATGAAGGACGGTTTTCATTCGAGCCTGTTCTTGTCTCGACCTTCTCGTTTGAACTCTTTGAATCATCTCAAAACGTGCTTTTCGATTGAGGTCGGCGCATTTTGTCCGTTCTCGTTACATCTTTCGTGTTTCTTCCTCCGAGAAAAAAAAAAAATTCAAATGGAGACACTTTGAGGTGTCGATGGCTTGGACACCGCATATCCCTGAAAAAGCTTCTTCGAATGGGATGTTTCGAAATGCACCCCAATTGAAATATGTGGACAAGTAGCAGGATAGCTCTTGTGTCCTATAATAATTTACACCAACGTAAAGTTATTGCACGTTTTCAGTAACGGGTTCCGTATCGCTAAGGATGTCTAACATGGGTGTTGAATGGGAAGTTTCGTCGGTAAGGTTCGGATTCGGATTCATGGACTTTCAGATCGGGCTCAGCCTCCGCGTAGTCAAAATAACGGTTAATCAAGTTTGCATCTTTTTGGGGCAAGACGTATGCACTACGGCCATAATCAAATTAGCAGTTTTTTTTTATTTTTTTTATCGTTGCATGAATTTATTTTTACTTAGGAAAACACAAACACAATAGGTTGTTTTACTGTGTAAGCAACGCAAAATAATTAAAAAAAAAATGTTTTTGTTTTGTTGTTATTTTGTTTACCTTTTTACAGATTAATCAATCAATATATTTTTATTAATTGGCGATTTATTGTGTTTGCTATTTTTGATATTTGCTCCCCACGGCACAATAAAACCAGTCTACGTGCCTGTTTCACCTAAACAACGCGTCGAGCTTATTTCAGTAATCCGGAAAATAAAATAAAAAAGGAGAACCTTTAAAACAAATATGTGCCCAAATTAAAAAAAAAAAAAAGTCACGCAATGAGTACGATTTTTTTCGTACTCATTGCGTGACTTTTTTTTTTTTTTAATTTGGGCAAATTGCCGGAATGACCTTGGGGGGAGAGAGTTTTCGTAGCATCGGAGAGCGTTGAAAACCCTCGCCTCCGACCGTCGTATTGCGCGGTCGGACGTCGGATCGGACGGTTTCGTCGTACATGTGTTTCGCGCTTTAGCGTCAAGAACGAGCGCACGCCACACAACGCAATGCCGAAAACACGGAGAGCCGCGCCGCTTTTGCCCACATAGCTTCCGCGCATGCGCGGCCTTCTGGCCGTGTTAATAAACAGAGCCGCTCCGCGTGTCGGGGAGATATCTGACCCATTTCGTCGTTTACCCTGAGACTGGGGTTTTTTGTGAAGAGCAGAAGTAACAGAAAAAACAGACAGGTCTCTTAAAAAAAAAACCAGTCTCAGGGTAAACGACGAAATGGTTGACTTCCACCAGCTAGCCTGTACTTTGACTCTTTTCTCGTATATCTGACCCGTTTGTTTCCCCACACCTCGGTGTTTACTCAACACAAGGCCTGTGCACATGCCCACAGGCCTTATGGGCATGTCCATGTCATCTTCTACAATCAGCCCCGAGAAGGTCGCGTGGCGCCTCCTTACGGCAAACCGGGGTGACGCCACGGCGAGGAGGGAATTTTTCCCCGACTCGCCCCGCTCGGCCTGGAGGCTGACGACGCTAGCTGTCGGCGCGCTCGTTTGTATTTAATCTTTTTTGCGTGTTTTTCGCAGGAAGTGTAAATTTTCATATGTGCCTTTATTGAGGTGTGGCCTGTAGCTACAGGCGAAACTGTTGACAGGGCAGGCAACGCATGAATCACAGCTGGTATATGAAAATAAAGAAATATGGCCACAATGGCAGGAGCTTCACAATAGATTTATATCTCGCACAATCAATGCTGCTGATAGTCTGAAAGAATTGGCAGGTTATGTGTACTATTTTTTTTAGAGCGCAGCTCTTAGGGGCCCGTTCCCGGCTTGAGCGGCGTCGGCGTCGGCGTCGGCGTCGGCGTCGGCGTAACCGCAACTCTCGTAACCCTCGTGAGGGTTACGAGGGTTACGAGGGTTAATCTCATGAGGGTTACCCTCACGAGGATCACGAGGGCCACGAGGGTTATTTACCCTCGTAACCCTCACGAGGGCCACGAGGGTTATTTACCCTCGTAACCCTCACGAGGGTTACGAGGGTTAGTTACCCTCAAAAGGGTTACCTTCACGAGGGTTACCCTCACGAGGGTTACTTACCCTCGTAACCCTCACGAGGGATACGAGGGTTAGTTACCCTCCAAAGGGTTACCTTCACGAGGGTTACCCTCCACGAGGGTTACTTACCCTCGTAACCCTCACGAGGGTTACGAGGGTTAGTTACCCTCAAAAGGGTTACCTTCACGAGGGTTACCCTCACGAGGGTTACGAGGGTTATGAGAGTTACCCTCACGAGGGTCACGAGAGTTACCCTCACGAGGGTCACGAGAGTTACCCTCACGAGGGTCACGAGAGTTGCCCTCACAAGGGTTACTAGGGTTACCCTCACGAGGGTCACGATGGCTACCCAGGTCACGTGACCCCCGGGGGGGTCACGTGACCTGGGGATACCCCCCGAGGTCACGTGACCCCCCGTTGACGTCATAGCCACTGATGACGTCATCAGTGACGTCACTGATGACGTCACCGGCACCCGCATCGTCATCGTCATCATCACTGATGACGTCATCAGTGACGTCACTGATGACGTCACCGGCATCCGCATCATCATCATCACTGATGGCGTCATCAGTGACGTCACTGATGACGTCATCGGCATCGTCACGTGGCCCCAGGTCACGTGACCCCCCGACGTCACGTGACGCCCCAAGGTCACGTGACTCCCACAAGGTCACGTGACTTCCCGCCCCCCGAGGTCACTTGACCCACCCCCCCCAGTACCCTTCCCTCCTCCTCCTCAAGAGCTGCGCTCTAATTCGGCGTTACAGGGAGTTGTAAACGGCTTTCATTTTTTTTTGTATCTGTTTTTAAACAAGATCGCCTAAGCAGAAAAGCTGCATGCTGCTCGAGCAACATGCTAAATACAGTCTGGGCCATGGGGAGAGAATCACAAGTAAGACAGCCCAAGTGCAGGAGCAAAGTAAAAAAGAAAAAGGAACATTTAATATATACATTGCTCGCATTTGACCTTTGCTGGATTTGGATCGTATCTCAATGGACTACACAGGTGGTATCTGTGGACTTGTTTATATTAACCCTCAAGTAATGTATAACAAACGTAAGCGAAGGTGTCTAGCTCGTTAATAGTCCCTTAAGCCCTTAAATTGAGATTTTACTTAAATCAAATTGTCCTGAAGCTCAAATACCAGAAGCTTTTCTCACGCAGACTGTCGCCCTTCACAGGTTCCACATTTTCTGCTACTAGTGATGCATCAAGTTGTAGATCTACAACTGGACAGACGTTCGAATGCTTGCTTTTACTGTTGTTTTCCTCTGTTGTCAGATAGTCCAGCTGTAGGGAGTTTGGAGGCTGAGGAAGCTTTTGGGGACCTGCGGCAGTGTCTCTTTTAATTGGAAATGACAATTCAGACTAAACGGTGTATTTTTCGAATACCCAAGACTGGAATAAAGAAAGTCAGGAAAAAGTATAAACATTCTAAATTACGGCACTATTGCTGTACATATTTTGGGCAGTTCAATACATATCATACAGGCAACTGGGGGCAATTCGGCCGTCTTTGAATGCTACCATACAAACTGATTTCCAGTAATTGTGCATCTTCTAAAAAATATGCCTGCATACGTGTATAAACTATATAATTAATTCACGAAGAAGCTACATTTATGTAAAACAACCCTGTTCCACGAGCACTTCCAAGATCATCAGACGCAGGGCCTTTAAAACATTTGCGAACCAGCGCATGCATGAGTGGCAGCGCAAAGTCGGGGTCGCGAGCTAATTTGCCGACCGATTAAAGGCCCATGATATAAATGCCACTTCAAATGCCTTGAAAGCGGGATGTAATATCGTCCTAAATCATGAACATGCAAGGAACAGAATTCCAGCGTCTGAAACACTTGCGCCACCGCTTCACCGACCCTTCGCAAGATTGCCTTGTGTCGTGTGGACGGACGGGGAGGTTCATCGGCGGAATTGCCTCCGCCGATAGCTTTCAGGATTTGTAACCTAATTTTAATAGTAAAAGGGACAAACAGGCTTATAAAATGTACGGAGGTACGTCAATATCGGCCTAACTCAACGTCTTGTACACCGGGTAAACGAAGTCCAGCTCCTCGAACAGCTTGCGGCACACAACGCCAAACCAGGAAACCGGTGTTGGGAAGCGAGCCGATGCGAGATCGCGGAGCGGAGTCCTCCCCCTGACGTCACGGTACACCTCCCCCAATCAGGGCGCGGCGACCGCAGCGACGCTTGTGTTCGCTCTCGTGGCTAATAGAGCGCGGGGCACAGTTTAATGTAAAAAAATACAATCGACGAAGCGACGTTAAGTACCGGATCTATTCTCAGAGAATGCGAGCTTGACCCACTTCGGCTTTTGTGCTGAGCTGGGACCGTGCATGCTGCATTGTTCATGCAGGCCGGAGTGGAAACAAAAGAGCCCCTCCACCCCCTCACCGGAGAACACGAACTCCAGCCGAACGCTGACGCCGCGTTCGGATATGTCGACCGAGCGCTGAATCACTGTATTTGTTGTCCCCATCCGTGTAATTCTAAAGTTAACCGCTTGGGGCGTCACGGTCGCTCCTCCTCCCCAATAGGGTCCTGCTGCGCAAGCTTTTGCTCCACGTGTTCCGAGCTGCAGTGCGCTAACAACCTTGGCCACCGATGTCCCCCGCAGGTGCGGAAGCCGGTCCACTTCCACGGCCCGGACGAGACGCTTCCGCAGTGGCTGGCAGCGCTGCACGAGCACGTGGTAGCGGCCGACGCCTATGTGGTACTCTGCCCCGAGTACAACCGCTGCATCTCCCCCACCCTCGCCAGCGCTATGGACCAGTTCCCTCCAGATTCGTACCGCCACAAGCCGTGCGGCGTGGTCGCCTACAGCGTCGGCAACGGGGCAGGCCTGGTGGCTGCGGCGCAGTTGCGGAGTTTCCTGGGACAGCTCGGCATGATCACGCTGCCCTTTAGTAGCGTCAATGCCAAGATACAAAAGTCGCTTTCCGAGGACGGCACCCTGCTCGACGAGGAGTTCGCCAGGGGAATCAACAAGATGCTCGGCGAACTCGAGTGGTACTGCACCGCGCTTAGGAACCACAAGGACGTGTGCGGACTACCATCCTAGCAGGATAGTTATACTTTGTTTTGGGCACTGACGGGCTTCCACCTCTTCTGTACATATAGGAAAGAAATACTTTATTACTATCTCGCACGCTGCAAAGAAAGGTGTTCTGGGTATACTTTATGTCCGGTGATAAACTATAAAGTTATACTTTGTTTTGGGCACTGACGGGCTTCCACCTCTTCTGTACATATAGGAAAGAAGGACTTTATTACTATCTCGCACGCTGCAAAGAAAGGTGTTCTGGGGATACTTTATGTCCGGTGATAAACTATAAAGTTATACTTTGTTTTGGGCACTGACGGGCTTCCACCTCTTCTGTACATATAGGAAAGAAGGACTTTATTACTATCTCGCACGCTGCAAAGAAAGGTGTTCTGGGGATACTTTATGTCCGGTGATAAACTATAAAGTTATACTTTGTTTTGGGCACTGACGGGCTTCCACCTCTTCTGTACATATAGGAAAGAAGGACTTTATTACTATCTCGCACGCTGCAAAGAAAGGTGTTCTGGGGATACTTTATGTCCGGTGATAAACTATAAAGTTATACTTTGTTTTGGGCACTGACGGGCTTCCACCTCTTCTGTACATATAGGAAAGAAGGACTTTATTACTATCTCGCACGCTGCAAAGAAAGGTGTTCTGGGGATACTTTATGTCCGGTGATAAACTATAAAGTTATACTTTGTTTTGGGCACTGACGGGCTTCCACCTCTTCTGTACATATAGGAAAGAAGGACTTTATTACTATCTCGCACGCTGCAAAGAAAGGTGTTCTGGGGATACTTTATGTCCGGTGATAAACTATAAAGTTATACTTTGTTTTGGGCACTGACGGGCTTCCACCTCTTCTGTACATATAGGAAAGAAGGACTTTATTACTATCTCGCACGCTGCAAAGAAAGGTGTTCTGGGGATACTTTATGTCCGGTGATAAACTATAAAGTTATACTTTGTTTTGGGCACTGACGGGCTTCCACCTCTTCTGTACATATAGGAAAGAAGGACTTTATTACTATCTCGCACGCTGCAAAGAAAGGTGTTCTGGGGATACTTTATGTCCGGTGATAAACTATAAAGTTATACTTTGTTTTGGGCACTGACGGGCTTCCACCTCTTCTGTACATATAGGAAAGAAGGACTTTATTACTATCTCGCACGCTGCAAAGAAAGGTGTTCTGGGGATACTTTATGTCCGGTGATAAACTATAAAGTTATACTTTGTTTTGGGCACTGACGGGCTTCCACCTCTTCTGTACATATAGGAAAGAAGGACTTTATTACTATCTCGCACGCTGCAAAGAAAGGTGTTCTGGGGATACTTTATGTCCGGTGATAAACTATAAAGTTATACTTTGTTTTGGGCACTGACGGGCTTCCACCTCTTCTGTACATATAGGAAAGAAGGACTTTATTACTATCTCGCACGCTGCAAAGAAAGGTGTTCTGGGGATACTTTATGTCCGGTGATAAACTATAAAGTTATACTTTGTTTTGGGCACTGACGGGCTTCCACCTCTTCTGTACATATAGGAAAGAAGGACTTTATTACTATCTCGCACGCTGCAAAGAAAGGTGTTCTGGGGATACTTTATGTCCGGTGATAAACTATAAAGATGCTATTTTTGTATGCGTGCTTGTGTCTGTGTGGATGCCTATAAATTTGTGTGAGCGTGCGTACGTTTGGTGCATATGCATATTTTCGTGTGTGCGGGTGTGTTTATGTGTGCATGTGCGTGTGTGCACGTGAGTTTGTGGGTGTGTGTGTGTGTGTGTGTGTGTGTTTGTGAAAATAACTTTCTACCCGTCAGCGCAAAAATGTGGCGGAACACGAAATGTGTTCCGACACCTATCCAAGGCTATAGTTGACAGCATATTTGAAGCACCCAAACTCTAACCGACCGTTCACACTGGAGACAGATGTGAGCTGCTACGGTGTAGCTAGGTGCTGTGTTCAAGGCAAGAATTCAATGGCGTCTTGCGACTGTAGCATTTTATTTATTTATTTATTGTACATGTCCTCAAGAGCCAAAGCATTGTAGAGGGGAGGGGTAGAACAAACAAAAATAAAACGACAAAACAAAAATATGCGGCGAGGAATACAAACATTAAAAAGTACACTCTGATTGGCAAAAACTGAAAGCTACATCTGCTACAAACAAAATGAACAAAAGCAAATGGCTCATGTTGGCTTTTCGCACAGAGATTTAAACAGAGATTGGCGAAGAAGAAAATAATCGGGTATAGTTGCGATATCTGCTGGAATGTGGTTCCAGTTGGTCCACACGGGAAGAGTAATAGTTAGGCAATGTCTAGAAATTTTCACGTAAAGACTGATAGTGATACGGTTTATAGAACAGGCAACGTCGAAAAAACGTTCTACGCAATGACATCTGGCCTTCCGGACAGGATACAAGACGACTGCGAGCAGCGGATTGCGGCACTTGGGCAGTAGCGGCGGCAGCGTACGCATTAGGACGCTAATCTACGTGCCATACCCCTTACAGGTTGGTTGGTTGACTTTCAAAAAATTTCGTTTTGTTTCTGCTGCTGCTGCCACTCCTGCCATCGCGTTGATTTTACATTGAATGCGTGTGAGTGTTGAAATGTCTAACGGGGATGCGCGTCCGCGTGCCACAACGGCGCAGAAAACTCAGTCTACTAGCATCGTAAAGCCAAAAGCGCGTAGATTTACACCAAACACTGATAGACTATGCCCAGATAGTCCGTTCCGTCCGCAGCCCTGTCGGAAGCACATGGGTGCGTGTGTTTAGTATACAGTGGGGCAAGGAAAGCAGGTTCTGAAGCTACGCGTCCGCGTGCCACAACGGCGCAGAAAACTCAGTCTACTAGCATCGTAAAGCCAAAAGCGCGTAGGTTTACACCAAACACTGATAGAGTATGCCCAGATAGTCCGTTCCGTCCGCAGCCCTGTCGGAAGCACATGGGTTCGTGTGTTTAGTACAGTGGGGCAAGGAAAGCAGGTTCTGAAGCTACGCGTCCGCGTGCCACAACAGCGCAGAAAACTCAGTCTACTAGCATCGTAAAGCCAAAAGCGCGTAGATTTACACCAAACACTGATAGACTATGCCCAGATAGTCCGTTCCGTCCGCAGCCCTGTCGGAAGCACACGGGTGCGTGTGTTTAGTACAGTGGGGCAAGGAAAGCAGGTTAGAGTTGCTTAACATGTAAGAAAAAACTAGAGGAAGATGTGTCGAATATAACATGCACCGAATGTGAATTCTTGTATCACTTAGGAGAACGCTCGGGAGTGACGAAAGCAAAAACGAGAAGTTGCGCAAGGACTGGCGATGTCCCACTTGTGTAAAAGCAAGAAATCGGAGCGGTTCATCGTGTAAACAAAGTCAAGACACCGACTTTGCGAGCATACTGACGGGCATAAACGCAAAACTGAGTACTCTCCTATACCTCAAAAACACTGTTGACAAGATTGAGCAGTCGGTTCAGATGACGCACCCCAACCTATATGTGCCTGCCGAGGTTCTGGCTCCTCCTTTTCAACGAGTCCCGCATGCACTACTACTAGGTTATCTCCCTCCATGTTACCCCAGAGTTCTTACTCCAGTTTACGTTCGAATGTCCTACCACCAGTACCCTCCTAGTCTTCGACTGCCGGTGTTCACTCCCTCCAGCTATCTGTACTATACCTATCTTTGTGTCTGTCGGTTTACCAACGCGTCCTTTACTGCCCCGTTGGCAACCTGTGCGACTACGGCCCTGTAGGGTCTAGGAGCCACTCCCGCCCCGCTGGCTTTCCCCTATTCACTAGTGCTTCCTTCCTCTGAGACTGCCGTTCCTGCTAAGTTAGCTGTCGCCTCCCCCCTCAAGAAGGTAGCTGCAAATGCACCTCAAAGGGAATTATATATCCCTCCGCCACCTCCGCATCCAATAGCGTCCCATCGTTTCCGTGACGTCGCGGCCAACGAGCGAGGAGGGTCTTGCCTTTCTGCACATATTTGCTTTATCTTTCGACTTTGACTTAGCATTGTTGAAGCCACGAGAGGGAGATTAGAGTTTTCCCCCTCCGATGGAAACAAATACGATTTTCGGGGATCAGGTTCCCCCTCTGATGGATACAAAGGCTGCTTTCAGGGGCTCGGTTCCCCCTCCGATGAATACAAAGGTCGCTTTCTTAAAAAGTGGGATCGGAGACAATTTGGCATCACTAGCTAAATATCTATCCATTGAAGCGGAACAAGTGAGCGTTTCCAGTGAACTCTTCTTTCAACTGCGGAGAGATTTGGAACCGGCGCATCACGCTTGTGGGAGGAGCTTCTACCTTCTTAAAGGAGTCATGAAACGCTTTTCCAACTTTTTCCTGTTTAGCTTTCCTCCTCAACTCATAAATCGCGCATTGTACCAAACAGTTCAAGAAGACGGAAAGGGGGGAGTCCCCTCTTGCTCGGAATTTCGCTTGTGTAGCCGGACACAGCCATTGTCCACCTTGAAGATTAGCCCGTCGCCCAAAATTCCGACTGGTTGTTTTCCTTACCCCGTTCACCCCGAAGCTGACTATGCTGTGGAAGCTACGTGCTCGTCGGGCCAGCCACACATTTTTCACGTGATCCCGCTCTCTCGCGCATACCGAACCGCGGAGGATGAGGTCAGGTGATGAAAGGGAGGCGGCTGATTGGTCCGGAAAGCGCGTAGCTTCCACCGCAATGTCAGCTTAAGGGTAAAGGGATTAAGTGAGGTCCGGTGTCGTGTGACGTGCGCTTGGGCGTGGTGACGCGCTGCGGGGGCCCGGTTATGGTGGCTAGTAGCCCGGTGACGCGCTGCGGGGTCTGCGGATGTATCACAGTGAAAAGGCGGAGAGCTTACGAAGGGAAGGAGGTACGAAATAGTGCGCTATGTTTTGCAAATTTTCGTAGCGAAAGTCAGGCTTCTGACTTTCTACCTTTGTTCTTTTGGTCCACTGAACGATGTGCTATTAGTAAAATCCCAATATAAATTGACTACTCCAGCCCAAAATTCGTTTCATGGGTCCTTTAACTTGCAACCGACTATACTCCAACCCAGCCTCACGCTCCCTCTTACGTTGTCCCATCCAAGCCTTCTACACTTCCCCCTTCTTGAGCTCCTTTACCTGTCTCTCAAGCAGCAAGCTTCTCCCGCTTCTCCCACTCCTCATCTCACTAAGCTCGCTTGCCATGCGCTCCACCTTTCTTTCCCATTCAATGATGAGCTCCTGAAAATCTACCTTGAGTTCCTCCCTCTTAGCTAACACCCGAGTCTCCAGTACCACCCGCAACCGTCGTGCAGATTCGGCAAACCAGCCTACCCTCCTCCGCCTCCACCAAGCTCTCAAAATCTGTCTCATCCAGATACACCCACCGCAAGCACTTTTCCAGAGAGGGGGGGGGGGGGGGGGGGGGGGTCCCCCCCTCTTGGAATCTTTTCTTTTGCTGGGGCCTCTTCTCCCCCCTACCCCTCATAAAGCATTTTGTCATGGGTGCCCCCCCCCCCCCTCCCCCCGAATCAAATCCCTGGCTACGTACGTGCGTTGACCCACCACATGCATGTTTATATTCTTACATTGGAGTCTTATTACAGACACGTTAATCCAAATACGAGAAAGATGACTCATTTAATTGATGTGCAAAGAAGGACTATAGCTTTATTATCCTACAAAATATTTTTTCGTTTATTGCGTGGAAGTGTTTTTAACGGGGTTAAAAGTTTAATGAAAGGTGGTAACATTTACCGGAATAAAACAAAATGCGTTTAACAAATTGGAAGTCGCTTTTCCGCAATGCTCACTGGCACGTGGTCGTGGTGCCTTTAAAGGGGTATTCACACGAGGGAGAAATCCCGGGGATTTCTCCCCGGCACGCGCATCCCACGACGAAAACGTCAGGCTTTGCGATGTACAAAAGCCTGGCGTTTTCATCTCGTGATGCGCGCGTGGCGGGGAGAAATCCCCGGGATTTCTCCCTCGTGTGAATAACCCTTAAGCCCACCTACTAAGTTCTGTAAAAGAAAGGTTCGTGGAATAAAATGTTTTCAAGGAAATTTCAAATTTCTAATTGATTTGCGTTATCTGATACGCAGAAAATTACGGTCCTCGGGAACATGACGGTCTTTTGCAAAGTATATCGGAAATTGGTCGTTTCGGTGAATATGGCACATATGATTCAATGCAAAGAAACTCTGTAGAGCCTTTGAATAAAAAATGCACGTATCCAAACGTTTAATTACTTCTCATAGATATTTTATAACTTTCATCAAAAATATCCCCGGAGAACATTACGACTCCTGCTGTTTAGTTTCCCTTTTAGTGAACCCAGCAGAGGCGCGTGTAGAGAAGGCCACAAAGCGGTAATGGTAAAAAAAAAAGTTGGGGACATGAGACCATAATTTTATCTAGGGCGACAAGTAACATATATTTAAAGGTGAATATATACATAATAATTTATTACCTCGTTATTTATCTTCGATATGTTCTTATCTGAGAACATTTCTTCGGATACGTTATTCAAAATCCGTGCGGGATAGCTTTTTGAATGGATGTGCTTAAACATAATCACGCTTTACTAAAAAAAAAAAAACGCTTTTTGTTTTTTTAATTAACGTGCTAACGTTTCAACGCTTCTTAATTTATAAAGCAATAAAATAATACTTCCCATAACTCACAAAAAGTTTAACAAATTCAAAGTCGCTTTCCCACAATGCCTTTGGGAATGCGGTTGTTATGACTTTACGACGGTTCGATTCAGGTCAATGAAGGAAACGTCCGGTGAATAAAAAGTTTGCAAGGAAATATCAAAATTACAATTGATTTGCGTCTTATAGTACACAGGCAATTACAGTACCCGGGAACATTGCGATCTTTTTGTGAAGAAAAGGAGCAATAATTTTGTGAATGTGACCTATAGGATTCAATGCAAAGGAACTTTGTACAGCCGTGGAATAAAAACTATACGCGTTAAAATTTTGTAATTACTGCTTATTGATATTTTATGACTGTCATCTAAAGATTTGGAAGACGCTTAAGCTTTGCCTTTAAAGGGCCCCTGAAAAAAAAAGGTTTTTTTTTTAACAGTCTGGTTCAGACACACGTGTTCACAAATTAATTTTACACGAAGTTTTTTTTTTTTTTTTAAATTTTTTAAAGCAATATTGACGGCGCCAAACGCGATTTAGTCGGAAGCCACCTCCCTTTCCACTTGTTTTCTCTCTCGGCATTTCGGGCTCGCGGAGGAGAGGCGGCTTCGCCTACACAACCGAGATGGTCATTCAGGAATGACTCATGACGTCACGAACTTCGTGTACAGAATTTCAAATAAATTTCTCACCGTCAATATTGCTCTAAAACTTTTTTTTCGCATAAAATTTATTTTTTGACACGCGTGTCCTCGACCAGACTGTTAAAATTAAAAAAAAAAAATCTCGTTTTAGGGGTTTTTTAAGAGTGGAACGCGATAGCGTTATCGGGCCCCGTTCGCATCGCCTTCTCGTTCGCTGTGCAAGCGTGCCTTGCTTGGCCTGAGCAGGAGCAGTATTCCAGGGATTTTATCAGTAGCGTGACTGGCTCGCAACCGAAGGGTCATCTGGCACATCGGGCAGATGTGCCAGATGCTTCTCTCTTTGACCGGCCTCTATGTCCCCGACAATGTTCTAACATCTCACATGATCGCGTAACCATTGCCTACTGTGGATTGACTGTTGTGGTGGCATGTAACACAACAGCGGTGGATTTCTCCTGCTGGAAGCTCAACATGAGGAGAACGAATTCCCAGGAAGGACTACGACAGAACGTGCGGAACCTGAACCGACCGGCTGCGGCGGCGAACCCTCTCCGGATTCCAGTCACCGTTTCGACAGGGATGACAAACTTTGGCAGTAACTACGGCGTCAACCCCCCCCCCCCCCCCCTTTCCTTTCCCCCCTTCCTCTTCCCGAGCCAGAGCTACGTGTCAGAACCTGGCGGTAGAGAGTCCTCCCAAAATCTCTGTCACCACCTTGACTGAGATCACAGGGAGCACAGACAATGACAGTGGCACGTGCCGCCACGAGCCAGAGCTACATGGCAGCACCTGCACCAACGAGCTCTCCACTAACCATCTTCACTGGGAACACGGGGAGAGAAAGTGTTGGCGGTGAAAAAGCATTGGTACAAGCAATTATTATTTGACATAACTACTAAGACAACCTGAACTAAAGCTGTTTAAAGCGAGTTTAAGTGCAATGAACACCCTTCAAAACTGAAGGATGTTTGAAGCATTGCACCGCAGCACCCTTTTCTACACCTTTCAAGAAAAGTGTTTCATGCAACAGCAACCCTATTTCAGTTTTAAAAAGGGTGCTGAAAGGAAGGGATTCATGGGTGTAAGTCTCTGGAGCACCACCTCTACACCAAGAGTGTAAAATTCTTAGTGTATACACTATATGCACGATTACAATAGCTACACAGGAAATTGATGACCAGAATTTAACAAATGAAAGGGCCGTATATCTTACGCGTTCACGCTCATCGCTTTCTTTTCCTTGTCAGACGCAAAAATAACCGTAGCAGACGTTGATATACTACTGGCTGCCGTGATGCTCTGATCCTTGTCTATTTTTACTTTTTGCAACTTTCCTTTCCTGCCACGTTCTTAAAACAACTTTTCCTGTAAGCACACTATTTTTTCTAGCAGGGAACGTCCACCAGCGTCTTCCAAAATCAGCGCCATCCACTGCTGGTTGCAACATACGCGAAAGGCATTAGAAGTGTCCTCTTTGTATCCCTTTCAAAGGGTCACATCGCAAGGATTGCGTCAGGTTTCCGCCAAGATGTTGCGTGGTTTTCGATCAAATCGAGTGGCGAGTCAACTCAAGCAACTTCAGCAAGCCATCAATGGTTCTTCAAGGTCGCAGCTAATTCGCGATTCCAGCAACTCCGGTGTTTTTTCAACGGGACCCAGACTGGAGCCAGAGCTTTACGTTGCCGCTAACGCTTTACAAAGACGAGACAACATCCATGTACTTGATCTACTCAACACAGCCTTCAGAAGACCACCAGGCGAATACCAGCAGTTTCTGGACATCGGTTGCGCCATCGGTGACTTCACGCGCGAAGTCTTGATGCCTCGATGCTTCCCCTGTCGAAGACTGGTTGGCACGGATGCTTCAGCAACCATGATCGACTACGCCAGACGCCATTTCGACCATTCACACATCACTTACGAGACACTGAACATAGCGCACGATGTGTCGCGGTTCTTGCAGACTCACGGAACGTTCGACCGTGTTTACTCGTTCTACTGTCTTCATTGGATCAAGGACCAACGAACGGCGTTCGCGAATATTGCCCGCCTGCTGGCTCCAGATGGCGAATGTCTGCTGCAGTTCTGTGCCCGGACCCCGGTTTACGCACTGTGGCGTGAGTTCGCACGCATGGATCGCTGGCGGTCGCATATCACGGTAAGCAAGATTTCTGCAATATCTGCACGATGTCGTCACGATGCCTTGGACAGATTACAGTTTGCAGGGAGGCCTGCCACGCAACCAACGAGTTTAATAAATTGCAGAAATGTATTGATAATTCTTATCAATAAGGGGAGCACGAAATTTGTCGTGCCTCTTATCAATAAAGGGAGCACGTAGCCAGGATTTTTATTGGGGAAGGGGGGGGGGGCGCCCATGACAAAATTTTGTATGAGAGTTGGGGGGAGAGGAGGCCCCAGTAAAATGGAGAATTTCGGGGGGGGGGGGGGAGGGGGGGGGAGGCAAGTGCCAGGCGTGCGTTATGATTGCATTATGGTTTGTTATGCCTGCTTGCTTATGGGGAGCTGTGTGCACAGTTTCTAATGTGTTGCGTAAGTGACAAATATATACTCATGTGCTCCGCGAGTTTATCGAATGGTCAAGACAAGTCTAAATTTATAAAGGATTGTGTGAGGAGTATGCCTTAATTAGGCGTTTGCATGAGTTTTCCTTCTTCCGACGATACCTTTAGCTCCTTGAGTCATTCATGCTCGTGAAATGCGAACAGCCCCCTGCGGTAAGTGATGCAATCGCGAGAAGGGAGGCTGCTACGCTATTTATTGGCTGCTGTGCGAAGTCGTTACTTACGCTTGGTCATTCGGGAGCCTGCTGCGCTTGCTCCTACTAGCGCCCAGGTCTCCTGCTACCACAGGCTTCCATGAGTAATCGGTAGCTGCTTGCGCTTACCTTCACCTCCTACTCGTGCCGAGCAAAGGCGTCGGGCTGCGGATCGCACGGTCCGGGCTTAAATTTCCGCTTGAAAAGTCTCGCTTATTGTGATTAATTGCGCCTGATCGCATTGCACATGATAAATTAAGACTAAGTATGCCTTCTATATACTTTAGATGCTAAAGTATTGCCTGCTATGGGTTGTGCATGGTTTAAGTTTTCTTGGCCCAGCTGTGTGTAACGTTTTCTCGTCACATTTCCGCATAACGCTTTTTTTTTGCATGAAATTTATACCATAAACACTCTTTGTTACTATGAAATGATATCGTGTTATCGCCTGTATATCATTTTACAGAATATAGAAGACTACATCCCTCCAAGTCAGGACGAGGAAGATCTGCGCTTTTACTTAGAGAAACTAATTTACGACGCGAATTTGAAACAGCACACTTGTGAGGTGCGTCGCAACGTGTGGACCTTTCCATCAGAAGAGCATCTGACAAGTAAGCATATACCCTTTTTACCATAACCACACTTCACACAGTAATCAATTCCTGGCTTCCCTGCAGAGCCGCCCGTAGGACGGCTCTGCGGAGATCCTGCAAAAACCGTAATCATAAAAAGCTTTTTTTATTTATTTTTTTTTTTTTTTTTGCGAATAACGAGTTTGTTTATGTGCTAACGCGATATGTGAAAAGACGCAGGTAATTCCGCTGAGCTAACATGATCGAACCATATCATATGAAGGACGGTTTTCATTCGAGCCTGTTCTTGTCTCGACCTTCTCGTTTGAACTCTTTGAATCATCTCAAAACGTGCTTTTCGATTGAGGTCGGCGCATTTTGTCCGTTCTCGTTACATCTTTCGTGTTTCTTCCTCCGAGAAAAAAAAAAAAATTCAAATGGAGACACTTTGAGGTGTCGATGGCTTGGACACCGCATATCCCTGAAAAAGCTTCTTCGAATGGGATGTTTCGAAATGCACCCCAATTGAAATATGTGGACAAGTAGCAGGATAGCTCTTGTGTCCTATAATAATTTACACCAACGTAAAGTTATTGCACGTTTTCAGTAACGGGTTCCGTATCGCTAAGGATGTCTAACATGGGTGTTGAATGGGAAGTTTCGTCGGTAAGGTTCGGATTCGGATTCATGGACTTTCAGATCGGGCTCAGCCTCCGCGTAGTCAAAATAACGGTTAATCAAGTTTGCATCTTTTTGGGGCAAGACGTATGCACTACGGCCATAATCAAATTAGCAGTTTTTTTTTATTTTTTTTATCGTTGCATGAATTTATTTTTACTTAGGAAAACACAAACACAATAGGTTGTTTTACTGTGTAAGCAACGCAAAATAATTAAAAAAAAAATGTTTTTGTTTTGTTGTTATTTTGTTTACCTTTTTACAGATTAATCAATCAATATATTTTTATTAATTGGCGATTTATTGTGTTTGCTATTTTTGATATTTGCTCCCCACGGCACAATAAAACCAGTCTACGTGCCTGTTTCACCTAAACAACGCGTCGAGCTTATTTCAGTAATCCGGAAAATAAAATAAAAAAGGAGAACCTTTAAAACAAATATTTGCCCAAATTAAAAAAAAAAAAAGTCACGCAATGAGTACGATTTTTTTCGTGCTTGGTACCTAGACGTAAGTTTCGTTTTAGATTTCTTTCAATTATCTTTGCTTTTCGCATGTTGTGTGTTTTGCCATCGTGTGCAATGTGTGCAAGACGTGTGAGGACATCGTTAATAGACAGCAGTGGCGCAGCCATCTGTGAAGGATGGAAAAGGGGGGGGGGGGGTCCTGATATGGTAAACTAGCCGCCCGCCCCCCTTCCCGAAAACAATTTACATTGCTGATATACAGTGTGCTTTGGGCGATTCCCCCCCCCCCCTCCCTCCCCCCCCCCCCCCCCCAAAAAAAAAAAAAAAAGACGTGTTGTCTAATAATGTTCACTGAACAAGACATTCGAAAAACGTGAAAACATCCTGTTTATGCACGTGGCAACATGTGTGCTGGGTTGGGTGCAAAAAGGACACTGGCCTTCGGAGGTTCGGCCACACGTTGGATAATTTACCTGAGCGCTTTATTGGTGCTCTGCGTGAGCTTCCCAGCGCGTAGCGGCACAGTATGAGGCACGCTGGGCCCAATGCGGAGATGCAGTCCGGCGGCATTAAGATTTTTTAGAGACCCAAACTTACTACACTTTCTGCATACCCGGGTTGTACTCTTTCCGTCATGTTATTTAGCGTTCCTAAATTCTAAGTGGCTATTGAAAAAAAAAAGTATGTATGTGATGTAAAAGCCAGTATTCAAATTTCTTCACGCTTTCCAGTAGGGTGACGTCACAAACTGGATGACTTGCAGTTTGAGCAGACAGCCTAAAAAGCAGAGTATAGGGTGCCTCCCTAGGAGAGTACAGTCTCCGGCGACATGAAAGACCCACTGGGAGCGCGTGGCCGAGGCGGTGGCTGCGGGGGCGCTCCGGGCAATTCCATTCTGCTTCGAGGAGAGGACGCTCACTCGGGGCTCAGCACAAACTGATAAGCGCGCGCTTTAGCTGAGCCCCGAGTGAGCGTCCTCCCATCGAAGCAGAACGGAACTGCTCGGAGCGCTCGCAGCGCCCCCGCCAGCCACCGCCTCGGCCACGCGCTCCCAGTGGGTCTTTCATATCGCCGGAGACTGTACGTCGCTACTTTGCACCTTGCTGCTGGGCAAGTGCTCGAAAGAACATTCGGAGCGTCCATTCGATGTCACTTTTGCAGGACCAGATTTAAAAACGCAATGTGTTTGCGAGAAAAAAATGGTTTAGCGTATTATTTAGGTAACTAGCCGTGTCTGTCGATGTCTTGAATAAATTTTGAAGAGCCCATAAGAATAATTATTTTTTAAAGTTTGGTTTACGTGAAAAAAACTTTTTTTTAGGGCAATATTGTCGGCGCGAGACGAGATTTAGTCGGCAGTCACACCATTTCCACTTGTTTTCTCTCAGGGAATTGCGGGCGCGTGGAGGAGTGGTGGATCGGCTTCACTTTCACGTTGAGGTCGAAAGAACGAATGCCCAAGGATTGTCAATCCGGAATGACCCGTGACGTCATGGACTTTGCGCGCAGAATTTCGAATAAATCCCTCATCGTCATGCTCTCATTTTTTTTTTTTTTTTGAAACGCGTGTCCCAATTAGATTGACTAAAAAACTGTTTTTTTTTCTTAGGAGCCCTTTAAAGGGATACTACAACGAGATTTCGGCGCTTATTCTTTGGTCTAGATGTGTTCAAATGAGCAGCATCACATCGAACCCCCCCCATACCGATATCTTGTTAAAAAAGTCACGAAAAGGAATTCTAAACCAAATTAAACGATTAGCAAAAAGCACCTGGTGGATGTCGCTAACGCCTCGCTTGTAATGCCCGTCTAGGAACCTTGACAGCTAGTGACGGAGGTTGTCTCGCCTCCAGCCACGACGAGAGAAGAGGGGCAGGAAGAACTCCCCTCTTCCCGAGAATGCCTTTCGTGTGTCGCAGAAGTCGCTATTGTCCCCCTACAAGATTACAGAAGATTAACCCGTCATTCAAAATTCGTGCAAAAGCATTAGCTTCGGTAGCTGGAACGACTGGGCCATCCTCTCGACGTCAGCCTCGCCGTAGCTTTGCTCGTCCTTGAACGACCTACGTCACGATTGCGTTGGATGTCACGCGGTCTCCGCTGGGCCTTCTCCGAGCGCTTGCCAGAGTGGGCCGTTTATAACGAAAAATCCAGCCACCAGGCTCAAGACACAAACGTGCGATTGTCATTTACGAATATTGTGGATCATATTCAACCTATTTTTGAACACGACGGGAATATTTTAAATTTCGTTGAAGTATCCATTTAAGACAAATCGGTGACCAATAAAATTCCCCCGGAGCTCCCTCTCCCTTCCTCCTTTTTTTGAAGAGTCTGGGTAAAACACACATTTCACAATTAATGCGAAAGCATTAACTGTTCCATGGGGCGAACCGACGTCATTGGCTTTTGAAGCCGCGCCAAACGATACCTAAACTCCCCTGCCCCAATGGAGCGCTGCAGACGAAGCCTGTCGTCTGCAGCAGCGATTTGATGGATGGGGTCCCATTGGTTGGCGCGCGGTGTAATTCCAGGAACAGCATCAGAAAAGTACTCTCTATAGCGGCGCAGCACAGGCAGCTGTCCAGCCGTCGGTAATAGGGAGCGGCTGACCGCAGAGCCCGCACGGGCAAACTCCGGGGTGGCTGCACGGCCGAGCTCAGCGCGGCGCGGCCACTTTACGAGAGCTCGTGCTCGGCCGTCGGCTGCTACCTCGGCAGTAGCGAAACGTGGCCGTCCACGCCAGTAGGCCGCATACGAACTAAGGGAGCGGAAGAACGACAGTCATGCTTTCGCATTCACAACTGTTAAAGGGGCCCGGCAATCACACTTAAGCGTCTACCTTCTTTGCGGTTTCCACGTCTCCTGGGGTTCGGGCAAGCCAGCGGGAGCGGAAGGAGTAACTAAAAATCAGTGAGTCATATTTTAACCGGACTACGCGGAAACCTTTTCCACCTGCGGGGGCGACCCGCGGTGCCGAAAGCGCGCAATATGTGACGACATCGTGACGTTTTTGGTCCTGGCCTTGCTTTTGGTCAGAGCCGCTAAAAGCTTTTTTTAGTCGCGATATACAAAATGTAAGTGGCGCGAACCGTTTCAATTATTTATGAAAGTAGCTTTTCTTTTTCTTCAATATTTTAGATTAGAGAGGAAACAAATGCAGTTTATAAAGTACGGAAAGAAGAAATGACCCGTCGACATACCCGCCACCAAGCGGTGGAAAAGGCGGCGCATACTAGGAAAAAGTAGTGGGATCAGGCGCCGACGAGCGGCGAGCGTAGAAATGTCTCGCATGTACGCGGGGGCGCTGCGGTGGTAATACGGGCACCGGTTCCGAGCGTTCCGAAGGCCTTCGGCGAGGAGGTTTGGCTTGCGGTTTGGCCGTTTGGCGGTATGGCAGCGCGAAGTGGCTCCCGTTTTCAACTGATCTTTACCTCGTGCTTGCTGTCGTTAATGGCCAAGGAAGTGTCATGCCGAATTAGTGTTTAAGGGCGCAGCAAATGCAATGGGAGCCGCCCTGGCCGCCCGCTTCATCCAGCCTATCCATCACATGCCTTAGTGGCGCCTTCTCGAGTCGTCGAAACGGAGTGCGGCAGCCGTGAGCGCTCGCTGTGCTCACTACCCCTCCTCTAGGTCACGGCCGCTCAAGCCAGGGCCAAGGACGTCTTGAAGGAGGTTATTTTTTTGCTTGTTTCTGTAATTTTAATTTACCTGTAACTTTTAAAGTAAAGCGAAATTCGAGAAAATAAAAGTTTAATTAAGTTAGCACGTTCAGTGCGCTCACGTTCGGTGCAAATTAAAAAACAGTCAAAAAGTCGTTGCAGGGCCCCTTTAAAAAATGCTTGTGTGTCCTCGGAATTTTTTTTTTTTAATCCACTTTGTTTTTGTTTAGGTTCCCTGTCGTCTGTGTTACCCGTCGCGGGCGACGCTGCCGCCGAGGAGAAGCAGGAGCTGTACAGCGCCATGTCTGCCGAGATGCTCAGGCGCTGCGAGAGAGGGCCGGAAGGATTCAGCGCGGAGTTCGACGTCTACGTCGTGCACGCTTCCAAACCCTCTTCCACGCCGTAGTTCCGGCAACATTACCCATGAAAATGATTCAATATGGCTAAAATTAATAAACTGGGCGGCGGTGCTGTTAACTTTTTTTGGGCGAAGTCGCCAGGACGCGGCCTAAAAGTCGCCAGTTTTAGCGAAAAGTCGATTAATAGTGATGATGATGATGACCTTCTTTCTTTTTTGTAAAAGACAAAGTTTTCTCTTTTTTTACATTATTTTTAATTATTTTTTGTGGTGACGAGAGAAGTGAATAGTCGGAGTCGACCGTCCCATTCTCAAGGGGCTCACCAACACCTTGAGTGACTCAAAGCGTTGGTGAGAAGATCCTGGTCCATGAACAAAACTGCGGAAGACTCTTCTGCTTCATCCTTATCAAACAAAACTCGCTTACACGCGTTTTTTTTTTTTTTTTTTTTGCGAAGGTTACAAAGGATGATTTTAAACACCTGATAATCTCTGAAAAATGGAGTAGTTCTAAAGTGGTTCGGGATCAAAGAATACATTCGTTTTTCGCGTTAACCGGCGTCAACCAACAACACCTCACACAACAGGATGAATAAAAATGAGTGACATCCAAAGCTATCCGACTGACACATCCTCCCCCCCCCCCCCCCTTCCCCCGGTCCACGTAGCTTAACAATTTACACAACTGAAAAAAAAAAAGTTACCCCAAAAGTCGCTAAGACTCCAAAACCACAACACTGTTGTTAGGGGTTCCCGGACATTTCATCGAACACCGTTTCGTCGAACGCCGTTTCATCGAAAAAATGGACGTTTCATCGAACGCCGTTTCATCGAACGCCGTTTCATTGAATCGCTGACGGCCGTTTCATCGAATGTCTTTTAAATAAAAAGTGTGAAAGATGTTCTTTTATGCACGGATCGAGTGCATTTCCGTGTCATTCACCCATTTCATCGTCAGGTTTTTTAATGTCCAAACTTGTAGCTGTTACAATTATTTTGATGCAAGTAACCCTTGAGGATATTGGTACCGATCTTTATGTTTGTTTCGCGCATTGTGCTTATCTGTTCACCCCCTCTGTATTACCCGAGGGGCCTTGAGGGTATTGTAACAAATAAACAAAAAGTCGCACTCCCGGTAAGACTCATGGAGGCCAGAAGGCGACTCAGGTTTTGCGCAGGCGCAACAACTTTAGCCATGTGAGCCTCCTAGCCTCTCATGTCTTTCTATTGATACTTTTTTACTGCCCGAAGCTTGCAGTAGCTAAAGCTGAGGTGCTATTTATAAAACTACAACGAAACATTTTTTTTTTTTTATTTTGTTCTAAGACTCAATGAAGTCAAAAGTAAGTACGTCACTTTAAATTTTATTTGAAAACTTTAGGGGGTTCCATGTGTTCGTGCGACAGCCATTCACCGTTTCAAACGATGAGCTCTCAAAGAGTCCCCCACAGCCATGGTCGGTGGGTTCTCATAAAAAATGCAGATCTTCTCATTCCTTGCCGCTATGGCCATCTTCTGGCGAGGAGGCTCTTGTGAACTCAGCATCGCCTCCAGCTTGTCTTCCGTCAGCTGATGTTCTGTGGCGACGCAAGTCAAAAACTTCCAGAATCTGGGATTGGCACCTCCGACCAGCTTCAGGAAGCGGGAATGCCACCCTGGCGTTTGATAAGACGGCGTTCGATAAAACGGTGTTCGATGAAACGGCTTCGATGAAACGGCGTTAGATGAAACGCCGTTCGATGAAACGGCATTCGATGAAACGGCTTCGATGAAACGTCGTTCGACGAAACGGCGTTCGATGAAATGTCCGGTCCCAGTCGTTAGGACGACTGAAAACACTCTAAATTTAGCGACTTTCTCGCTAAGTTAACAACACTGCTGGCAGTGGGCGGCAACATTTTGCTAGACTGCAGCGCCACCTACTTACATCCGGGCTTCTCAACTGATTCGGAGCAATAAAAGAGGAAAAGGGGCACGCGCCCGGTCCCGATAGCAGACGACAAACCGGCCGTTCTCAACGTTCGTGAAGTTCTGGTGAACCGTACCGCCTGAGGGCCCAGAACTGCCCGAACGTCGCGGTTCCATTTCCTTATTTGGTCTTACCATGGATGGATTAGGGAGAGGGGGGGGGGGGAGCCACCCAAGGTCAACGTTTTAAGGAAAAGTCGACATACACCAGCATAACGATAATATTCCCTGGACAAGGGGACCAAGAGGGACAAAGGACAAACACAAATCTTCAAACAGAGCTAGACTGCTGCGCAGCTGAAAAACTCCACCTGGTCTTTGTATCGAAACCAAGGACCTCTCCATTTCCAGTGGAGCGCTTTACCCAGGACCAACTTAAATATTCAAGTTGGTCCTGGCTTTACCAACTGAGCTAACAAGGAGTTAGGCGTCAGTAGAGCAAACGGAGTTTAACAGCCGCCACCAGTCTAACACCAACAAGGGTGAACGGCCTGCATTCAGGGACGGCGCCAAAGGGAGGCGACGGGTGGCGGGCGCGCCTCCCCTAAAATTTGTCCTGCCACCCCAAAAATATGCCAGCCTTTACACCCCCCCCCCCCCCTTTTTCTAAGTTTCGTACGCAGACCGGCGCACACTAGATGACTGGTCATTTTCCTAATTTCCTCGCCCCATGGAAAAGGCATTGGCTTGAAGGATAGCCAGCCTAAAGAGGCCTCATACCGGACGTTTTCAACTTTTTCATGCCGTCCGCTTTATATGCTTTACGTACCCCGTGAAAACGATGCATGAATATCGGTATGGCTTGCCGAAGCTAAGGAGCGTCGTCTACCACTCAATTCCTCTGTCGCCAACCATAAAAGACTTCCTGAAAGTAGCTTCACCCAAGTGATTACTCGGAGAGACTTGGAATCCCATCTGCACTGCGCCGTCGCTTCGTACCTGCCCGACAAAGGAACTCAAGGACACTGTTCATGCCCTGACCGAGGAAATTTCCCAAAGTCCTGAGACGCTTGGGCCGACAGGTGAGTTCCCAAGGGGCGGCTTTGATGTGTCTAGGTCATCCTGCTTATTTCAAGTCTCAATGGGGTCCTTGAAGCAACTTTGATGAGGGCGACTGTGTGTGCTCGGGAAAGGGTATAGGTCGGAGCCTGGCGGTTCGAGAACTGCCAAGCTCCCATTATTAGTGACCCTGGGGCACGGAGTCCCTTCGAGGGACTATCCCAGGAGGTTGGAGGAAAGCTGACAGTGTTTGTGTATTTGGGGGGGGGGGGGGGGGGGGGGGGGGGGAGGGAGGGAGGGAGGGAGGGAGAGGAGGAAAGTAAAACAGTGGAGTTGCTCTTTTTTGACAGAGGGCTGTCGAAACTAGAAGAAAGTTCTTCAAAAGGAAGGCAGACTACGACGTCCAACAGTGCGGCACGCAAGGTGTCCCAAACATCATCGGCTTCCTTCAAGCAGATGAAGAACAGTAGCACGGCTAAATCAGTCGCCGTGTACCTCTGTCAGGCGTATTTAGCAGAGAAGGGAGAATCGTCACTACATCTACATGATCGCTGACGTGCTCCGGTTTTCCGAGGTGCAGGGGACTGCCTAAAGAGCAGATGATGAGTCACGACAACCGTGAGCGTGCTTATTTAGTATTGCGAAATGTAAACATGCCTGAATATTTTGCACGTGAAATTCTACATTAACCAGAGTTGTAGATAGGTTGTAAAATAATGAAATAAACTGAGCTGATTTCTCTTAAAACCTCCCGAAGCGCCAAGTCATCGTCCCTCAATATTTGTTCTTTTAGTCTGACCGAAGGCCCATGCCTCCCCAAAACTGCCGTGCGCCTCCCCACTGCCCCCTCACTATGAAAAGCCTGGCGCCGTCCCTGCCTGCATTAATGAAGGTTATGATGATAATGCAAAGGTGCAAGCGAGGCGGAAAAGAATAATGGTAATAATCCCTGGAGAAGCGGGCGACAAAGGCCAAACACAGCTGCATGACGGGTGCACGGCTGAAAAGATCCTCCTGGTCCGGCAGGCGCGTAGCCTGGGGGGCGGGGGGGGGGGGGGGGGGGGGAGGGGGGGGTTAGACCCCCCGGAATTTTACTTCATGATATATACAGGGTGTTTCACGAAATATGAAAAAATTCGATAATGCAAAAACTACGCGTCGCGAAAAAAAAAAAAAAAAAAAGGAAGTTTTGTGTTGTTTTGGTCCGGCCAGGGGCCTATTTAGGAAAATTTTTAGTCCGGGAAAATTAGATTGTTAATTATTTTTGCGTAATTAACTTTTTTAATACTGTATTCAAGGGCATGGTTTAAATTAGAGAATTGCTCAGCATCATCGAAAAACACTAAATCAAAAAAAATTGCAGAACGATAGAAGGCACGCGCAGCATTTTACAACTTCATTATGGGGGACTCGGCGGCGCCTCAGCCCCCCATAATAATACTTGGGGGTGTATGGCGCCAGGCGCTCGTCACGAAGTCATCACGTGCGTCCATGCCAGATGCAAGCCATGATGGAGCAGCAGGCTGCGATCAAGCAAGCAAAGCACACGCGGACGCCGACAAATCCGAAAGCGCCATGCGCTCACCGCGCTCCACGTGGCAACCAGGCTCCAGCGAGCGGCCCTCCGATAGGGGGGTCGCTCGCTGTACACTAGTACTGTGCAAAATGTCTACAGGTTGTGTAAATTACCGAATTACTGTTGTTGCCTACATGTAATCCTTTTTTTTTTTTCATTCGTGTACATATAAGGACAGCTAGTTTGCCTAGTTGGTTTTGCATCATGGTGTAACACGCCAAAACAACACCGACGAAAAAGGAGGGAGAACTGGACAGGACGCGGCGTAACTTATGGTTCTGCATCATGGTGTAATACGTGGTGTAAAATCATGGTGTAATATTTCGTCTCTGTTGTTTTGGCGCGTTACATTATGTACATATAAAGAGAGAAAATAATATATATTCCCTTAATTTCTAGATTTCTAGAACATCAATAATCAAACGTTCGCTGAAAACTTTTTCTGTGCAGTTGCTTGTTAACGATATACAGTATCTAGCAATTAGGAGCACTGCGTAAGGAAATAATTTTCTCAGGCAGAAAACAGAAATTGCCGCCACAACGTAGTGAAAGGATCAAAAACGAACCCGATAGCATAGTGTTTCTCTCAAACGGAACTCGGATTGCAATGTTTAAAATTCGTTTAGCAAAAAAAAAAAAAAAAAGTACAAAAACAATTTAAAAAAAGACAAAAGAAAACTTGGCTTCAGCCCCCCTACACCATTCACAACATACTTCCAGCGTCCCTGCAAGGAATATTTTATTTGAATCATAAACGTCACCAACTAGCCCAGCAACGTATTCTTTACCGACACTATGGTGCCTGGAACGCGTCTCCGACTGGTGTGTCTACCGGGTTCAAAAAAGTGGTCCCTCGATTTCCGCCTGATGACGTCATAGAAGTGTCATGTTGTCGTCTGTTGCGGCCCTGGCGGCGCCCCAACAGTTGTGGTATAAGTGGCAGACGCCTGTTCTGCTGCAGGTCGCTTTCCACTGTGACAGTTCACGGAAGCTGTAGCAGCCGGAAGTTGGGACGCCTAAAGGGACGCCGTGACGAAAGCGACACTCGCGTTCGCTCGTGCTTTTCGCCAGCATTTCTACGGCCAACCGCCAGGATCGCGACAGGCAACAGCATGACACTCGCGTCATTTGTTGCCACATTGGGACCACTTTTGATGTATGGGCGGGATAGGACGCTAAACACACCAGTCGAAGACGCGATCCAGGCACCATACCGACACTATGCGCCGAGAAAGGGAGGGAGAGGAAGACTAGAGAACGCGCGGGGACATCAGAACGCCGAGCTGTGGTTGGAACGATTATTACGCGCGTGGCTATGATGAACATTGGCGGCACATAATCGACTCCAGATCACGGGGCATGCTGCGAGGTATAAACAGAATAAAGTGGGAAGAAATTGGTGAACATTAGAGGCTGAAAATTTCACAGTGTATTTGATAGCGGAAACTCACTTTAGAGGTGAAGAGGAATTACCGTACATGCCAGGCTACTCCTGGATGGGACGCAACCGGAGGGGAGGTGAATGCAAAGGCGGAGGTCAAGGCATGTTAGTTAAAGGACAGGACTGAGAAAGAGAGAAGGAAAGCTGCAGAGAACACTTACGGCTGAAAAGTAGAGTGGCAGGTCTGAAAACTCTTCTGGGGTTTGTGGGGATAAAAGGGGGCACATTACATATCTTTTACGTCCGGGGACCGGTACTCAAAGAGGAATCAAATGCCCGTCTCACCACGCGGCCGACGGCTACCAGCGAGGGCGGTCGCCGCGCCGGGTTCCACCAACGCCATGCCAATTAACAACGATGATCTCGGTACCCAACAGCGTTTGAGTACCAGGGGTACCCAACAAGACACTGCGGTCAAGCGAGCCGTGGACACAGTGTGCCCGCAGCGCCCGCAGACCTGAGGGCCAAAGGGGTAATTGCGAGCGGAGTCATCGCCGGTCGGACGAGCTCACGTCGCTACCCGTCGTCGCAGGAGTTCGGGGCCAGGGCTCTCGGCAGACGGACGTCCACTAGGGAGAGGGGACGTCGACTGTCAGAGCCAGGGGGAACGCTAGCGTAGAATCATCGCCGGTCGGAAGAGCTCGTACGCTGCGACTCGACCCGTCGCCCGGAGTCTAATCCAGGACTCCCCGACCACACAGCCGCCCACTCGGAGGCATACCTCGGCTCACATGAAGGCACCCTAACCTCGGCGAACCTCACTCATGGAGGCCCTCACTCACCACAGGTGAGGTGAGGGTGAGTGAGGTCCGTGAGGGCTGTGAGCTAGGACCGTGAGTGCGCGAGGGCGGTGAGTGCGTGAGGGGTGTGAGGGCCATGAGTGCGTGAGGGGCGTGAGGGCGGTGAGTAGCGTGAGGGCGGTGTGTGGCGTGAGGGCCATGAGTGCGTGAGGGGTGTGAGGGCGGTCAGTGCGTGAGGGCCGCGTGAGGGCGGTGAGTGTGTGAGTGCATGAGGGGCGTGAAAAGTCTGAGGGCCGTGAGGGCGGTGAGTGCGTAAAACGTGTTGAGGGCCATGAGTGCGTGAGGGGCGTGAGGGCGGTGAGTGCGTAAGGCCCCCTTCAGACGGAGCAACTTCCTCAGCAATTTGGTGTTGATGGCGGGTTGTTCCCTGTAGCTTTCTCTAGATCGACACGAATTGCTGAGATCGGGACCGGCTCGAAACAAGCGAGCAACTCGGAGCAATTCGAAGACGTTTGAACCGGCTGCATCCAAACAGGGACGCGATATTTACACGTGACATCTCGTGCAGGTGATGATAAGAACAAAGCCTTGGTTCCGGTTTGAAATTGATCGTTTTTGGAAATAAACCGTTTCAGAAAGATGCATCAGTATTCTCAACGAGATTTAAATGCATAAAAACACGTTTATAGCGCGTAATGGTGTGTCTAAATAGTGCAAGAAAAATAAAATTTCATGATGATGTAGGCAAATGGCATCAATTGGTTGCTGCTAGTGAACGCGGGCGGCCCGTGTTGCTGGCGTTGCGACTTCAAGTTTCTGGGCGAAAGTGCCCCATCTGAAGCGGGCCTGAGTGGCGTGAGGGCCACGAGTGCGTGAGGAGCGTGAGGGGCGTGAGGGGTGTGAGGGCCGTGAGTGCGTGAGGGCCATGAGTGCGTGAGGGCGGTGAGTGGCGTGAGGGCCATGAGGGCCATGAGTGCGTGAGGGGTGTGAGGGCGGTGAGGGCGGTGAGTGGCCTGAAGGCTATGAGTGCGTGAGGGCCATGAGTGAGTGAGGGGCGTGAGGGCCATGAGTGTGTGAGGGCGGTGAGGGGCGTGAGGGCCATGAGTACGTGAGGGCGGTGAGTGCGTGAGGGGCGTGAGGTTCAGTGAGGGTGAGTGAAGGGCTGAAGGTGAGTGTGGCGTTGGTGTGGCTGTGAGGATGAGGGTGGGTGAAGGGCTGAAGGTGAGTGTAGCTGTGAGGGTGAGTGTGGCTGTGAGGGCGAGTGAGGGCAACCTAAAATGCCGACTTCCGCTCGGAGGGCAGGCCCGACTTTCCCCCGCGCGATCAGCGTTGCCAGATGGCCCAACAAAGAAACCGCCAAATGGCTGGGAAGTATAGCCCAAATATATCAACCATAAAAAAATAGCCAAAACTAAAAACAAGTGTTCTTAATGCATTCACTTTTTCAACCCTCATATGCGCCACATTTCGTGTACATCCTGTCACTTGTGAATTTTTCAAAAATATGTTTCGGAAGGATGAAAAGCCGAGCAGCATTGACCTTCCTTCGTAGGCCTTCAGAAATACAAAACACACAAAGACAGCTTTATTGTGAAGCCCGGGAGATACGATCATACAGTTAAAGAACAAAATATTGAAGCAGAACAGTAAGAACGCTGGGACTTTCAAACCAGAACCCCAATACCTAAGGTCCTTACGAATTAGTAAACAGGATAACTGGGCGAGTTGGTATGGATTCATAATGGAACAGCGGATATCCTTACGAATATCCCACCCGTCACTTTCTCTTTGTGTAGAATATGAGTGTCCCCCATTTTGGTTCATCCTTTCTTGGGATGGGCGATGACTGGGAGGTAGTCAACAGACAAAAAAAAAAATTGGGTTGTGTGTATGTTTATACAGCCTAGAACTTGGTCTGCCTCAACGGGCGATGAGTCTCCCAGTTGTAGGGATTGGTGTTCCACGCGCCACACGCGCACGCCTTCCCCGTATAAAAGATTCGAAGCAAATAACCGAAATAAAGCGCTGACGAACGCGCGTGCAATATACAATGTTTTAAGTTTTTGCTTTAGAAAATTTACTACTGCTGGGGCCAGCACGTGCGGCGCGTGGAACACCAATCCCTGCATTCTCCTTGATGCTTGGGTAACATAGCAATAGGTCTATAATTTAGTGGTGAAGCTTGTGGGATCTTGCTACCAACAAAGGTACCGTTAGAGTAACCGAAGGATTGTCTCAACAGCGGCGATATCTCAAAGGAGACGTCAAACCTAGTAGCCCGCGGTCCCCACATCTCCGCGGCAATATAGACGAACGTTTAGGGCTACATTACCGCGGGTCGGTTCGATAAATCACCTCCGTCGGTGCCAATGATCGTCTACCGTGTCTCACTCTCTCGAATATAGCGGAAGAGAAGACACACGTACCAGAGTAAGGACAGAGTCCAAGAGCATTTATTAGCATACTCTTCTATATGAACTACTATGTCCCCATCCAAAATGCCCCCCGCGTCCGGCAAGGTAAGAAAAGGTCCTTACCTGCCAGACGCGGGGATCCGGAGAGCCAAGACCGGGGAAGCGTCGGAAAAGTCGCCGACGCACGTCCTATCTCTTTCGCGGTCACCCGGACGAGTCCCTTTCCCGAAAGCGGGAAAACAAGAGGCGAAACCTCCTCGCCTGTCGGCAGTGATTCGCATCCGAGCGGGGGGACGGAAAGAGGTCCCCCCCGGGAGAGAGTGAGAGGAGAGCCCCCCAAGCCAGGCGGCCCTCCGCCTCACGAACAGGTAGGAGCTCACGGCGAAGAAGGCCGAGCGTTCCGACCCGCGGCCGTTATCACAGCCATCGGGGAAGGGAGACCAGAGGAATCCCCACAAGCTGACTTCTCATTCTTCGGAACTTGGGTGCCTAAGGATTCTTACAATGGGCACCAAAGCAGCGTTTGGAGAGTTCAGTCTAGATTCGGGCAAAAGACCCATTACCGGGTCTGTGGTAATAGTGCAATCTGTTTGGGTTGCTCCACTGCGTTGTGGGGAGACCGCTTGAACTCTGCAAGCATTGCTCCTCTGCGCACTGTGAAAACCCCGAAGTTTGAGACCTTTCTCCTTCCTCTCGACTCGACAAAAGCGAACCAATTTTCTTTGAAGCAGATAAGAAGTTCGAAAATTAACTAGTCGAACCTCAAACTTCGACGTCGAACCTGAGGTTTCGACAAAAATTCGCAGAATCTTTAGAAATAGCCCAAAATAGCCACATAGCCAAAACGAAATTTTGACGCCAACTAGAAAAAAATGTAGCCCAATTTGGCTATATATAGTCCAATCTGGCAACACTGCGCGCGATCTCGCTGTTCCCCCGAAATCGGGGAGACGCGCGGAGGAGTGCGAGAGAGTAAGCCAGCATGGTGGCGTGCTCTCTCCGACACGATACGGAACGAGCCGGCTCGAAGCCAGACAGCTCCGGCCGTAACGTCCGCGGCTTACGCCTTCTCAGGGGAGGGGAACCAGTGGCTCCCACAGGTTTCATTACCTGAAAACAGGAAATGGCTCAAGGAAGGAAAATACACAACACTTTACATGTATAGCGAAGGACATGAGAGAAATCGACCTTGATCGGGAAATAATTATCATAGGAGACATGAATGCCCACTTAGAAGAGTTTGATGGATTCACAAATACAACCGGAAAGTTGTTAGATTTCTTTGATGCCCTGGGCCTAGTGATAGTTAATGCACAAGTAAAATGTAACGGGAAAGTAACGTGGGAACGAAACAACTCACTCGACAATAGACTACTGCCTCATGTCCCACAAAGTGTATGACAGGCAAGGAAGTATGGAAATAGATGAGGAAGACACAAAAAGCTTAGGAAGTGACCACAAAAGAATTAAGATTAAATTTAGCACATCCTAACCAGAACAAAAAGCTCAGAGGAACGAGCAGGTAAAGGCCCGTTCACACTCTTGCCAAACTGGGTTCCTTAAAACCTCTTACAACGAGAGGACACACTGGCACCATCTGTTGGGTAGAAGTGTAAACTTGGTGGTCCAGCACGTTTTCTATTTTTCTCGGGCATTACCCTTTCTTTCTTGGCTCGAAAAACTTTTGTCAACGTTATAAACGAGCCTTCCTCATAGGTATTACGCACACTTGACCTTGGAAATCCCGCAAAACCTTCGCTCTTGTGAAGCGCAGTCCCAGGGTCGCCGCATAGATGGCGCCAGAATGCCAGTGTGTTCCCTCATCCTAAGAAATTTTAAGAACTTTTAACAGATCTTGTCTCTCTCGGTTGTACTCAGTTGCAAGAGTGTGAATGGGCCTTAAGCCGAAACTAAGTGAAGCTCAAATACAAAAAGGTATCTAAAAATATTGAGAACATGATATCGAAACAACAAGGAGTGGAGGTATTCAGAAAAAAAAAACTGATATTCCACACTATGTGAGAAGCCAAACTCAATAGTTTGCAGCCACAACTCCAGAAATTGAGGATCACTATAAAAATTGTGTTTATTGTGACACGTAATGAAAAATATGACAATAACTTGGAAACAACCAAAAAGTGGGAGGACTGCCCAACATCAGCTGCACTTTGCTCAGGGTGCACATCAGGTCCAAGGGGCCTGATTCTGGAGCTGGACCTCAATCTCCGTTCCAAGGCACAACCTTGCGATCGTTCCAGACAAACTCTCCCCTGGGAGATTTGACGTTGGGTGGGAGCAGGGCCAGGTAGGTCGGGGCATCCGCTCCTGTTTGATAAAATGGAATGAAGCAAGAAAAAACGTTGGGTAGTTTGCATGCTAAACCAACGATGGCCATCCGGCAGGCCAAGAGTTAAAAGGATTTCTGACAACCTGCAATCGAAATCTCAGTCACAGGACTCTACACAATAATAACAGTGAATTTAATGGGAAACCTCAAATAGACTCCTCGTGTAGAAAACTTTCCTACTTGTGCTTAATTTTATCTAAAGTGCATACCGTATTTACTCGGGTGATAGCCGCACTGTTTATGAAGAAAACCTGAGAGTTTGCTTTTCTGCACAGCATGCGGCTTGCAAATAACCGCGATCGACAGCATGATTCCAGCTGTTTACAGGACAGAGATAACATCTTCGCGCAAAGATACCATCTGTGAAGATTGCATTTGTATGGAGAATCGTGTTTTTGATCTAGTTATTCGCTACATTATTTATGCGCAACGTGATGATTGGCTGTATACGTGCTCTGCGGTAAAGTAAACACAAGGGCCTTGTCCATAAACAGTGCGGCTATTACTCGAGTAAATACGGTAAATATTTTGATACTGAAATGCTGAAAACTTTGTATCTTAGCATTTTTCTATAACATCTTGCTTACCGGATTGAGCCATGGGAATTCATGTATAAAACATGCATCAAACCCGCCCACCAAGACTCATCCTGCTCCGCCCTACATGGTAAGCTCTTGATTCCAATCTTGCATCATTACGGCCAGTGCTGCCTAAAGTATACCGGAGTTAAATTATGGAATGAGATCCCTTCAACAACTCTGAATTCTCCTAATGGATACGCAGCGCCTAAAGGGACACTGACAGGGTGTTTATGCTCGCCAAGGTGAAAGCCCAAATACCCAGAACACAATTTGCGGCTCGAAGTTCTAACTGGCCGTTTTGAGTCACGCTCATTCTCTTTTCCATGGTCACGAACCCTTTTCTAAGGTTTAGACACAACCACCAAATTTAATCAAAAGTTGCGGGTCATTGAAGGCACTAGCTCAATAATAAAAATAGAAAAAAAAATGAAACCCACTTTTTGTGGCTTCCAAAAAACTGCAAATACAATAATTGAAAAAAAAAAAAAATTGCAGAGAACCGGAAGCATTTTTTGCGTTCACTGCGTAATTCTCAACATAGCGTGGTATCGCGGGACTCGCGGACTGAAAGGCGATGGCAGCGGACTTCAGAACTGTCGTTCGCGGTATTGGGGAATTTGTCTTCCTTCGAAAGAGAACATGTTCGACCACCAAGCCAATTCGCACAAAGACGTTGCCGAGTCATTGCCCTTCTCGTGGCTAAAAACATCGCTCGGGCAGTTGTCTCGTGGCTTAAAAAAAATCGCTCGGGTATTTGGATCTCGTATAAAATGATACCTCAAAACGACTATACTCTGTTTCATACTTAGCGTGCAACGCTGTCAAAGCTACTGGCGCGAGCGTGGGGCTTGATCTCGTTGATCATTTGCACGCCTTCTCGCGCAAACAAAACCTTAGATGAAGCCACGCGCTCGCGCCAGTAGCTTTGACAGCGTTGCACGCTAAGTGTGAAACAGAGTATTGTTAAAACTGTAGAGTACATAGATCAGTAGAAAGGTATCTGCTTCACATGCAGCAGACCCTGGTTCAATAAAAAGCATGGGCAAACGTTTCTTCTTTTTTTTTTTTAACATTTTGTGATGTTTACATTATTTTTTACCAATTGTCAGTGAAAAAAAAAAAAGAAATGTTGTGGACGAAACGCTGCTAAACTAAATGGTATGTGACTCCCTCTTTGACACCTGCAAACTCAGTGTAGTCAGTTTCCACAAAATGCAAGGAGCATATAAATCACATAACGTCCGCTTTCCAATGTGCTCATAACCGTTCAGCAAGAATTGCAGCCTGCCACTGGTCCCGATCCTGTTGATCTTTCGGAAATTTGTGCCGACTCTGCCACACAACGCCACTTTTGGATACAAAACCTGTGGGGCAGCTCTTCACGCAACATCTTGGGGGCATTCTTTTTGGAGCCGATCACGGGCATTCACCAGAGGCTACTACTCATTTCCAACTCTTTAATGTACAAAAACAACTTATCTTTAAGTGCAGAACAGCGAGCAAAACAAACATAACTACAAAGCAATCACACAACAAAACAATGCCCACAACGCTGTAACAACGTCTTCTGCGCCCCCGCGTCCTGCCCACCCCCCCCCCCCCCCCCCGCTCCCCCCCCCCTATCCCCCCCAAAAAAACACATTTGAGTGCAGTTACGTAACTCCTGGCACTCCCTCCTCCTCTATATTTCTCCGACCTCCGTGAGCAAGTTTCAGTTTCGAGCAGTTACGCTTCTTGGCTTTATTAAGAATATAAGTGACTGTAGCAAAATATTAATTGGGTAGCCTTCTGACGACATATTAAATCGACTGGCAAAAACTTAAAATTGTTTTTTGGGGGAGTGTCAGTGTTCCTTCAAGAGGGTTTTCAAGACAACTGTTCCTACTGAGGGGCGGGGAGTGGAAAAGTGTAGATGTGTGGGTAAAAAAACTTGACTCGATTAATATTTATTTCTGAACTTCATTATCATACATTGCGCCTAAGTAATGGAATGAATATATAGATAATATTTTGTGTTCACAAAATGAACAACTTTCAAATTTTTATTTACTATTTACTAATGTGCAACTAGGTATAAAATAGAAAGTTGCATGGTATTAAAGATGTTTCTCATGTACTTTGATATAGAAGGTTCATTTATCATTGAACTAGATAGTAAATATATCTTTTTATGGACCATCGCACTTGAATAGTGTGTACATCTGTATATGCTTCGATTTGTCGCTTTATTTTTGTATTGGCTTTAAAGGACCCGTCAGCAGCCATTGGCTATAGATCCTATTAAAGGCGGGCGCTCAAAATTTTCTTCAGCGTGGCAGAAGATTCCCCCTCTTTTCTTTTCTTCCTCCTCCCCTTTCCTCCTCCATTCTCCTCCTCGCTTTTTACAACCTTCTCGCACGAGTGCTAATAGGCTTACCGGCCCCCCGACAAAATCTCTGTAACCCTTCAAGGTTCTCTGCTTCAATCCCAAACACCAGGGATTAGTTAGGCAGGCTGGATATGAGTTCGGAAGGGTTCGGGCTGGCTCGCTTTTCTTCTTTTTTTTTTTTCTTTTGCTCTTTTTCTGCAGTTCTAAAAAACACTCAGATAGTCAACACCAACTAACTTTTACATTCAGATACTTCCGCATGCGGCCACACACGCTACAACACCGCATATTTATCTCGAGTGAACGGAACTTGAACATCACAGCAGAAGGAAAAAAGATGGGTATTTTTATCCGATCTTTGAGCTCTACCCAGAGAGTTGAAAATTTGTCGTTCTAACAACGGCACACTGAATTGTGATTTTATCACTCTTGTGTTTTTGTTTTGTTTTTTTGTTTTTTGTACAAACTAATAATCATGAGTAATTACAAGTCAAAGATATTGCAGTCAGAGGGACACAGTCTGACCATTTCAGACATAATATATACGTTCGTACTACAGGTATTTTCTAGAGTGACGGCCGCCTCGTTGAGGCTACTAAGAAGAGTAAACACAAACTTCCATAAGAACTGAAACGGTTTATGGTATATTTCATCTATCTTCAGCCTTTGAAAAAAATTTTTTCGTGGCCAAACGTGCAATTAGTTTCTGTCAACAAATGTAACTGAAAACTTGACACCCGACAAATATCTTGCGTATTAGCAAAGAGAACGGGAAACACGGAGATTAAACCGAAAAATCACAATTTTCTTCGCGTAAAATAGTGCAACTAGCAATAGTAGCATATTATGCCATTTATTAAAAGACAGCAGGTATTACGAAGTTTTCATTCTCTTCTGTTCGCATTTGTTCGCTGATGAAGAAATGGAATGCCCAGATAGCCTCTGCAGCCCTTACATAATTGTTTGGGGCTTTGTCAGGGTGGGCGAAGGCCATCTCCAAAAAAACCCAGGAGTTCGGAAGCTGTACTACCGCAAGTTTTGGGGCTGCTTGGCTAATTTAGGCGTCTGGCATTCCCCGCCTACTTAGAAAAGAAGCGGAACAGCGGTCAGCTCAACGTCGTCACCAAGCGGGAAATCATGCCGAAATGTGTCCTTGAACACGTGCGAGATCGAACCCAACCGGGATTCGCCACAATTCATCTACGAAAAAAACTATAAAAAGGGGTAGGCTTAAACTATTTGGCAGTTTTTGAATTTAGTCATGCAGACTAACTGTCCACAAGTACGGAAAGAAATGCGATAGAAATGCAGAGCTCTATTGTGTTCTTTATGTCCATACTTGTCTATCGCGCTGTACGCCAATTAAAATGAATTCTCCAATATCTGTAGATTATGCCTGGTTATGTTGTCTTTAAAAGAAAAGTAATCAAGCAAGTTCGGTATCGTGCCACCGATTTGTGCATATACAATTTTATGTGGAATTCAAAGTCAAAACAGTACTTCCGCGGGAAATAATGCATCTGTCGTTCTTCGTCTTCCTGAAGCTATGAACTACCGATCTCGGCTACAGGACTTTTGGGCCCACAAAATATCACGCTCAGTAGAAAATTCGCCTTTTCTACCAAAAGTACTGGAAATTATTTATTTTTCAAACAGGTCGGGTGGTGAAGCGTGTTTGAGTGTAGGACCGTTGACTGGGCACTGGTTTGCGCCAAGAGTACAGTGCTTCCATTCATGCTGCCCGCGACGAGTGTTGAAATTTGAATATAGTAGAAATAAAATCAACTGACACCCTTAGAATTATTTTAAACTCGCGCTTTCTTCAGGCAATATGATTTCGATCCTACCTTTTATTCATTGTCGTCTTCGATGAGGGAACAACTTGCCGAGGAGGCCGCGCTGTGCTCGTACGTGGCTTGACAGATAAGGTCGCGAACGCTTTTCACGAATCTTTAAAGACCAAGCATAAAAATGAAAGACTTTACGCCAATGAAACCAACTTTATGTTTTGGGCAGACGTCTTGCGAGAGTTGCAGTATTTTAATTATGCCTAATAAAAATAGATGTTTAGGACTAAGTACCAAACTTTTTTAGATGTATTAGGAACCAAAATGTCAATTGGAAAGTTCTAGAACTGCTTGAGAAACACCCGATTAGCTGTTTGCAACGTGATACGGCTTGCGTGGCTTCCTTCTGACTCGTAATAAAGCTTATGAAACATGACAAAATACCCCGTGATAAAGCGCCCGCCCTATCATAAACTCAATTTCGAATGTCCCGGGATTTGTTTTCATAGGCCGGAAAAAAAAAAAAAAAAAAAAAAAAGATGCATGCAAGACGCGGTGCCCCACGCTTTATTTATATCAGAAAAGAACTGCCTTCTGTTTTATATACAATGTTTTTTTTACTTTCTAGATATTAGGAAAAACGTGGAAATTAACGTTTTGTGGACGTGAGCTATATACGGCCAGGCGAAGATTGGGTTCAAGAAAGAACGCAACAAAAACCGACTGATTACCTAACATTTGTTAATGAACTTTTTGATTATAAAAGAGAACGGGATAGTTGATTTATAAAGTTCTTGGGCGTAATCGAAAGCCACCAAATTGTCCAGTGAAAATTAGCGCTATTGCGGTTTGTGTAGGTGAGCTATACGGCTAGGTGAGGATTAGGTTCAATAATGAACGCAACTAAAACCGACCGATTGCCTAAAATTCGCTAATTAACCTTTTAATTAGAAAAGAAAACGGCATCTTGTATTTAGAAAGTTGTTGGCCATAATCGCAAGCCACCAAACCGTCCATTCTTAAAAAGATGTAACGCGCGTACACTATTATACGGCGTCCTCCTAATTTTGGCGCGAAAATATAGTTCTGATTTTATGTGGGCTCCATCTCCGCGTGGCACAGCCTAACGCCATGAAGCCAAAGCGACAAATCATGCGCATCGCTGTGACAACGCTACTGTAGAAGGGGCGAGGAGTGCGGTGGGCGAAAGGATTGCGGTAACATGATTCACGTCCAAATTAGGCTTTTTAGGACGCCGTGAACCACTTCACGTGCACTAAATCTCTTTAAAAATGAATGATTTGGTGTTTTTGATGACTACAGATAAGGTACAAACCGCAATTGCGTAACTCCGACGTCCTTTCTAGAGAAATGTCTAGTCGTTAAAAAAAAAAAATCGCCCTTTACAAGCACGATTGTAAGGCAGTTCTTTACGTCCGGCGACATCATTACGGCATCGAAGGAGACGTTGACCACAGATCATACGCTGTGTATGATCTGTGGTCACTGTTTTTTTCGTACGAGAATGAGCAAACATTTGATACCAAATAAAATAGATGTAGCATTCACGAAATTCGACTTGTTTACTTGCTTCAAATCAATATTTGATTTGATTACACTTATTTTGTACCCGTACACGCCTACTTTATTCCCTAATGAGTTACAAGTGATAATTACATTGTTTTTTTGTCGTGCGAGGTCATCGCAATTTATTATTAACAATCGGAGCTATGCAATTGCGCGGAGGAAGCGCATTTGAAGATATTCAAAATTGTTCTGAATACACAAACGACTTCAAACGTCTTCCTGTTTGGGTCCTTTCCTACACGCAGGACAGTAATAAAGCCAAAACCTCATAGAGGAGACTATCTCTATCAACTCAACCCGCAAACACGATGTGAAGCGTGTCTTCGTACGTTGTAAAAGAGATACCGGCGAGCAAACCATAGCGTCGAATGTCCATGCATCAAAATGTTCGTGCACCGAAATATCCGCGCACCGAAAAGTCCCACACCGAGAAGTCTTTGCAGCAAAGGGTCCGTACACTGAAATGTCTGTGCACCAAAAAGTCCTCACCGAAATGCCCTACAGCAAAACGCTCTACACCGAAAAGTGCTAGACCCACTACGGATGGGATCCTCCGTCACCTCTGCCGGTTTACGAACCATGATGATTCAGAACCACTGGTCTATGGAGCGCCATCCCTGATATACAGAAAATGCCGCTTGTACTTCCCGTTGTTGCCATGAATCCGCCTAAACAATGAAAGGTGCCGAATCAGATATTTATATTAAAATTGATACTTCAATGACTACTTCTTTGAGCAGAACGAGGCATTTTTGCTCTCACAACAGCAAAGAATCGTCTTCCAAACCAATGCTAAAAAAGAGCCAATGCAACTGGTTGGGAAGAGCAAGTGCCAAGCTCGCTCAAAACAGCTACTCGGTTGGTTCAGCTCCTTGTCGCAGGTGTGTCGGCTGGCTTCTGGATAATCTTTTCAAATCCTTGAAGCTTTCATTTCCTCCACCCCAAACTTGTAAAAAAAAAAAAAAAAAAAAAAAAAAAAAAAAACCAGGCAGTTGGCAAAAAAAAAAAAAAAAAAAAAAGATCGGAAAATGGCGAGGAGGAAACGAGAGGCAATTTCCTCCTTTCACAGTGGCGAGAAGGAAAGTGAGGGTCGGGTTCCTTCTCTCTGCTTGCGGGCTGGCCTTTAAGTGCACGTGCTTCCATTTGTATTGCTTTTTCTCATAAACAAAGAAAGTATGAGAGCCTCCGTCAGATTCCGGAAACCTCGGCCAGGCTTTGACCTCACCCTTGGCATCCTAGGAGTATGCAGACGTTTTGTTCCGGGGCTACAGCTAGACACCATAAAGGGAAGAACCACATATTGTCCCCTAAACCAGACACAAACAGAACTCGCCCAGATACAAACAAGCCGCACCTGGCTACAAAAGTCACGTCTCCTTAAAAAAAAAACACCTCCGTTTCGCCCCACAAATCGTCTACAACGAACAGTAATTCGTAATAACCGAGATAAAAATGCGTGCATTTACCCAGTTTTTCCCCAAAAATTTTGTCTACCGAAGTGCCCACGATGACAGGGTTCATATCAACTAGACACGATTGTAGATGCCCTCTTGTGGAATCTGCCGTCAAGCAGTCGAGCGTTCCATCCTAGCATTTTGGCAGCCTCAGAACAATATACCAATTTCTGAGTTAACGAGACGTTTCAAGACTCTGTACCCATTAGCTAAAAGAAACTGTCGAGCGTGACACAATTATTCGGTATGCGAAAGAGACGAGAGTTTACCTTGATCGGGTGTCAGAGGACCTCTGTGGCTAGTCATGTCAGTGTCCACGTATCCCGGATGCACCTTGAAAATGAATGGGAAAGTCTTTTAACACTGCGTATGATAGTAGATAACAAGTTCTCACGCTGCCTCCACTTTTGCTTGTTGTGGATTAGTGTTAAAGGCAATGAAGCAATACTTGGTTTGCCAACTATCTCAAACACTAAAACAATTAGCAGTTATGAAAACTATTTTCGTTCAGCATGTTACGGTAAATTGGACAAAAATTTCAAGCACGAGGGAAGCAAGTCTCAAGAGAAAAGGAGTGTTAGGGAGTGATTTGTACCTGAAGCGGCACTTTGAGAACACTGCTAGCATTTGCATTTTATTCTAAGCACTTTCAAGAAGCATGTGCTTGCGCTGTACTGCGGGTATGTTTATTCTGGTAATTTACGCTAATTTTGATTGGCTGTTGGGAAACGAAGGGAGCTTACTGCGTTGACGACCAGATCCGAGCGGGAGTCTTTGTCAAACTCTCGCTGCTGAATGAAGCTGAGTACAGTGACGCCGACCTTGGATACATTGTAGGCAGATTGTCCCCAGCCATTCTCGACATTCACACCGTCCTTGGAGTCCCTGCAGACGCAGTTAAACGAAGCTGTAAGTTCAACTCTTGTATTGCGAGCAACGCAGTTCAGCCACACAAGCTCTTGGGCATTGGTCACGGCCCCTATCAATTCAGCGTCAGAGGAATTACAGAATTTCGCCGACGTGCAGGTGCGCTTATGTTGACCAAACCGGCAGATGCATGAACGACTGCACCCACAAACATGCGGCGGCTTCGAAAGCATGCCTGTCGGGACATCCTGCCATTCGCTGCACTAGGTGCACTGTTCTTCTCCATCTTCGCGACATAGAGATCTTGGCGAGATACACATAAAAGGAATCCGAGGGAAATACAAGAAGCCCATGTAATGAGAACACAAGGGGATGACTGTGTTGGCAAGGTTTCTCTAGCCCTATCATGAGCTGAACTTGAATCCTTCTCTTCTCTCCTTACCTCTCTTCAGTGTGCCTCAGCACTCCTCCTTTCACTTTCCTCTCTTCTGGGTGATTTCGCTACGCGGAAGAAAGGCAAGGAGGACGAGAATGTTGCCCTTGGCGTGTACGTGGGGCGACGTGGTGGCGACGTTATGTACCCATTTTTGGCGCACACATTTGAAAGCTGTAAACTAAAACCAAGTCTAATGTCGTAAACAATTTTACAATTTTTTTTTGCAGTCATTTTATTTTTTGATTATTTATTTTTCTAAATTTATTAAAATATATTTTTTTGTCTTCTTTAGTGGTTTTTTTAAGAACAGAAAGGCTCATGCCAACTGGAAAATTACCAGCCTTTTGCGTTGGCCTATAATATCTGTTTTTTTTTGTTTAATTTTTTTAACAAACTTAGTTGAAAGTGTCGGCTGTCCTGTTTCAGCCTATCTTCATCCCTGTGTTTATTCGGCACATTTTTCTTGCAACTAGACCACTTGTAACTGTTGTAACTGAAAAATAGGATCGGCAGAGACAGTGGTGAACAAAGGCTTCCAGTTCGAAGCCAACTGTATTAGTCAAATGAGGCACTTCAACGGCTTGATGACGGCAATTCACTCTGGGGATCCATAGTTGTTGAACTCACAAGCGAACAATTGCAAATAGATTTAAAAATAAGAATTACATGCACAGTAGCAAGAGCAACCAGTGGGGAAACTTACTGAACAAACTTCTTCATGAGTTCCACAAGCTCCTCTAAGGTAATGTTGGGATTGTTGAGCTTGTCCCTCAGTTCTTGTCCCGGGATGACCTTCAACATGCCGCACATGCTGCTCACATTTACCACCCTGTACAAGGAATAAATATGTATAGATTACCATCATGTTGCCAAAAGATGTACTGCAAACTACAGTCCCATTCACTCTGAACCCTGAATTTGCTTAACTGGTCATCGCGCAGCAACAGCAATGAGGATGAACAAATATGGAAAAATACAGCTGCAGTTTATTGGAACGAACATGTGTTGAAATAAAACTAAAAAGACAAGGCACTTTAAGTACCAGAGTTTACTTCCAGCTTGCCTTGTATTTTTAGTTACAATGCTCATAGTAGTGAACAACCAGGCCATTGTATTCTGCTGAGCACAATGGGGGAAAACAAAGGCGGTCATGTGCCACTTGGAAGAGGTAGTAGTGTTTTCACTAGCTTCACACCACCAGAACAAAGTTAACAACAATAGTGCTAAAGCCCAAGTCGGCAAAATCCGTCATGGTGGCGACGGACATTAGCGTGCAAAAGTTAAAGTTTAGGTCCAACGAAAAAAAAGCTGGTGAGCATCCCTTTCCATGGTTACAAAGAAAGACCAAACCTGGCATGAGGGCGCAGCAGCGGAAACAGCTCCTTGCACACGCTGAGCGTGCTGAAGAAGTTTGTCTTCACGGTAACCTCAGCCTGCTCAGCAAAGGGCGCCGTGGAGTTATGCTGCAGATTGGCATACAAGAGCTTAAGATACTGAGAATGCAAACATCCACAACTTTCATGAAATGGAAACAAATCATACCCTACTGGTTCAAGACATTTCAAACACTTTTAAGCAATTTTTGACTGTATCTAGCATACTCAAAGCTGCATGGCAGCAATAGCAATTGCTGAGTACAAAGGAATCAACAGAGCTTTGACCTTGTGATTGTGTGGAGCTGAGCTGGTTGGTTATTCATGCTTGTGAGATTTGCCAGCTGAACAAAGGAAGAAATATACAAGATAGAAAGAGACAAGGAATATACACATGCACTCGGCTGGACTAACAACCATTTACTGAATAACTTGTTTCCTTCATTGACTTTCAGCAATAATGAAGGTCGACAAAAGAAAAGAAGTTATTCAGTAAATGGTTGTTTGTCCAGCAGAGTGCATGTGCATGTTCCTTGTCTCTCTCTATCTTGTATATTTCTTCCTTCGTTCAGCTGGCAAATCTCAAAAGCTTTGATCTTCATTGCCTATTTAACAAAGATAAGACGGAGATAAAGAAACATGAAGAGTTGGAGCACTACTGACAAATGAGTTTTATGTGAAGGAACACAAACATATATACACACTTGATTATACTTCGCTCTAAATTAATCTGAACTCCTCAACTGATAAAACGAGTGCCAACACACTAATGCAGCCAAAATCTCCCATTACCCCGATTTTGAACATCCCTTTCTATTTTGGTTGAAACAAATTTTGGGCAAGTACAAACCAAAACAGAGAGGGAAAGTTTTAAGGCATTCAAAATCAGGGTAAAAGAGGATGACGGCTGCATCATTACATTCTCGCTTGCTTTAACAGATAAGGAGTTCAGATTATTTTCAAGTAAGTATAATCAAGTGTGTATATATATATGTTTGTGTTTTTCCAAATAAAATTCAGTTATCAGTAGCACTCCGTGTGTCCACTGCTAAACTTTGCTTGTTTTTGGGGGCACTTTTTTGTAGTAACTAAAATCACTGTCTTGCTCTTAATTTTTTACAGGGCCACACCAATAAAAATAGATGATGTTTTGTCTCTTCATTGTTTTTTCACAACCTCAGGTTTTCATGAACCTGATGATTGGTAAGCTTAATAATCAACAACTTTTAGGTAAAAAAGGTATGCCAAATCAATCACTTATATCACTTAGCATGAATGTCCATCCTAAGTAAGCAATCTAAAGCAAGATTTCTTGGCAATTACTTAGCTATAGCGGACCTATATGGCTAAGGAATGTGTTTCATCAGTACTATATGTGTAGTATGCCTTGCAATGGCAGCAGTATTCACTTTGTAAGCAATTCCAGCATTGTTGACCAGCACGTCGAGTCCTTCGTAGTTCTGCTTCAGGTGGTCACGAAATTTACGGATGCTTTCCAGGTCATCAATGTCAAGCTGATGGAACTTCGGATGAAGCAGCATCTTGTTCAGCTCCGCTACAGCAGCATTCCCCCGTTTCTCGTCTCTGGCTGCTCGAGAGAAGAGACCATGTCATTTAAAAATTGCATTCTAATTGCCCACTTTACAAAAGGCCGGGAGATGTCATCTTTTCTCTGACCTGTCAAGTAAACGTCTCCATCGAACTTCTGGCAAAGGAACTTCACAATGCAGAAACCAATGCCTTTGTTGCCTCCCGTAACCTGGAGAGAGAGAGAGAGAGAGAGAGAGAGAGAGAGAGAGAGAGAGAGAGAGAGAGAGAAGTAAATTTATTAAATTTGAGATCTACGCAGAGAGGATCGGTAGCCGAGTGTGTTAGCGCACCGCGGCTCAGCTCACGGAGCGACAGCTCACGGAGCGAAAGCTCGCGCTGCTCACTCCCCACCCCTGCCTGTTTCGATCTGGATGACCTTCATACCGGTTGCGGTCAAACATTGATGCCGGCTCGATGGCCTGTCCTAGATATGGCGAAGCCTCTACGCCGCCCGTGAATCCCTGCGTGCAGCTTCGCGGCGACAGTCCGTAGCGGCTCATTACGAAAATGTTAACCCCCTTAACTCACCCGTACACAAATATAGCGGAGGAGGGCAGTGCACGATCCTGCTCCTTTATCACGTGTGTACTTTTCCCATGCGTAAATCAGCTGTCCTCTATCTAATGAAGTATAGAGAACACCGGAGAATTCGCGACCCGATAATGCAGCTGGAGATGTTTACATTTACAAATAAAGACTCGTTTCCGGGCATTACTCAGCGGCAACGCCTTCCCACGACCGGCCTTTGCCTTTCGAGATGCACAAGGCTCAAGGCTTCCGGCGTATCTCGGTGATCTCGGTAGACAGAGCACAAGTAAAAACGCTGCGTCTGCTTGGTAGCTTACCACGGCAACCCTAGAAGACATGTTGATCGTTTTGTTCCCTGGATCACAAATGAATAACCATACAGGCAGTGCGCGGAATAAAGTTTGGTACCAATCGCAAAGATCGGAAATTCGCACACTTGCAAACAGAAGTGTTGCCAGATGGTCCCACCAAAAAACCGCCAAACGGCTGGGAGGTATAGCCCAAATGAGTTAGTATGTATGATCTCTATGGCCCAAATATAGCCAAAGCCACAACGAAAATATACCCCAAAACCCCCAAAACAGCCAAGACTAAAAACAATTTTTAAGCCTTTTATTTGCCCTTCATTGACAATTTTTCACACACGTAAAAAAAAGAAGACACGTTGAATTTTTTTTTTCAACCCCCAGATGCGCCAGTTTTTGTGTACATCAAATCACTTAAAAAAAAAAAAAAAAAAAAGATTCTGAAAGATGATAGTTTGTGAAACAATGACCCATCCTTCGTAGGTTTTCATAAGTACAAAACACACAAAGACAGCTGTATAGGCAGCCGGCAATGGCCAGGCGGCGCCACGAGAGCACTGCATTCAGCGCCACAAGCGGAAGCGTCTCTATTAAAGGGGCGGTGCAACGATTTTCGGACTTCGGTCAAAGATTTCTGGAAGTTGTCCCCTGACACTTCTGAAGTAAAGAACAGAAAACCGATTTCGGCTGCGTGTCCTAGTTGTTGCGTAAAAAAAAGATAAAGATTGGTATTTCGGGCACCCCTCAACTCACTCCCAGTCTTCAGGGTCACACCTGGTCGCACTCCCTGTGACGTCATTCGGAGTGCCGTGTAGCTTCCCGTGTGCGATCTCGGAGGACGCTTCCCCTCCCTCTCTCTGCGTAAATTAGCGGGCGCTATGCTGCAGCTTAGAGCCGAGCGAGGTCACGTAATCTTTCCGCCGTAGTTCCTTCGGCTGCCACTTGGGGCTGCAGGTGGGGGAAAAAACTCGACTTTTGCTTTGCGATTATGCAGCGGAATCGCGACATTTTTAATGAAGGAAGTGTTTTCTCTATCCTCTGGGACACGATAAACAACGTAAAAATGACGAGATGCAAATTCTTTTAATCATAAAATCGTTGCACCGCCCCTTTAATGGGACGGCCAGTTTTCCCGCCGGGCCGTTGCGAGCGGCGGCGACCCCGATTTCAGCAGTCCCCGTGTGTACCTGCGTCCCTGGTTCTTTTATGCGGTTTTTTAATTGAAAGCCTTTATAGGTCCAAGTGCTGAGAGAATATTCTAGAGTCGTCATTCGAACACCAGTTTGAGTTGTCTTCTACTTGTGGCCGCCCGGCGCCCGATCGGTCTGTGCTTCGCTCGTTTCCCAGGAAGTGACACAATACAACAAATGGGTTTATTGTACATCCCGGTTGCCCGTCTTCGAGAACCGGCACCCTGGACCCGCCGACCCTAGTTGTCGCCCGTCGTTCAGAGCTCACAGTCGGGGCCCGTGTCCAGGCCTGCGGATCGCCCTTCCCACGCCAGCGCTGCGTAGGCTAGCTGTTCTGGGCTATCACTGCCAGAGTCTCGCTGCGGAACCACTCCGGGATCGTCATGGACTAGACCAGTATGGTCAGGGTTCGCCGCCTTCCGCCGGTCCTGATCCGAACTTCGCTGGTGGAATGCTCCTGGGAATCGCCATGGGCCAGACCAGCCAGAACGGCTCTATCGTTCCTGCCTGGCCCCAGCCTCGCGCAGCACGCTCTTCCTCTTTCCTCGCCGGCTGGCCCCCGCTCGCGCCTCGCTCGGCCGTCCTCTCCTCCCGACACCCACACACACTAGAATAAAATTTGGGTAATTAGAACCAAACTCTGCATGCTACAGAACCGTACGCACATTGCAAAGCCTGGTGTAAAATGGCGACAGGCAACGAGGTGTACGCGTAAAAAGGATATTTACGCTTCGCATGAGATTTTTCTAAAGAAAAACTTTAGCATCCTGCTTTCTGCATGCCGTCACAATTGTTACTAGACTCAGCATTAAATTTGGTTGCTGAAACAAACAAAATTTTGTGCTACGAAAATCCACTATTTGAAAACTCGCAGGTTTGGAAGGTTTTGGTTGCGACCACGCGTGCCGAACGGCATTAGGAGTGCCGGAACGGGCCGACGAGCCTTTCGCCTGAAGACCTGATCGCCCGATTCTCGACGCCACAGCGAAGCAACAATCGCCCCGATTGTTCCTATCGCATTTCCCTAATGTGGCTGTCAAAGCGACTCGTAATACAACTTGTATAAATATGTTATTTTGCCGAGTAGTCCGCAAAATGAGTTTCTTCCGACCACTTTCCAAGCCTGCACATATATTTTCGTTCACTTCCCTCCCAACAGTTTCTGTAAAATTCACTTACTTGTTCCGTCGCACTGCAGTAATCCACTTCTGTCGCCGTGTCGCTTCCCAAGATCTCGAAGGGAAGCTGGAGAAGCGGTGAAGTTCGATCCTTGAGTCACCCTCGCGACTGTGGCCGTCTTTCATGCAGCAGTAGCAATGTTTATTTTTTGGAAGAACTCCAGGAGTAGGCGAGATGTCACAGGAACCCGGTGAGGTTATAGAGACGTGAAGTTGGGACTTACTTTTACGAAAAACGGATCCAAAAAAACTCACGGCGATCTGAAAAGCAACGTTCACACGTGGTTTCTGCATGCGCCTGCCCGCAGCCCCCGCGACCCGTGTAGTCCTGGCCTACCCAGTTTCTTTATTTTGCAGCCGCTAGATGGTGCAACGTGTAGCGCCAAACTGCATTGCAGGTTGCCTATGGCTGTATTGTGAAGCCGGGGAGATATGATCATACAGTAAAAGAACAATACAGAAGCAGAACAGTCAGAACACTGGGAGTTTCAAACCAGAACGGCCAGGCGGCGCCAGCAGAGTAAGAGCGCGGTTATACCCTGTCTAGTTGTAACTTGGCAAAGGGTGAACGATAAGCCCCACACCTCATGCCGAAGGCTTCGAAATGCGCGACGTATACAAGCGCAACGCATACTTATTGGAGCATGACGCAGCGAAAAGCCTGATACTTCTTCGGAGTTGAGGCGCGCTCCGGTGATACGCAGTCATGTTCTGATTGGCCCGCCAGGGCCGTAGCTTCCGCTCTACTGGCACGTTACGAAATCACGGCTTCCTGGGATACCCTGTATTTCTTGCTTCAGACACTAGGCTAAGCGGCGCCATCAGAGTAATAGCTCACATTTGAACAATGCAGCCGCCACTCCCAGGGTATGGTGCATGGAGTGCATCTCCGACTGGTGTGTTTAGCGTCCTACTCCGCCCATACATCACAAGTGGTCCCCAAGTTGCAACAAATGACGTCACAGAAGCCGGAGTGTCATGCTGTTGCCTGTCGCGATCCTGGCGGTTGGCCGTAGAAATGCTGGCGAAAAGCACAAGCGAACGCGAGTGTTGCTGTTGTCACCGCGTCCCAGGCGTCCCAACTTCCGGCTGCTGCAGCTTCCGTGGACTGTCACAGTAGAGAGCGACCTGCAGCAGAACAGGCGTCTGCCTTATATACTACAACTGTTGGGACGCCGCCAGGATCGCGACTGGCCACAGCATGACACTTCTATGATGTCATCAAGCGGAAATCGAGGGACCACTTTTTTGGGCGCGGTAAACACACCAGTCGGAGACGCGTTCCAGGCACCATACCCAGGGGCACCCAATATTTCTTGCTTCAGTCGCTAGATGGCGCGAAACCAAACAGCATTGCAGGTTGCCTTCTAAGGTTCTTACCAATAACCCATCCGTCCATTTTTCTTTGTGTAGAATATGAGCGTCCCCTGTTCCGGTTCACGCTATTTTTGATTGTGTTGTCTTTTCTTAAGATTTGCGATGCCTAAGAATTTTCACAATGGGCACCAAAGCTGCGTTTGGAGAGTTCAGTCTACGTCCAGATTTGTTTGATTTGTTCCACTGCGCTGTGGGGAGACCGCTTGAACTCTGCTAGCATTCCTTCTCTGCGCATTGGGAAAACCCTGAAGTTTGAAGCCTTTCTCCTTCCCCTCTCTCCTCTCGACTGGCCAAAAGTGGAACAATTTTTTTCGACACTGATTAGAAGTTTGAAAACTAACTAGTCAAACCTCAAAGTTCGACGTCGAACCTGAGGTTCGACAAGAGTTCGCCGCACCATTAGGAATAGCCCAAAAATAGCCTCATAGCCAACCACGAAATTTTGACGCCAACTAGAAAAAAATGTAGCCCAATTTGGCTATATATAGCCCAATCTGGCAACGCTGCAAACAAGCGGTTTGAGATAGCGGGAGCGCCTGGAACAGGGTTGCCAGGTCGGCCAGGGTCTTTGAGAAAACAACGAGCCAAAAAATTGCCAAAAGTAGCCAAAACGAGTCACATGCACTGGCACCGTTTGAGCTCTCTTCCAGAATGCATCGCACTGGCGGAGCTGGTGGAGTGTTGCGCGGAGAAACTGGCCTCAAACAAACTTGCCAAATGCACCAAGTGTGGAAGACTGATGCTGTCACCATCTGTGTTGTAGAAGGAGTACCAACTTCAAACCGAGACTAGTGTCTTTCTGTTCGACGAGATGGGTGGGAATGCGAGAGTGCATTCGCTGCCAACGTTTATATATAAAAGTTGGTCGCTGCCACTGATCTCTACTATAGAGGGCTGGATGGTGCTTAGTTGCTCTCCGAGCCTGGTGCAAGTGAAGCCACCGGAAGTTCGATGCTTGTCCCGGAAGTCCGGCATGCGCTGGGCTTCCTTGTGCATTCAGTCAATATTTTGGACCATGCTTTTTTGTGTCTTTGATTGGGTTTTAATACTCCCGGTTATGGTATAAATCCCGAGAATGAGGCATTTGAACTTAGGACATATTCACACTTGATCAACTAGAATCTCAAAATGTTTACGTTGAATGGCTTCCCATATTTATCGGGTCTGCATGCGCTCTTACTGCGCAACAAGCAGGCTCCCTTGAGGGAACAAGCGAAAATCCAGCACCCTCGACGCTTTTCAAACCAGCACTCGAAAGGGTTACAAAGTCTGCTAAGCGCCCACTTCCGGGACAAGCCGCTTACTTCCGGTGGCTTCATACCTGTTTGCTCAATGCACCATCCAGCCCCCTCTAGTGGAGATCAGTGGTCGCTGCATCCTGTAGTTTATATATGTGACGACTTCAAGCGACTCGGCTGTCGTAGAGATATTTACAGACGGCGTAAATTTCCGCAACCAGCTAACTACAAAGCAGCTAGTTGCGAACTGATCACGCAGCACAGGAATGTTCCGAGAACATTACGGGAATGTTCAAAAGAACATGGGCAACATTCTTGGAATGTTGAAAATTTACGTAAACTTCTATTACCAATGCTAATTTTGTTTTTTTAGATTTTGTTTTAAAATACGAGTACGAGTTCCGAGCTCCGCGCCACGCTGAGCTTGGCCGTGCACCCTTTCCGGTGTTTGCCCGGGCGGGCTGCGCGGCCATGAATGCCAGGCGCCAGGCCCGCACCGCTGCACCTCGCTGGGTCGCTGCGCCGCCATAGGATGGCTCCAGTACAGTGGTCTAGAGAGTAGGCTCTCGGGATGGCTCGGCTTGACGTGTTTGATATCGTTGTGGCAGTGATGCTGTAAGCGTTTCCTCCTGAAATTTCCCAGCGTGCATAGGCCAGACCAGGTAGGCTAGGCGGCTCTTACGAATTGTTTGTTTCGTGCTTGCCTCTGAATCAATCACAGTACGGTAACTATATAAATTTGAGCACAAAGCGTGTTTTAAAAAAATTCTTTGACTTTCTTTTCAGGAGGAATCTACTGCTGCGCCCCTAGCGGCCACTGGCTGTACCTCCGGCGTTTCCGACATACGCCTTTTTCAGCACAATACACGGGGGATGGAGCAGTGAGCCCACTACCCATCTTTTAGTGCACTGTAGCTCTAATTAGGGTGGGCACAGCTCAAATCCTGGAGAGCGTTTGCAATTTAATGACGGTGCCTGGGGGAGGGGATTGGGAAAGGATGTGCGCCAATGTTGCCTGCACGAGAACAGACACCCGCTCTGTTGCAACTGTTGCCTCATGCACCTTTCTTCCTCTCGCCTCCCATTGCAAGCAACGAACGCCTTGGCGTAGCCTTTCTTGTGGAGAAAGCAACAAACTCAAGCTCGTTGGGAGAAAGCAGGGTTGCCAGACAAGAAGCAGCAACCAAGATGGCGGAAGTTACCATTTTTTACGTTAAACAAATATTTAACCTATCGGAACAAAACTGGTGGCTATAGAAATTAGTAATCATTTATACCTTGCATAAATTATTCAAGCACATTAATGGGCTCTTATGAGCCGAATTAGGAAATAAAACGACCCTTTAACCCGTAGACTCCCAGCAAAATTTAGCAATTCGATGGCGTCCATATCCCATGATCCCGATCTAGCAGTTGCGCTCACCCTCACAAGAGCCTCCCCCCCATACAGAACTCTGGACAACTACCGCCATCTATGAGCAACGGCAGCAGCCTTTGCGACCGTCGCTCATAAATGGCGGCAACTTTCCAAGCCTTTCCACTCTGGCTTGCCGACTTGTGGCCAGCTATTACTTTATTCCCACCATAGTACAGCTTCGATGGTCTTCCTTCTTCACCAGAGTGGAAAAACTGAAAGTTTTTTGTATTTTGTTTGTTACCATTTTTTACGTTACACAAATACTTAACCTATCGGAACAAAACTGGTGGCTATAGAAATTAGTAATCATTTATACCTTGCATAAATTATTCAAGCACATTAATGGGCTCTTATGAGCCGAGTTAGAAAATAAAACGACCCTCTGCCCCGTAGACTCCCAGCAAAATTTAGCAATTCAATGGCGTCCATATCCCATGATCCCCGATCTAACAGTTGTGCTCACCCTCACAAGAGCCTCCCCATAGAGAACTCTGGACAGCTACCGCCATCTATGAGCAACGGCGGCAGCCTTTGCCACCGTCGCTCATAGATGGCGGCAACTTTCCGAGCCTTTCCACTCTGGCTTGCCGACTTGTGGCCGGCTATTACTTCATTCACACCATAGTACAGCTTCGCTGGTCTTCCTTCTTCACCAGAGTGGAAAAACTGAAAGTTTTTTGTATTTTGTTTCAGTCGAGTAGCAGGCTCGACGACATCACCCTCCTGCTGCTGACCGCTAGGTGTTACTCTTATTACGGTGCTTTCTTGTTTCCACATGTTTTACGAGGTTGGCTGAAGTGGCTGAAGCTATAACAAGGTTTCACTTTTCTCCACAGGGCGGCACAAACCGTGATCCGCTGTTCTCAAACAACCTCCTGCCAACTGCTATTTAGATTCTTCAAAACGTTCATGCAAGTGTCATGGCATCACAAATTCAGGCTGGGGTTCAGCATTAAAAAGTAGCCAGAAAGTAGCCAACCTCAATTTTCAGTAGCCATGGACCTCAAAAAGTAGCCAATTTGCCGCAAAGTAGCCAAACCTGGCATGGAGTTTTGCAGCACTGGAACGCTGGATTGTGGACTCTCCATGGATGAAGACAAAGCCGGCAACGAAGGCAAATTATAGTGGCTAGTAAGCTAGTACTAGGTGTGTCGCAAACTTTTGTCGAACCTCAATTTTGACGTCGAACCTTCAAATTTTCACTACAGTTCGAAAAATTTTGACTTATGGGCAGTGTTGCCCCGCCTCTACACAAATATTTCGAAGTTCGGGAAACAAATAATTTAGAAAGTAATTTATTTTATATTTTATAAAATGGTTACCAATGTTTACACCATATAAAAGCGAAAATATGCGCTTTTAATAATTTTGTTAGTTAGTAATGTGAATCGGTGATGCCAATACACGCAACAAATACTACACTTTTCCTCCGCCAGGTGGAGTCGACTGTTTTTTTAATTTCCGCGCATGCGCACAACAATCAAACCTTTGTCGAATATGACGTTGAAAGTTAGAAAAAGTCTAACTTGGTTGAACTCGAACCTTGGCAGGTTCGCGGCATCCAGTTGGAGATGGAATGCATCTCCAACTGGTGTGTTTACTGCCAGTTGGAGATGGAACGTATTTCCAACTGGCGCAAGATGTAGTAGACTCATTCATGGCGCAATTTGGCGCAAATGGGGCAGCGGTTCCATCACTGAGCAGACAAACCAGTGACGAAAACTGGCGCTGCGCGGCAGTTTCCATAGAAGCTTCCACGGACGCTGTGACTTGGGCCTTGCCTGTGCCATGCTGCAAGTCACAGTTTATGCCAGTTGCTACGGAAACTGTCGTGTGGTGCCTGTTTTCATGCTCACCATTGCCACTGCGAGGAATCGGAAGTTTTTTTAGTTACAATTCTGTTTATACGATTATTTCTAGGTCACGTCGGCCTCTGGGTAACATTCTGAGATTGATGTGGATGAGCAAGTGTTTTAATAAAGCAGACATATTTTAAATAGCACTGACATTTATTGAGGGGCCCACTACCAGCAATCTGCCGAGTGATAACACAATTACACGAGGACATTACAGGTGCTCCAGTGTCAGCTGGAAGCCTCCATTATCAACAGTAATAACGTCCTTTCTCAATGATATGTTATCCACCAATGACACAAAACCCGTAGGATATAATCGCCAATGCTCGTCCACTTCGTTGACCCTAGGTCCATCCTACTCATGGCATGCGTCGCTGACAGTGCGCTGGTGTCACATTCAAAGCCTGGCCGACGAATGGTTCTAATGTTACATGCAGGAGGACCAACACCAAAGACACACTCACCACTCAAGAACATCCTTCTTGATATGTAGAGTAGAGAAAGCACTAAAATCACATATTTGTTCTTTCTCATTTTTGTATTAAAGAATTCATGAAACAATTTCTAGGTTCTGGCTGAATAATCCTCGAAATAAAACTTGAAAACACCGATTCAAGCTCCTAAATTCGTCTGCAATGGCTGTTAGATCAGAACCTATCCCCCTCTTATGCTAGATTCTATGCTAGAGAAGTGAAGCTTCCTGCTGAAAACTACATTGACTTGAAAAAAATTATTCTTGAAAATTGTTTCATGGTTTCTTTAGGTCTTTAAATGAGTTATTGCTAAACAGTTGGGTCGACAAGAGGTCAGGCTGAACACACCGTAGGCGTATGTTGTACTTGTCCCGTATAAAATCACCACACTTCCACAGTTAGGTACACAGTATACATTGTGTGTAGAAACGGGCATACTTTGTATGACCTGCAGATCCATTCAATCTCTCAATGATGGCACGCAGAAGGCAACCTTCTTTCCGTCAACACAGACAATCCAGCTCCAACACCCAAAACCATAAAACATAAAAAAATAAAAACTTCCATCAATACAATTTCACGTAACTGGTAAAGGGGCGCTACGAGCCTAGTACGCACTAGCTCGCTCTTCAGCAAACTAAAATGGCACTTTGTGGTGAGATCACTGTATCGGAAAAACCAACGAAGGAATAAAAGCCCCTGTAAAGATCTTCCAAAGAATGTGAAGCAAGTTCCTGAATTGGCCGTTTGATGGAGAAAAACCCGATGTCACGCAGTTGTTCCTAAACAATGCACTTGTATACGAAAAACAACTCACAGAAGGTTGTTCGGTATGTCATACATACCGAACAACCCCACGAGCAAACTCACCCTAAATGATGCGAGGGGCTGTCTGATGAAGACCTCCGGTTAATTGACAAGGGAAAAGCGACTCAAACTTTCCTGGAGGGAGGAAGTTATGTTTTCCCAAAGATTTGGGGTTGTTCAGTATCCAATTTTGGTGTCAGATGAAAGATTAGGGTGTACCAGAGTTTACATTGAAAAAAAAAAAAGGAGGACAGGGATGTAGGACTTCCCAACGTCCAGATAATGTGCGCATCATTCGAATACTTGGAAAATGTCCCTGCACCTTTAAAAGGAAACAAAATTGGGGTTGTGGTTCCCAAAGAAGTAACCTCGCAGACAATTTAGTGAGCTGTATTCCAGGCAAACACAAAATAAAACTGTAGTTGAAGGCTTCTTCTGGCAAAGCTTGGGAGTTACTTCTTTGAGGATCGCTCGAACTAAGAGTTTTTCGGTTTTCCCAAATTTTATAAAACCGGTTCAAGGGTTAATTTTTGGGGTTTTTCGCTATATATAGCGAAAACACGAAACCATAGGAATTCTCCCTTCCAAATCCTGAATTATGAACATGGGGAGGGTGGCACAACATACATCGGATAATACAATACTACAATTGCATGTACTATGTACTGCTGCCAGAAGAAAAAATCAGACAACACAAACTGCCAAGAACAATTTACACTGTCTTTGATCAGCCCCTTGGGCAGTAAGAGCGTGTATTGTTTGGATTACCAGCTAGCTCAGTCTTTCTGCTTTTGTTAGGTTTTACTTCAAACCTACCTGCTCACTCCAGTAAGGATATTTCGTGAGACATGCACTACAAAAGGACACCATCACATAAAACTGCACTCCCCTCTGCTAAAGCGCAAAGTATGCGACATATACCTCTTACCACACCCTGTGATACATATTTAGAACTCAGTTACAAATAGGTTCAAGAAGCTGACAACTGCTTACAAATATAATGCTCACATTGATCAACACTGGTATCAGACACATGGGAAAAAAAAAACATGTTCCATGAAAAAAAGAAAAAAAGAATGAGCAACCTTTTACTTTGAATGTTCACACCTATTACAACACAGTTACACGATACATTTTACAATGCGCTCAATGGTATAAAAAGGGAAATAAAAAAAGTGGTAACAACAGAAAAACATAAACACTACTTCTTAAGATAAAAAAGCAAATAAAAACTCACTCTAAAAGTTCAGACTTCTGTTCAGTTTGTACCAACAGGCAATCAAATCAAGCCAAAAAACCTGCTCATCGCTTTTGCAATGTCAGATATCTAAAAAAGCTGCAGGTGTGAAAGTAACTGAACAAGCTATGCAGTTCAGACAGAAGACAATGATGAACAATGACTGAGAATGATGTTTGATCAAAGCTAACATTGCAAATTAAACGTTTGAAGTAAACCTCAGTCTTGCAAAGAGCTACTTCATTACTATGGTGGATTTCCAGGACATGCCAAATTTTGCAAAGTGTACATTCTGCTTCGCAAAATCGATTTCTTGCCTCCATTTCTTTCGAGTAAACATTAATGCATAAATAAAAAAAACCAAAGGAGTGGCTGGCACATAGAACAACAAAGTGTGTGTTTATAAACTTCTATTGTTACCCTATTCATTGGTAAAGGCTGTCCCATGTTCTCAACACCATAAACTGAATTGTCTTTAACATTCTGATGAATGAACAAAACATAATTGTCAGAACTGTCTCATCCTGGCTATCGTATGTATAAATATTGCTCCTACACTGCAAGACAGCACAAATGAGCATTTACATTTTTTGTTTTCCCTTACACACTAAGTTTTACCACTTATAAGTTGATGTCATAGATAAGTGCATTCCATTCTACCCCTAGTTTTGATGGCAGCTTTTCAAACTTGCAAGAAAAATCAGAAAAACTAGCAACCGCATAATTGGGCTAGCTGTGTGACATCCTGCACGGTTGATAAGGTAAACAAGATCTATCTCAACCATACTTACCAGTCAAGCTGAGTGTCATACGGACCAGAGCAGTTGATCTAGTGGTACCGCATGAGATGAACTAGCCAATCCCGGTTGTGTGTGTATGCTTCATTAGAAGCAAAGGAATCCGATGCTCTTTAGAGTATTCAGCCCTTGATTTGTATCTTCGGTCAGTCTGAGGAACTTGAAACACATTCGAAAAGCTAAAGGCTCTGCACAAGATCCATTACAGTCCTGAGGCTTAGGAAGGTAACTCCATAAGGTATTTAACACTATTGTGCCACTGTGGATAATACTTACTACCCAAAAATTCTGTTGCTAGAGGAAGTTAGCAAAAATCAGGCAAATAAAATGTTTCTGTATCTCTCTTCTTATCAAGCCTACTGGTCAAGCCTTCGTGGGCACTATGAGAAAGATAACAAGATTATTATTATTATTATACCCGATTCGGTTCACCAAATCCTTGAAAGTCGATTTGGTATATGTCCCCCTTTTAAACAGAGAAACAAAAACAAAACACAGGGCTGCCTTGATGTCGTTAAAATCATGCAGTGCATGTTCGCCTGCTCTCACTGGTACTGCATTCCATGTATGCTGCAAGTAGCACTGTTTGGTCTCCTGCCCGCAATATAGATCACTGACATTGCAAAACCGATACAGAGAAAAAAACCTCAAAAGGAGTTCATAACAATAAAAAAAAAGGCAAAACCAAGAGCAAACAAACTCAGCGTAACAAATAACATTGGTTGCGTAATGGTAATTTGAACGTGAATATGAACAATTTGACGGCGCACCGTCGTATGGAATGGCTGACAACGATGAGGATGGCGGTCAATGTGTACAGTGATCGGCACACAAGACTCCTCATCAGTTTGGAAGAAACCTGACCTAAGTACAATGGCAGCTATGAACACAAGACCATGAGTGCACGGGGGCAAGAAAACCCGCACGGGCATGACAAAATATAAATACACACAAAGAGCAGACTCGCACGTGTCGCCCTTATCCCTGAATTAAGAATGAAGATCAACAAAATGCACCTTACACTGCATATAAATTCAGCTTGACACACCAACAGGAAAGATATGGCTAGGTGATTTCCAGGCAAGCGTAACACACACAACACACAATCTAGGCTCAGGGAGTGTGACTTTCACCCACACTTTTTGAAGCGGAAACAGCAAGATTCGCAGCTAAAATGTGGCACCACTGAAATAACGGGAGAAACATCTTATACCTGGGACAGCATTGGCTTGGGAATGGGCGGTGCATCACACAATGTGTTGTTACGAACAGGCTTATTTCACTGGTCACTCTGCCATGCTCCACAAGGGGCATGGAATATATTAAGAGTACCGTGGTGTTTTGAGCAGATGGCAGGCATACAATTTATAAATTGCCGAGTAACCTTACCTACACGTTCCAAAGACTGCGGTATAGTAAAGGAAAACGTCCAACATTACCCGGAAGACCCACACCCTACTTCCGAGTGTTTTTCCAACATTTGGAGAGCTTTACCCGACTTCCACGTCACAGAAGTGCAGCAGTGTGGCAGGAAAAGTCTGGAAGGGGACCTAGCCTTTCCTTTAAAATGTAAACAACAGCTTGTACTGGGGAGGAGGAAAGTAGAAAGCCATTTACGCACAAAGGAAAAGTGGAAGGTACAACCGCCAACAATCCTTTCCGCAGCGGTGCGGTGACTACATTGGTCTTTCTGAGCAGTGCACAAAACAGCTGATGCAAAACGTGCATTCGAACAGTTCTAGCCAAGCGTGAGAAGCGCAAGTTTGGTAGCCAGAAAAGAGACGACGGCAGCATTGCACACTGGTGGGGTGGGGAAGTCCGTGGGTACCAACTGACTGTGTCACCCAGCTAAATGATGACAACGAAGGGGTGACACAAAAGAAGTGAAAGTTTGAGAGCAGACGACTCGAGATACCTCAGCAACAGAGGACATCACCAACATCTCCCAGTCAACGAGGCTGCAGTGCTGGCTACGTCCCTTATAGTCCCTGAAAGGATAAGAATGGCAGGGCGTCGCCAAAGGTGGGAAGCATGCGCTGGAAGCGAGACAACTGAAGAACCTCCCTGCCATTCTCACTCTATCGGTGACTGTACTAGGGGCCAGTGCGGCGTACGGATTGGACAAGGGTGCTGCGGCGGCATTCGGGTGGGACTCTCGTTCAAACAACGACGAAGCACCCGCGTCCAATCTGTGTTCCGTGAGGACCTTCAGTACGTGATGCAGAAATCTCGACGCTACTGCCTTTCTGTCTGAGAAGTGTGGACAGCCCGCTCGCCCCTCCTCGCCGTGCGACGTGAACGTCCGGCCGATGACGCTCTGTCGAACGCTTCGGTCCGACTACGTCCTCCTGTTCCTCTTTGTGTCCTGTGGTTTCGCCGCCGTCCCCTGCGGCCTTTTCTGCTGCAGGAGCATTTCGAGGTTCTCCTGAGCACTCTTCAGGTCTGGGTTCAGTTGGAGGGCCCTTCGGTATGACTCCTCTGCCTTGTCAAACTTCTTCCAGCGGTGGTATAGCACACCTAGGAACAAAGGGCAAGCTCTGAGCCGCGGGCTTTCAAACTTGGTTCCCAGAAAGTTCCTTGGACTGCCCTCGTTAGTCTATTGGATTACCCTCGGGGGTTATTCGAGCCTAAACCCTCTCTCAAGCGCCCATACCTTTAGCGAGGCCCTTTTAGTTTGAACGCAAATTATGCACGCGCATTGATGGATGACTATGAGCCATCCACTTCCACCTCGCTCCCCAGCATCAGTAATGCCGTGGAATCTTTTTGATACAATTATCGTGGGAACTTAAAAATAATACATGTTACCCCCAAAAAAAGCTGCATCAGTAAAAAAACCTATCAGTATAGTCTCGAATCATGCACAATGTGAATTGAGATTACAAGACTTAAAAGTAACTCGCTTCTGTAACCACATGATCTAATTCTAGGCATCATAATAACCATATCAAAATGCACAGCTTCTGAAGACACCTTCCAAAAACGAAGACATTTTATACCATAAAGTGTTTTACATATGTGGGATTGTATCAATGAGATTCCACTCTATTGATGACAAAGTTTCTAAGCTTTGGAGCTGCTTTATTGCAAGACTGTCTAGAGGATTGGGGAAGGGGCTCCTTTGGCTTTCATGCAAAGCACAGTAGAAACTCAACGACATGTTCCCCATTTATATGTTTCTCCTCGGTTACATTGGCAGTTGCCGGTCTTGTTTGAACTTCTTATAGTTTGTTGCATTGGATTTTATGGGCCTTCCCAGTTGTTATGTTAAGAATATGGTAACACATCTGCCAAAACACTAATTTAAATGAATGTTGACCTTGCTCGCCCACAATAACAGCTGGATGAATGAATTTCGCATTGCCCTTTAAATCGGGTGGCAGCTTGTGCCCCCTGTGACATCTGGGAGAAGCTAACGGGAAAGGACTCTTCAGACATCCAAGTGATGTTGCTCTATGTGCGAGCGACCAGAGACTTTTGCCTCAGCTCTGTGGGGATGTTTTTTCTACCTCTTCATCAGTTTCGTTTTGCCTGCACAAAGTGAATGGAACGTTTTCGTTTTTGTATGGTTTCGCTGCTTTCGTCGAGATTTTGAGGTTTTGCCATCACACACGGTAGGTTGCATCTCTTTCGACTACACATCTGCCAGCTGCAGACCACGAATGGAAACCCTAATGGCAGAGGACGGAAGAGTGCATGTTCTCTTCTGCCTCACCTCCTACGTACTCTTCCACCATATGTGCAAATGCACTCGCTTCCTTGTGGTGACATTTCAGACCTGCTTTACCTGTGTACAGTGTTGGTGCAGCATCTTATTCACAATCGGAGGGGGACCCCAGCTGGAAACCGGGAGTTTCCACGCCCTCTTGGTGCTTTTTTTATACTGGTGAATTTTCTTACGACGTTTTTGCTTTACAAAAGTGCGACACAGAAATGTGCGTTACAGGAATTTACATTGCAAAAACCTGAATCTGTGTCACAGGAATTTGCATTACAGGACATCGTTAAGAGCCAGTCCTATAACACATTCTGCACTAAACGAAATTGAGTACCTATTGTCTTGACACCAGAATTCAACGTTTCGAGCAAAAATAAATAATATTTTATTGGGTGTCAACATCCCTATAAACATTGCCCCACCAGTAGAAGGTGCCAAGATAGACAGCAGTAAAGTAAGGGAGGGAAACAAAGGAAAGTTATATAGGTCCATTTCTAAACAACTGTGCAAACTTCAGAATCTGGGTCACCCCATAACAATGGCAATTCCACTAATCCACTGGTTTTCAAATTGGGTTCCCAACAACCCAGATGTTCCCAGGAATGAAGTCACTGGATGCTGGGAAAGTAGAGCCAACCTCCCTGTATGGTCGCCATTTTGGTCCATAGAATGAGCAGTTTCTCCTCGACTTCTCCATTCCTAGTGAGCCAATCCGAACTCACGGTGACAGGTTGCTTTATAAAGACATTTCTAGTGTATACCGAGATTTTGATATCCACAAACCGACGAAACAAGTGCACATCTTGGCACTACCACCACATGCAGCGTCAGCGCATGTGGTGGCGGTATTGGAATTTCCTGTCTTGAATTAAGCGAGAGCAATATCATTGTAAGAGGTCTGTGGAGATAGGCATGATTGATAAGTTGACTGCATACTAAGCACCGAAGACGCTTATATTGGCAAGGAACGCTTTCATTTTGATGATGCTCCATAGCGATCTTGGCACGACTCGTTCAGAACGACCCTTTCGAAGCTTCAAAGATTGAAGAAGGACCGAAATGGCGATTGCCATGACAACAGAGAACAATCAGCCAATTGCTTTGCAAGGTTTTGGTCGTTTGTATGTTAGCATCTGTTTGCGTCTTGCTAGTAGGCAGGGAAGGCAGTGGCGCTAGTTTCCCAAGACTCGGTGACTTTACCCTCAACTACCTCCACAGGTTCCTTAAGCTGCCAGATTTCCTCAACCATCGATGCTCCTAAGTAAAGTGTCCTTTGGGTGAAGAACCATTTTAGAAGATCTGGGCCAACCATTGATGCATGACATATACGCCAAGCAGCCCCTAGTATGTGCATGTATGTTTACAAGGCATCTAGGCTTCTGTACTGTTTTACTGCATAAATGCTAGGACCGGAAGGTGCTCCTTGAATTTCAGCCAAGTCAGATAAGGCTACCTAGAGACAGAAATCTTCAAGAACTCCTGCAATAATCTTCCGGTGTTAAAGCAACTCTGAGGAGGTTCCCGAGATCGCCTAAATATGACAATAACTCACTCTGCTGGCTTTGAACATCATAGAAATCTCCAAATCATGACGATATGCGGCCGATTTCTCTATTAAAAAGCAATCAACGATTGCAACACATTGAGGTCATCTCAGGCGATGGGACGAGCATGTTCCAAAACCAGGGGCCATTGCCAGCCCATAGCAAGCGAAGGATCCTCGTGTCTCTGACCGGTGGACCCGCGGAGTGATTTCTCAAATGTGCAAGACTCGTCACCCATAAAGTTCCTTGATTAACGCTTTGCTAAGCAGCAACAGCTATTGATGTGCTGACGTGCTCTCTTATTGGTTCGTACCCGTGTTACGTTTTTGGTTAGGAAGAACATGGCAGATTTGACTCGACTTAGGAATCTGAAGCCGCTGGGATGCTGCAGAAGCGGATGTGCTTAAATGAAACTGAATGGAAGAAAGATGTAAACGTTTCTTCATCAATATTTCCATTTGATGCTTCTAAACCTAAATAACTTGCAAGCACTGTACATGCTTCTGCCAGATAATAAAGAAAAGAAAGCATTTGCATTGACTCCTTCTCTTGTACTATTCCTTTGGAAGCAAAACCAGACTGCTGGAAAACATAATTTAAAGGGACAATGAAGACGATTTTATTTAATTCTTTTAAATGGTGTTTTTATGCTTCTTGGGAACATAGCATGCTGCCCAATTTTTTGTAGCCATTTGTGACGCGTATTTCTGTGCCTACGAAAGAAGTAAAGAAACCGAAACTGAACAATTTCCATTCTCGTTTCTGGGCCTCCAAAAACGGAGGTGACGTCAAGTGTGAATAGTCGGTATCACAGTGGTCGGTGTCGGTAGTATTTAGGAGATCGAGATTCTGGTTACCGCGGTGGGTTATAGCAGTGCGGTGGTGCGGTGGCGCGGTCGTTTCGTCGAATCTGTCAACATGGACGGCAATGCCGCTCTCGCGAGCGAGTTCGAGCTTCCGTTCAGTAACACAACACATCCGGCGTTGCTTGAATGCTGCTCCTCCAAAGCTTAGGAAACTTGCATACGAAACCTTCATTCGACCAAAATTGGAATATGCATCTACAATATGGAATCCGCACCAAAATTACTTAATCACCCGACTAGAAGCAATTCAAAATTGAGCAACCCGCTACATTTTATCAAACTATGACTATAAAAACAGTGTCTCTGCCATGAAAACGAGCCTAAATTTACTAACTCTGGAGGTACGCCGCAAGGTTGCACGTCTTTGCTTACTCCATAAACTTTACCACTACCATCCCACTGCTCGAAGCTCATTCCTGCGCACTCCCGCACGGTCATCTCGTCGGCTCAATAACTCTTACAATTTTCAACATATATCGGGTTCCAGTAATGCCTTTAACAAATCATTTCTCCCACTAACAATTGTGGACTGGAACAGTCTTCCAGAATCGCTCATTACAATAACTGACCCTGTGGTTTTCAAAAGCTCCATCATGTCGTATTTTTCCACACCAAGTTAAGTTTTTTAGCTACGTTGCATGAGAGTGCGTTGTTATGCAATTTTAGCTACGTTGCATGAGTGTGCGTTGTTATGTAATTTTTATGTTGTTGTTTTTTTCATTTCTTGTATAATTTCTTGTGTTGCCCCCTCCTTATGTAATGTCCTCGACAGAGGACCCTTAGGATTAATAAATGAAATGAAATGGAATGATGAAACAAAAGGAACGGGAGAATGTGTGTGGCGGCCTCCGTCGTCACCCGAGGGAGACCGCCCAGCTGGTAACGAGCGGCCCGCATGCCGAACTGCCCATAGTTGCTCGTTGGCCGTTTCGCGTCCAGCGTAGCAAAGAAAAAAACATTTATGCTGCTTTATTTACGGTTTAGTAATCCTTTCCGGTCCGATTTATGCTTTTCATGGTTACTGAAGCGAAAATTAGAACAGTATTCCTAAAAACCGAGAACGAAAACATGACCGAGGGCGCGTTTCTCGTTTCGACCAATCGCTCAGGCGTCTCTTGTGACGTCGCGCTTCTTGGCATCGCATCGGTCACGTGAGCTCCGCTTCTCCTGGCTTCTCCCGCAACTCTCGGGGTGTCGCTCCAGTCGATTCCGGTACGATTATTACCGCGACTGTTTAATTGATTTGCACGGCACACAAGCGCCGGTTTCGGCTGCAATTTGGGCAACGTGGCCCGAGACGTGCTTGGAACCCAGTTCAATAGCCAAAAAGATGTCCGAAATTGCCTTCATTGTCCCTTTAAGGAAAGAAAAAGTTGAATGTCAAAGGGTTAAACAACTATGTATTCGCACACCCCTAGATATTTTGATTGCTGCTCGAGCGATGTTGCGACCACACCCGCAAACGAAAAGATCAAAATCACGCCTATTGCACCATGTGAAACGGGCCATAAAAAAAAAAAAGGAGAAATGCTCGTTCTTGACTGCAAACGACTCAACATTGCCACGTGCAAGGCCGAGAAAGCAACACTAGGCAACGGACTTCTAGAAGGTTCTCATTTATTTTTGGTGCAAACGTAACTTCGATTATTTATCCCTGCTTTCTTGTTCTAGAAAGTGTGTGTTCATTCTCGCCTCGAGCTCGAGCCTTATTTGCCGAATCTTTGAGATAGTGACTCTCGCTAGATGAGGGTGCCGCGACCTTGTCGAGTCAGTTTCGTTTCAGCGTTCGATCCTGCTGTTTCGCCGACTTCCGATGCTTGTGACGCTCTGCTGTTATTTTCTGTTTCCTTTTTATTTTTGGCACAAGTTTGCCCCATTGAACGTTTCGTTTCCTCAGTTATTTTTTGTTTCATTACCTCTTCATTCGTGACATTATGGTGAAGGTGCGGGGTAATGGCTTGCTGAGGTCGACAGCGCGCGCTCGCTGTTATTGGCTTCAGTCCCAAAACCATCAATGGTTAACGGGGGATAGCGGACAAGGCCCCCGAAAATTTCAGCCTTCATGCCACGCATGAGGACGCGAAGCTTTTTCTCCCTCAGCTGCCTCCGGATCGGCTCGGGCACATAGGCGAATGACATCTTCAACAAAGCTGGTTACGCTTCGTTGGGGCCTTGCACCCTTGTTTGGAGAAGGTCCTCCGCTCGCTGCCAACAGTCGTGGTTGAGGAACGTTCTCTCCAACTCGGCGGCGCAGGAATCCCACGTAGTGAAGGACGCTTCGTGGTTTTCAAACCAGTGCCTCGCAGTTCCTTAAAGCGAGAAGTAGAGATTGTGGAGGCATTGCTCAGTCGTCCATCCGTTGTGGCAGGCTACACGTTCATAGTGTTGCAGCTAGTCTTCAATGTCCCCATGGACCTCCTCGTGGAAAGGCGTCAGAGTCCGGGGTCTGCGACGACTGGTTGTCCATCGTCGTTCTCCTTGACTGCTTGGTCTTGGGTGGCAAGAGTCCTAAATCCGGGGTAGGCCTAGGTTGCAATCACTTGATTGGATCTCGGTCTGGTCTTCGTTGGGTCCTCGGTGAATTAAACTATGAGGTGCTTCTCGACGGAACTCGACCACCAAGATGACGCCAACCGCGACCCGAAGTAGTCTATGTCGTGCGCCTCAGGCCGTATTACAAACGATAGAACTTTGGACTCTCGTCAAACTGTGAAATGTGGTTTGCGATTCTGCTGACCTTTCGTTGTGAATTTGTGTTTTCAGCTTGTGTTGCATCAGGACGATGCGCTTTTAAAGCGGGGGATAATGCCGTGCGCAGGGCCGAGAAAGCAACGCTCGGTCACAGGCTTCTAGAAGGTTCTCGTTTATTGTTGCTGAAGACGCAACTTCTATCACTTATTCCAGCTTTCTTGTTCTAGAAAGTGCGTGTTCATTCTCACCCCGAGCTCGAGCGCTCTTTGCCAAATCGTCGAGATAGTGACGCACTCTAGATAAGAGGCCACCGCGAATTTGTTGAGTCAGTTTTGCCTCAGCGTTCAATCCCGTTGTTTCGCCGCCATCACCGCTTGCGACGCTAGCCCTTTTTTTCTATTTTGATTTTTGGGCACAAGTTCGCCCCATTGAACGTTTAGTTTCCTCAGTTATTCTTTGTTTCATTACCTCTTCATTTGTGACAATATGCGTAATAAATTTATTTCGAAAAATATTTTTCAATTATTAAATTTAAAAATAATGTCACTTTAGGTTTCAATCCCCTCTCCCCCTGTCATTTGAGTAAAAGCTGGTAGACGACGGAGTTAGCAATGAATATAACATTAGGCACCATCTCCTGGCAGGCACAGCGAGAAGACGACGCGCCCTTTTGTCTGCTAGCAGCGCCTATCGGGAGATGGCGCCACAAGTCACGTTAATCGCTAACTCGGTTATCTGCAAACACGTTGGCCATTGATTTTTCCAAGTGTGCCGTGTAACCTTTTACAGCAAGAGAACTATGCCTAGAAATTTCACAAGGTACAACCTATCAGCTAAAAGCACATTCAGTCAAGGTTAGAGCCTACTACCGTAAAATACCAAGGAAGCGCCCCCTCACTTTCACCAAAAACTGGGTTAATATACCTAGACATAAGCGCTTGTCTGGTCAAATCGATAAAAACCAAGATGGCCAATAAAGAGCTTTGAAGGCAGGGTGAACGGAATCGGAGAAAGCACGTTTATTTTCACAGAATATCCCCGTCATCGCTGCTGGTGGTCTCGTGGCCGCTGCAACGGAGGCGAATATTTTTGCCCATGCTAGGGCTTAACATATAATTTGCAGAATTCCAAAGTTTGGAAAATTTTAATAGTGGTTGCTCGTACGAAGCGGGCGCTTCCATGGTACTTTACAGGATGTGCAGGAGGCTATCTTTCCAGCTCGTTTTACACTATGGGAAACACTGTGGTCACCCTCTATGTGCGAACCAATCTTAAAACGGGCTCATTTCAAGCCACAGAAAGAACAGTCAAGCAGGTCTCCCGACCAACGCAAAAAAAAAGTCTGGCTGACATCCCCCCCGTCCGGGCTCACCGAGGTTGGTGTGGTAGCTGGGGTTGTCTGGGCTGAGGGCCAGGGCCCTGAGGAAGTGGTGCTCTGAGCGGCGGTGCTTTCCTGCCTTGCCCAGGGTGTTGGCCAGGTTGAAGTGCAGCGAGGGCTCCTGCCCCAGCTGGGCCAGCCCCTGCAGGGCGGCCCTCTCAGCTTCGGCCAGCAGGCCCCGCTGGTCCAGCATGATCACCAGGTTGTTCCAGGACGACAGGTGGCTCGGACGCTGACGGGTGGCGTTGCGCCACGCCCGGTATGCCTCCTCGTACCGGCCCTGCTTCAGGTACTGCCACGGGGAACGACAAGTGCGTCGGTTGACTGCTAGCTCCGGTTCTACTGTCGTTCGTTGCGAGAACGGTGGCGGCCATACTACACCAAACTAAATACAGAGTGTTTGAAAAAAAAAAAAAAAAAAAAAAAAAAGACCAAGTTTTTCTTATTTGGAAAGTAAAGTATGCATTGCCAAATGCTCAAACTCGAATCCTAGAAATTCAGGGAATCCCCGAGTGCTCCGAGTGGGTTCCTCAAGTTCCCAAATTTCTTCGACCGTCCCCGTCCCTATTGAAGTGTTCTTCCAGTTTAAGCACTATTTTAGTTGATCTGAGTCACTCATTGATACATAGCTAGAGACAAACACTTGTACCAGGCGCATTATTGTTTGCAAGGTCTGCAAGCTACTACACAGCTGTATTGCATCAGTGCCCAGACCTGGAAAGCTTCCTCGATTGCCATTCAAGGAAGGTAGGGGTTCCCGCAAAATCTAGGAGGTTGAAAATCCCTGACCTAAAGTAATGATTTTACAGCTGCTAAAAGCAGCGAGTGTATGCGCCACCCCAAAATCAAGCTTCACAAACACAGTTCGTTTCAGCAGAGCTACCTAGCGTGTCACCCGTGGGGGCTTTGAGAACAAAAGCAATGCGCTGACAGTACCATCTTCACTTGCTGACTAATGCCCAGCGCAAAACAACGTGATCTCGACAACTGCATTGGGCAACAACCGCACTGATAATGAGCGATTTTGAAGAATGAATCCTCGTATTGTTTGCACTATATAGAATATTAATTTTAAAAGTGAAATTTCATAATCATTGATTTGCCTCAACATTCGCTGAACACATTAGTTGACACACCTGAACTAATACCCCAAATTACGGGTCACAATATTTTTTTTTTTACAATGTCAGTGAAATTTTGAATTCGGTCCGAGGCTCCGAAAGGCTCCACTGGCAACACTGAAAATGCTGTTTTTTGCGGCCATATGGGGACAGTACGGCTTATTCCTGACTGGTTACAAGAAGTTTGATGTGTCCAATAGTGGAAAATTAATGCTGTTTAAACTTAAACCAGCCAAACAAAACAAAAAATTCACGAAATATCATTTTTAGATTGCCTGCTTGAATCGCAAGTTATACGACATGTGACGTCGCCCCACTATAGAGCACGGGAAAAGTGTAATCTTGGTTTTGGCATAATCTTCATTTGTCATTTTCTCATTAGCTGGTAGTATTTTGACGAGAAATAATATGGAGCAGGCCGCGAAGAGCAAAGCCTGGGTATTCCGAAACATGTTTACTGTAATATCCAGAGAGATGCCCTGCCACCGAAAGATAACCCACCCCTACTTTTGGCAAGATTTGCTATTTTTTTTTAAACACCGAGACACCAATGGTGACCTTGGCAGAAATGTTGTTACTTAGCCAAGACGGCAAATAAGTGAACATTACTGACTGGGAAGGACAATCATCTTTGGTTGACCTCCCCTCCCTGTAATCACAAGTTTTGCAGGTCACAAAACCTAAAACAAAAATTTTTCAACCTTTTTATTTTTTAAGGCACACCGAAAGTCAATTTACTTCTCATTTTCACCTGATTTGCATTCAATTTCAGGTTGGCTATCTCTCAAGAGATCATAAATTGGGTAGCTCAAAAGACCGCCATTATACATGGAAAAGATAGTGCTTATCACTACAGTCAAACTTGGATATATTGAATTCAAAGGGGATCGTAAAATAGTTAGATATATCAATAATTTGATATATAAAAATATGTTAACTTAAGCTCCAGTCGAAATTTCCGCGCATCTCAACTAATACCGAAGGCCGTGACAAATGGGACCTTACCAAAAAGTACTTCTAAGAGCCGCTAAATACAGCAGAGCGTAGTTGGTGAAGATCGCACGCGGTAGTGTTTGCAATCGTTTATGCACGTGCACCTGGCCACGATCTCCACACAGCACCAACGACAAAACACGAAAATAATTTTAAAAATAATGAAAGAACGGAAAAAACGAGGTGCATAAAACAAAAACTTTAAATGCATAAAACAAAATTAAGCAAGCAATAAAAAAGAAAGCTCACAAAATCCAGGCAGCAGCAAAAAAAAAAAAAAAAAAGGGCAAAGCAATAACGGCAAAAGAAAAAGGTAAACAAAGATAAGGCGCTCAACCGCTGTTGTCAACACACTAAACTTGACGAAGACTTTTTTTTTTTTTTTTTGCTTATTTTCTTTTTTGGGCTCAGGAGCCGCGCAGTGACAGCAGTGTTCGGGAAAAGAGTGCACGCTGCCGTTCTAACAGCAGGCACCCCCTGCCCTTCCTACGTGCATGCGTTCCCCTCCCCTTGCTTTTGCCATCCTCCATGTTTGTTTTTCTTGCTTTGTTTTTTTATGGTTGCCTTTCTTTTTCTTACAACTGCTCTTTCGCTGCGTACCCCAAGCGTGTATGCTGGCTTGGCGGTCTGCCAGCCCCACAACGCGAGCTATGTGCTCGCCGCCGGCACAATTTGACCGCGGAAAAAGCGATGGGCGACAAAGCTTTGTTTGCTATATCGAGTGTCCTTGCTATGGGCGTCATGCGATTTTCAAGGGGATGTTTGGACTGTTCGATATTGAGGAGTTTCAGCGACGGTGTCACCGCCCTGGCGGCCGGTCGCTGAATGAGAACGAGGGGTATAAATTCGCTGGGCGTTGGCTTTGTGTAAATGCGTTGGTCGCGAACGTAGGCTTATAAACTTCGACAGCAAGAATATTACGCGGCTCTAGTGTTCCGGTACGAGCAACGGAGATCACACGAACTGCTACGACTAGCTACGACCACCCGCCGCAGCGATGCAGGCGTCGAAGGAGCGCAACTTGTGTACTACGCAGTCAGTCGCCGTCGCCCGACGCCGGTCGTTTGGCATTTAGGGCTTTCCGACCCGGGTTCTTCGCTTGTACTTGGAACCGAGTATTATTCCCTGTGCTTGTGTGTGTGCTCAGTGGCTGGATATGGACCTCATAGAGCAGAGTTCTTCAGACTCGACAGCGACTCAAAGTTGACGGCGGAGGGGCTTGCAGCAACGCTTTCGGTTGGTGCATGGCAGAGCCGTATATGGTGCATGGGTGCGACGACTACACGGATAAATTTTAAGATTGCTGCTAGCAAGGTGGGCCATAGTCGCTTTATGTTGACACGATTTTAAGTGTAAGTACTCCGTGCAAAGGCGCATCTATCGCGTTTCTAATCCACCTTTGTTTTTAGCACGCACGAGCGATTGAAAATGCTTCTGTACCGATCACGGGGTGAATGTCTTCGGCCTTACATTGCGGAACGCCCAATAAAAAGTCATATTCGTTCAGCGAGAAAACTTTCCTTTCGAGTGACCTTCTTTGATTGATAATTTCGCCCGTACTTGAGTGCTTTAATCAACACGATCGATTAAGTTTGCTTCCCTAGTTAGGACATTTTAGTGCCACATGCGGCACTAATGCTTGGCACAATGTACGCTACTGGTGGTATTGTGAATTGGTTTACTTCCAAAGCTAACAGTGTGACAGGTGGGACCATTCAATTTGCTAAAAATGTGATGATATGGGAATGTCGTTGCATAACTAGCGTTTTACGCTTAAGATTGATAAGAAACATGCTCATGTGATGATGCATGTCTACAGCATAAGCTTTGCATATTCAGAATGGATGTGCTACAGGCTACAGGCTCAAGACTTTGATGGACCAAATTGGTGATTACTCGGCAATAAATATTGTTGTGGAAAACTGCCCATTGACTCGGTGAGTTTTGATCGTGACCATTGGTGTGCTGTTGGCAAATTAGGTAATGGCACACCTTTTCCCTGACCATCTGGCTTCAAGGGACATTGCATCTAGATGTGCTTAAATATCTTTATTTCAAGGTTGAGTGGACCCCTCTGCATCATTACAGAAAGGCACTCTCAAGCCACAACAAACAGCAGTGAATATACAATGCATAATAACGGGCACCAGTGTCCAGGCAAAAAGTCCGCAGAAGCCAATTTGAGCCTAAAAATGTTTTTGTTTTGTTTAGATAGTTTGCATTTGGTGTATAATTCAATGGGCCCGATTTCCGCGCCCAGTGCATAGTCCGCCAAGCTGGTGCGTTGCGTCTTCGTGCTTTTTTTCCTGGGTGGCATTTTCTTCAGACGTTCTTCGGCGAACGCTATTGAGCCTGAAGAACTGTTCTTGAGGCCCATATCCAGCCACTGAGCACACACAAGCACAGAAAATAACACTCGGTGCCAAGTACAAACGAAGCACCTGGGCGGAAAGCCGTGAATGCCAAACGAGCAGTGTCCGGTGACGGCGACTGACTGCGTTGCGCCCCTTCGATGCCTGCATCGCTGCGGTGGGTGGTCGTAGCTAGTCGTAGCGAGATGATCTTCACTTCAAGCAAGAAATCTTGCCATACCATAGTCAAGATATGTGGGCAAGTGTTCGACGACATGGGCTCTCTCACGTTGGTGCAGTTGTCATCAAGAAAGGTTTCATATCAACAATGTTGCGTGTTTCAGGCTGAAACTATGACGCATACTTGTCTAAACCTAAATTTATCGGTCTGCGGCTACAAACATTTTCGTTGACGTTGCTTAGATCACGTAACCATTCGGGCCTCGAATCAAATGGTGTTGCGAACTTTTCGGTTGTGTATGAAAACCTATTTGCCCTAATAAAAGACATTTTGAAAAGGACACATGTCTTCTGCTGATACATATCTTCCAATTTACAATGCAGAAGCAAACAGAAAATCAACTGCATACATCTACCACTTAGTATAAGCACCTTTTGCAATTCATTCTTGAGCACACTCAAATATCAGCTTAAGTTGCTCTTGTTTTAGAAGTTTTGCCCTGTTCTGTTAAAAGAAAACAGTTAAAAAGCTTTACCTTCGTTCTCCTCGCATTTAATAGATTTGTATGTCAGCAGATACCACCGTGGCACATACAACTCGAATGACCGATGAGACTATTGCTATTACAATAAAGATTTCCACAAGAGCCAAAACGAGGCTTGTAAGGGGTGCACAAGCACATCGAAATGAGATTGGCGCTTCCGGGGCTTGTTTACATTATGCGTAAAAACAGGACCATCGGCGACCAGCTGATCGCAATATAACACCAAGGATACCAATGTTTCGATACATAGAACGCAGGATAAAGACCTCAATCGTCCCTTGTATGCTGTAGTTGTCATACTTTCCATCCAACCGCTTTTTAGCACAATTAACTAGAACAACCGAAGAGTTCCCAACACCTGTTAATGCGAGGCCTGAATGGTTGCATCATCTAAGCAACGTCAACGAAAATGTTTTTAGCCGCAGACCGATAAGTTTAGTTTTAGATAAAGTACCCGTCATAGTTTCAACGCGCGAACATTGTTGATAAGTACCTTTCTTTGGACCCGCGTACATTCGGTTCAACTTGATGACAGCTGCACCAGCCTGAGAGCTCACGTCGAACACTTGCACACATATCTTGACTATGACAAGATTTCTTGCCTTCGACTGGCTTGAACACTTCATTTGTAGCATCACGGTAGGTCTTGGTTGAAATGATGATCGTCTTGCACGCGGCAACAAACAGAGAACGACACGCTTTGTTCTATTTATACGCTGCCGGTCTACGGGCGTCGCAAATCTATCCCCCTCTTGTCCGCCATGTTGGATCGATCGGAGCGCCCCCTATATTCGCTGAAACTCCTCAATAAACAATAATTCGAAATACCCGGGTGCGATATAACCGGGCTTGGCTGTAATGCCACAGGGACTCGAGGGACACATAGAAAACGGCCGTGCCGTCACAGTACCAGGTTCCCCAGGTTGTAGTAGCAGTCCGGGTACTTGCTCCTGTGCTGGATGGCCATGCGGTAGCTGCGCTCTGCCTCGGACTGCATCCCCAGGCTTGACTGGACAATGCCCAGGTTCATCCAGGCCGCAGCAAAATCCGGCCTGGGACGTGCGTCAAGCTGGTTGCTTAGGACCCGTGCTTCGGCAAGCGTTCAATGCCCGGCCACCTCACGTGCAATATTGCAGAAGTCTTTTAACACACTTCGGTTGACACTGTGTGCCATCCTTGATTGAGAGTTGTGGAAACTGCATGCTGGGCTTGATCTGATAGTGGCTACCTATCATTGGCATGGGCATGGCATTGGCAATTCACTAGAGTTGTCTTGGCATTGACATGCCAAGACAACTCTAGTGAATTGCTCCTAGGAGAACACCTATATGGGGTAGATATCTGGGGATATTCTCTGGAACATCAAAGAACACCCAAACAGGTATTCCTGGATGCCCCAGGAACATCAAGGACAAGTGCCGTTGGTCCCACCTGATCTGGATGGCCCTCTCAAGGAGTTCCCTGGCCTCGGACAACTGGTCCAGGTCCTTGAGGATGTTAGCCAGGTTGTTCATAGCCTGGTCATAGTCCGGGTGCAGACGCAGGGCCTCCCTATAGCCCTCAATGGCAGCGTCCCGCTGACCGCTGTCACCGGCGTTCTTGGCAATGTTGTAGTGCACCTACACAAAGAGTGGCTATTGTGAAACAAGGACCTATGGAAAAAGACCCATGGGTCAAGACCTATGGACAGAAATGTATAGACAAAGGCCTATAGACCTTTCCAGCGGCAGTCTCGACTGAAGGCATTTACAGCGCGCGTCTCTGGTTTTGAGAGTGTACGTCAGTGTTGCCTGACTGCGCTGAGCTGTGGAGTTTCTCGTCAGTGGGCTGCAACAGCCTGTGTAGGTGCAATTCCGGACGCTGGTGGCAGCTGAATTGCCGCGTTTTCTTTTTTAATTTGTGTTCTGTGGCAAACATAATTTATAGAGGTCTTTAAGAAAGCAGTGATCTATTTTTGGGAACAAACACAAAGAAATGAAAGCTGTTTTGGTGAGTCCGTGCGCGACAGAACAAATGCAACTGGAATGTTTGTTTAATTTTATGTTCATTGTTTTACGGCACCGTACACTCAGTTGTGTCAATCTCTAAAGGTCAAAATATTTGACCACACAGGATATCCAAACTGAATGGATATTCCCCGTCCACAACATGAAATTCAATGAGTCTCATCAATCGAACAACATTTATTGTAAGTACCCCACGGTGCCGTGTTATCCGAACACGATTTGAGAAAGCTCTCAAATAACACAGCATATCCAACATACAGTGTCGACGACAGTCACTTCATGACGATCGGACGGAATCCGGCGTGTTTTGGGGAACATGTAGAAGAGAGCTCCTTTTTTTCACAGCTTCAAAACAAATGAACGAATGTGTCTATTCCGTCCCCAAACCCCGGACCCGACTCTATCAGCTATTTTACGCGAAAACCCGGAACACAGCCGGGAAGGCTTTTTGAAGATTATCTCAACGGAAATAATCCTCCAAGAACGTCGAACTGCATGCGTCGCGGGCTGCTTGATGTTCGCTCTCTTCGTTCGTTTCCTGCGAAGGCCGAGCAGGCTACGAGCCCCGGTATTCCCTGGTTCTCACAGTGGACGCTAACATACAAAGGGTAAGCATCCTAAGCAGGCGAATACAGCAAAAACTTCCCAAGAAAAGCCGGCGAACTCCGAATGCAAAATGCAGGTGGGGAGTCATGCTGACCGGGTTTCTACAGCTCAGGCAGGTGCCAGAAATTTCTGGCTGATAGGGGTCGCTCGATTCGCAAAATGGCGGCGGCCAGAGCGCTCTTTTTGCAAAGGTCTATAAACAGAGATGTACAGTTGCCGACCAATTTTTCGGACGCCGATAATTCGGACTTGTTCGATATTTCGAATTTAAACAAGAAACCATGACCTACCTGATAGGAACAGTGCATAATAATGACAGATGTTTTGGACAGCTTGAGGTCCGACAGTTCAATTTTTCAGACAAAATCGTCGCGAGCGATCGGCGCGAAGCACCACCGAGAAGCGGCCATTTTGGATTCTATGCTGGCTGCACATAGATTGGCTTGGTTTGGCATCGCTACATGAGTACTGCTAAGTCCTACCGCTAAGTGACGCTGTATGCCTTTTTTTACAGCGTAGCTGTTAAGGGCTAGTTCCCTCACTATCGTGTCCGCGGACAAGCGGCGTGTCACCACAAAACTTGAGCCAGTTCACCGTCCCCCTCACTCGTGTACAATGAGGAAAGTCGAAAATGTCATTGTCCCACCTACCAATCATGTGTGTCCTGTGTCCCGTGACAACGAGATCGTGCTAGTGCTCTTATCAGTTGCACTTTGGACTCGCAATGGGTCGGCCGCCTGCTGTTTGTTCAGAGAAAGAAGAGCAAAAGCGCAACGAGCGGCGACACGCGCAGCAGCGCGAATGGTTGCGCAAATGCCGCTATCGCCTCGAGTTCCACTGCGTTGAGTGGTTTCGAACGCCTTGCGAAAGAAGAGCAGATCGCCCGCCTGGAACGCCGCTAAGAACAGAAGCAGCGATGTGACCGGCGCTGGTGGGCCAGCACTACGGACGACGATTGTGCCACGGAAGCCAAGAGCAAGTGCGAGGCCCGGCAATGACAGGACGCCTGTCATTGCCGGGCGTCCTGTCATTGTATTCTAACAAGCCTTTCAGGATATTCACAATTTGTGCTAGGGATCTGTATAGAGGCATATCTCCAAAGCAAATGGCTCATGAGCAGAAATTTCATGTAAGGGAACACGCAGTTTCTCTGCACGAGTCCTTTGCCGACAGACAAAGGCCACACATCTCCTCACCTTTGCATTGAGAGGGCACACCTTCAGGCCTGAGCGATACAGGTCGACTTCGCTCCTCCAGTCGTGACTCCTCTGAAACAACATTCGCGCACATTTTGCTTGCAAACAGAACCATTATAAAAACATTTTACTTTCTGTTGTGTCACAGTTCCAAGGACCAAAAGTGCTTTTTTCATTGAATCACTGTATAGTAATTTTTTCACACTTTCCAAACTGGTGCTGGTTGCAGTTTTTTCACTCAATATGTAGCTAGATAACTGGGTGCCTCTGGTGCCTTTTGCCAGTTTCGCACGCAGTTATCTCAGAGTTGTGTATAGAGAGGGTTTGGTCAATGGGAGGCGTGGGCAGAGCCAGGGCGTGCACCAGACGCAGAAAGAGGGCATGACATGCGCTCTTGGCCAACCAGAAGCCAAAAACAATCCCCTAGCAGTGGTAGCGAGAAACAGTTTTTAATCATAGGTATATGGTTTTAATAAGTGTGTAAAGCGCCGTTCACAAATATGCAACCGAGTATGACTGAGAGAGACCAGACCGGTCTTTAAGCCTCTTGCGACGTCTTAGGACCAGCTCCACTGCAGCGCATCCGGCCCTAAGATGTTACAACAGGCTTAAAAACCGGTCTGGTCTCTCTCGGTTTTACTCGGTTGCATGTGTGTGAACGGCGCTTAAAACTTAAATGTAGTAACCCTTCATGCTTGAAAATAGGGTGCACGTGATGTTTCGATTATGATCATGCAGAAAGATGTGAAAACTGAATACGCCACTCAAACTCTGTTTTGCTCGGACAGGGTGTGACCGCTCGGACGGCGAATTTCCGGCCCTCGGCGCCTGGCGTACAAATTATATCGATAGTTCTGCTAGTCGCACTCTTCTACCATGATTTTGGATGACCGTGATTGAAACATCACGTGCACCATATTTTCAATCACCGAGAGTTACTTCGACACAATTATTAAGTATTGGTTCTTGCAACCACCGCCAGGGTATTATTTTTGGATTCTGGTTGACCACATTTGAATTTGTGAAGACACCGTGGAACACGCCCAGCTCGCTTTCAGCCAATGGCGTCTCCCCATTTGTGTCCTATACTTCCCAATGAATGGCCAAACTCTCTGTATATACGGCTCTGGGTCATTGGAGCTAGTGCACTCATTCACCAGCAAACAAAAGCTATATGAAATGTGACCTATATTTACTAAGGATATAGAAAGATACAGTTATTTAATTAAAAAAGCTACAGAGCAATTCACTTTTCTGCCACACTACAACAGTGACATATTGGAGACTGTACTCAGGATCCCCGTGCCAAAATACCTTTTTCAAAACCCCATCAAGCAACATTGGGTGACTAGCCTAAGACCAAAGCCAAGCATCCACTGAAGCAATGACTGGATCAAAGCATATAACACTCAAGTCTAATACCAGCCCGAAATGCATGAGTAAAATATAGTAGCCTCTAGATGGCACACACTTTTACGAAGGATCTGTTGGGCCAAAATCGTCCACAAAATATTTATGGTATATATTTTCACAAGCAAGTTGGTCTTATTTTAACATTTGAGTGGGCTACTGTTGCCTTATGATTTTTTTATCATAAGCACGCACCATTACATTTCAATCTAACACAATTCATACAGAACAAATTGAGGCAACCAGTTTAGGTTATAGGGACTAGGAACCCTCGAGTCTAGCTACACGGTGCGCTCACTCTACAGTGAACTTTTCTCAGATGTAGTTGGCCACTAAAGTAAACTTTAAGTGCATACAACTAGTACTTCATGCAAACTGTCACAACTCGGCCAGATATTTCTATAGTTGAGTGTTCACAAATGGTCAACATGTCATGCACGCAAGAGGCGACATACCTGTATCGATCTGCAGATGAAAACAACCAGTAGGGCCACCAATGACAGTTGTAGAATCTGCAGCCAACAAGAACAAAGTTAAACTTCAGCATTATGTAGTTAAACTTTAGCATTACACAGGTCATTTCACGGACTTGGAGATGCAGCGAAATAACTTTCACAACTTTGTTCCAGTGCCCACTCTCTCGTTTGTTGAATGCCTCCAAATTGGCCAGAATATGTAAGGTGTCCATCTAATGACGTTGCCTGCACAGGCTGTTCTACACTTCCCAAACAGTCTTTGCCAAAAAGTTTGTACAATTAATCTAAACGGAAAGGTCCATCGTCTTTCTATGCATTTCGGCAGTCCACTAACGGGCAGTGCACACCCTCCGTTTCAACTATAATGCCTGGAAGGCGTCCCATACATCAAAAGTGATCTCGAAATGGCAACAAATGACGTCACAGAAAGCGAAGTGCCATGCTGTCGGATGTCCCAATCCTGGTTGTTGGTTGTAGATACGCTGGCAAAAAGCACGAGCAAACGCGAGTGTCGCTGTCGTCACGGCGTCCCAACTCCTGACTGCCGAAGCTTCCATGGACTGTCACACCAGAGAGCAACCTGCAGCAGAACAGGTGTCTGCTATATTCACTACTGCTACTTGAACACTGCCAAGATCGCGACCGGCGACAGCGTGACACTCTTGGGACGTCACCAGGTGGAAATCGAGGGACCACTTTTTTTAACGCGGTAAACACACCAGTCAGAGAAGCGTTCCAGGCACCATAGTTTCAATGTAGTATCAGAGCTAATGCCACAGCGCCCAACGAGCCAAACGGAACGTCGAAGCGAGGCACGCGACGATGCATTTGTCGGAGTGCTTTCTTCCTGCAGAGAGCCATCGCGTGCTTCGTTACATGACTCCGACTGGCTCGTAGGGACTGCGGCATTTGCGCTTCACCAGTTTGTACCACAACAGAGTGCACAGGCACGCATAAGCGGTCGCAGAGGGTGCAAATTTCTGGCATTGGGACCACAAATGAGGACACAGTGAACACTCCAGTGGGAAATGCAATCCTACAACTCGGAATGGGGACAGCCTGGCGTCCTGCCAAGAATGGCACAACAAAGGAAGAATCTTCCTGTCGTCTGCACCCACTGGTGTGTTCACAGCGTCCTTGTTTGTGGCCCCATACGTTGTGTCCTCATTTGTGGTCTTGTTCGCTGTGTCCTCATTTGTGGTCTTGTTCACTGTTCCCTCATTTGTGCTCCCTCAATTTTCGTCTAATGTCATAAAAAAGTGATATGTATTGCCTGCTACCATCCGGAAGATGGCATAGAAGGAGAAGTGTATGTGGTAAATGCCTGTTCTGCTGTAGGTTGCTTTCCAGCTTTTTAATCCACAAAAACTTCAACAGCTCAGAGTGGAGGTGCCACGACGACAGCGACACTTGTATTCTCTCGTCTTTTTTTGTCAGATCTTCTATGACTAACCACCAGGACTGCAACATCCAACAACACAACACGCCAACTTCTACGATGTATAATGTGCTGCAACTTTAGGACCACTTTTGTTGCTCGGGCAGTATGGGACACTAAACGCACCGCTTGAAGATGTGTTCTAAGCACCGTAACGGACCAGAGGGAAACCCCCACCTTTGAATGACGCGGTGCCCACGCTGCGAGGTGTGCCGCCCCGACCACCACGAGGGCACAGAAGCCGAGGCTGGGCAGGTAGAGCACCCTCTCGGCCACCACAAAGCCCACGCGGAAGAAGAGGTTGGAGGCCGGCAGGAAGGGAACCACCATCAGGGCCAGGCACATGCACAGCAGCCTGCATTGATGCGTGACGAAGGCTCACTCCATCCTTCGTCCAGATTTCAAGTAACGCTTTTTTCGAATCCTTTTAACGGCGGTCGCCATTAGAGGGGCTTCCCAGCAGCATTCAAGGCAGCACTGTGCTAGGCAGAAATTTCCACGACGTTGTGGCAACCAATGTACCCACAGTATTGTTGAGCATATGAGAATTTAAAGTTGCCTCAATTCATTTACGATAAACCCAAGAAGAACAGAATCTGTCGTGCGTGTATTATGCATGCGCAATGATTTTTATGCTTGGTTGCGGAGAGCTCTAGGTGGTTTTGAAATTGCTGCACACAAGGCACTCTCGTGATCTCCAAGTTCGTTGGAATGATCGAGACAGGTTTAAATTTCTTCAGGAGTAGAGTGTAGAGTAAAGTGTATTGTTTACGTAGGAATGAGGTGGCCTTTTTGAAGCATCTGTCAACGCGGTAGTGATGTGGATATCTAGTTTGATGTTTTTCCTTTTATTAAATAATAAGTTGGAAGTCGAGCACTTGTCCCGTCTGCACCTTCCTCGTCTTTGTTATTTGTGCGTTTTTTCTTGTTGTATCACAAACCAACCAGCCTGCGTCGCCACTTTGATGTTTTTGATGAGAAGCTTCCCATGGGTTCGGCTTTTTTGGTGGGTGTTCGTAGGGCCTTGAATTCTTAGTGCTCTTGGATTGTAAGGAGCCCCTTTATTGCATCCTTTACTCTATCAATTTACTTTTGTTCGAAGTACTGGTGTCGTACGCCTGCTGCGTTATCCCTTGTTACTCTATGATTCATCCCGTTATGTCGCGAGTCCATGTGAGGTGCTACGCTTTGTGTGGAACCAGCTGCACGTGCTGACGGTCGCTTGTGGATGCTGGACTAAGTGTCGCCGACAGTCGCCTGCAGTCTACGCTCCGTTTCACTTTAAGTCCGATCGCAGCCGACCAGCAGTTCCAAAAATGCATCGTCCCGGCGCTTATTGCTTTTTACGTTTTCCATCGCCAAATAAACCAATCACGCACAATGAAGGCGCCGTGATATTGCGCTTTTTTTCAGTGCGATTGGTAGCAAACCCAAAAAGAAAACAAGCGCCCCGACGATGCACTCTTTTCACTGCTTGATTGGCTCCCTCAAATCGTAGCGTCAGCTGTGATTGGATTTAAGTACAAATATGTTGGACTAAGCGCGACTCGCCACCAACGATCGCATGCAAACTGAATACAACGAACTAAAAATAGCATAACTCGCCGCTCACGGTCATCTGGAGGCTAAGTATGCTGGACTAAGTATAACTTCGACGAATGCCTGCGGACTAAGTACCCTCTACTAAGTAGGAATCACTGCCAACAGTCGCCTGCGGACTAAGTATACTGTAGGACTTGACTTAGACGGTTGTCTGTGGGCTCGGTACTCTAGACTGAATATGATTTGCCGCTGACGGTTTTCGACGAACTAAATATGCTGAAGTATGGACAGTCGTGTGCTACCACAGGCGACCGTCGGCGGCAAGTCATACTTAGTTCAGTTGCTTGCACTCTTGTTCCTCTCCCACTTGTGGTACCAAGCAAAGATGTCAAAATGCGGATCCCATGGTTTGGGCTTATATTCTCGCTGAGCACCTTGGTGAATCTCTCTGGTTTCCATTGTCTACTCCTATAGTTATGATCATGCATGAATTGGTATGACTAATTTGGCCTCCAACATGGTTTGGTTGTTTATGCATTGCCTGGTACGGGCTATACATCCTTTCTGTTGCCTTCGCCTGCGTGCAATGTTTCTTCGTCACATTCGGGCGATAAGCGTTTTCAAGAAATCCACCCCATGAACACATTCTCAAACTAAAAAAATGGATGGCAAATTGCTAGGCAATTCTGTTGAATACATAAAACGTTATAGCATCCCAAGTGTTCAGCGATATCTGCACCTCCTGGCTGTACCAATATGCAATCGGTGTCACGTAATGTAAATTTCTCGCTAAATTTGACGGGGAACCTGAATAGGCGTATACGTCACGTTACATCAGGTCACGTGATGTCAATTTTCCTGCTAAATTTAGCGGGAAAACTGGAGTTATGTGTAGGTCCTATTACGTCAGTTTCTCCACTAAATCTACCGTATTTACTCGCATAATAAACGCACTCGCAAAATAAATGCACCCCCCCCAACGGGCATCAATATTTTGACTTTTTTTTTCTCTCCCGTAATCAATGCACCTCCAATTTTCAGATCCGCGAGTCTCCAATTGCATCATATTTAGCAAGCCACCAAGCCAGTTTTCTTTTGCCGCCAAGGAGTCAGGCCAAGTCAAGCCAAGCCAAGCCGCTCTAGTAATGGTGTAATGGCCGTAAGTGCGTAGTTGCGGTAGTTACGGAAGTGGTCAACCGTGAAACCGAGTGTCGCCACACTTGACGAAGCTTGGGTCGCGGAATTGCCGAACGCCGGCATTCTTCGCCTATGGGATGCATTGATGTCAACAAACAAGCCGTCGTCTGTGGTCCGCTTCCGGACACTGAAATCATGAAAGTGGTTAGGCCTAATTTTACATACTTTGGGTAAATGCGTTTATTTAATCCGTAACAGACCGGCACAGCGAGGTGCACGCTGCGCTGTAGGCTGAAAGTGTCTGGTAGCCTTTTCGTGAACAAAGCTTGATCCGTGCGTGCGGTCTTCGGCGGTTGAACTTCGTACTAGTTCTTGTCTCCGTGAACGAAACTTGATCCATGCGAGCGGCCTTCAGCAGTTGGGGTTTGGACTTGGTAAGAGTTCTCATTCTTGTAGTGTCGGATATACCCGAGCATGCCTGCCGGGTACTAGCAATATATATCGCCTAAGAACGGTCGTGTTGCTTTTCGTGCTGAGGGAGCTTGGTAGGGCGCTTTTCCTTTCGCAAAAAGCACCTCGAAAGCGCCCTAAAAAGGTTTGCAATTTATAAAGCATGGTTATTGTGGCGTGCCACGACCAGCCGTGGGTGCGCCTCCATCACTGTAGACGTGCCACAGTACCTTGCCGTGTCATATTGACACCTAATATGACATTTGCACGAAGTGTGTAAATGCAAAAATTTTACCCCGTATAATGAATGCCCCCCCCCCCCCCCCCCAAATATGTGTCAATTTTTATACGAGAAAAAAAGTGTGTTCAAAATGCGAGTAAATACGGTAGTGGGGATACTTAATTTGTGTATAGATTACGTTACACAAAGTCACGCGACATAATTTTTCCCACTAAATTTAGAGGGGAAACTAATTGGTGTTTAGATCACGGGACGTGAATTTTCCCGCTAAATCTAGCGGGGATTTTTAATCTGGCTTCACAACATCTGGGGCGACTACAGCCATGCGATACGAAGTTATGTGACATCATTTTCCCCGCTAAATTTAGTGGGGAAATTGAATTCGTATTGAGGTCATGTGACATCAATTTTCGCGCTAAATCTAGCGGGTAACTGAATTTGTGCAGACGTCATGTGACAGAAAGTCATGTAATGTCATATTTTTCTGCTAAACTTAGCAGGGAAACTGAATTGTGTTGAAGTCACGTGATGCCCATTTTCCTGCTAAATCTAGCGGGGAAGCTTAATTTGACTTTACTTAATCCGGCTTCATGAAATTCGGAACAACTAGCCAAAGAATGTTTCACGTTAAAAAAATGGCCAAGGCATGCAGAAAATAGCGCTTAGAACTAAAACAGTGACAATGTTTGTTCATGGCTTTCTTCACTCAATTTATTTGAGTCGGACCTTGTCCTTCCCCAGGACGGCATCAAATCATGTGCCCGCATGCAACCCGAGTAGGTTGTTTATTTCTTTATTTTGTTTCAAAATACTATCAGTCCCTCATGGGACTATGATATGAGGGGCTTAATAGAATCCGTGGCAGTGTACAAAAGAAAAAAAAAACACGTGTTAAAATGATAAATCACGGTAAAAATAATAATGAGACATTTGCACGAAGCAAAACATTACAGCAAGCGAATATCGCTTGCCAACACAAGAAACTGCTAACAAAAGGTAGACACAAATAATGACCGTCATTAACAATCGTCATTGACCCCTCAACCAAAAGATGGTGGGCGCACCCGCATGCCTGGCAGTGCCACGAGGCTGGCCCCTGTCTCGGGCTGGAGCAGAACATCCCGCTATATTACAGTAATAGTTACAGAGATAGCTGAACGGTACCTATCTCGACTTCGACTCGGGCAGGGACACTGATTCATGTCTGCAGTGTGTTTTCTTTCCTCCCTACTTCATTGACCCCGAGGCTCTGATGCATGAGAACGGCTAAATAAAGAGTGGATATTCACAAAAGAGTGAGTTACTATGTGCAATGAAAGCTATTGCTGTAAATTTTTGGACATTGAAGCAAAAAGCTGCAAATTTTTTGTAACACCGAAAAGTGCCCATGGTTTGTTTCGCTGTACGTGAGAGCAAAGCCGAAGCTACAACCATGAGCACGTTGGCCCGGATGACGCTTGCACTGTACGAGCGCGTGTGCTAAGCAGGCCGAAAGCCCGGGGCTCGCTGATCCGGCCCCTGCTGCGCTCAAACCTAAACAAAAACGGAGTACGGTCCTCTCCTATGATGTATTCTACGATAGAAATCGTAGCCTCTAGCAAAAGCCGCAGAGAGAGAAGCAAGCGCAGCTTACCTGCGTAGCCTCGCGTCTCTGCCGAGGAGCGCCTGGTAGGCGAGGAGTGCCCCCGCGATCCAGAGGGCGGCGACTCCGAGCAACCTCGGGTCCGTGGCCGACCGGATGAGGGCGAGGCAGCCCATGGACCAGTCGAAGCACAGCCACTCCGGGCAGAGCAGCAGCCACACGTTGAGTGCATACACGTGCTGGTAGTTGGCCACCTAGGCAGAAGAAACCACAGAGTTCAGCCGCCTGTGGCGTCATCATTCTCATTTGGTACTGGAACTTGCCCAATAACTCGCTTCCCACAATGAAAGTTGTGGGCAGCAAGTTGGACAAATTTGTGTGACCGTCATCAAGATTATGGTCATACAAGCACTCATGCTTACAATCGCATTGACCGGACCATATGTGTCTTAAAGTTCAAATACTGCGTAGTGCGGACTACAGTATAGACCAATTACAACGTAACCGCTTATAGTGCAGGACAGGGTATAATGCGTCTCTTTTAAACCACCGGTTTGCCTCCCATAGAACTCTATGTAACTAAATACCGGTTATAGTGCGGTTTCTGGAACAGCGCGCCGACGACCGGCGCGGTGAGCACGCTTCCCTGTGCAACACTAGACAACGGCGCCGACGTTGGCCGACGGCCCTACCCGCAAGCGGCACTCGCAGGGCAAGGAGGTTGCTCGAAGAAGCGAAAAGAGAGGCTTCAGTTGCCATAGCGACGGAGGGACGCACGCATGTGTCGTTCACATGGATGCGTTCCTCCACTGCGTTGGAAAATGGAAACAACCGCAACGACAGACCAATCGCAGGTCGAGGAGAAGTGTTCGCGCACGTTGCATGCCGGTCGCGGGCTGGCCAGGCCGGCTTCATCTATCCGCAAACATGGCGTCGGTTGTGATCGTCGACGTAGACGGCGTGGTGGAAGCTCATCGTTCCGCGGAAAAGCGCCATCCTTGACTGGGAATTTTCGTTCTGTGTCGCTATGATAACCCAGCACGTACTAGAAGGGAAGACCCACCTATACGTGCGGCGATGTCGTGGCGGCACTCTCAAGACGGCAGAAACGCCCGTGTCGTGTTTGTTTACTTCTGACTACAGTGGTGCTTTCTAAGCATTTGTGTTTTCGAACATCGCCCGGATTTCTTATTTAGAGCATTTCATGCGTGTGCTCGAGTTGAAGGTATTACTGGCGCGTACCGTATGAGGGATGCGAATTTTCACGCGTTTTCATCACCGGAGAAAAGTGATTAGAGTTAGCAATCATGAACGCTTGCAACATCCGTCCGCAACCTGCGACGCCAATAAAAAGCTGGCGCCAGGCAGAAGTCACTCATTTCTTTCAAAATGTGACACACTTGAGAGAGAAGTGTAGTCTGGTGAAATAGACTTTCCTTAAACTAAGCTTTATTTTTCATCTAGTGTAAAATAAATTGTTTTACAAAGGTAAGTTGTCTCATGGCATGTATTTTGGCCTGAAAAATTGATGTTTTGGTTATAGCGCGGTACCGCTTATAGTGCGGATTTGCGCGACTCCCGCGACATACGTTATATCCGGTCTACACTGTACCTAAAAGTGAAGACTATACAAGGAATTTTTTTTCTCGACTGTACATTATGACGAGACGTGACGAATTTTATGAATGACAGACCATGTTAATGATTATTTATGCATGATACAAGCTTCTTCATGTCCTAATAAAGCAGGTATTTGTGAAGGTATACTACATATGAGAAGTTTTTATGTGTCAACTAAGCACCAGGTGAAGACTATCTAAGAAAAATCTTTTCTTAGATAGTCTTCAACAGGTACGTGCTGTAAATTGAGACCACATTAACGATAGTTTCGCTGGGCTGTTTCAAACGTTTTCATGGCCTAGTTCGGGACATCTGCGCCGACTTTTGTGTCTGCACAACAGAAAGTGTTGCCTGATCTTTACCGAAAGGATTTCAAAACCTCGTTGAAAACATAGCTTCGTTGAGGCCCAAAACCGATTTCTTCATTCCTTTTGGACGAAACCGCGAACGGGGTGGCGGATGCTCACCCTGATCCAGAGACTTTCCTCGAACGAGGCGGGGTTGTCGATCTTCTGGAAGACGGGTGACGAGGAGCCCATGACCTTCCAGCGCAGCGCGAGGGCCCAGTAGCCGGCCGTTGTGAGCGTTGCCTGACGTAGCACCAAGGGCAGCAGCCACTTCTGGAGACAGAGACAACACAACTCACTCAACAGACCCTTTTCAACAGTGCGCTGCACCACCTAGTGGCCGCTGTGCCAATCATACAAGTCCACCATAGATTAATCGCGCACTCTGGGCATGTATTGGACTGGCGAAGGCTTCGTCGGCGTCAGGCGAGGATTCGAATCATACCAGACGCTTCGCGCTCTAGAAATGCCGAGTACCAATGCTGCACGATGAGGTTTTGAAAAGGGCTTACTGGAAACAGGAACACTAAGAGAGTGCCGTTGGAAACAGCGGCGGGGGGGGGGGGGGGGGGGGGGGAGAAAGAATGAGGGGGAGGGGGGCAGTTTGTCGAGACGAAACCAGGGAAGGTATAAAAAACTTGTATAATATGTTTAGTTATGCTTGTTTCTGAATTTGGTCTGTGAGTCAACAGCCTGTCTCCATTCAGATCACTGGAACAGGGAAACCAAAATGTCATGAAAGCGGAAGGCAAACAAAATAAGATGTCAGTGGTACTAGTATGATTGTGAGTCATGACCATAAAAACTCAATACCAGAGAAGATAAGTACAAAAAAGATTTAACTTAAAACGTTGCACGAAAAGGTTTACAAGGGTCTACAAATGTTGCGAAGAAGGCAGTTATTGTTGACTTAGCGACAGCTCTGTTGGTATGTTATACTAACTAATTCGTTTAATGTTAGAGATGAATTGCAGTACATACACATATAGGTGATACAAAATGCGGGCAAGAAACTAGGTTTTTGTGTGCTTTCTGTTATGAAATATACAACGCCCATGGAGTTTTAGAACATCAATTGATGAGGCACTGTATGTTACATTTTTTTCATGTCAGTATATATTTAAATGTCACGTTGCATTACTTCACTGTGCCAGAAATTTATTTTGAGTTGCACTTTAAAATGCCTATAGCTTACACTTTTGTAGGGCAACCTTAAAACCGAAAAGCAACCTTTGAACGCAGAATCTGTTATATGGCTAGTTCCTAACCATTTATTTGTCCCGCTACGTCGGCGTCTGGCGAACACTCGCGTTTTCTGGATCTGCCTCAAGGGTGAGAGGCAGATCCAGAAAACATGAGTGCCCGCCAAATGCTGACGCAGCGCTCGTATCCTCGCTGGTCCACGAGTCACATCACGCGAGCAAGCATAGAGATGTGCCAACTATGTGCTTGATACCTTAGCACGCACTAAACGGTCGAGCTCTCCACGCTCTCAGCAATCCTGCCCCCCAGCACGTGCGCTCTCTAATTTCTCCTTCTTTCTCGATACGCCGACGCGCTCACTTGACTCAGCGCTGGTGCTCTTCTTCTGTTCCACTATTCTTGCAGCCCTACACGCCGTGCGAACCACCATTGGTGCAAACACTGCACCCACAGGCAAACTGCAGAGCATGCCACCCGCAAACAAAACGTACACGGAGCGCTTGCACACTTATTGTGCATGAAAGAAGGCTGTGAGGCCGGTTGTGGCAACGAAGCAATCGCTCGCTGCCTGGCGACTGCAGTGACCAGAGTTGGTGGAAAGTGCCTGGCACGCACAAGCTTGCGATCTGAGCCCAAATACTTCTACTGTTCGCTCTTCACTTTATGTGATGCGGGGTTGCCGCCCTTAACACTCCAGAACGCAAGGAATGCAACGACCAGTCGGCACTCTGGTGGTGAGTACCATTTTACCAACGGCCTTCGACGACAGACTAGAGCATTTCGTGCTGTGATGTTCATGCCGTCGCGCCTCAACATACTTGCCAAGTCTGCCTGGCCTAAGACGTCACATTTTTTGTTACCACTACCTTTGCCATACCAGTGCAGGAAAGAGATGATTTTTGAACTGTTCATCTCATTTGCATGAAATTTCCGGAGCATATTTGTAGGAGTGAGAAAGGATACCATATGCAAAACTTTCAAGTTTGTAAATTAGCCCTTCGAAGGGTCGCATAAATGTACATCGAATAAACACTTCATCCATCAAGGAAGGCTATTATTGTTGAAAAACAGTAATGACAATGGTCAGTTTTCTTGGTGCAACACAAGATAACACCCATATCACACGGCTTGGGAAATGAATTACAGAAATTATACAATTTGTATTAGAAAAGTCAAATTTGGGGTTTTTACGTGCCAAACCAATGACAGGCATCTGGCACGCCCCAGCGGAGGACTGAGGATTAATTTCAACCACCTGGGGATCTTTTGACGTGCAACCGAAAGCTCGGTTACACGGCGTCTTCTCCGCAATAAGCCTCCGTCAGATTGCGGGCACCTCGGCCGGGATTCGAACCCGCCACATGGGGATCCGTAGGCCGACACTCTCGCCTCGGAGCCACCGAGGCGGCTTATTTGTATTAGAAACTGAAAAGTTTAATGCATTAGGTTGAAAGAACTACAAAGTTTCATGACAAAAGAGTATGCAAATGCAGAAAGTAGGTTCACAGCTGCCAGGGCCGGCCTTAGAGCAGCAAGCGCCCTGGGCAAACTGCAGCCGTATCGCCGCGTTGCGCCGCCCCGCCCCCCGCCCCCCCCCCCCCCCCACACACACACACTATTTTCGCACCCAACATCACGTTGTTAGCAAACATGCCACAATGACCCAGTGCGAATGGTCGCGATTTTGTCGTTGTCTGTCGAAAACCACATCCTAAAAACGAACGACGTTCGCGAGCATTGAGAGTTTTGTCGGCAACGTGTTCAAAGGTTCAAGAATAATTTATTTCTTAAATTAACCGAACTTCAGCTGTGGGTTTGCAATAGCAAGCTAACGTCTGATGGACGCAGAAAACAGAAGCACAAGTTAACTATGTAAATACCCTATAGAAGGCAACCTTCCGAGCCTTCAACATCGCAAATTGGGCTACGTCTTGTGACATATCCAGGCTAGACGGTATCCTGTTTTCAATGGACGAAATTGACAATGACGATATCCTGTCATCTGCCATGGTTGATCTGCGGTATGTCTTAATAAGCTTTAATTTCGAGAAACTCCTCTCAGCGGTGGTCACTGACACTGGCAAAGTGCGGAGGATCCTCAATGACACCCACGTATAAGGGAATTTGTCACATAGATGATTGACCATAATGAACTGGAGGACGTCCTGGCTAGCACTGCATCCAGTGGGCAGAAGGCTGCATAGTTATATCAGCTCCCCGCAGAGATCTGTACCGTCCATGTCTGCACTTTCTAGGTGTCGCAGACTCTCAGTGCATGGTTTAAGTTTAAGTTCTGCTTTGTGGGGAAGCCGGCTGAGGCCGTAGAGGAACCGCCACAAGCTCACGTGCTGCTGCATTTGCGTGAAGCATTCTTCAATCGACATCTTACGGTGTCAATCATCTCGTAGAAGAGCTCTTGCTTGAATTTTGTCTCGACATCATCAACCTCGTCTTGGCACTCAAAACAGAATCGCCGCTTTTTCCTCCGACGTGGAGAGGGGCCCGGTTTCATCACACTGTCAACACCCATGCTCTCGGGAAGACTATTCGCAGTTGCCAGTTGCAGTTTCGTGCCCGACATCGGGATAATTGTCGATGTAATTGCTGAATGCTTTCATCAGCTGCGTGGTTGCTACGATTTCCTTCGTTTTTGCATTACATGTCCTTGCTGACAAAATGAACTTGAAAAACGAATGTCGTACCACACAACAATGTAAACGAGAAACTTAATTTCCGTGAGCTGCCCAGCAGGAGTTCGAGGTTCATGTCGGACGCCAGGGTCTGCCTGCTGTGATTCGGCCATTCTTGCGCAACATTATTAATTTAGTTGTTTTTAGCGGTTTTCGAGATTCTTGTGGCGGGTTTCTGAATTTCGAGTTGGCAACATTGATCGGCATTGCCAGTCCGGAGTTGTAGCTGGTCGCTCACACACACACACACACACACAAAACGAAAGAGCTGCGGATCCACATTATATTTTCAGTCGGGTTGAAGCCTCTGTGCATAGAGACTCACCGGATGCTAAGGGGGCATTGGCTCGTTTAGCTTACTGCTAGAGACTCCACAGCGATCGTTGCCCAAAGTGCAGCTCGAATATCGGGAGGAATCGGGTTCAATTTACCCCCGGTCAGACCTCCTGAGCGGAGGCATTCTTCGGCTCAAAATAACTTGGCAAATGCGAAGCCTATATTTTCTGCGAGCCAATCAGAGACTCTGAGCGAAGCATGTTATAACTAAGAGCAAAATTCCGTTCCAATAGTCCCGTGACTTGCTCCGACACACTGATTTGCTCGCCGATGAGTTTGGCGCCACCGTTTGGTAAGTTGCACTAAGAGTACAGCATGCTGGCTCCATCGCTTTTCGCGAGTCAGGTTTTACTCTGCTCGTAATTTGAGAGCTGTGCGGAAGTGATCGCTTGCCTAGTCGTTCATGATTCATTCCATGCCACTTTGAACCTTACGGAGGAGAGGTTCTCTGTTGTAAAACATCTGCAGGTGGCTACGAGTTGATGGACGCCAGTTATAACAAGAACTTAGTCGCGCCACCACCTTTTTCTACATGGGGGTGGGGGGGGGGGGGGGGGGGGGGCGCCTTCCGCGATGCGGTTGTTTTTTGTTTTTGATTTTATCCCCTCGAGGTGTGAGCCCTGCATGACCTGGCGGCCCTTTCGGCGCCCCCCTATGAATGGCGCCCTGTGCGGCTGCACAGGTCGCCCACCCCAAAGGCCGGCCCTGACAGCTGCATCCCTTACAAAGTCTCAATATAGATACTCCAGAAATTGGCTGCTCTCATCATTTTATTCTCAAGAAATAGCTTTCCTGAACTGAGATTTCATGCCACACAATGATATCTAGACAAAACACATCTGAAAGTTGAGTAAGTTCCACTTTAAATGATGCCAACATATTAAAAAAATTTCCAGAAAAAAAAAAGGAAAACATTTGTTTACAGTTTTTAAACTTGATAAGACAACTTTTTAATAAGAATTAGACTTTTAAGGCGAAATTGTAATTTTAAGATTGTTCAAAGCATAGCTCCATAATATGCAACAGCGACATGAATGCCGCAGAGCACCCATAACGATTGAATAGTCACTCATTTTCACGACGCAATGAATGTATGATGCTCCATATTATAGTACTAGTGGTTGCTCGGCTCACCTGTGCCCCGGCGAAGCGGTTTTGTAACAGGGTGATGATGCGAGCGAGGTCTATTTTACAGATGACGACGACGTCGTAAACAAAGCACACCCCCTGCAAATGAGAGAGAACAGTGCTTAATTCGACAACAAAAGGAAATATGAGGAAAAAAAAAACGAGAAATCAGTTTATAAAGAATGCTCACAATGACAGTGATGCCAGGCTCCTTGCAGAGCATGGAGACGACGGCCAGTGCGGCAGACCCCAGCAGCCAGAGGCACGACGAGCGGACGTCATACTGCAAACCACCCTCGCCACACGGGGTGTCTGCACCAACATTATCGCAGAGATTGCGTCGTTAGCTGGCGATGTCTCAAAAAAAAATCTAGGGCAGAGTTCTAAATGCATGGCATCTACAGTAAAACCTCGTTCTAACAAAGTTGAAGGAGCGGTTGTAATCATTTTGTTATAACCATTAGTGTGTTATAGCCAATGTCCATTTCTTCCCACTATTAGCAAGCAAGGGGAATTATGATTGCTTTGTTATATCCATTAGTTTGTTATATCCGATTTTGCTATAATGAGGTTTTACTGTATTGGGCCAGTCCTCAGGGTTTTTGTGTCAGGTTAGACCATGACATGATATTGTGGTGTCACGTGCCGCAGAGATGACCTTATATATTCGTGAGACCTTCAGATCGTGCCCTTCACTGGCCTCCTTACTGTGCCCTAAAAAAAAGAGGTGCGGAAAGGTCCTATATATGCTACGCACCTTTGGGAAATGCCTAATCAAATTGAGCCGAATGCCTACATTTTTTTTGTGAAAGTATGTCACATTGCCCGGGGGCTTCACTTCAGAGAATAGCGCGAGAGTTTGCCTCATCAGACAATTATTTTTAGTTTCTGCGTGTGTCTACATTTTTATCCGTGGCAATATTGTTTAAAGGTGAGACAACCAAAACTTACTGGCACAGCACGAATGAACGAAGCACAGAAATGACAGCACGAAGAACAGGGCACAAAGCAGGTCAGCCCTTCCTACAACAGCAGACACCTGAAAATACCAGAAAACGATTTTCAACAAAGAAACTAAGATATGGTGTGTCTCATAATGATTTCGTTAACGTTGAAGCTTGGGCGAGTTGGCTGCTCATATTAACACACACTACAGAGCACTACTGCAAAAGCACACTCACACCATACACTCACTCCTTACACATGAAAAAGAAAAGAAAAATTCAAATGAACCGCGCTGACTGACAACTTGTTTTTATATACTTTGTCTTCTACGTCTGGAACTGCCGAATTTCCCGAATCAAGCGCACCAATCTCCTAGGTGCCAAGAAAAGTTTTTTTCTTTTAATGCGAAAGCATTAACCGTCTCATGAAGGGGGCCGACGTCATTAGCTTTGAAACCGTGCCAAACGGCACCTTAAATCCTTTCTCCAAGTCAAGCCAGCTCCCAGCTATGAAACCACGTGCAAAGCTAGCCAACAGCACCTTTTACACTTCAATCCCATTGCCTGGCATGCAATGACGAGGCTCTCATTCGCCGGACACGCAGCACCATGGGGTAGCCGGTCGTTGAAACTGACGCTGCACATCAGTTTCAATGGATTGGCTACTTTACGGCACTGCGTGTCCGTCAGCACGCCAACACGCGGAGGGGAAGTATGATGTACATGCTTTTGCATTCACAACTCATAAGAAGTGCTTAGCCTTTTTCTGTCAGGTTCAAAAATGGTGTACTAATCCAGTTTTCATAATTCCTGGTGATGAGTTCGGCTTCAATAATTCCTCTAGTTAATTGATTACTGTGCCTACCTAAAATTGTACAAGATGGCAAGGTGGCAGAGACCAATGACAAAATCAGCAGCACACCCACAATCCCGACAGTGAATACTTGAAGTGTCCCAATATTACCATGTTTACAAAACCGTTACAATGTAAACAAGGCAGTATCGGGAGACATTCACTGTCAAGACTGTGGGTGGGCTGCTGATTTTGGAAAATGCTCAGTCATTGAAAGAAGCGGCAATGCTCTGATCAGAGAAATCATTGAAGCGGAGATGATTGCGCACCTAAAGGAAGATTATGTAAGTGCCCCATTTATTCTACAGCGAAGCTGTTTTATGGCTAGGGTTCCGTGCATTTTTAGTGTTGTCTCAACAAAAACTGAAGCCATGTCTACGCTCGCACCACCCTCTCTTTGTCGTCATTCCAAGCGCTTGCGTGCCTATAGTTTCCTTTCCTTCCCCGGGGTGGCGATCCCATCGCGTGCCTACTTTCTGCCGGGTGGCAGTCCCGTTGCGTGCGTCTAGTCCACTCCAGCTCCTCGGGGCGGCGATAGTCCTCCACATGTGTGTGCGTACCTTTTGTCACAATGACCACCGATCAAGACAATAAATGTGTTGGTACCTTTATTTAAAACTCTGTCACGTCTGTGTTGTCTGCTAAACAGCTTTGCTGGTCATTCACCTTCACAGAGTGGAATGGATCATGACTTTGCTATCTGGCAAAGAGTTACAATTTCTTGCACAATGACAGCATGCGAGAAATTATTTTTTCTTGGTTGGTTGTCGAATATAAGACTGTGCCTTGACAATTAGACTTCAGTTGTAAGCTCAGCGATTGTTTGTCCTATTTCTTCTGTCCTGTCTTTGCCCGCTGTACCTTTTAATTACTATGCCTTACCAACATGCCCAATCTTCCATTTTGGACAAAAAGGTAAATGAAGGGGTCTAAATGCATGTAAACTGACCTTAAGGCTCTGGAACGGAGAATAATCAACCCTACTCACTCAGTGTATGTGGTGTGGGACAGCCAGCATCAATAAAAAAAAAAAGTTTTAGTGCTTGGCTGACAGTCTAAGGTTTTGGGGACAACAAGAAGGCCTTCAGGGACCTCAAAGGGTCTGCGGACCCAGGTTTAAGAACCACTGTTCTAGGGGAACATTCCTCCAGAGCAGCAAAAGGCATTCAACAAATTATTTTCCTGGAAGAGTCTTGTACCACAATCATCTTTCAGCTCCACATGCTTGACCGAATTGGGTTCCTAGCGGTGTACAATTTTAATTGCCTAAGAGGGACAGTTTAATTCCCAACCCAGGGGTCAATCAAAAAGAGCAGTTGTCAGGACTTGTTTTACTTCTCTGGCAAGAGTGGGCTGCAACGTGTCAGATTTACAACATTCATCTGCAACCTGACTCCCAGGGATAATTCTCTGATGACCAGAAAATCAAGGCACCTATTTCCAGCAAAAAGAGCTTCCGGAATTGAAGAATTGGCACTGAAACCTCGGTTGTGCAAGCTACCACCCATTATAGAGGGTGCAACCATCAACATCCACCCATCCACCTTCTGAATGACCAAAAAATGTGAAACTGAATTGTATTAAAAAAACAACTTCAAGACCAAAGAAGAATGAATGAAGTTCAGAATTTACAGATGGCATTCAAAACAGCCACACTATTTTCTTCTTTTTCAGAGGTGCCTTTTTCATTCAGGTGAATATCTCCATGAGTGGCCTTGCACAGCCAGCCCCTTGAAGAAGTTTCCATTGGCACAACCCTGTCTACTACTTTGCTGTTACAAGCTGCCTGGCGAGTGCTAAAATCGAGCATTCCAAGGATCCATTTGACACCATCAAATACGTAACACATGGAAGCTTTCACACTGACACCCAACAACAAAATGGTGGACTGATGTCATGCGAAAAATCCTTGTAGACAAACTAGTATCATTGGTGTCAGGGTAGCTGCTCTGCCCCCAGCACGCACTTGTTGCCTTCCGCCCAGCTTGAACTGCACCTGGCACCAAGTGTTATTGAAGGCAGAAGGCCTGCGCTCCACGCTTAATTAAAAATGCCCATCCATTGAGTTCCTAACCTGCCGCAGACTATGGGCTCACTACGACATTCAAACTCTCACGAAAGGCCAAAGCCAAAAACACTCTGGGCCGGTTTGCTGGTGAGTGTAGGTATCTCTCCTCTCAATTAAAATAAAGCAGCAGGAGGGATTTTGAGGTCACGTGACCAGCTTTGTGGGAGGAAAATACTTAGCATTCCAACCGATTCTGCTTAGCAGACTAAGCATTGCCTGCCATTTTCTTGAATTCTTGCTTGACGCAACCTTCCCCAGAAATAACAGCGCAAGCCACTACTAAAGTACACAAATGCAATTAATTTTATCTACATCTCAAGCCTGTTCTCTCTCTTTCTCAGCGTAAAATACAACTTGAAGAATCGAAGTGAGGACAGACTTACGGCAGTCATTTGTCCGGAATGCTAGGTACCTTTTGTTATTTCTCCCCAGGGAGCTGGTCATGTGACATCAAACCCCTGCTTGCGGCAATTTTAATAGCCAGGAGACATACCCGCCTCCGCCGGCAAACTGGCCCAGAGCACGCGCCAAAAACGGCAGACACACATTTTCGGTGTGGACGGGATGAACGGCAAAGAGGAGGGCACACAGGAGGGAGGCACGTGGTGCCCCCTGGAGGAGAACCGGGAAGAGCGCCCCCAGGCAAAGCAGGGACACCGCCGCGTGCAGGGCCAGGTTCACCAGGTGGAACTGGGGGGCACTCAGGTCGCCTGCTACCAGGCAGTTGAGCCTAAAAGGGGAGAAAGCAGCGACCTTTTGCAGATTTGACATAACTCTGCAGTGACTGCCAAACACAAGATGCTGCCAGTGAGTCTCAAGAAAGCTTGGTGCTCTCATACTGCCTTAATCTAAAGGTAAGTCGGAGGCAATAAACAGAGGCTCCTGATTGGCTCTTGCAGTCATTAAGCCCAGTGTGCCATAATGGCAGCCAATATGGCTTGGACTGCCAACGTGGTTTATAGTCTGTCGCAGGCATGGAGGCAGAAATAAGAGGAGGCAACATACCGGCTCAAACCAGCCAAACGAAAAAATCTCAAGTGAAGCTGGAAGTATAGGTCGTGGTCGGTGGGAACGCCCCCAAGGGTGCCTAAGTCCGTCCAATAGCGTCTTTTTGGTCATCGTTGGGGGTGTGTTCCTCCAAATCGGAAGACTCCCCAGGCCTGACCTCTGTCTGGTGACATCATGTCGCCTCCAGAAGCTTCCTACTTCCATGGTCGCAGGTTACGAAAAGCAGGACAAGCTGTTCCCACAAAGCCCCCCCCCATATTTCCACTTTAGCAGAGCGGATGCTGGAGAGGAGGCAGGTGGAGATGAGAAAATTACCAATTATGGTGAGCACAGGACTTCTTGGGAGGGGCTTGTCTTGCCTTTTTGAAACTCCAACCAACTATACACTCCGTGCGGGAACTATAGGGGGCGCTTTGAAAAACGCGCGCGGCGCCGCTAGCGGAGGAGCTGGTGTTCGACTGTGAGGCGCGTTCAGCAGCCTGCGGCGCCTTTTCGCATGCCATGCTGTGGTGGCGGAAGCGCGCACGGACGAAACTTTTGCTTTTTGAGCCGATAAGTTGAGGGTGACGTTGTTTGAGTGCTGGGGCAGACCTAAGAAAGGCATTTAGCTGTTCTCCACTTCTTATATATTGAGTTTGAATCGTTATTCGGGGGAATTTCTCTAGTTGCGGCCAAAAAAGGAGTTGGAGCGATTTTCCGAAAAACAAGACGGCCGCCACCATACTTGCTCCGAGTGGGAAATTTATTTCGCTCTTCGCTGTAAACGTAGAACTGCTGGAACAATGATATTGGAGGCGAGTGAGATGTTCACTAAGTTTGTGCACGAAGTGTGCCAAGTTTCATTAAAGCGCGAAACACATTTACGACGAAACCGTCCTATCCGACGTCCGACCACGCAGTACAACGGTCGGAGGCGAGGGTTTTCAACGCTCGACTCCGATCCGCACGCCGGATCGGACGGTTTCGTCGTACATGTGTTTCGCGCTTAATGTGAAAGTTATGCTTTTAACGAATGAAGAAATAAAGCTGTACGAGATATCCAATATTGGACCCAAAATGTTGTGTTATAGCGGGCTGTGCAAAGTGCAGATTTGGGTACACAGGAGCTTGGACTTGACAGTAACATGACACAGCACTTAGTACACAAAAAAAAAAGAAAGAGGAAAAACAGGTGGAAATTCGGTTTGGGCGGCGTAACTCAAAGGGAACCGGTTTTGAGCATGAAAAGGCTGTCAAGAGAATACTACTGGTCGGGGGAGGTGGAGACTTTAGAGGTAGGAAGGGACTAGTGGACTGTACTTCCAATTGAAACAGCTTTACGAAAGGTGGTTCCAAAGCCGAGAAAAAAAAGTTGTCGGCCAACACACGGTTTGGCCGCCAAGGGCTTTTTCGGTCAGCTGTTGTGTAATAACCTGTTGTGCGAGGTGCTGATTTTCGGCGCACAGGTACTTTGACATGACCGTCACTTAGCAGAACACTTATTATAACAAAAAGAGTTGGCATAGCGAAACCAGGTGGAAATTTAGTTTGGGCGGCGTAACTAAATGGGAACTGGCTTTGACCGTCAAAGGCTCTCAGATAATACCACTCATCGTGGGAGGTGCACACTTCACAGGTAGGAAGGGACCAGTGGACGGTACTTCCAGTTCGAACCACTGTGCTATAGGTGGCTCTAATGCCGAGAAAAAAAATTGCTGTCTACAGAACTCGGGGTGTCAGCGTTTCCACATCCAAAAGGAGGCTGATCAAGAAAGAAAGCACACCACATAAGCTTCCATACTCAAACGTCGATTCTACAGTGATTCCAAGTTTCATTGTTGTTCTCTTTAGATTTATATTTGTCACTTTTTTTACCGTTCAAAATTATCTTCATGATGTACAGATAGCGTGCCATACCTATCCGGAAATATCATCGACACGTACGATGGGGACGAAACTTCTTTGGAGGGCATTCCTCCAATGAAATTGGCACTGCATACCCGCGAGTGTGGGATTGCATTTCAGTTCGTCCCATCGGCGCTGACACATGTAGGCGTTACTGATACGAAAATAAACGCAGAGCGCAAAGCGGCAGTGTAGAATATATCAGCCGTGCCGACGCAGTGCCAGTCATGATCGGGAGACCAAATTTCTTGCGTCGTATGGCACGGCTCCATCGTTGTCGCTGACCCACAAAACATCGGCGAGGTGAAAAACTGTGAAACTTTGTCTCCACGAGATACGACGCGTAGCTATTGAAGTACTTAACGACGCAGCACAGGCAGCACTTCATGCTGTGAACCCAGCGCAACCGCACCACCCCGACTTCAATGCGTACCAACGTACGGGGCGTGGTTTCGGTTTCGTTTTCTCTGGGGCTCTCACTGCCTACCTTCCGTACCGGCCGCGCGGCGGCGCGCCAGTCGCGTCGCACGGAGTCTATAGTATGGTGAAGTGTACTTACACTTTCGCTGGTTGAGGTTACATACCAAATAGAGCGTAATATCCCAAAATCTAGCCCACCCCTCGAAATTGCATAACTTGTATTCAGGCAATTCGTGTGACAGAGAAGGTAATTTATGTTTTGATGAAAATAGGAACTGCACACTTGTAATGTTTCCAGGCTTTTGCCCTTTTGCTACCTTTTCTGGTGCAGCAGTAACTGGTTTGGCTTTTTCACCGATTTTAGGTGATGAAGTCCTGTCCATTTGAAGTAGGTACTATAAACGTTGGTTTTTAATGTCACTGAAAATAAATAGCAATTTATTATGCTGAATTTAGTGACAGGCAAGTGGCAAAAAGATAAAGTAGGTAAAACCCTCTTACTCAAATAATGGGTCTTGTAAACAAGAATTATTTTGCTATCCGAGGAAAAACATAATAGCCTTATAGCAAACATTTGGCAAATAACTTGAATCTAATACTAATTCAATCATAAGCTTAAAATTTATTTCAATAGATTCATTTTTGCTTTGTCAATGGTCTAAAAAAGCATGTTTCACGGCTTTTATTACCTTAATTAGATGGCACACACCTTCAAAATCTTACATGCACGATGTCATCAGTGCACATGACCAGGAAACGAGAGAGCTCTATCTGTGCACCCGATCCTCAACCAACAGCTATTGTCCAAAAGAAAAAAAAATCTTTCAGGCAACAAATTTTTTTCTATTTTATTTTCTAGGTGGTTGGGTTTCTCTGGATTTGTGTTTCAGTAACAAAAATAAAATCAATATCACAAAATGTGTTCTTTTGCAAAGTTTGTCGTTGACTTTTAACCCAATATGGCCGTATAATATAGTCATGCGGTTGCCCATACACTTCCCCACCCTCCCAGAGCTCTTTTGGATCTTTTCTGCCATGTCAAATCACGTGATATGGACATACAATATAATCGCGTGTTTACCCACATGCTCACCACCCTCGGCGTAGCAAAGTAATTTGACCCACAGTGGTATTCTTGGAATCCTAGGTTCGAGGAAGATGTTTGGAATTTCCTTTTCTTATCAATAGATCCTTTTCAAAAACGTGAGCCATCTAGTAGCTGGTGAGTCAACTATCTGAGTTTGCAATTATTTGAGCACGCACTCCAATCACGTATTAGATAGGTGGGCTGCACAAGTGTTCGGCATGAACTCAGCTAAGCTCGTACCGAAAACGAGCACTGCGCCAGCTTTTGGCAAGGACTCGGATTCAATCACACACTTTGTACCCAAGAAACGAACCAAGCAACATTGGCAGTCGCCATGACTGCCAATGTTGCTTAGTTCGTTTTCAAAAGGGTCTATCTGGGTCTAGATTTTCCTCCGAACACCGCGTCACACACCTCGTAACAATTTCTCCCGCCATCCTGTAACGCCATTCTGGAGGATCCCAGCCCTCAAACGCGTTCTGGGTTAAGAATATCAAAGGGACAGCTCGTCGGCGTCCCTTCAGAGATGGGTCGGGCCTCACTCACTTGAAGGTGAGCGTGGTGAGGGGACGGTATGACTTGTGACTCGAGGGCGCCAGCAGGCGGGTGCCCCAGAAGTCATCCTCGAGCAGGCGGGACAGCGGCGTCTCGGGGCGCACGTTGGCGTTGTTCACCACGGCCTCCGAGTCGTCAAAGACAAAGTCCCCGCTCACGCTGTTGGCGAAGCAGGCCAGTGAGGCCGCCACCACCAGGCAGGGCCCCAGCCGGAGGGCCCAGGGGGGCACCGGCAGTGCCCGGTCCCAGTGGGGTCCCTCGTTGCGATCGCTGCCCCTGACGGCGCCGTTCTTGACGCCAGTTGCATTGCGGTTGTGGTCGAAGAGCTGAGTCATCCTGCCAGCATCTTCCCCTTGCGCACGTCATGACCGACGTGGCACGACCTGCGCTCGGATCAAAGCCTTCTTGAAGCTCAGTTCGGCCACTGTACGCAAAACTGAATTCAACTCTCTAATGATAACATTAATGTATAGACCAGGGGTGGCCAGGCTGACCCGGCCTAAGAGCCAAAAACAAATCCACGAAATGTCCAAGAGCCGTGCGGGGGGGGGGGGCACATATTTGTTTAGAGCAATAAACGAAACTCAAACTACTTTCAATCTATTTGAGTCAAAAGCAGTCCACCTGTACGTAAGGTAAGAGCAGCAGAATACTACCAACCGCAAACTGTTTTTCAATTTAAAATGCGTTCCATTTTTCTTTTTTTTTTTTTTATTGGGGGGGGGGGGGGGGGGTAGGGGAGGGAGCCGTGAGCCACAGTTTAACACGCCAAGAGCCGCATGTGGCTTGCAAGCCGCAGCTTGGCCACCCCTGGTATAGACCATTCTAGCAATGCCACTTAGAAAACAAGGCCTGCGCATTACGTCATCGTTAGTGGACTCCCGACCCGCCCCCAGTGGCAAATATGCTGAAGCTCGATGAGAACCACCACAAAACGGCAGACGCGTCCGTTTTGAAGTTGTCACGTGCTAGCATCGCGCTTGCTGCAAGATGCACTGGTGGCGATGCTGATGCAAGGTGTGCGGCACTGCATGGATCCTTTGGTGATGACATTTGGGGGGAAAGGCACACTCCTTGTCTTCTATATAGTACTAATTATAGTCATCATTTTGTGCACTCCATCATTTTTGTCTGTTGGACTGTGGAACATATTTTTAGCGTGTGCAGTAGCTCTCTTCTGCAGACTACCTGACGCCGCACATGCATCCACCGTCCAGCAGCTCAGCATTTTTCGTCTGGGTGACAAGCACTGAAAAGGTCCTCAGTGCCTTTTCAGTGCTTGAAACCTTGCATAACCAATACCAGCACCAGTAGATGAAGATCCAATTATATTAGTGCTATGTTCTTTTGTGTAATGAGCCAATAAAAGCACCATTCACTCTAATCTACATTCTATTACTAGCTCTAAGCACAGCCGAGCATAGAGAAAAGGGTCATCCGTCCCAAAACAATATGGTTGTCAAAGAAGCCACTGCAGATAACATTGGCGTCATCTAAAGCAGTTCATCTCTGAATTCACGGTAGAGTGGTAACTTGAACCAGCTTGGAACATGATCTAATAAAAAACAGTAAATCCCAACCAACTGATTACCTTTTATGGTTAGCAACTGTATTCAGACTTGAGATTTAAGTTAGTGCTTGCCGGCATGTCACCAGCTGGACACGGCGGCGCACATTTTTACGTGCCTCTGCTATCTGCTGCTTGGTACCACATTCTCCGCAGTTTGGCAATCATGCACGTCTGGCGATGACCGATGTGAGCCTCTACCGACTCCATGTGTACACTGTTCCTTTCTGCTGGAAGCGACATTAGCCCTCTGGACTTACCCTCCTGCACGACCAGTTAGGCCTAAGCGAGCCTGCTCGTTCACCCAGCGGTAGCCCTCTCCACACATTCAAGCTCATTTCCTCCTTTTGACACCAGTCCGTCACTGTCGGGCGCGACCTACCTCCTCGTCGCCAGATGCATATAACCCGATCCCGGATCGACAACAATCAACAGCACCTTCTGGCCGCAGTGTGCTACCTACCCTCATTGTGAGCACAAACCACCGTCTGCCTCGCCCACGCGTCTTCCCAGCACCTCAATGTCTGGTACTTGAACGTCCGGTCTGTCGAGATTAAGCACCGGGAACAGAGTGCACTCGTTGAGTCGGCACCCAACACCGTTTTCATTCTAACCAAAACCTGGCTTGACCTGTCAACTTACGATAATCAAATTGTCGTCCCTGCTTGATTCTAAGTATTCCTGAAAGATTGCCCCATCTCTCGCAGTGGTGGTGTCATGATCATAGCCCTATCCAACATGCCCTGTAGATGTCAATGTAACCTTGAACAAGACGCTTAAGAGGCTGTGTTCGTTGAAGCCCAAATTGGCAATAATCCCTTGCTATTCATGTGTCTAGCACCTCCTCGACTTCAAGCAGCCTGCTTTGATGCCCTGCCAAACAGCCATTGACCATATTCAACAATCAAGGTATATCAACATCTACCTGATGGATGACTTCAATACACATATAGATTAAACTGATCCGCGGCATCACCGATTCCTTCCAAACTACTAGCCCAGAGCCTCCTCGACCTGACCGAGTCGTCTGGCTTCATCCAGCACTGCACTGAACCTACGTCCTCAGGCACAAAGTCCCATGTGGACCTCCTGTTTGACACTAATTATTCCCTGCTGTTGGACTGCACAGTCAAAGACAGCCTGATCAATCGTGATCACAGGGCGATCAATAGGAAGTTTTAGAATAGCGCATGCTAAAGCTTTGCGTAGGCAAGGAATAGCATCGTCGCTACTGTGCATGCGCCGAACGCCAACCACGTTTTGCGCTTTGCGTGCGCTATTTTAGCGAACGCTATTTCTCGGAAATTGCATGCATACGCAAGGAGTCTTTGCGCTCTTCCAAGGAGGATTCATGAGAAGTTCGCTAAAGCCAAGACGAGCACAGTTAAAAAATGGCGGCTCCCTGGACCATTGCTGCGGCCGCTTTGGCGGCGTCGGGAGTGTGACATCGGCAGCATTCTTGCGACTGCGATTTTCAATACAGGACAACATTGCACTCGGTTTAAAAAAATGAAAGCCGTTTACAATTCCCTGTAACGCCGGTTGGAGCGCAGCTCTTGAGGAGGAGGATGGAAGCGTAGTGGGGGAGAGGTGACTCCTAAAGGTCACGTGACCTCATGGGAGGTCGGGTGACGTGACCTTGGGGGAGGGGGGTCACGTGACCTCAGAGGGTCACGTGACCTCAAGAGAATCACGTGACCTCAGGCCACCACCGACCTCAGGGGTTCATGTGACTCCAGGGGGTCACGTGACCTCAGGGGTTCATGTGACTCCAGGGGGTCACGTGGCCTCAGTGGGGTCACGTGACCTTAGGGGGTCATGTCACCTCAGGGGTCACGTGACCTGGGGGGGTCACGTGACCTTGACGATGACGGTTTGATGACGTCATCAGTGATGATGACGATGACGATGCGAATGCCAATGACGTCATCAGTGACGTCATCAGTGATGATGACGATGACGATGCGGATGACGATGACGTCATCAGGTTGCATGCAACCTGGATTGCATGCAACAGGTTGCATACAGCTAGTATGCCAGTTGCATGCAACACGCTGCATGCAACCTGTTGCATGCAACTTTTGGAGGAACCCGAGGTCCTCCCGAAGGAACCCGAGGTCCTCCTGAGGTCCTACCGAAGAAACCCGAGGTCCTCCCGAAGGGACCCGAGGTCCTCCCGAAGGACCTCGGGTTCCTTCGGGACGACCTCGGGTTCCTTTGGGACTCCTCGGGTCCCTTCGGAAAAATTTACCCATAATGCACTGCGCGGTTACGCCGACGGCGACGGCGACGCCGCTCAAGCCGTAAACAAGCGCCTAAGAGCTGCGCTCTAAAAACGAGGAAGGTGGGCAGCGATCACCGGCAACTTCATGCTTGCGACGCGTGAACATTTATCGGCAAAGCTAAGTACAAGATGCCTTGCACACATATATCTTACAAGTATGCATGTGATGTTGCAGCCCGCGCTGCTAAAGAACCCAGGCCTTTTTGGTTCTTCATAAAAGCAGAACGGAAATCCTCCTACATCTTAACGACCCTCATGCACAGCAACCTCCTCATCACTGAGCTTGCTGCAATTGCAGATATATTCAAGCAGCAGTTGTTCTCTGTCTGGTTTCCTGCAAACTCCACTCCCCACTTCCCAACTTCATCCACCTGCATTTGCCAGCTCTCTGCTATCTTCAGTCGTGATAACTGAGGGAGACATCACCAGTCCTCTTGCGATAGTTCCGTCTGGATGGAACTCTGCTGGACTTGCTATCATTCTGTCTGGACGCAACTATGCTGCATCTGCTACTGTTCGATATGGACAGAACCCTAGAAACTTAGATCCTCAAAGGAATAATCTCAGCGCCGACACGACAGACTCTCATCGTCCAATCGCCTCAACGTCAGTGGTTTGCAAGGCCCAGGAGAGAATTATAAGCAAGAAACTCTTGCACTAGCTAGAATCCAATCCCCCCCCCCTCCCCCTTTTCTTTTCTTACCCCTGCACGCCTGGAGAGGGTGTCACAACAAGTGCAATAACTACTACTGAACTATTGTTGTCTAGCTTGCCTTGCCCTGTGGTTTGTGAGCAGTTCAACAATGCCGTAGCATCAAAAGTAATTCAAAAGGTTTATTTTCCAAAAAAAAATTAAAAGCAAAAAGCTATTCTTTTTTTTTATCGACGCGCTGCCTACCTACTGCGGGGTGCAATGATTGATTAAAGGTTGATGCAGCTATTCACTCTTACGACAAGTCACCCGGCACCTCTGCGCATTTTTCACCAAATGTGAAACTCCGTAGTTTGCACTTTTAATCGTATACCGAGTTCCTTTCTTGTCCGGGTATTCCAGGAAAGGTAAATAGTATCCACCTCCGCATACGCGGAAGAGATAACAAGCCACACAAGGCTGTTCTATTTCCTACCCTTCCAGGTAAACACATGTTGAAGTTTCCGGCTTCATTCGCAAAAATACCCAAATGATCCGTCTCCCCAAAAACAAAATGTTTCCGAGTTCCGCCACATAAAAAATAGGGTCTCAAACAAACGACGCACCCGTTATGGCACGGTTGCGACGATAAATCCCATCAGATACGAAATGCAAGCGAGATCCAGCTTTTTCGCGGCCAGGCGGCGGAAACAGCTGTTTGAAAGAGGCGTCATACTTAAACAGGCTTTCACGATTTCTGCGGATACAACGAAACTTTGTGCGTTGATAGATTAACCGTTGGTGAATTATGTACGTTTTTGTGTCTTGGAGTTAGTTTTGAACTCGGTAATCATCGATCTGTTCACTGTTCCAACACGATGGCTTCGCCAGTGGAGAGCAGCGCGTTTGGTGGTGTCAGAAAAGCGAAAAGAAACGGACCGCGGAAGATTTCTAGAGTTTTGTGGATTAAACGTGTGCCCACGAAGAAACTAAGATATGAATCTGCGCATAACTTTGCATAGTACGGAGGAGCTTTGCGGCAACGTGCTGGCCTCATCAAACGCGTAGGCCGAGCGAAAAGAGCCGGCAAATAGCTTTGCATTGCAAGCCACCATTCGCTACAAATTGGCTGAAATTTGACGTAAGGGTTTTCCAGACAACTCACCCGATCCATGGGATTCTGATTTAGGCGTTCGTTATTCGTAAAACCGGCGAAAACGCAGTGCACCCCAGCATCTGTTTACATCGCCGTACAAAAGCATGGAAGTAGGCGAGGGAGATGAGAGACAACTTGCACTTGAGAGGCATCGAGGCACGTGGTCACACACGTGATCCGTGACCCTACTCTCGCCGTGGTTGCCTAGTTTTTGGTTTCGTTCTGACAGGGGCGCGTCGTACCAATCTCACGTGCACAGCGCAATTTAGCACGAATTTGAGATTTCAGATTTTTATTACTTTTCTACCACAACTAAAATGCGGGTATCAAAATGACGCGTGTGTTTGAAAGGGAAATCAACTTATGCGACAAAATTTTGCGTTCTTCACTCGCTACTCTGTCGAAGCAGACTGCGAGCAAGCGCAGTTGTCGTGTTTGCGCTAATGACTGTTTGTAAACATATGTGCTACCACGGTAACGCAGATGTTTACAAGCATAATAAGTAAGTAATGCAGCATTGTTTGCTTGTCTTTTTTTTTTTTTTAGTTCATTTCTTACACCCGGCTGCGTGCAACTCATCAGATTAAAGGGGCCCTGCAATGACTTTTTGACTGGTTTTAATTTGCACCGAACCTGAGCGCACGCAACGTAGTAACTTAATCAAACTTTTCTTTTCTCAAATTTCGCTTTATTTTAAAAGTTATAGGCGAATTAGAATTACAAAAACAAGCAAAAATAACTTCCGTCATGACGTCGTAGGTCCTGGCTTGAGTGGCCGTGAACTAGAGGAGGGGTAGTGAGCTCACGGTTGCCGCACTCCGTGTCGACGGCTCGAGAGGGCGCCACTAAAGCATGTGTTGGATAGGCTCTATGAAGCAAGCGGCCGGGGGCGGCTCGCATTGCATTTGCTACGCGATTAGAGACTATTTCGGCATAACACTTCATTGGCCACAAACGACAGCAAACACGGGGTAAAGATCAGTTCAGAACGGGAGCCACTTCGCGCTGCCATACCGCCAAATGGCCAAATCGCCAGCAGGGCCCGCGCCGAAGGCCTTCGGAACGCTCGGAACCGGTCGGATCGTCGAGTCGGTATACGACCGCAGCGCCGCCGCGTATATCCGGGACCTTTCTACGCTGGCTGTTCGTCGTAGCGGTCGTAGCCTCATCCCACTAGTTCTTTCTAGTATGCGCCGTTTTTTCCGCTGCTTGGTGGCGGGTATGTCGACGGGTCTTTTCTTGTTTCCGTACTTTATAAACTGCATTTGTTTCTTTTCTGATCTAAAATACTGAACAAAAACTTATTTTATAAATAAATGAAACGGTTCGCGCAACTTATATTTTGTATTTCGACTACGAAAAAGCTTTTAGCGGCTCTGACCAGTAGTAAGCCTAGGACCAAAGACGTCACATTTTGCGCGCTTTCGGTACCGCGGGTCGCCCTCGTCGGTGGAGGTGGTTTCCGTGTCGTCCGGTTAAAATATGACGCACTGATATTTAGTTACTCTCTCCGTGCCCGCTGGCTTGTCCGAACCCCAAGAGACGTGGAAACCGTAAAAAAAGGTAGTTGCTTAAATGTGATTGCAGGGCCCTTTTAAAGGGACACTACAACGATATTTCGCCGCTCATTTTTTGGTCTATATGTGTTCAAAAGAGCAGTATCACATGGAACACACCAATATCTTGTTAAACAAGTCTCGAAAAGGAATTTTAAAACGAATTAAACGATTAGCAAAGAGCACCTGGTGGATGTCGCTAACGCCTCGTTTGTAATGCTTGTCTAGGAACCTTGACAGCTAGTGACGGAGGTTGTCTCGTCTCCGGCCACGACGAGAGAAGGGGGGAAGGAGGAACTCCCCTCTTCCCGAGAATCCCTTTTGTGTGTCGCAGAAGTCGCTATTGTCCCCCTAGAAGATTATAGAAGATTAACCCGTCACTCAAAATTCGTACAAAAGCAGCCGCTTCGGTGGCTGGAACGACTAGGCCATCCTCTCGATGTCAACCTCGCCGTAGCTTTGCTCGTCTTGAGACTACCTACGTCACGATTGCGTTGGATGTCACGTGCTCTAAGCTGGGCCTTCTCCGAGCGCTTGCCAGAGCGGGCCGTTTATAACGAAAAATACAGCCACCAGGATCAAAATGCAAACGTGCGATTGTCATTTACGGATATTGTGGATCATATTCAACCTATTTTTGAACACGACGGGAATATTTCAAATTTCGTTGCAGTATCCCTTTAAAGGGGCCAACCAACAATTTTTGGACAGGTTTGAAGTTCGCGCTGAAACGGAGCTCCATGAAAGCAGGAACACCGAGGAAAAAAAAATATTACAGAAATTCGCAATATTTTGTGAGTTATTAGCAAAATAAATATTCCAGAAAACAACTTTAAATAAGCAAAACATTGCGCTTCATGACGTAAAATGAAACAGTTTAGCGATTGGAGCAAAGCGGTTGGCCAATTGGACGCGAGTTTGGTTGATAGCCCGTCGGCCCGGTCGGCTCGTTGGCCCTAGCTGCAACCACCGTAGCTTTGGGATCGGGTTGCCATCATCGATGAATTTACCGGGCTTATCGGATTTTGAGTGCGGATCTGGGCGTCGCGCCGTACGAGGACACTCCACGCAAGCGCCGTGACGCGTCTCTGCTTCAGTCCGCGTCGACAGCCGCGGAAGACTCGTCACCCGCAACTCCGCCACCGGAGCCACCTCGGCGAGTAGGAGGTACAAACTGGTGAGCGGTCGGGCACCATATAAGCTGGGTCCCGTCGCCGCACTTCACTCGAACAGTGAAAAGTCTTTCACAGCACTAAAAGAAAATAAGGGTTCCCCTCGCTCCTCTTACTGCTTTTAGTTGACCGGGACCGGGGGCGCACAAGTGAAAATACGATGCGCTCTCTCTGCACGGATCACTTGTCGTCTGCTCGCGATGCAGGGTTGCCGTTGGGCAGACTTTGAAAGAAGCCAAAACTCAAGCTAAAAGTAGCCAAAAATAGCCATACCATTTAATCTTAGCGCCAAATTTCTAGCCGAATTGAACACAAGCAATATTATGAATACTGTTTTTATTAGTAAATTCGAACAATCAGGGATAGCATTTTGAATCAACACAGGAAACTGAATAAATACAACAAAAATTTTGGCACCTCTGCTTTGTCACAGGTATGTCGCAAATAAATAAATTATTAAATGTTCGGTCGGCCTGTACATAGTTTATCTAGAATAGATAGCGTTCTTGCCAGAGTAATTTTGACACATTCTAGTCAACAACTCAGTTGGGACGTTAAATGTCGAACTTGTTTTTCCCTGAAGCTGTAGACCAAACTTGACTCGTAGGATCGCCATGAGTAGGTTCAGCTTCATTTTGTAGCGGATCTCTGTTTTTGTCAGGTTCATCTTCTTGGAACGCACGCTTTGCACTTGTGTGCTTTCCCATGGCAACAACGGTATCAGCACACTGGCACAAATACAGCTCTGTCACCTCGGGGCTGCAAAAGTATTTCCTTAGTATCGTGCTTGTCATGCCGCAGCCGTCGTAGCGTTGCGTTATGCCGTCCACATGGTCCACATGGCTAAACCAGCTTCACCTTCGAGTGTGACTTCGGATGCGCAGCGATCATAACGGAGACAGTACTTTCGGTGTACGCTGTATTCCCCAGATGGCGCGCAGAGTCAGCTGCTGCTAGAGTTCCTGCATAGGCTCCCTACGGGAGCAGAGTTGCGCATTTGTTTTCCCCGCGCCGCCACACCGCTATTCGCCGAGATCCATCACGTGAGGAGCAAAGCATCCGTTGGCGTGCAAGAACGCCACCTTTACGGTTGCTCCGCCGACGCTTCTCTTGCCCTGGCGTATGTTTCCCTGCTTTCCGCCTCCTTTTCCTCCTCTCCTGTTTTCCATGCGCGGCGGCGCGGGCGGCGCCGCTATTCGCCAAATTTAGTCACGTGAGGAGCAAAGCATCCAGCTCGTGCGGGAAAGCCGGCGCTACGGCCACGCGCCGACGCTGAATGCGCAACTCTGCTACCGTAGGTAGCTATAGAGGAACTCTAGCTGCTGCGCATGAAGTCACTGGCCACTCATAGCGCTTTTAGCCGCGCGTACAAGGGAGGAAACATGGGTGCATGAGGCGCCACGACGGCGAAGCTTGGAAATAATGACTTGTCTATATACTTGCTTGCTATTGTATCTGCTATTGTTTAAAAAAATGGCTAGTAAATCCGCCAGAAGAGGAGTTCCAAGTAGCCAGGAAGTAGCCAGGGAGCCAGCGTGAAATTTTCATCGCCAGACGGGATCGTAAAGTAGCCAATTTGGCGTAAAGTAGCCACCAACGGCAACCCTGTGACGCGATGGTACGTCGCGGACGCCGCTGGGAGGCGCGCATGAGCGACGAGGCGTTGTTTTCGCCCTTTTTGAACTTTACTTTGCAACTTTAGTAGCTCTATAAAAATTAATTGTTAGAGAAATAATAACGGTTAACGTGTGATATACTTTATTTCGCTTCAAAATTCCTGGGACGGCTCTCTCCAATCACGAAACCCAGAGAACAACGTTACTAATGGTGAATTCCACTCGTAGATCTGGAGCGCTTTCCAAAATCCGCGAGGGAGGCGAAATTCCGCTCCGTGGGACCCGCTCCGAATCGACGAGGGGAAGATAAACTTGCATTTTTGGAGCGACCTCCCCCACACCCCTCCCCATCCCTTCTCCCTCCGCCGTACAAAATGGCCGCTGCTCGAACTTGACCAGCCCACCAACGCCTCAGCCGGCTGATCTTTCCGACGACCAGTGACGACTGTCACTGCTTAGCTGCAGAAGTAACACGCGACACAGGCCGGGCGAACTTATACGTACCGCGGCGTCCATGTCACAAATAATGAAGACGTCCGCGTTCGGCACCATCACATACCTTTCGGCCGCCTCGAAGCGGCGGGGCACGGACAGCGATTGCCAGCGGTGGAGTTCAGATTTGTAGTACGACTTTAATAAACACAGAGGTAACAAACCATCACTTTCGCGGTCGTTGCCTAACCTCTTCTTGCTTTATTTCACGGGAAAACGCCGACGGAATGCAGTGTAAAAAGGTAAACAATCACTGGCTGCAGAATGAATAGGCCTAACCTTGCGTCTGCCTCCGGCTTTTCTGTCGTTCTTTTTCTCGTTCTTCCTCTCACGATCACAGACGTCAGCGCTTACGATTTGCCACGCTCCACATTCCCGGCTTTTTATCCCTGATCTGGTAGAAGCGTTCGAGCCGTCACAATCCACAGTAAACAACCGACGCACCCGTACAGATCCAACTCCACGACCCGACCGGCCCGCCGATCTCTCCAACCTCACCGCGCATGCGCACCGCCGATTTAGACGGAAATCACGTGGGCCGCTCTGTCAGCTTCCGGAGAGATCCGTGAAATCCCGCTGAGCAAGTTCGGCGGAGTTTGGGGCGCTCCGTGGAGCGGGCGCTGCCAGGGATCTACGAGCGGAAGATGACCAACTTGAGCCAGATCTGCAAGCGGAATATGCGCGCTCCAAATAGAGCACTTTTGGAGCGCTCGAGATCTGCGAGCGGAATTCACCATAAAAGACTTAGTTGGGAAACTCCCATAGAGACAGCTTTGAAAAAATGGCCCCTATCTGTCTCCGAGCACCGAGCTAATGACGAACACAACGCCACCATTTCTCCCGCAGCGGCCACTCGAAGAACTGCACGTGACTTGTATTTTGGCTTTAAAGGGGCCCTCCAACAGTATTTGAGTGTCGACTTTTTTTTGCGGTTTCTACACACTAGTGGTCCCGGAAACCGAATGGACAACGAAAGAGTTTGAAAATATTAGCGCATCATATTTTAATTTGACAACTCGGAAACACCTCCTCCGACGGTGGCGCCGCGAGGTGCCGAATGCGCGCGCATAACGGCGCTCCCTTTCACTATACGTCACATTCTTTGGGTTTCGTGATTGGCGAGAGCCGTCCCAGGAATTTTGAAGCGAAATAAAGTATATCACACGTTAACCGTAATTATTTCTCTAACAAGTCATTTTTATAGAGCTAATAAATTTGCAAAGTAAAGTTCAAAAAGGGCGAAAACAACGCCTTGTCGCTCATGCGCGCCTCCCAGCGGCGTCCGCGAAGTACCATCGCGAGCAGACGACAAGTGATCCGTGCACACAACGCGCATCATATTTTCACTTGTGCGCCCCCGGTCCCGGTCAACTAAAAGCAGTAAGAGGAGCCAGGGGAATCCTTATTTTCTTTTAGTGCTGTGACAGACTTTTCACTGTTCGAGTGAAGTGCGGCGACGGGACCGGTGCCCAACGGGACCGCTCACCAGTTTCTCCCTCCTACTCGCCGAGGTGGCTCCGGTGGCGGAGTTGCGGGAGACGAGTGTTCCGCGGCTGTCGAAGCGGACTGAGGCAGAGACGCGGCGCTTGCGTGGAGTGTCCTCGTACGGCGCAACGCCCAGATCCGCAGTAAAAATCCGATAAGCCCGGTAAATTCATCGATGATGGCAACCCGATCCCAAAGCTACGATGGTTGCAGCTAGGCCTAATGGCCGACGAGCCGACCGGGCCGGCGGCATACCGGCGGGCTATTAACCAAACTCGCGTCCAATTGGCCAACCGCTTTACTCCAATCGCTAAACTGTTTCATTTTACGTCATGAAGCGCTATGTTTTGCTTATTTAAAGTTGTTTTCTGCAATATTTAATTTGCTAATAACTCACAAAATATTGCGAATTTGTGTAGTATTTTTTTTCCTCGGTGTTTCTGCTCTCATAGAGCTCCGTTTCAGCGCGAACTTCAAACCGGTCAAAAAATTGTTGGTGGGCTCCTTTAAGAACAGATACAGCGGTAGAGGTTACAGAGTGCCACCCCGGTCTCCCCGGCGGACGCGCCGCGTTCAACTACTGAAGTTAAAATGCACCTAGGGCGGGACGCGCTTCCTGAAAGGCCCGCTGAGGCATGGTTGTATGAAAGCAATACCAATTGTTCCGCAAAACCCTGTGAACTAGAGATGATAGAAACATCACGCGCCCATCATTTGGTACTAAACTCCAATAAATTTCATACAAAAAGAGTCTTTTCCGTTTGTTTTTACGCAAAAACAGGCTTTCAAAAAGCTCGAGGTGACCATAGTACAGACAAACGAAAAAGAGTGGCGCTGTTGTCGCATTTAGCTCGGTCACGGTGGACGCCAGCGGTCCAGGTTTCGACGGCGAGTTTCCCAACTGTCACTGAGTGTTTTAGTAACGTTGCCAGAGAATGTGACGTATACACGTTTGCAAGTCCAGCTTCAGGGCGCTACCATCTTGCTCGCTGGGGTGCGCTTGGACGCGTCCTAATCCGATTACGAAGCCTTGCTAAGGCGTCATAATCGGATTATGGCCGCGCCCGAGCGCACCCCACTGGGCAAGATGGCGGCGCCCTGAGACCGGACTTGCAAACGTGTATAGTGAAAGGGAGCGCCGTTATGCGCGCGCATTCGGCACCTCGCGGCGCCACCGTCGGAGGATGTGTTTCCGAGTTGTCAAATTAAAATATGATGCGCTATTATTTTTAAACTCTCTCGTTGTCCACTGGGTTTCCGGGACCACTAGCGTGTAGAAACCGCAAAAAAAAAAAAAAAAAAGTCGACGCTCAAATATTGTTGGAGGGCCCCTTTAACTAGTTAATTAAGACTATTTAATAAACGTTTGAAATATTAAATTTAGAGCGAAAGTTCCAAAAACAAAGTTGTAGAGCTTCCTCAGAGACATCCAATTCAGTGGTTTTTATTAAAAACAACGGTTCGTTTTTCTGGGCTTCAAAAAAAGTGCCCGAATCATGAAAAAAAAAACGCGAAAAACGCAAATTTATCAGCAGCGCCCAGTTAACAGTGCTCTATTCAGCATGCAGGCCTAGTTTACTCAAGCCACGGCTGAGAGCGCTGCAATGCAGGGTGCACATGCGCAAAATCACAGTTTTTTTTTTTGTTTTTTTTTGGCAGTTTTTTTTAATAAAAAAAAGAGGTGTTAATGTTTTTTGATAAAAACTACAGAATTGAATGTTTCTGAGGACGCTCTGCAACTTTTTCATTGAAACTTTTTTCTCTAAATTGGATATTTCAAAAAGTTAATTAATTAATCTTAATTACTTAATTAATTGGGCAAAATAAAAAATAGATTGACTTGCTCCAAACAATGAACAAACTTTGTCATTTGGTTTCGTCTTCCTAGAATGCACCAAAATATTTTAAACCTTGGCTCAAGTTAGGTGTCTCAAATCGGGCAGGCTAAAAGGGACTAATCTTTAATTTTGACGAAAAAAAAATAATGTTTTGGGGGCATTTCTCAAAGGAAAGAGGGCGCTTCTACGCTTGGTCGAGATTGCCCGAGCTGATTCGTCAAAGCCCGTAAAACGCGGTATACTCTTTATAAAAACCGAAATCCAGCTCTACCAATAACTCCAATCGGACTCTTGATTCAGCCTAATCGCGTTGCTTTGTAAACGTCGGTCAACAATGTGTACGGTTAAAAAAGACCTTTTTTTTTTTTTTTTTTTTTTGAGGGGCTGGGGGGTGGGGGGGGGGGGTGTGGGGGGGGGGCATGAATATAAATCGGTACTATCGGTTTGTGTTTCTTACTCTGTCCTCGTCTTTTGTGCGCTTTTAAACCAAGACGGTACTATGAGCATAAAGGATCATTTAATCGTCTACCTTTTTTTGCGGTTTTTACGCTTCTTGGGGTTCGGGAAAGCCATCGGGCACGGAGAGAGTAACTAAATATTAATTAGTGCGTCATATTTTAACCGGACGAGGCGGAAACCTCCTTCACCAACGGGGGCGACCCGCGGTACCGAAAGCGCGTAAAATGTGACGTCTCTTAGGTGCTGGGCTTACTGCTGGTCAGAGCCGCTAAAAGCTTCTTTTTAGTCAAAATACAAAATATAAGCGGCGCGAACTGTTTCAATTATTTATAAAAGTAGTTTTTGTTCAGCATTTTAGATCCGAAAAGAAACGAATGTACTTTATAAAGTACGGAAACAAGAAATGATCCGTCGACATACCCGCCACCAAGCGGTGGAAAAGGCGACTCGTACTAGAAAAGAGTAGTGGGATCAGCCCACTGATCTCTATGACAATTGCTGGATCGCGCTTCCCCGCTTGTTCGCTGCAGCGCAAGTGAAGCCACCGGGCTTCACTCGCTTGGGATACGATTTGCCGTTTTTGCTAGCCTTTGCTGCGGTTTTCCAGCGTGCTGACGACACGTTTTCTACTCGTTCGTCGTCATTCGCCGAAGAAGTTTTTTGAAGACTCTGTGTATTGTTGAGACTTTCCGTTGTGAACACGTGGAAAATTTTACGAAAGTGCAGTGTCGCAGGAAAAAGGCACAACGCGTCGAAAGGAAGGGCTGGCGGCGTGTTCAAAGCATCCTTGGCACGCCGAAGTGCCGTGTCTCTGTGCCTTCGCACGTTTGGATACCGACCAAGAACCGACGCCGTGTGTATGTGTTCAGCGAGTGCAATGTGCGTGAAGCTGTTCGTGCCTCTGGATCAGCGTCTTTTCCCCTCGCGGTTTAGGAACGAGCTTAATCCAGCGTCCACTAGCGACGGGAGATGGGGAGAAGGTACGTCTTTTTTTCGTCCTTAGACGGTTTACACAATACCGTGCACAACAGCTCCTCATCACTGATCAGTGCTGGCTTATTATCAACCTACGCGACTCGCCTAATTGTAATTGGTCAACAGATTGCACACGACCATATCGGCCGCGCTTCAAAGATTTTCATTCTCGCCGTCTTGTACATTTGCTTTCGAAAACCCCCCTGGCTCCACGTACAACGTTGCCCTATTCGTGCTCGCACGGAATCTATTAGAGTAGATTTGGGACATAGCCATGGTTAATATAGTACATAAGAATACGTACAGATCTCCCCCTTTTATTGATAGCAACTCACCGGAACAGCTGGACGATCCAGAACTCCGTGGCCGATATATATAAATGATCTAAAGGCATCTACGCGCGACACACGTTCAGAACTTTGGCGCGGCGTCAATTCTTGACCGGTATCCAAGCGTGCGAAGGCACAAAGATGCATCACTCGGCGTGCCAAGGAAGCTTTGATCACGCCGCGACACCGGCGACACGTTTTCGACGAGTTGTACCTATTGATACGGCTTCACGCACATTGCACTCGCTAAACACATTCACACGGCGTCGGTTCTTGGTCGGTATCCAAGCGCGCGAAGGCACAGAGACACGGCACTTCGGCGTGCCAAGGATGCTTTGAACAAGCCGCCAGCCCTTCCTTTCGACGCGTTGTGCCTTTTTCCTGCGACACTGCACTTTCGTAAAATTTTCCACGTGTTCACAACGGAAAGTCTCAACAATACACAGAGTCTTCAAAAAACTTCTTCGGCGAATGACGACGAACGAGTAGAAAACGTGTCGTCAGCACGCTGGAAAACCGCAGCAAAGGCTAGCAAAAACGGCAAATCGTATCCCAAGCGAGTGACGCCCGGTGGCTTCACTTGCGGGAGCGGCAAGCGCGATCCAGCAATTGTCATTGAGATCAGTGGATCAGCCGCCGACACGGAAAGGTCCCGGATGTACGCGGCGGCGCTGCGGTCGTCTACGGACTGAAGGATCCTAGCGGTATGGTGGCTGGAAGGGGAAGTGTGGTGGCCGGGAGCCAACGAGGTTGCCGGGAGCGGAGGGCTGCACAGAATTGCGATGAAAATAATAGAGGGCGCTGCGCGCAGCAGGTGAGTTGGCGCTGGCGTGCGGAGCATAGGAATAGAGCGCTGCGCGATATTTTCCCCTTGCTGAGAATACTGTAAAATAGTTGATACGCAAATAAAGGACAACTAGACTTTTTTTCGAAAGCTGAATCTACCGACGCCTTGTTACGCAATAGAAAGGAAAGAAAAAAAGAACCATTTTTTATTTACATTTAGAACAAATGCGCTGGAGCAGGTGAACGTCCACTGTTGAAATTGGACGTTTTTTTACTTGATAACTTTATGAATCGTGAACACTTCATATGCTTCAAAGTGCGGCCGAAGAAAAATGTGACGAACAAGGCATAGAATGTAGAACTCACTTTTATTTACTGTTTCAGATATTGCGTCAAGAGTACAAGCCAAAGGAAGGAACTACTTGCTTCTGAAGCAGCCTTCGTTTAGAACTTTTTCTTTCTTTGAAGAGTGCATGGACAGGCGTTAGTAAGCGCGCCGAGTTTTTTATTTCAATAAGTTAGCAAAAAATGTCCAGGAAAAGTGCGCATGCAGACAAATGTTTGATTGCCGCTTGATCTGGAGATGCCAGACACTGAACTACAGGTTTTCCCGCTCATCCTAATCCAAACGACGCCCAATTTAATCCCAGTACCACACAATTTAACCCAAGCGCCACACAATTTAATCCTTGCGCTACCGACTTTAATCCCGGGGTCAGTCATTTTAATAAACGATATTAATCCTGGGGTCAGTCATTTTAATCCACGATATATAGTATATGCACTAATCGCATTCAGTGGTCGTGTTTTGCATACACATTTGGTAACTTAGAATAATTGTTTGTACTCTTAGATTTTGTGGGGGACAACTGATCATTTGATCACTATTGTGACTACTGGGAGTTACTGTCCCACTTTTGACGATGCAAAATTGATATGTTTATTACTCTTTTTGCCTGGAGTTATTATGGCGCACTCGAATTTATTTTAGCTTGCAATTTGTGATTACTCTTTTGATTACTTCGTGCTATTATTGCTCCAATTGATCTATAATAAGTAGGGTGTGTACTTTCCGGTGTTTATTTGTGAGAAAAATCGGCGGATGTTTTTCGGTGTTTATTTATTTTCAAAGCACCGGTGTATTTCGGTGGAACGTCTCACGACTAGGCTAAAGTCGGTGATTATCGGTGGAAAACAAATGCGATGGATCACAGACAGAGAGTTCCAATTTTATTCACATATTTCATACACTTCTTCTCTAGGAAGAATCTATTTTCACACATGGTTATTACAGTAGATGCAAGCATACTTCGAGAGGCTTGCACCCGTCATGGCAGCACGTTCTTTGCGGTTCAGAACCCGCAATTATGAAAACGCACGCTCCTGTACGACACGGACGTTGGCAGTGTCTTCCAGGAACCACGGCAGCCTCTGAATACATGGCTTGCACCGACATCACTTGACCAGACACAATGGGGAAAGGGTACGTGAAAGCCTACCCTCCACTGCGTGAACTTTTCCACAAAAGGGGGCCATGGTAGACACAATAAGGGAAAGGCGTGTGAGAGCTTAGCTTCCAATGCGTTCACTAGACGCTTTTGACCGCCAGAAAGGAGGGCGGACTGACGCCACGTGCAAGGCTTGTGTAAACACTGGAAGAATGCAGGATCCACGAGATAACACGTTTGACGAACCTCTACGGGGAAAGGGTTTTGCTAGGTCGGAAACATGCAACAACCGGTGTTTTTTGGTTTTAACCAGGGCGAAAATATCCAACCACCGGTGTTTTTCGGTTTTAACCGATTTTATATTTTTGTCACCGACGGATGTTTATCGGTGTTTTTCGGTTAAAACCGGAAAATACACACCCTAATAATAAGCTCAGTTGACATTGTTATTCCTCTTTTGATCACTTCGAGTTACTTTTGACCAGTTGGCCATAAATTCGAATTAAACTCCATTGTAATGACTCTTCATTACTTTCAGCTAATATTCAGAAAATTGAATTTTATGTGGTGATTATTGACATTATGATTACTCTTGATTACTTTGAGTTACTCTGAATTCAATTGACTCTAATTCGGCCTAAATGACATTTGGTGACTCTTGTGTACTTTGTATAATTATAGCGCTAATTTATCGGTTGTAGCTGAGTCAGTCATTATTATTAGTCTTTTGATTACTTCGATTACTTTTATAATTTTTGGGGCTAAGATTTAATAAAATTAGTTATTATTCGCACAACTGACATTGCAGTTACTTGTTTTATTACTTTGAGTTACTATTGACCAAATGGACTTTAATTCCCCCTAAATGACATTTTGGCTACTCGTTTGATTACTTCCTGTTATTATACCTCCAAATGATCTATAATGAACTCAGTTGACATTATTATTACTATTTTTATTCCTTTGAGTTACTTTTAAACTAGTGGACTTGAATTAGACCCAAATGACATTAGGACGACTCTTGATTACTTTGAGCTTATCTTAATGCACTTATTCATTATTAGCCTAATGCATATTATGATTACTCACAGCCAAAACAGCAGAACTTGTAGCAGCCTCAGAAGAGCGCCGGCGCCCGCGAACCAACAGATCACCCGAGACCGCTGACTCGCCTGCAGACTGCAGCGCCTTTCGCGGTGGCGAAGATTTTCATCGCAACTCGCGCCCCTCTCTGACACACGCGCATACGGCGCCCGTCACACTTCCCCTTCCAGCCACCACACTACCGGCTCCGAGCGTTCCGAAGGCCTTCGGCGAGAAGTTTTGCCTTGCGGTTTGGCCGTTTCGCGGTACGGCAGCGCGAAGAGGCTCCCATTCTGAACTGATCTTTACCCCGTGTTTGCTGGGGTCACTACCAGTTCGGCCGGCCCTCGCGGAAGGGCCAAGCGTGGATTAGGGCCGAGCGAGCCGGAACTGCCGAGTGCGGGGGCTAGGCCGGCGACTGCGAAAGGGCCGGGAGGGGTGTCAAGGCCGAAAGAGGGGGGAAGGCCGGGCACGGTGGCAAGGCTAAGGGAGGCGAAAGGGCCGAGAACGGGTGTGGGGATTAGAGCGATCAGCACACGCGTGGCTACTCCGGCGTCGCGGGAATTCGTTGAAAAGAAGACCGATAGATGGCGCGCCCTGTTTTTAGCTCCTTTCTGTTTGGGGACCTGTTTGGTCGGACAAGTTTAGTTTGGAAACCTGTTTTTTTTATATATTTTTTTTTAACGCACAGTTTATTAGCGAAATTTTCATAAGGAAAAATATGAAGGAAACCAACCCGTCCTGGGTTTAGAAACCCAGGACGGGCTGGTTACCTTTATATTTTTAATTGAAAATCCACTCGCTAGGTAGGCCAAAGTAGCAGCCCTCTTATCCGCTCGGCCATGGACGCATGAGGTATTTTGCGTCAACTTTTTAGGAATATAAATAGAAAAAACGAGAATGCACATCTCGTGTTTTTATTTATTTATTTATTTATTTTTTCATTTCTTTCTATCACGAATTTTAGCAATCTCAAATATACTTGCCGCAGCTAAAGGACAGCAAGATGTTTACTTTCAGTCATGACTAAAACTGTTGAGTCCCGCTACGACACCGGAACCGAAATTTTGTAATCGGTGCGAGAACAGTAGCCGTGGTTCCAGCCGGCCCGATACGCGCCCAGGCATAACTACTCCATGGCCGATCGCACCGCTGAAGTATCGTATCGAAGGTGCAAAAACGGTCTGCTAAAACTGAGGGATCACGGATGGCAAAGCATGCTTGGAAGTCACTGCACGCTAGAGTCACAGCTCTGTATAATGACTGTAGAAGTCACCTGCGTCGCAGACGGAATCTGCGCGAGGAAGACCGATGATTCAGTCCAGCGAGAACGCGCTGGAGAGCAGACGACAAAACACATAACACTTCCAAAAAAAAAAAAAAAAAAGAAACATAGTGCGTTATCTTTTAGACGATTACTGCGCCCCAACTTCCAAGCAGCACACCATTGTTTGACGAAATAGGCCCGCAAATGGCAAACATTGGCTCCAATGTTGGCCTAATGTTGATTTTCTCGAAACCGCTACCCGATCCAACGCTGGGCCATTAACTAATGCCAATGTAGAACCACGATTCAACCAATATTTAGGCTAATATTGGACCATCATTTATGCCATGGTTCGACCGCCTTTTAACCAAAATTTAAGCCCAACGTTGGGCCACAATTTCACCAACACCTAAGCCGTCATTGGACCACTACTGATTGTGAATCCTACAACCAATATTGGCATCAAACCTTAATCACTGGCTTATCCAATATTAGCTCCCAACCTTATGCCCTGGCTATTTAAATTTTGGCATCCGATTTCAAGAGCGGGTTGTACAGCCATTTTAGCGGACATACAGCTTTCTTTTCAGATGTATTTATAGTGGTCAGTTGAACACTACATATACATCTGAAAAGAGAGCTGCAGTAAACAAGCCACATTCACTGTGGAAATTTTTTTATCGCATCCAGGTAAATATAGAAGCATGCAATTCAAAGTATACCGTCAATACATTTTATTAAGTATTACGATTAAAGAAAAATTAAAGCAAAAATGAGTGCCAGGATTCACCCCTGCAAGCTGTGAACCGGGCAAGAACGTGATGGCCGGGATCCCACGCAGAGTTCTGGGCTCACAGTTCTGAAAGAAACAGAATCGGGGGCCTCGATTCAGGTGCCAGTTCCCGCTAGGCCACCTCATACCACTGTAATTTTAAATATTCATTTGCCTTTCATCTTCAGTCACTGTCAGTTCTCTCTTACCTTTGTCAATTATCAATATCCAAATAAGATATAGCTTTATTAATCGTCGCCGTTTAATCAACTGTTCGATTAATCGATTCAGTTGCTCTCTAACATAAAATCTCAGAAAGGCCTACCGACTTTTTTAATGTTTACTTTTCTATACTGAAAACTTTCTTTTCCAGCGAATATTTTTCGTTATTTTGTATACAATAAACTTGAGTATTCTAGGAGATAGCAGTACTGCCTTATATAACAAATAGATGAGCAAATAAGACACCTGGGCCGACTTGCTGGAATCAGCGTCCCAGCCGACAATGGGTGAAAAAAAGCACTGCAAAGGCGGGGGCGCGCGAGCGTCTTGAGACGAGGTGTGAGTCGCGCTCGCTTCTGCGCTGGCTTTGGCAGTGCTTTCCCTAGTCTCAGCTGAGACGCTGTTTCCAGCTAGCCGGCATAGGCGTTAACTGTTGTTTTGTTCGCCCGACTTGTCCTAACTTAGAGCTCAACCGATCTAGTATTAAATATTGATAGTGATTAAAGAAATTAATAAAATAGTAGAAAGGTCAATCCATAAATTGCTTAGCCCAATTCTTGCAATATCATAGGGTTCCTTAACCCTTCATCTAACCTTAAGACCTGTTAATTACAATCTCACCATTTAAGATTACACCTAATCTCTACATTGATTTGGAAAAAAAAAACTTTACATTTATGGAATTTGCGGCACAGAAATATGTAGTTACAAATGTGCTAATATTTCCTTCATAATATTTACCAGTTATAAATCAAATCACTGGCCTTTTTCATCTCACCAGTGTCAAATGTACTACGAAATTAACAGTTCAATAAATAGTCTGTTATACGAGAGGAACATTACAGTTGAACAGAACATAACGCTTGAATCAATCAAGAATTTCAAATAAATCACTCAAGTAAAAAAAGCTGACGAGTAAAGAAAATTACTGGCACTCCACTTCCAGCCAACAAACCGAATTTGGGGAAATAAGGGTTAACCAACGCTTCTGTGGTATTCAGCTTTAGATATACTGGGAGGCAAGCATCTTGCGACACGAAGACACCCATATTTTAACAGGAAGAATAAAATACAAATGACTTCGAACATAAAAGAATAACCAATCAGAACGTCTCTAACAGTCTATTAGAATAAAAAAAAAAATACTTACAATTAGGGCTGTATAAGGCCTGTCGGGCCGATCTCTGTGGGTTACAGGCTGGACTCGTCGAATATTCCTGTCACAGAGTTCGACGCAGTCCAAACTCATCGGATCATGACAAAGCGTACATTGCGTAGCAAGAACACATGTCCCCGATGGTCAAGAGGTCCTCTCTTTGTCACTCACATGGAAGGAAGGGCGGTTCGTTGCGTCTTCGGTCCGTCGAAGGTAGTAGTGACATGTATGCACACTACAAAGGAAGGTCACAGGTGTGTAGGGGCTGCCGAGAGTATATCCATGGTTTGGACTAGAGCCACTAAATGAGCTGCGTCTAGAGCTTTGGCACTCCGTTCGCTGACAAGGAAGCTGATGTAATACGGCTTTGCTTTGTCGCGAACTGTTTAAACATTTGTGGAGGAGAAAAAAGCGTTTTCTGTGATTTCAGATAAAGCTTCACATAACTGCCAACCATGATTTTAAGCCACAATACGGCCAATGGGGTGGTTATCATTTGAGCCCGTTCTCGTTTCGACGTTCTCACTTGGCCCTTCTCAAAACAACCATTCTCAAAAAGATCTTCTCGCTTTGACCCGTCGTATTTGGCCCTTTCCCGTTTTGTCTTTCGCATTCCAACCCTCCTCATTAGGGCCCGTTCTCGTTTCGCCCTTCTCACCTAGCCCTTTTCAATACAGCCATTATCAAAAATATCTCGCTTTGACCCGTCGCACTTGACTCTTTCTATACCAAAATCGTTTTTTTTATGGTAATATTAATACATTGATATACTTTGTGTGTGTGTGTGTGTGCGTGTGTGTGTGTGTGTGTGCCACACTGCAGGCATACTCTCTCTGCTAAGGATTTTAGCAGTGCGTCGAGGTCGTCCTAAAAGGCTACTAGCTGACAATAAAACAGACCAACTATTTTTCGCAGTCAGATCATATTCCGAAATGTCACGTTGTTCGAGGTCTCTCAACTTGGGACAATGCCACCACTTACATAATGCAGTGGTTCTCAAAAGGGGGTCTGCGAAGACATCCTAGGGGTCCGCGAAGCCCTGTCTCATCAGTCACGCACGGCAATATTAGTTCTCTTTCTTCACATTGAGAAGAAACGTTCCAAATTTCGGGAGAGTACTCTCGTGTGTATGTCAATGAGATAAGTCTAATTTACATTAGCAGTTAGTTATATCTATTTATTAAATCATTATCATGATAACTTATACCTTTCTATTCCCCGCACCCCAAACGGGGTCCTCCATCATCTCCGCCTTTCTACAAGGCGTCTGCGAAACATCAATGGTTGAGAACCACTGCTATTATGTATGCTATTTCTGTTCAAACAAAGTTTCCGAATTAACTGTTCATCGCTTTTTTTTCTCGGTTGCTTAGATGAAGGGAAGCAGGCGTCAATGTACGATTCTCAGTGCGTACCTCTACACATAACATATATCTGATGGTATGTTAGGAACCCAACTAAGGTAAGGCTCATCAACAAGGCCGCGAAGGCATAACAACGTTAGAAGCATGCCGAACTAGTGTCATTCGGTCATAGCGCGAACGGGCGAAATGAGAATGGGGTCCAGTTGCAAAAAACACGATTCGGATCTTATGAGAAGGTTCAAACGAGAAGGACCAAATGAGAAGGGGTCGAAATGTTCACGGTTCAAATGCGAATGGGACGTTTTGAGATACCGTTACTCTGAAGCGTAGCTTATTTAGTGGCAGAAGTTTTGACAATCCGCATGTTCAAGATCGCACTTGGCATTAAGACGGAATGCGCTGCTGGTGATCGGAGCTCTAAAAACACCGTTTTTGCCGTTTCCAGTAGAGGTAGCGTGGATGGCGAAGATGCCGAGCCGCTTCGCACGATCAAATCAGTCCGCTAAGCAATAAAATGCACTAAAACAACTTAAAAACTGGCACCACGATGTTCTGATATGCGCACGTTGATCTTGCAATTATTTTCTCTTGAAGAAAATAACTGTTTCTGCCCGTTTTCAGTTCCCGGTTGCACAACACTGTTCACGATGGCGAACTTCGTCGAACCAGTCGAACAGTCCCCACCGTCCTCCAGTCGACCCCTACCTTATCGCGTGGCCTTGGTCAACGTGACCTCACTTTCTGTGTGTTTTTCCCGGGCTGGACTCCGTCACCCCTGAGCTGACAGGGTAATGGAAGCCAAGGTGTTCGGTGAACCAATCGCACATGTAACTTTAATCACGTGATCACGCTCCTTCCCGTAACCACGCGCAGAGAGCGGGGCAGGTGATGACTGATCCGGCGGGCGCGTAGCTCCCCCTGTACTGTCAGCTTAGGAATTAACGGATTCCTTGTCGCTCAAGGACGCCGAGTCCTCTTCGCCCACAAAGGAGATTTGTGTGGGGAAAACGGGAGGGTAACTGTTCTCTCATCACGTCTCTCGCCTAGGGAGCCTTCATTACATGAAGGCACTCTACTCTCGCCCTTTCTGAGGGAAAGAGAGGGTGCGCCATGGAGTTTAGCCGAGCGACCTTGGTAAGCAATCCGTTCCGAGGCCGTTAGGCTCGCCCCTCCCCTGTGCACTCCCCTTTCTCAAATACTTCCGTCTGTCTCTGCTCAAATTTGCTATCCGGGTGTCCCAATTTCCAAAACGAATGAGGTAAAGTTTGCTTATATATATATATATATAAAAAAGAAAACTCTAGAGCAAAAGGACAAAAAGCGACTGAGAGACACGAAGCTCGAAACTCAACTTGAAGCCTACTGTCAAAATTAAAAAGAGACAATAAAAATAAAATGGTTACCAACGAAAAAAAAAGGGTCGATATAAATTTCAAGAAAATTGTCGGCCTTGTTGGCGTTCCCTCAGAGCACCATTGAAGCTAACTAGATTATGCTTAAAAATAAACAAAAACAAAAAAGCATGCGCACACACACAAAAAAAAAACAAAAAACATTCACACAAACATGTGGGATGCGCTACATCGGTAGTCTAAAATATCAACGACATATGGGCGATCGTACGTACGTAGCATGATAGCCCCACGTGCAGAATCCCTGTGCAAGCTTCAACCAGCATTGCTCCAATGACGGCATGATTACGTTACACACGCTCGCGTGCCCACTTATTGTCGCTTAATTAAGGCCGGTTCTCACATGCAGCGAAGCGCTGATGTAGCGCTCCTCACGTGCCATCAGCTACTTATCGTATGCCATGAGCAACAGTTTTGACGGTGCGATACAGAGCTGCTGAACGCTGCCGTCAGCACGCGCTTAGCGCGAGGTTAGCGCTATGCTTGTAGCGCTCCGCTGCATGTGTGAACGGGCCTTTAGAAGCAAAGCGCTCCGCCGTCACGGTGAGGACCAGGCCACCTTATCTGAGGATTCGCGTCATTCGCTCCTGATGAAACTGGCCATTTTAAGGCGGGGCAAAAGGACGGTGTGTCAGTCGTGGTCATTTCACACGGAGCTTTTGTCATCGGGTGCTTCCGTGCACCACCCGATCGTACATAGGTCATCAACATCCTGTAAAGCGGTCTCCTTCATGGAACTTCGAAGTCTACTGTAATAAGTGTTCGTGTGATCCTTTGCTGGATAAAACACAGATTCCGGGGAAGTAGGAATCCAAAAAAGCGGCAGAAAGTGTAAATGAGTATGACGGTTGCATGAGTGCGTCGTCACTCGTTTCATCAAATAAGGAATTCAGGTTCATTTGGGGTGAGGTATAATAATGTGTTTATATATGTTCTTTTTTTTTTTTTTCAAAATAAAATTTAGTTGTTTGTAGCGCTCCGAGTGTGCACGCCTACTTCTTTGTGCTCATTTCTTTTGCGCCTTTAAGTATAAGATTTTGCACCTAACTCACTTCTGGTTAGACTCGAAATCGAAACCAACATTGTCGTCTGCTATCAGTGCCGTGACGCCATGTTGGAGGCATTTTGCGTCTTATTGTGGCAGCGGTAGTGCCGTAGTCAGAGAGCCGTCCTTTTATAATCACATTTCAGAATATATTTTTCCCTAGTCAATTGCAAAGAGGTTCCTCATCTGACTCGAAATGTTGTCCATGAACCCGTAGTTGGGGTACGAAGTTTGTCTAACATAATAATCTAGAGCGAAAGTTCCATGCATTTGGCCACGACGGAATGGCGAGGCGTAGACGCGTGGACATAACGGCGGCCCTAGTTGGCGGTCCCGATGAACCCATTTTGGTTCAGGCGCCTTGATATGCACAAAGAAACAGCAAAACATATATAATTTCTGTACCACGCTATTTTCTTTTTTACTTTGCAGAAATACACCTGAATCGCGCGTTGACAAAATTAAACAAAGTTTACCAGCGCTCGAGCAACTTCAACTTCTGGAGGCAAAGCTAGCACGCCTAAACCAGCCTACTTAAGCATGCTTCCAGTAATAAGCTAAAGGTATTTCCAGACTAAAGCGTGTTTCACATGCAGCGGTTTTGGCCCTAGAGCGGCGCGATTTCTGCCGTCCCGGCGCTTTGGCCAGCACCAGCGGTTGAGCGGCACGAGCGCCGCGACGGCAGAAATCGCGCCGCTCTAGGGCCGAAATTGCTGCATGTGAAACACGCTTAACACTGACCATTATATGCCACTGCGTTCTTGCAATGTCGATGAGTAGATTCTGCATAACCTTTATGTGCGCGTTTAGCGTGACATAAGAACATTGAAAAAGCGGGTTCAAAACTTCGATCCACGAAGTTCCTTCGGCGTGGCGCAAGGATGCTCCGGCAAGTTTTATGTTATCAGCTCCACTCAATATCGGTGACCTAAATTTTGGTCCCAAATCGTCGCTTCGCCTGTTATGGCTTATCTGTCGAGACCTTTGTATGGTAAGGGGTACCAGTCCTCCTAAAAATGGTGCAATGTCCATCGTGCCCGCACTTTATCCCAGCCTGTCTTTAGCCAAAAAAAATAGGTAAGCTTTTGTCGGTGAGCTTTTGTCCGGTGAGCTTTTGTCCGGCTACCTAGTGAGCTCGTGCACAAATAGAAACTCAGTGCAACGTCAATTGCTTTCTCATAGAAACGCGGTTAATTAATCTTAATTCTTTTTTTTTTACTCGCCTTGCAATTTTTTTACATCTCTCTTAAGCATCTCTGATTGTTCTTCCCCACCATATGCAATCCCGTCGCTTTTGCTTTATGACATACCGCCCCCGACTACGTAATCTTTCAGGATTTTCATGATAAAATATATACCTGAACGTTAAGCTTTGGTCACACTGCTCATAAATCCTACGAAGGACGGTCTGCAGACAGGTTCGAACGCGAGTCACCGCGAGGTCCGTTCTTCGAATGCTGCAGGGCAATGAGTTCAAGAAGAAACATGGCACGCGGCATTCGAAACACGGTTCTTGCGGTGACTCGATCGTGTCTGTCAGACTGTTTTTTGTATGAGGTGTAAGCGGTGTGATCCGGGTTTCAATTTAGAATTCTGTCGGGCCTTTGGATCAAAAAAGAGCAAATCCTATTCCGTAGTTCTCCTCATTTGTATTGTATCCAAACGTTTGCTTAGTAGACTTTTTCTTTGCCAATTACCTAGATCGGTCGCACAGATGATTCGGAGTGCACAGAATGTGTAATATGTGCGATAGGCTTAGTTTCCCTCGTAGGAATATTTTTCTTTTCTTTTTTTGGCCACCTCAGACACCACACATCAAGTATACTCCGAATTTATCCTTGGTAAGTTTATTTTTCTTCTGTTGGCTGGGGTGCAGAAAAAACTGAGGTTCTGCCTCTTGCCTTTCACTGCGAGGGCTCATAAAGTCGGAAGTAGTAGTACGCAACGAAATGAAGCTCCTGACCTCGCCGCGCGAAGACACTGCGCCAGTCAGCCTAGAGGGGAGCCAAGAGGCTTCTATACAAACAGGGCTTGTGCCAGTGCCCTTTTGGGCAAGCACATAGAAGACAAAGATGTTGAGACAATTTAGGAGCCCCGTGTATTATAGCGAAAGCTAGAGCACGAGTTCATAGCACTGCGAGAGGATCTGGATGCACGAGAGCTCATGCAGCGGAATTACGTTGTTTCGCTTTTCCAGACTTCACTCTGCTGTGACAATCGCTCGCTCACTCGCTCAAAATGTGTGCTAAAAACAGAAAGGTTTTTAGGCCGCGGTGGAAGAAACACATTTTTCCTCCACCGTGCTCCACGCCAGACTCGTCAAACCAAACAGATCTCCAAACAGAAAGGAGCGGAACCAGGGCGCGCCATCTATCGGTTTTCTTTCCAACGAATTCCCGCGTCGACGAAGGAGCCACGCGTGCACTGATCGCTCTAATCCCCACCCCCGTTATCGGCCCTTGCGCTTCCCTTAGCCTTGCCGCCGTGCACGGCCTTCCCCCCTCTTTCGGCCTCGACACCCCTCTCGGCCCTTTCGCAGTGGTCGGCCTAGCCCCCGCACTCGGCAGTTCCGGCTCGCTCGGCCCTAATCCACGCTCGGCCCTTCCGCGAGGGTCGGCCCAGGCGGGATGCTGCCGTTTGCTGTCGTTTGTGGCCAATGAAGTGTCATGCCGAATTAGTCTTTAATCGCGCAGCAAATGCAATGAGAGCCGCTCTGGCTGCCCGCCGCATACAGCCTATCCGGAACATTAGAGTGCCTTCATGTGCGCTTTTGTTCCCCTCACTGTTTCCCCGTGCGCCGGAAAGTGGCCTTTGTGTCCATCGGTAATCCCATCCGAGGGGGAAAATGCTAATCCTCCCTCCGTGGGTTCCACAACGCTGCTCCGAACTTCTGAGATAAGGTGCTTGTTTCCGGCTGGGTTATAAGCCCCACGGATTATCGCCGAGGAACAAAATGGCTGCTGGTTTGTCGGCGAGTGGTATTACAAAGGGTGGCATCACCCTAGCAAAGCGCACATGAAATCTCCCTACGGAACATGAGTTAGTGGCGCCCTCTCGCGCCGTCGACACGGAGTGCGGCAGCCGTGAGCGCTCGCCGATGAGCCTTCTAATTCACGGCCGTTCAAGCAACCAAGGACGTCATGGGGGAGGTTATTTTTTGCTTGTTTTTGTAATTCTAATTTGCCTATAACTTTTAAAATAAACCGAATTTCGAGAAAATAAAAATTTCACTAAGTTACTGCGTCCAGTGCGCTCAGGTTCGGCGCAAATTAAAAACCAGTAAAAAGTCCTTGCAGGGCCCCTTTAAGTCACAACTGAGACTGCGTTTTTAGAGCGCAGCTCTTAGGGGCCCGTTTCCGGCTTGAGCGGCGTCGGCGTCGCCGTCGCCGTCGGCGTAACCGCGCGGTGCATCATGGGAAATGTCCCATAATGCACCGCGCGAGCCCCCCACCGGGGTCACGTGACTTCGTGGGGGGGGGGGGGGGCACGTGACCCCCCGAGGTCACGTCACCCCCCGAAGTCACGTGACTACCCTGAGGTCACGTGACCCCCTCCTCGAGGTCACGTGACCCCCGCCGATGTCGCGTGACCCCCCGATGACGTCAGCGACACTGATGACGTCACCGGCATCCACATCGTCATCATCACTGATGACGTCATCATCAGTGATGATGACGATGATGATGCGGATGCCGGTGACGTCATCAGTGATGAAGACGATGACGATGTGGATGCCGGTGACGTCATCAGTGATGATGACGATGACGATGTGGATGCCGGTGACGTCATCAATAATGATGACGTCATCAGTGACGATGACGATGTGGATGCCGGTGACGTCATCAGTGATGATGACGATGACGATGTGGATGCCGGTGACGTCATCAGTGATGATGACGTCATCAGTGATGATGACGATGACGATGCGGATGCCGGTGACGTCATCAGTAATGATGACGATGACGATGTGGATGCCGGTGACGTCATCAGTGATGATGACGATGACGATGTGGATGCCGGTGACGTCATCAGTGATGATGACGATGACGATGTGGATGCCGGTGACGTTACCGACATCCGCATCGTCATCGTCATCATCACTGATGACGTCATCAGTGACGTCACTGACCCCCCCCCCCCCCCCCCCAGCGCCCTTCCCTCCTCCTCCTCAAGAGCTGTGCTCTAATTCGGCGTTACAGGGAGTTGTAAGCGGCTTTCACTTTTTGGTTTAAACATACGTTTTGGCATCATCATTCGCTGAGCTGTCCCCGTGAGTTTCGGTAATTGGCTCTCCGAGGTGTTGTGGGAGCATTTGACGCACGGGCTTTTCTTTAGAGTGCATGCACACATAACTGAGGCACCCAAAGATGCTTTCGTTGTTGCTGAATTGCCTCAGAATGTTGTCCCCGATAATGGAAGCATTGAAAGGACTAAAGTCTAATTACTCCAACGTTTCATAGAACTACAAGTGTTTACAGGGGGAGTCCTGAAAAGAAAGATCCCCGTGGCATCAGAGGGACAGCCGAACGTTGGCAGCTGCTTTAAGTCTCACTAGATTGTCCTACTCAAATTCTTCGCCTGAACCACCCCCGTACTTTGTTTCTAATTCACTGTTTTTGGGTGCAAAATAAAGATAATAAAGAATTACTGTTAACAAGGGACAAATATAATTCTCGAATTAATGCCCCCAAACGGAGGAGGGAGCCTCTAAGCAATAATAAAAAAAGAAACATTCTATGGAGGAGCAGCAAAAAAAAAAAAAAAAGTAAACGTGTAATTTTAAAGTAAAAAAAAAAAAAAAAGGGGGGGGTAGGGGGTGAAGGTCCTTGATTTGTTTATTTATAACAAACTACGAGGAAAACAGTGTGAGATTTGGAGCTATAAGTTATGACCTTAGAAATCATTTTCCGATTTCCGGGTGTATCAAAATAAAACATACAAACAAAAATGTACAGCTACTTATCTGTCAGTACAATTTAATACGCTGGACGGTTTGGAGGGGTTTGCAGAAATTGTATCTAATATACAAATTGGGATGATATGCTTGGAGTAGAGGATCCCGATGAGGCGTATATTTCGTCTTGAGAACGATATCAAGATCTTTATGAGTCACTGAATTATTTAAAGTAAAAAAAAAGTATTTGAAAGCCATGGTAAACGGTTGACTTATTGGGAAGAATAAATATTAAAAGAAAGCTTTATAAAATGTTTGCGAAAACGAGAGATCCCAACGACATTCGGACTTTTAAGTTTTACCTCAATTAACGGACAAATGACGCGAGAAAAGCTAGGGAGTGTAGTGATCGTGAATCTTTTATAGGTCTTCGATAGGGCACTCCGACCTCATGAGGAAGAATGTAAATTTTGATACGGAGTGTGAGAAACGTATGAGTTAGGTAGAAGGCATTCTTTCTGCCGGTATGACATTAATGGGCGTGCCTTTAGCTAACGCATTTAATGACCCTTTCATTCATTTACCTAAAGTTAGCAGTAGTGGATTCGCAAGTGAAGATATAACTTGCAAAAATACGGACTATATTTTTTGAGACCCAGTAATCGATTCTGAGGGTTTTACTGTTTTTTATGGAATTAAATAAATATAGCTACAGTTGTGACGCTGATAATCTGCACATCCGGTCTGTAAAGTACGTTTTACTCCTAATCACACCTTGTCTAACTTACAAACATATGTTTATTTACTGGTGATTTCCCGCATTTCACGCAGAGATATAAAGTTTCTGTAATATACAAGAAGGGCGATAAAAACAAACTAGGCAATATGTTTTATAAGCACATTTATATTCTTCGGTTTTTTTTTTCCAAGCGTTTAGGAAAGCCTATGATATTTGACTTTCTAACTTTTTAAGTAAACATAAAATAATAATTCTTAACTTGGATTTAGGAAGAATCGTTCGACAGAACTGGTATTGCTTGTACAAAAATAATTGATTTTACGGAGTTTTGACGAGACAAATGTGGCGCTAGGCGTATTAATTGATTTCACTATGGCATTTGACTATTTAAACCATAACTTATTAATAAAAAAAATGATATGTACGGTATTTGGGTTATGTCACTTTTGCTGCTCCAGTAATATCTATCGAATCGTAAACAATATGTTTATATAAATGGGAACTCGTTTACTACAAAGCGAATTGTCTCTGGTGTGCCAGAAGGGAACATTTTGGGACTTTGCTTTTTAACATTTATATAAATGATATTTTTAACGTGAATTCACGACTTAAATTCGTAATATATGTGAATAACACGAGCCTTTTATTTTGAAATAAAACGGGTGTTACATTACGCAGACGAGACATTAACAGTACTGCAAAACTAGTGTGAACACAATAGGCTCAAAATCAATAGTACAAAAAACAAAGACAATCCTCTTGCGCCCCAAGAATAAAAAAAAGTCTTCACTACAAAGAGCCTCGCCTTAAGCCTAAATGTCGCAAAGGTAGAAGAAAATTTCGAGACTCTTTGTGTCATTTTTAGTCAGTACATGTCGTGGGACAGTCACGTCAACTATTTACTCACTAGACTGTCCAGGGTCATTGGACTCGTCTTTTGCAACAGTAATATTTTGCCTACTAAAGTAAAGCTACTTTTGTATCAAAGCCTATTCATTTCGCACGTAAATTACTGGCATCAGGTAGGAAGTACAACCATTTGTTAAAAAAAAAAACATTTATAGAAAAAAAATTTTGCTTCGCCTTATTGAGAACGCGTCATAAGTACCCAATGCTTATTTACAAAATATACTTTATTGCGTGTTTTCAATATATACAAATGTAAACTTATGGTTGCTTTTATGCTAGAAAAGGAATAAGAATACGTTAGCAAACCTTTCTGAGCTAAAATTCACGTCGTACGTAACCTATCCAATTCGTTCGGCGGAGCATTCGACTCTGCCGTTTTGTCATAATAATTGTTCTATGCACTCAACAAAAATACACATTCCCAGTTCACTTAATTCACTAATAAATTGTAATGTCGATATTGTATCTATAAGAATGCAATATCTTCTGTAACTGAATTAAGGTAATATTTATTCTGTTTTACATGTTAAGTTGTATTCTGCATTTTGGTATATTTTGTGCTGTTGCTATGTTCTGTTTTTTGTGCATAAGAAACTGTAAGGGAGCATTGGGGGCTTCATCAAGCCCTTTAACATATGTTTCTCCTTGTTTCCACCATTCATGTATTTCAAATGGTAAATAAAGTTTGTTATTATTATTATAGTTTTTGTTGAAAAAGGTTTCTTTTCCTCGGCATCTTCGGCACAGACCAGGGTTCCAATGTGGACACTTTGCGAAAACGTCGGCAACGAATCCGGTGGCCGGGATTCAACAGCCCAGGGTTATTCCCCGCCCACTTTTCTAACAAGTGCCCGGATGAAAGTTCTAGGAATCGTGACCCCGGAAACTACTTTGTTTGCAAAACTTCTCGCCACAGAGCGCTTTTTCGAGGTGCTAGACGCTCGCGCCGTTCCTCACGACGCTGCACCAAACAAAAATACTTTTTCTCCCAAATGCATGGCTTGCACTATGCGCGAATATTCTGCAGCATGCATTTTGCACCACCAAATTTGAATTTTTAAGCCAGAACAAATCGCAGGGTCCACCAGCATATAGTGCGATAACGTCAAGAGCGATGTTCGCAACACGAGCAAAAGTAGATATCCAGATTGTAAAGTTGTACAGTATATATAGCAGTCTCGCTATGATATATGACAGCCTAATAAAATGTTAGAGCGCATGACTGTTAAAGCACAGAGCTGTAAAGTGAGGGCCCAAAACAAGTGCACGTAAAACCGAACATAGCATTAGCCTACCGAGGCAGTATTTTGCGAATTTTCTAGTTCAAGCAAGCTGATGCTCAAATATGATTTATTTATATCAGGATTAAAAGAATAGTCGTCTGCCCTCGAGGTATTTATGTGTAATTAGGAATATCCTTACATATATATCTATTTAATTTTGCAGCAATGCATCGTGTATCGGATTATCTCGAAGAATAAATTATAGGCGCGAGCTTGGGGGAGGACTATATAAGTTGAACTTGTCTTGCACACGTTCCGCTTTAAAAGTAACTAGATACCGTTACTTGTTACTACATATAGATGTAATGAAAATACACTACACACTCCTTTTCTAAAAGTAACCGTTTCTATACTGAAACAAGCAACTATAGTCCAAGTAACGCGTTTCTTGTAACGCGTTACGAACAAGTCTGATGATTACGCTCCTTGAAATCCTTCTCTGAAATTGGGCGCACGAGAAAACTTCGCCCCTGACGTTCACATTTTATAACCTGCGAAAGCCGCAATCCTAATCTCATATTTAGAGAAAAAAAAGTATAACATAATTTTTCTGAGTCGATCTATTTATTATAAACGCTTTGTGTAAAGCTCCTTCATGCTTTAAAAGTAGGGCAAGGTGCGTCGATGCACGAGGCACGTGCAGCCGTGCAGCCTTTGATAAGATCATAGCTGCTCAGCGCAGCGCTGAGCTAGAACTGAGCTAGGTTTCTGACGCCATGTTCTTCCTAAAAGTGACGCGCGGCACGTGCCTCGAGCATTTTCACAACAATGAATGGCACCACGTTTCACAGGATAAAGGGGCTTTAACTTTGCGCTGGCAAGCATGACGTCGGCGGCCATAGCTGTGTGCACGACTGCTAAGCGCGTGGTGGCGGCGAGCTACCGCAGTTGTTTCGCAGCATTCATTCCACACTATCTAGATTACCGGTCTTAGCAGCTAGTAATGTGAGCTCGTTCTGAGCATACGCTCTAAACATCGCCCTCAAATACGGCGTTTAGCAGTTTTTCGAAGAGGTGGCTGTGAGGCACTGCACGAGCATCATTGTCCCCGGAGTCGAGACGGGACATGGTAATGCCAGTTGTGATAGCGTTAAAGCACTGTGCGCACGCGCATGATTTAGTCCCTCGCACCCTTAAGAACTCATGCGGATATGCATTCTAGCGCTCACACACACACACAGGTTAGCTCGTATAATCGCATGCGCACACGTACCTACGCCTACAAACACGCACAAAGTCAAAACTCCCTCTTTCTTTCTTTTTTCCCCTTCTTATCTCCTCAACACTGCTATGTAAACATCCATTCATTCCGCACGCAAAATCAACATTGAACGCGGTCCTGGGTGCGCCGGGCCGGTGTACACAGCTCATTAGCTCCACTGTCCAGCACGTTGCGAGAATTCGCCATCTCTCGAGTTTCGCGTCCGCGCCCCTCGTCTCCTCTCCCTGCAGCTTTCGAAACGACTTGAGGCACGGTCTTGGAATTCTTGGGTGTGTGTACACTCGAGCTTACGGTCTAGGGCCTTCCTTGACCAACTCGATCAACGCTTGAGCGTGCAGTGCACCCCCGCGATCGCTAATCCGCGTCGCCAGAATGCTCCGCCGCCGTGAAGCCAAATGAAGCTTTCCTTCCGAGGGAGGTGAGGAGGGGAGGAGAAGAGATATGGGTTTGAGGGGGGGGGGGGAGCAAACGATAACTGCCTGCCATTATTGTGCGGAACAAATTTTCAAGTGGCTGCTTCCTGAATTTTGAGTGGAGGTTTTTCGACTCCTCTAAAGAGAGTTTTGGAGTACCCAGGGTTTACTATTCCTGGCACGCTATTTATTATCTAAAAGAAAAAAGTGAAAGCCGTTTACAAATCCCTGTAACGCCGAATTGGAGCGCAGCTCTTGAGGAGGAGGAGTGAAGGGTACTGAGGGGAGGGTAGACCCCTCCCCCTTCTCCTCCTCCTCCCCTCATTCTTTAATATGCTCCGGGGGGGGGTGTCACGTGACTTCGGGGAGGGGGTCACGTGACCTCGGGGAGGCGTGACCTTTGGGTGACCTCAAGGCCACGTGACCCCAAAAGTGACCCCCACGTGACCTTGGGGTCACGTGACCTGGAGGGGTCACGTGACCTCGGGGGGTCACGTGACCTCAGAGGGGTCACGTGACCTCAGAGGGGTCACGTGACCTCAGAGGGGTCACGTGACCTGGGGGTCACGTGGGGTCACGTGACCTCGGGGGTCACGTGACCTTGGGGAGGCGACCACGTGACCTCGGGGGTCACGTGACCTGAGGGGTCACGTGACTTGGGGGTCACGTGACCTTCAAAAGGTCACGTGGGGTCATCTTGGGGTCACGTGACCTTGAGATGACCTTGGAAGGGGTCACGTGACCTCGAGGGGTCACGTGACCTTCAGGGGGTCACGTGGGGTCACGTGACCTTGAGATGACCTTGGGAGGGGTCACGTGACCTTGGGATGACCTTGGTTACGCCGACGCCGACGGCGACGGCGACGGCGACGGCGACGCCGACGCCGACGGCGACGCCGCTCAAGCCGGGAACGGGCCCCTAAGAGCTGCGCTCTAAAAAGAAGCTTTTGAAGAAACGGCAAATGAGAGTTCTGCTTACACTCTAAAAAAGGCTGTAGTCTTACACCCTTCTGTCCCATATGATACACCTCAAAAATTAATTTGGACGTTCAGTGCAGTGACGCCGAACAGACGGCCCCAAATTTTACGAGGGGCTCGATAATGGTGGGATATAACTTTTTAAGCAGCTAAAGTACGCATCAAAGACTAAAGTATAAAAAAAACACAAAAACACGGAGATTTTGCAGTAAAACCAAGAAAATTTCTATATATATATATATATATATAGTAGTCAGTAACACATACGTTAGCTATTTTAAGAAGTTGTACCACTCGGGTATCAAGCCGCTCGTGAAAGTTGGTACCGCCGGTTGAACATCAGTGCACGTCGAACTGAAATGTTGTGGTGTATTTTATGGGACAAGGGGCGTATGACCGTACCCTTTTTGTTTTTTCCCGAAAATGTATCCCAGAATTAATATTAAAATTTTCTTGCGCTTTCCAGATGGGTGATGTCACATCTTGTATAAATTGCGACTCGAGCAGGCAGTCTAAAAGAACTGTATTTTCCGCGTTTGTTTTTGCGTTGCTGGCCGTGAGCTTTCCTGCAGCATTCAATTTAGCGACATCAAACTTGAAACACGTCCGAAACAAGTTGCACTCTCCCCCACACCACAACATTTGACGTCACGTTTCCAGCGTTGCCAGTAGTAGAGCCTCTCAGCCTTTCAGACCAAACTTGAAAAGTAAATAACTCATAAAAAATAATGCACTGCGGCTCGTAACTTTGATTTAGTGCTTCGGTCGTGTCAATGAATGCGTCGAACTGATTTTGAGACAAATCGGTGAACTGTCGAATTTCGCCGGAACTCTCATTTAAAGCCGCAGTCGCACTGCTTATAGCGAGTTCGTTTCACGGCACTCGTGTCCACGCGTGCCCACTCGCGGCGTAAAGCGGGTTCGTTTCGGCAGGCACTCCACGAGTGGTTGCACCCTCCGAGTTCGTTTCAGCGGCGGCACCCCACGCGTGCATGCACTCGCTGCACCGAGAAAATCGGGCGTGCGCCAAAATGCAATCCCGTCATGCCTCGCTCCGGCGAGGCCGGCAAGGAGCGGGAGCAGACGACGGAGGGTTCGTCTGCTACGATGTGTCGCGGAACCAACTACCTCGTTGCGTGGAACCGAAAAGAAAAAAAAGTAGATTTTCTGATAGAAATCGCGTCCCGCGGGCAACATAATCAAACGCGAGCTTGAATTATGAGCGTCTGCTATTTCATGAAAGAAGCAAATAACAACCCGTGCTTTATTTGCAGGTCTTAAGTCGTTCTGTTGCCGTACAGACGCTGAAATATACCAGTGTGTCAAAAAATGCTCAGAACAAACGCATCAGCGGCCCCCGAGATGTTTATCACCATCCGTGTGTGGGTGAAAAATTGAACATTTGTCGACAGAACTCCCCCAGCAGAAACCTCTGACTGCCCAATTGGCATACGAGAAAGCTAAACATAGTGACTTTACTCGAGGCTTGGGCAACATCATCATGTTTAACATTTACCTACGTCAGCTAACTTGCCCCGTCGTATTTTGTTCGAAAAATGTCTCGTTCTCGACGTCCTCACCAAGGCTAATACCTGATCCACCAGCTGTAATGACGACTAAAATCGAAAATCGCACGAAAAGTTTTGCCGGATATTCCAACAGACTAGTTTTAAGCCATACCCTTTCAGTGGTTCACGCATAATACCATGCTCGAACGGATCAAGCTTCTGCTCGGACAGCATCATCAGTTTTCTTCAGTGTAAACGGTTACAAGAATTGAAAGATCGCAACCAGCTGCTTCGTAGACAGCTGGATGCGGAAATTTATGCCGTGTGTAACGAACTCTCTTTACGGCAGCTGAGTTGCTTGAAGTCATCGCAACTATAAACCACAGGTTGCAGCGTTCAACGTTTGTAAATAAACGTTGGAAGTGACTGCACTCCCGCATTCCCACCCATCACTCCACACAGAAAGGCCCTAGTTTCGGTATGAGGTCGGTACTCTTTCTACAACATAGATGGCGGCAGCATCAGTCTTTTGCACTCGGTGCATTGGGCGAGTTCGTTCCAGTCCAGTTTTCCGTGCAACACTCTGCGAGTGCGATGCATTCTGGGAGAGAACTCGAACGGTGCCAGTGCGTGTGAAACGAACTCGCTATTATGCATCACACAAAAGACGCGGTGTTCGCAGTAGACATGATATGATTAGGGGTGTCGCGAACTTATGTCGAACCAGATTTTTTGGTCGAACTTTCGGGGTTCGACGAACCTTCGAACTTTTCACCAGATTCGACCGGTTCGACTTTGTGGACAGTGTGGCCAGACCTTGATACAAGCATGTCTAGGTTTGGAGAATTTCTTTTTTTATGCAAAGGGTTATTTTATTTTGTGAACAGCTGCAATTGAAAGAAACTAATTCTATTTACTGAAGAAATTAATAACTTAAATTTTAGTACTGTACTGACTGAAATAGCCGATCAGCGCTGCACTTAATTCATCTCTTAGCCATTACCATCCAATCCAAAGCCAACTGGTCAGCCTGTCGCGCATGCGCACACGAGTCGAACCTCAATACAAGGTTCGACGAACTTTCCACTAAAAGTTCGAAAAAGTCGAACCTGGCCGAACTCGAACCGCGGCCGGTTCGCGACACCCCTAGATATGATCACAAAATTATCTGCGCACATGCCTCAAGCATTCGTCCAAAGCTTGTTTGCCTGACACATAACTTAGGCTTAATAAATGTCTGTAGACAGATGAAAAAAAAAAAAAAAAAAATCCAAGAATGCCCACAAACGCGAGGAATTAGGGACGCGCGTACACTGGCCGGACGGGTGCCAGTGAAATGGGTTGATCTCGGTTCAGTTGTGACAAATGCCCACGGTATACAGACCCTTTTTCTTTTCTGTTAACAAACATAAGCCGTCTCCTGCCTCCCGAGAGACTTTCGGTCGCTCCATTTCGGCAGGCCTTCCGAACCTGTTGACGTCGAAATCCCCAAGACGATAAAGCTCTTAGAGAAATCCCGAAGTTGGGGATGATTTAGTGAGACCCGTCTGCTATGCTATTCAAGATACCTCTAAGAGGGGTATCGATCGACTTACGGAATTATTAAAGAATCTCTAAGAAATTTCTCGCTAACCGGTCATTTAGCTATAACCACTGGATACCCGGTAATGAAATATTTCACGAACGCTGCGAGAAGCTGTGCCCTGATGGGGATTGTTGTCCTCTCGTTTGATTGAAAAATGCAACAGCGCCTCCTTTTATAGCTTTTATAAAAGGGTCATCTTGCGCTTATCGTCTGGACGAAAAATGCCCGGTCAGTGTGCTGTGGACGCATGCGTGGCGTCTGTTATTTCGTAGAAGACAGCTACTGCACATGCGCAGAACGTATTCCACAGCCCAGTAGACGGAGATGGCCGCGCGCAGAAGGTAATTATTAAAATAGAGCTTTAGTAGATCTTTCCGATACCTCCAATAACTCAGTACCCTATAACGATACGACGCACGCGCAAAGACGTCCACGGACTAACGGATGCCGTTATCGCAGACATCGGAGCGATCTAACAAAACTCCCTTATATTGGAACTACGAGGCTTCACCAGCCGGAATCAGCGGATAGGACGAGTCTAGAATCTGACGGAAGCGCTCCTCTTGTAGTACTGGCTACGGTGCCACGCAATAGTGTATCCAGTTTTTTTTCTTTTATTTTTTAGGGGGGTTGGGGGAGGGATTTAAGGTTACTGGATGTCCATGGAATGTCAAAATGCATGTGCATATCGTAGAGTTGGCTGGATTTCGGAGGGAGGGAAGGGAGGGGGGGAGGAGCTGAAGCCCCATAACCCTCTACCCTGGCTACGCCGCTGGGCCATGGAACGCGTCTCCGGCTGGTGTGTTTACCGCGTTCGAAAAAGTGGTCCCTAAATTTCCGCCTGGTGACATCATAAAGTGTCGTGCTGTCGGCAACAGCGATCCTGGCGGTGTTTCAGCAGCGGTGGTGGATGTGGCAGACGCTTGTCCTGCTGCTGGTTGCTCTTTAACTTGAGACTCCACGGAAGCTTTAGGAGCCATGGGTTAGGACGCCGCGACGAGAATGACACTCGCGTTTTTTTGTGCCCCACCGACAGGATCGGGTAATCCGGCAGCATGACAATGTGGCTTTTGTGACGTCATTTGTTGCCACTTTGGGTCCACCTTCGATGCACCGGAGAAATATGACGCTAAACACACCAGTCGGAGACGCGTTCCCGGCACCGCCTTCCTGGCCAAGGTCTGTCTCGAGGCTCAAATAGAATCCCCTCACCTGAGTCTCCAGACAAAAAAAGACACAAAGAACTGTGTCGTTATTTATATATATTTAAGAAAAAATACGACCCAATCTCTCCCGAAGGCGCGTAGAGCGTAGGGACGCCATATTGAGTTTTCGCTGCTAAAAAAGACAACAAAAAACAACAACAAGAAAAAAAGATTTGCGATATACAAATTACGTGGGGGCGTGGGGGCGCCCCTCTTTCCTAATACGGTATAGGCTCCCTGTCCAATTAAAAGATTCCTCACATTCCATCACATTCTGTCCGTGACAGAAAAAGAGAAAGGCGCCAACGACAGAAGACCACGCAAATAAAGACGAAATACCCAAAAGGAGGTTCCTCACCACTGGGGAACATCTCCCGGGAAGGGACTAGGGAAGGAGGAGGAGAAAGAGGGAAGGGTGGGGGGAGAGACACCACGTAATGGCGGTCGCGGAGCAGAGTCCTTTGTCGTCGTCCTTTATTAAACCCTTTATTTCTGTACTTATGCTTTTCCCCTTTTCGAGAATAAGGAAGAGAAGGGCTGCGGTATACTGGAAAGGCAGGAATGGAGAGGAATGGCCTTCAACTCTTCCGACAAGTCGACGGTTTGGGGGAAAAAAGGGAGGGAGGGACCTACCTCATTTCGGGAGCCCAGACTGTCGGCTCGGCGTCGACCCCAAAGAGTGGTTCGCTGATATTCGTGAACTAAGGTCCGGTGGGAGCTGTTTTCCGACCGGGAAAAACCGACGGCGCCAGCGGTCTCTTGGCAGGAGTATACGTCACCTTACGAGTCTACGCAGGCCCTTCTCGACGTGTACGGGTAAGCGTGCGGTGGCGGGGTCGACGCTTTGTTACTCGAACCTTTTTTGTTGCTGTTGCATTTGTTGCGCTTTTCGGAAGGTGGGCTCACTGCAATAAGTATCGCGGCTCTTGATGTTGTTGCGAACGGACTTCCAGCGGTGACAGGTCGTTCGTTGTAAAAGTCAAGTCTGCTGGGATTTTGGAAGCGATGGAGCCAGGAGGGAGGGGATCGGGCAAGAACCAGTGGCTTCTCTGCGTGTGCGGGTAGATGGGTGGCCGAAAGAGAGAGACCGAGAACCGCTTCTTCTTTTCCTTCTCGATGCCACCCCGTTGGTGAGGGAAACTATAAGTGTAGGTGGAAAGACTGGATGGCCTGTTTAGAAGTTGCGTTGTTTTCACGCACACTTTCGGAAGAGCTTCGTTTCAATGCGCTTGGGGAAAAAAGTTTCATGTGTTTGGCGAGCTTACGTGCGTACGGATGGAACAATGTTACCGAATTCACTTCGATACATAGGGTCAAAAAAAGAGAGAAACTCATAATATTTATAACTGCAGTTCTTCAGAGTTTTCGATCGGTATGGGGCTTAGAGGAAGCCGAACAGGCTGGAGTATTAGTTGTATTGTACTAACATTAGTCGAGTTTGGGGAACGAGCAGCTCACGCGACACAATGAGAGCGAGGCCAGTGGTGGTCGCTCACTAAACAAACAACAAAACAACACAACAAAAACATTGTGGTTCGGCAAAACATAAACTGTAGTCACCGAGAGCTAAAAAAACTACAACACAGGGTGTAAAGAGTTTTGAGTATATTATTATCGTTTCGCAGCCGATACGATTGCATCATTGGGTAAGAACAGCGAAGAACCAATCGGGAGCAGGATGCGTTGCTTTGCGTTTCTTAAGTTGCCAATGACTGCAGATAACTGGGCACTAAGAATGAACTTGTCCTCAAAGTTACTGTATTAGGTTTGAAGGCGGCGTCGTTTTGATTCTAATAACATCTTACAAAAAAAGAAATACATGACTGTGAAAATGGTATCAAACTCTCGTATAAAAATCGTCAATTGAATTTGGGTAAGACAACGCGAATTGGGTCATCGGCGAGGTAGAAAATATACCTATTATTAACCATGCTATTGAAAAAAACCAGCTTAAGCTGGTCCCAGCTTCAAGCTGTGTTATTGCCCCAGCATGCCCAGTTTGGCATGCTGGTCATGCTGGTTGATCTGGTCATACTGGTCATGCTGGTTGGTCAGGTCCCAGCTTCAAGTTAGATTATTGCCCCAACATGCTCAGTTTCTCATGCTGGTCATGCTGGTTAAACGGGTCACGCTGGTTATGCTGGTTGATCTGGTCATACTGGTCATGCTGCTTGGTCTGGTCCCAGCTTCAAGCTGGGTTATTGCCCCAGCATACCCAGTTTGGCATGCTGGTCATGGTGGTTGAACTGGTCATGCTGGTTAAGCTGGTGAACTTCCCCACCAATTTTACCAGTTTAGATCAATACACAAGATAAACAGCCAAACTCTTCAGAAAAGCCAACTCAGCCAGCTTCCAATTTATTATTTTCGTACTCGCGGCTTCTTCACATGAGCTCAGATGCTACACATCCTCGGCGCTGACACAGTACTAATGGACGCACAGACAGTAGTTCTCGGTGCAAAACAATGTTATTAAAACTAGATTGTTTATCTCTCAACACAAAAAAATAGTAGACACGCCGAAAACAGAAAATAAAAATAGAAAATACTACACGGATGGGAGAAGCGAACCTGGGTCCCACCAGCGATGGGGGCGAAGCGGCCTTTTGCCTAGTCGGCAGAGGCGAGGAAATCCATATGGCTTGGACGGCATTGGCGATACTCTTCGACACCACCATCATCCACGAGCACACACACGTTCGAAGACACAGAGCTACGCCTCAGTCGGGGCGTCAGATTTCTTCCTGTGCTGAACGGACTGCCGCTTGCTGTCTCCTCGAAACCCGCTTCGTTTGCACCGTCGTTCAAGTAGTCTCCAAACAACGCGCACACAGCCGTCCCTTCGAAAATCTGCCCAAGCTAGCCAAATGTGTCTCAAATTACCCGTTCCTACTACTCTCTCCTTTCTCGAACACAAAGGCAACTCAGCGCGTCTGAAGCGCTGGTCGCCTACTAAAACGAGAGGACAAAGAACAGGACATGGCCTCGTCCCAGCCCAAGCCGACCTTGGCGAGTGCGCTCCCAGCAATGCCAGTTTGTCCATCTCTAGCCGACCTTGGCGTGCGCGCTCCCAGCAAAACCAGCTTGACCACCACGATTAGGAGTCCGACCGATCAAGTCAAAACTGTTTTGACTTTTTGCCTCTGCAGCCCACATCACTATTTGATGATGATGTAAATAAAATTGATTGATTGATTGATTGATTGATTGATTGATTGCTTCACCAGCTTGTCTCCCAACTTGACCAGCTTGTCTCCAAGCTTGAACACATTGGCTCCATGAAAATCCAGTTTGACCAGTTAGGACCAGACTGGCTCCTAGCTACACAAGATTGAATCTAAAACCAGATTGTAGTTAGACCACACATGTTTCTACTCAAACCAGACTGACCAGCTCAAATTCTAGCTTGACGAGCTTAAACCAGCTTGATTGCCGGTTAAACCAGTTTGACTACCACATTGACCAGCTTGACCAGATCGATTTTCTTGCTGGTTTTTTCAATAGGCCACTACTTGACCTTAGATAATTTTGATGCTGCGAAGAAAAAAAAACGAAAGACGTTTACAACTTCCTGTAACGTCGAATTAGAGCACTGCTTTTGAGGACGAGGAGGAGGGGAGGGTACTGAGGTGAGGGTATGCCCCTCCTCCTCATCCATACTCTCTCCTCCTCCCTCCCCCTCCTCCTATCCTCCTCCTCACCCCTCCTCCTCCTTCTTCCGTTCTCCTCCCTCCTCCTCCCCCTCTTTCTTTCTGGTTTACAGTGTTCTCTCTCAACTGGTTTACAGCCTTCTCTCTGATAAAGTGGAAAGAGTGGAGGGCTTTGTGAGAGGAGCTGATTTTGCTATTCTTGCAAGTAACCTTCTTTAAGCAACAATTTTTTTTAATGTCGATGACTGAGATAGATTATGTTATAGGGCGGGTGGGTTCATATTATAAATTGCGAAGCAACTTGCACCAAACACATGTTTTCATCCTTTAAATTTATCGTACAAACGGTAACAAACGTAGCGAGATACCCAAGTCTGGCAAAATATCGCGGTACAAGGGATACACCGTGAATGTATTTCACTGCTGAGATACAAATACATTTTTCAAATGTATCTTGATACAGAGATACATATACTCGAAAGTAGCTCTAAGATACTATCGCGATACATTTGTATCGCGATACTGCCTAGCCCTGATCTTGTGCAACCGTCTGCTGAGGTTCTCAGACATCCGTAATGATCTCCAATGGGCGCGCCTTGATCGCTTGGTAGCTCATTCGCGATACTTTTTTTCTCCACGCTATCAGACGATGTGGGATGCTTCTGAAGCCATGGCTCCACTGCCCAAAGTGGGGGCAGGAAACGTGCCGTGCAGCGCTCACGCTGACCTTCCCAGTTTTTCTTGGACGCTGGCCAAGTGTTTCACCATAGTCACTTTGGGGTAAGGTACCCGTTGAACTCCACAAGCCACAGAGTTAAGCTTCCGAGGGGCTGCTGGAACCTCATTACTATAGCGCTAAACATTTCTTGAAAATTTAAACCTTTTTTTTCTGTGGTAAGGGAATGTCAACCTGCCCGACCGACAACAGTGCTAAGATGTGATTAAGCTACAGTGTTTGTGAACATAAATATGTATGGGCGTTTTACACTTGAAAATTGATCAGATGCCCCTATGTTCGAGAACGTTTTTAGTAGAAATAAGTGCACCGCGGCACTGGGGATGGAAGAATACACACCTGAGACCAGTCATGTGTCCCATAATAATGAAATTCAGCGCATGCTAGTTTTCAATTTAATTTATTTAAGGCTTTTGCCTGCATCAAATTTCGGACAAAAAGTAGGGACAAAAAATGACAAGGACATATCAGTAAAAATAAAAATAAAAATAAAGGAAACGCATTGGGACGGGAGCAATCAGGATAGTATGACCATAAAGGTAACAATCAAATGCTGCAATTGTTATTAAAAAAATGTCGCACCTCTGCGGTAGTTACATGGATGTAATATGCAATATTTCACATGACTGACAAAGTTAATTTAACATGTGATCGTAATTTTCACATTTTCGAAGGAAACTTGCTGAAGTTTCTTTGGGATATAGGAAATAACGATGCAAGGGTAATATTTCTACTTTTGTTGCGTGCTCGTTTAGCAGTTATAATATGGCTCTGATCACAAAATGAAATATCGAATCTAAACGTCATATTTGCTTCAAAGGAGCGAGTTTGTGTGAAGATTTGTGTGAATTTTGGAGCAGTATTTATTCTATTGATTTAAAAGATACTTTATCTGACACATGTGGACCACATCATGTGTGGGAACATTACAAAATCACACATACACAAAACACATTAATTTGTGTTAGCATGTCATATGACAATCACGAGCAGAATCCCGGGCGGAAGTAATCGCGTCTACAAAGCCGTCAAGTGACGGGAGGGTCACAATTTCACTTGACAGGGAGATCGCTCACTAACTGCCTGCAAAAAAAAAAAAAAAAAAAGATATAGTATATATACTTGAAAACAACGGGGTTAAGTTTTAACTGTTTTAATACCATTTTATGATTTAATCGAAAGAACTGGTTGTTGAAACTTTCGTAAATCTTTCACTCTTAACATTCAACTTTTTTTTTTTTTTTTTTTTACGAAATAATGTAGAGATTATACCACCTGTCATTTTTAGGTGTATCTATTTTTGCTAGTTGCTGGACATTTTTTTCTTTATTACCAATGGACATACCCTTACCGCCCAGGTTTCTGGCATCTCGATACGGTTTTGTGAAAGGCAGGGAGGTGAAAGGGCTGGATCTGTTCACGTCCCACGTCAGTTTGTCAGCGCTCATCTTTCTCAACTTGAGCCAAATACCGCTGGGCTCCGTCCAATGGGACCTCGTCCTGGGAATCCTGTTGGGCAAGGCCGTCATCTTTGTCCTGGTGCTGGTTATCATGGTGGCCGCAGGACGACCGGGAAATCTTGCCAACGCCGGACTCTATGCCATTTTCGTGACTCAAGTCAACGACTTCGGCTTGGCTTACCCCCTGGGTAAGTGAGCGATTGCGCGTTATATATACCGCTGCTTCAAGAGGAATTCAAAGGCCTAATCTGCCCACTGATCTCTACTATAGGGGGCTGGATTGCGTTTAGCCGCGCTCCGAGTCTAGCCAGTGCCTGGTCTGGCGCGAGTGAAGCCACTGGAAGTTTGATGCCTGTCCCGGAAGTTGAGTTTCTGCTGGGTTTTATCGTGCGTTTAGTTCATGTTTTGGTTCAGGCTTTCTTGCATTTTTACGTGGGTTTTAATAATCCCTTTTAATATTCAATTATGAGAATGAGGCATTTGAACGTGGGGCATGTAGAATTAATCAATTAGAATATCAAAATTCTCACAGATCAAATGGCTTCCAAGAAGACTTCTCCGGCCTGCATAAACTGTTATTGCACAACAAGCAGGCTCTCTTCATATAACAAAAGCAAATCAAGCGCCTTGGAGACTATTTGGACCACCGCTCGTAAGAGTGGGAAAGCCTGTCAAGCGCTCATTCCGGTGGCTTCATACATGTTTGCTCAATGCGTTATCCAGCCCACTAGTGGAGATCAGTGAATCTGACTGAAGGATTTTATGCGGCGAGAAACTTCGTCTGCTTCTATCGTAGCGGGTACAGTGTGTAACAGCGTCGAGCTTTGGTTGGAAAGATACAGGGTATAGTGCAAAAGACTGCTGCCTTTTTCTCTACTCACTGTATCCATCCAATCAGGGCGAACAAGATCGTCATCTCCGTTTCACAGTGACGTCAGGGTCAGGCAATCGGGCGCCGAACGCCATGTATCGTCTGCTAGTCCTATAATGACTGTTTTGCCTTTTTTTACAATTTACGAAAAACCACCGTTTTTTTTACAAATGAAGACTGATTGTTAGGAAAAGGAGAACGGAAATACTCTGAAGTATATATATATATATATATATATTATTTTTTACGACTAACAACTAGCAGACGAGCTTCAACAAGCGAGGAAGTCACGGCCGAGATCTCGTCTGTTTACTGCTGCCACCGCCGAAGACCTGACTTTTTTGATATTCATAAACGATCATGCCCCCCCCTCCCCCCCCCCCCCCCCCTTCACATTTCTTCCTCTGCTCATCTCTCTGCTGACGATTGTGTCGTGCACAGAAGAATAACAACTCCCAATTACCTTTTGACATTGCAGAATTGCAATAATAAAATAAGCAGTGCGTTACATGGCAGATGTTCTTTACCATCAGTGAATGTAAATGCACGTGTTTCTCTCGTTCTCCATTTTATCCCCAGCCGAATTTCGCTCTTCAAGCCGTATTCCTTGTTTATACCAATGAGTACAAGTGTCTAGGAATCCACGTTACTTCTGACATATCCTGGCGTACTCACACTAATAATATCATAGCTTCAGAATACCGCACTTTAGGATATTATCATCGCAACTTCAAATTCGTCTCTCCTGTCCTTAAACGTCTTCTCTGTGTTACCCTTGTCCGGCCCAAATTCCAAAATTAAAATATGTGCCTTCGATTTGGAGTTTTCACCAAATAATTTTACCAAACCTAATTGAAGTGGTTCAGAACCAAGACGTCCATTTCGTCCTAGCTAATTACTCACATCTCCTCCAGTGTGTCCGCCATGAAAGCTCAACTTAACATTCACGATTTTTATTCGTCCTAACTGCCTTTGTCTTTTAGTTATTACAAAATAGCCGGAACGCATTGCAGCTCAACGGCCTCCCTCTATTATGCCCTTCCCGACGCCACTGTAAGCTGGAATGACCTTTTGGAGAATAGTGTCACATCAGCAACGGCACCTTGCTTCGGAGCGTTAAAACTTGTAACTAATCTGCTTACTAACACCTACTCCCCTCTGTAATGCCCATGGCCCTGAAGGTATTTGGAATAAATAAATAAACTAATCGCCTTACTAACACCCACTCCCCTTTGAAATGGCCGTGACCTTGAAAGTACAGGGTGTCAAAAAAGAAAATTTGCACGGTCTTTTTTTACCGCAAAAATAAACTAGGCATCGCCGAACGCTCATTCTCCGCCCAGAGGTAGCGCTAGGGGTCACAACCAGATGCCAAAGTTTCAGCCTGATCCGATAACTTGATCAAAAGTTATAAGTGATTTTCTGAAAATTTCAACGGGAAAATGGCGGCCGACGGAGTTTTCGAACACATGGGGCTCTATGGCACCAGAAACCGAAAACGGGCAAAAATGGGCTCCATTTTCCCAATGAAATTTTCAGAAAATCACTTATAACTTTCGATTAAGTTACCGGATCGGGCTGAAACTTTGGCATCTGGTTGTGACTCCTAGCTCTACCTTTGGGCGGAGAATGAGCGTTCGGCGATGCTTACTTTATTTTTGCGGAAAAAAAGACCATGTAAAGTTTCTTTCGTGACACCCTGTATTTGGAATAAATAAATAAATAAGGCTGCGGGGGCGGAGCTCCGTTGGGTTTGACGCACATGTGATCAGTCTCTTTATACTGTGCGAAGGGCGCGTTTCGGCGGACTTCCTGGCCGGATAGACTCGGTCAGTTGGCTCCTGATCCCGCGACCCTGCGCGTGTTCCTCGGCATGCTCTGGTTCACCGATTCTATAAAGGAGCTCGGTCTGAAAGACTTTGAAACGAGATGCCGAACCGGTGCGAGCTTAAACGACAGAAAACACGGGGCTCTGTACTCAGGGTTCCCCAACGTTATACATCGTACAAAATACAGTCTGCAGATACCGTTTTAGGCGTGATTCCTTCTTTTATGATGGTCGTGCCACATTGGTCGTACAAACTACAGACATGTTCGAAGTACACATGCCTGGAACATAGGTTGTGATGTGCCTCCTGTCCGCATATACTCTCGTCATCATGTCTGCATCCGATGCCACCATGTAAGAGGAGGAGAGGGAAGCTGCTTTTGTAAGAATATTGAGTGACGGGTTAATCTTCTACAATCTTCTGGGAGGAGAATAGCGACGTCTGTACAAAACCCAGAGGCATAGAACAGGATCCCGACAAGTGAGGATCTCCCTCTTCCCCTCTTCTCCGGTGCTCATCGGAGCGTTCTTTGAGTGACGTCACGTGCAACCCATGTATAAGCAGCGCGACTGCAGCTGTAGGATGGTGCGTGCAGTTTTCGCACACGCTACAGAGCGAAACATGTTAAGCTTAGAGGTTTATTGATTTGATGGACACCATTGGGTGAAATAGCCTTAAAGTGCAGAATTGTGTTGAGCATAATTGCGTGGGCAAGACTCATCTATACACTTCCCCTCGAGTGCCAGAAGGTTTGCTAAGTTTCCCCCTTAAGCTGAGATTACGGTGCTACGCGCTTGCCGGACCAATGAATCGGCCCCAGTTCATCGCCTGATTCCGAAGCTCTTTACGCTTGGGTAATGCCGATTGCTCCGATCAGGTGGCGCAAGGAACACGCATGACTGATCTAACGAGCATCCACCGCATTGTCGGCTTTTGTGAGAACGGCGTATAGATGTGGAATCGCGGATGGTGCTCGGATTACACGCGCCATCGTGCAATAGAGGCGCGTTCTCGAGCAAGATGCTTGCTCGGAGTATTTACAACTTTAATTACGTGTTTTCTATTACGTTTTTTTTTGTATAAGTATGACAGTCCGCCGGAAAAGTGCGAAGGAAAAAAAAAAAAACACAACATAATAGAAACAGACAATCAAATTACCGCAGGTAAAATTTCATGATCAGTTTAAAAGACTTAAAATGTTCCATACCGCTGAGACCGGTCACGTATGTTGCACAAAACTTGCGTTCCCTTAATCTTTTCTAGAAAGATGACGAAGTGTATAAAGAAGGTAGTGTTAAACGTGTAAGAACAGCAGACATATCAATAAAAGGAAACAGCAGAAGACCAGGCAATGACGATCTCTGCAGATACGAAGTCCTCACATAGACTTCTCAATTGAGGAAGATTTTGGCCATACGAGTAAAATGGTGAGAATTATTTGGTTGTTTTCACAATAAACGTATTCACACGAGCCTGCGAGGAAGGGATACTCTTTTCATGTCCTAGAACGTGCGACCCTTGAATTTCTACGGGTATAGAAAGCCTCCCTTTCCAGTATCTTTTTTTTTTTTACCCATTGTAATTTTTACCTTTGCGGGTCATCACGCAATAGAATTCAAATAAACAAGCGACAGTCGCATCACTGCACCCTCCGATCTGAGCTTTAGCGGCCAAGTTTAGCTTGCACTGAACACACTGTTCTAGAGCGAAACCTCCATTCTCATCACCTAGGAAATGGATTCAGATTGCGCAATTCATGCAAGCACATCTACAAAAAAAAAAAAAAAAAAAAAAAAAAAAAACTTGTTTGCTTACGTTACGGGTATACGACCATGAATAAAGAAGCTTACTTAATGGTGCCCTGGGGAGGTTTCTGCAATTCCCAAAATATGGAAATAACTCATTCTGCGGGCTCTAATAAGCATCCTAGAAATCCATAAATTATAACGATGCCCGCCCGATTTTCCTATTAAAAAGCAATCAAAGACCGAAATTATTTCCGGCGATGGGAGGAGCATTGTGCCGATGACCAGGACGGCATGTGACCAATGAAAACGCTGCATTTCATTGAGATTGCAAACGTTATTGCAAAATATGTATGGTTTTTGGAGATGATAGAGGCAAGTAAAGAGTAATCGAAAAATGTTAATTTTTCGCGGAGGGGGAAAATAATGCTGCAATTATCGTCTCAAAAACAACAAACAATGCTTTTTTTTTCCGCGTGAGTGCAGTCTGGTAGTCAGCTCTCGAGCGCGCGCTTGCAGGGTTGAATCGTAGACCGGAGTCTATTAGCGGCGAGATGTTTTGGTGGCGCCCTCCTATGGTTCCTCTCGTGACGTCATTACCTTACGAACAACAAGTTCGGCGGTGTTTATAATTAGCATGATGGAAGCTTAAGATCATTGCGCTCTGAAACCAACACTGCCAACACCGTCAAAATTGAAGTTCTCACATTCCTCTTATTTCTGTCGATGAGAAAACCTTTGCTGACGTCATAGCCAATCATGGAAGGCTGACCACAGCGACGCTTTTGATCGCGCACGTCGCCAATAGGTAACGTGCCGCGTGCACTCGGCATATCACTCCGCGGTTCCACCGGTCGGAAGCGCGTGAGGATCCAGGGGTGGAACTCATGAAATGCACTTGGGAGCAGCCACGGGAGCAGCTGAAACCGCTGTTTTGGAGCAGGTTGGGAGCAGCTAAAATTACGTTCTGGAGCAGGCTAGGAGCAGCTCAGATCAGTTTTCATTGCACTTCAGCTTGTGTCTTAGACAAGCACGGGAGCAATTTCAATCGTGCTTAGCAGAACAGATAAACATGAGTGGTTAGGGACCTAGGTAGATGGGAGAACAGTGTAACAGATGCGAAAACTTGAAACTTCGTGAGCCTTAATGAGAATCAAAAAGCAAATACCCTATGTTTCTGAAGATAGCGTCCTTGATATCTTCTGAGTGGCTTTCAGCTGCTCAAAACGCCAACCAGCACTGCTTATCGCACAACCCAGACGTGCTCGACATAGTAATTATATGTGCGAACCACGTGACGTGCGTAAGCAACGGACGTCCAGTTGCACGGAGGAACAGGGCAACAAATTTCGAGTTTATCCTATTGTGCAACTCGATATCGAAGCAGCAGACTACGATTAACGAAGCTATCGTATTTGAAGCGATAAGCAGGAGCAAGGTTAAAGTACGCCGAGTAGATCTACCACTCGCGTAAGAGCTGCTGGCCGGCAAGGTTTCGGATCGGATTGCGTTTTAGTTCTATCAAATCACGATTTATCTTGCGAGTATAAGGTTCCAACTTCTAACGATGAAGTACTAAAAGGAGTATATTGCTCATTTGTTTTCAACTGGCTGACGTCCGGATCCCGGGCCGCAGAGCCTCAGGCAACCTCACGCTTAACGACTCGACCTCACCTCAGCCGACTTGCTTAACCGTTTATGGTTGAAGAATAACAATCCAGTCCCAGGTGGTGTAGCGCTTGGAATGAGAGTTTTTATCGCGCGCTTTCAACTCGGGATACACAGGGAGAATAAACAGAAACAAAGGATTGCAAGGCCGACCAGGCTAAACGCGCTCATTGTTGCCAATCGAGTCAACAAAACCGAAACCAAGACAAAATAAAAAGTTTTTTGGCGCACGTTTTGCGAATTGGCGCATAATGGCGCGAGGTATTGGCTGTGGCGCAGTTTCTGCAACATGACGCAAGATGGCGCAAGCACATGCGTCTGGCGCAAAATGGCGCAAATGGCGCAGCCGTTCCACCCCTGGGATCCTTCGCTGGCCATTGACTGATAGTGGTCCTGGTGTCAGAACATGCTCCAACCATCCCCGGAGATGAAATCGGTGTGTTGCGATTTTTGGTTTCTTTTTGAATAGGGAATCTGTCTCGTATCGTGCTGATTCAGGGATTTTAGGATGCTTAAAGCCAGCAGAATGAGCTATCGCCATATTTAGGCCATCTTAGAGACCTCCTCGGGGAACCTTTAAGGCAGCCTAAGAATTTGCATCTTTTTACGGTTGTGCGGACTGACGGTGTAACTAAAAGTATACCAAAAGTATTGCAGATTAACTCCAGTAAACGGGATCACCCCTAGCGGCGCATGTGCTGTATGGGTGTTGGAAAGGTTCAAGCCATCATGCAGCAACATGCTGTTTGGGTTACGTTGTTACCAGTCGTTATTGATTCAGGTGAAGGGACTTGCGTAGTCATTTTTCTGTCGAGTATTAAATTGTCCGGCCCTTGTTTCAGTGACCGGCTGCTTTTGTCGTATTAGGGATACATAGCGGAAATCGATAGACGCTGGAACTTTGCATGAATTGCACGAAAACCCGCATATTCAATTCGCAAGTTTCAGCGATGGTGGTACCGCGGTGTGAGAATCGCGCTTCCTAGCTCCTGGATGAACAGCTTCACGATAAATGTGCTTGCCTAGACCTTCCTGACGTGAAAAAATAAAATAAGGCTCTAATACTGCTCCATATATAGCAAAACTGGAATTACTCAATTACGCGTCGTAGTCAGAGCCTCGTACTTCTGTTCTAGGACGATCATCCAGATGGCAGCTATATCTGGACAGGCGGCAGTGCGCCCCCTATAGGTCGTAAAAGTTGCGAATGTCGTTGGGCCTGTAGAGCGACCTAATAATACCTGACAGTGTTAACCCTGTAGTGTGGGGATTGACAGCCCAAAACACCTAAAATTCAGCCTGACAAAACAGAGAAATAATTGTAATTGTAATTTTTAGTTCGCGATTGCAATGCTGAAAAAGTGAAGAAGTCAGCGAACGTTGACCTCTTCGCCTTTCTGTTTTAGCTTTCTCTTTTTCTTCTATTTCTTGCTGCCTCTTTTTGGCCTCGTTATGGGGTCAGTGTTAGCGTTTCCCAAAGGGGCACGTTAGTGGCGTTTCCCAAGGGTTATGCTAACTCATTCCCTAAGAATTCACCAATAAATCTTCCTTCAATTTTTTTCGCTCCTTTCCTGTACTCTGCCTGTCGGTGTACGTCGACGCCCTTGGGTACGACCATATCCTTATGACCCCTGGAAAGAATCACATCCATACGACTCGTAGAAGGAACCGCATCCATATCACTTGTGGAAGAAACCACATTCATCGTTTCAACCACAGACACACGCATCACAGCCCACGCACTGCTATTTCGGAAACCCAGAGTGAAGAACATCGGGCGGCGGGAGAGCGGCAACTGAGCACGCCCGCATTCCACGGCGCCGCGTCCTCTAGCTCCGCACCAACTGTGCGACGGTCCTTTGACGAAAACGAAACCGCTCGTTTTGACGACAACCCGGTGGTGTCTGTCAGTTTGTCAGTGCCGGGGAGAAAGGGAGAGGGTGACACGTGCTGACGTCAGCACTTCGGACCAATGGGAGCGTCTCACGCGTCAGCCTCTCCTTCTCCCTCTCTTCCCGGCGCTGACAACCCGACAGACACCGCCGAGTTTTCGACAAAACAAGCGTTCCAATGCGAATGCATAAAAAAAAACCTATACCCATTTTTACGTTATACCGCGGTCACGCTGCTCAGTCAGTCTGCAGACACTGTCTGAGGACGGTTCTGCCACGTTGGTCATGCAAAAACTGTCTGCAGACAAGTTCGAAGAATACATATGGAGGAAATAATCATGCACCGAGCATGTTTGGGGCGAGTCCGTAGGTAATTCTGCCATCGTGTCTGCAGCGAACAACGTGCCCTTTACATGATGTATAAGCAGTGCGACTGCGGATTATTTATACTAGACAGTTATTTTAAGGGGTAGCCCACACTGGCACCAATATGCAGCAATACAAAAAAAAAAAAAGAACAAAAAAACTTGCAACTGCTATTGAACCATATACGTATGCTACACCCACCCATCCGTTCCAGTGGACTCCGTGTACAGAAGCAGCCGGCGGCCAGACTACGCCTCGTACATGTACCTGGTGGCCCCGTTGTCTTTGGGCCTGTTCAACCCGATTGGATTCTTCCTGGTCGAAGTGGAGAGGGTGCGTTCCAAAATGGCGAGCGTCGTTCTGTCGGGCCAGAAATCCCACCTTGTCAAGCAGCTGGCCAAGGCGGCTCTCGTCGTGTCCCTGAGGGTTTGTGCTCATCCGCACGTCTGGACCTCGGTGCTGGCCATCGGCGTCAGCTCCCTGATGGGCAGAAGCAAGCTCCCGGAGCCGCTCGTCAACGCTCTCACGGTGAGCTTTTTTTTTGTATTTTGCGTACGTTTTTGTTGTAAGAATTTAGGTGCCGTTTTTCGCTGCTACAGACAACGCCGACTTCGCTGCAAGGGACCCCCCCCCCCCCCCCCCCCCCCCCAGTTAATGCTTTCGCATTAAAAAGGAATTACGAGACAAAGAGCGGGTGAAAATATCCCGTTACGCTTTAGGAGCAATTTGAAGCCTGACTCCCATAGTTCGAGAATAGCGGTTTGCGGACCTCTTATTGGCTGCAAACAACGATGGCTCGAGCAGAGGCATATTAATTACCCTTGTCAAACGGGTACTCTTAATCGCAGTTAAGTATGACTGAGGTCAGACTTAACTGCTGAACATGGGTACCCTGGTGTTTTCCTTATATTTTCAGGCTTTGAACATTTGCTAAATACACCGACAAATATATTGCAGAAGTAGTAACCCAAATATCGAGCTTAAATAAATTTGTATTGGCGAAGTTATCGAATTTACCATTTTGGTCCTCACGTGTTTGTCAAAGTGGAAGCTTCTAGTGGCGACAATGAAAAAGTGACTTTAGCGGAAGGCAGAAATTCACTCTTTGAACTGTGGTCATTGTTTCCAAATGACCACAAGCAGTTTCATGGTGTCAAATGTATGCTTTGGAAGCTCGCTCTAGCACCCCAGAGCAGCACGAAAAAAATGCTCTACATAGTCCATATTTAGACAGCCCGCTCGACCTGCTTCGACTGACGTCACGGTACTGAAAAGCGCGGGTATATTTCAGTGCTGGTTTTGGCGTCATTTTTACTTGCCGATTTCACAATAACGCTTCTGAATTTAGCGATACTAAATAACATACCGGAAAGGGTAAAGGCTCGTGATTACGTAAATAGAGTCCGTTGGGATAGCTCAGGCCCCATGAACCGAAGTTACGCTCAAATGTGGTTAACAGTCACTGCGAAATGTACACGGTCTACACGGGCACCCTTAACCGCAATCAATAACCTCACTAACACCTGCCCGTGTAAGTTGCCGTACTATACTTCTGCGGCTACGCATTCCAAGGTATAGGGGCGCACGTGCGCTTGAGCATCTGAAATGTCTATCAAAACTGTGCACACGCACTCTTGACTTCTGATATAGCTATCTTAGAGCATATAGTGCGGTAAATGTGGTGAGACAGTTAAAAAAGCCAGTAATTCTGACGCGGCACTGGTCTCACAGTTCACATAAATGATAACAACTACGAAGGGCAATACGAATTCTGCAATATATATTCCCAGACTTCACATTGCATTGCCCGCTCGAGGAACCGCGTACGTTTTATGATATACGTCTAGCAGGGAAGACATTGAACTGGGCAATGTCCAGGTCGATGTCTTCACGCTAGACGCTATGTTTGCGCGTCTCTTGTGGCCTTTGTGATTACATGATGTCGGCGGTTGGCTCGATGGAACAAGACTTTCCAGCGAATTTGTCATTACTGACGTTTCAGCGTGTTGCCCAGGTCGCTCTGAACGCGAGCTACGTAACCCCTGGAATCAAACATTGTGCGTTTATCGACGTTCACCAGCAACGTAGATGGAAGCCTCGCTTCTCTCAAGGAAGTCAGGCCTCTGGAAGGTCGCGTATACGCCAAAACGTCGCCTCAGATTTGAAACGCAGTGAATAACAATCGGTGCAAACCATTGTCAGTCCGATTCTTGTCTGCTGAAACCCGAGCGTTGTGCGTTTAGCTGACAGATGACACAGCACAACCTGTTTTAGACCTGTATTTGACCGATGGTGGCGACCCCTACAGGTCGCTGGAGTTGCGATTACCCAGACAAGCATATTCGCAATGAGACAGACCGTCAGGAATGCCAGCTTCCCCAAGGCTCTCTAGATGAGGTCGCGGTGCGGCATTTATCGTGATTCACTCAGGGCCCTTGGCTAATGCACAACAGGTGTCGTTAACTTTGTCCAAACTGTTTCATACCGTGGCGACGAAACGGGAAAAGGGGATACTTGTTGCAACAAATACGTCACTAGGAAGAATACATTCTACACCACTTATCTGCATTAGACAGCGCGACTACAGCACCAACTCTTCACCTAGCGGTGTGAGCACCGCTAGGAGTCCGAAAGAACGCATGCGCATCACGATGTCAACGCTGTCGCGCTCTTGCGCGCCATCGGGGGAGAGGGCTGTGGCCGGCGCACGTAGCTCAATGCTGTCCAAACAAAACTCGTTTACTGCTGCGCAAAAAAAAAAACAAAAAAAAAAAAAAACGATTGGGGTTTAGATTTGCCAAAATTAAAAAAGTTAATGTTTTGGCGCGCGTGTACATTTTCAGGGTGAGGACATCAAGTACGCAAACATCACGACCGTACTTCTCGCCTCCTCGCTGTTGTCTTCTCCCTCTTTTTTGATTTGTTTTTGTTTAAGGGAGGGTGGGATCGCGATAACTGAAGTCACGGGACAAAGCTCTCTGTAGAAATCCGATCTTGACTCAGATTTCTTAAAAAGTGCTTCAGCTTCCCTTTAGGCTCGGAGTGAGTATTAGGCTCCCTCATAATCCCTTCATGCGCCCAGTTGCTCTGAAGCTCTGAAGCAACATCCCAAAGCATTTTTTTTTCTCCATACAAAAGCCCCCTGTAGCCGCGAATGCCCACTGTAGCTCCAAAACAACTTATGTTTCACCTCAAGCAACATAGATGGCGGCGCGCGTCCTGATCCCAGCTATACACCATGTTTGGTTTGGGTTGGCAGCGATATGTATCTGAATACGCCGCCAAGATGGATAAGATTCTAAATATCTTGCCCTAAAATGTTCCCTCAGAAAAAGAAAAAGTCTGAAAATGTTTTTAAATTATAAAGACAGAGGTATGTTTAATAAGTACTAACATTCAATGTTTTACTTACCCCAACGTGGAACACAAACTGTTGTTTCTCTGGAGCAACAGTGGTCACTCGCGTCACTACTGGCTCCGAACATTATGGTTCAGACGTACTCCAAAGCCTGCTGTTTTTGTGTAATCTACAGTGTGCACATTAAGCGCAATTGTTATTTCTACAATTATGAAGAGTTCAAAAAAGAAAATGAATGACAGGCTTTTAGTATAGCATACTATAGTTTTTGTTTTGTTTTTCTGCTTTATTTCTGTCGTTGGCATTCGTCGTGAGCCATCGCCTGTCGTGGCAATCGCTTTCTTTTATTTAGTGAATAATCACGTAACAATTACTAAAATAAATTCGGAGTTTTTATGGGCTAATTCAACAATCTCATTGGCTACATAGCGATAATTAGATGCTCAGGTCTGGCAGCGCCCAGCGTTTCTTAAAGTGTCTATAATTAAGCATATTAAAAAAAATTATGGAGACATCCAATACTTGGCACGCGTTCATTGTATCGTGATCGAGTATCGTTATCGGAGCGCATTTCGATTCTACTAAAACTCTCCAAAACCACAGAAGTGATTAGGACAAAGCTTTCCGGGAGGTCTGTGTAAATGGAAACCTGATGCAATTAGGAGCCGATAGGAAAACACAACGAACACCGTCGTTGTTAGCTGCACAATTTAATTTTTAAAAAGACACTTCGAAGTGTTTGCGGCGTAAGCACGACTTACGCCGCAAGCAGTTAAAGCTGTAATTATGAAAAAAAAAATCATTAATAATATACAAAGTATCTTATCAACAATTTATGGTGTAATTACTGGGGATCGACATATATTTTATGATGTTTGCGTTTATTTACATAACTTTTCTTTTGCCCTCATTTACCTCGGTTATTTAAGCGCACTGAACATTTTCGTTTTATATTCCGCTTCATTACTTACTGTCTTTCTTTCTTGTGTTTTTTTTTTACATTTCCTATACGTAATAAGGTGATAGCTTTTATGCGTTATAATTTCTGCTCGATGAAGCTAAGCGAAAAAGAAATAATGACACTTAGAGTCACTAGTTAATGTGTAAAAATGAGGTACCCATCTAATAAAAACGGGTTAAGTTACGCTAATAAACGACACTGCCATACAGTTAGCCCGTTTACTCGGAAAATGTTTCCGCAATTACCCTCCAAAAATCGCCACGTCTAAGCCTCACAGGAGACTCAAATTATGCGGTAATTTTCCTAAAATGTACTCTACTTTCCGACTTGTTCGTGCACTTTGACGGAAACGGTATACTAGTTTTGGAGTTATTTAAAGAGAATGTATTACATTCATTCCGCAAGTGTCTCGCACTTAAAGTAGATGACGTTGCTCCAACGAGCAGATTAGGTATACTTCACTCGAAGGGGACGTTTCAGCAAAAAAGATGGTCGAGCTCCGAAACACGCACTTTGCCTGTCAACTTTCAATTACTGTAACGAGCAACGGTCAGCAAGTCCTTCCTCTAATCAAACCAAAAACAACGTATACTTTCCCCACCGCAGTTTCTCTCTTTATCATCTGTCTACCTGGCGATAGCACACGGGGCAACACATATTTAAGCGTTTGTGCTGCCACGCTTCGTGAAATCAACACTTTGCAGAAGTCGTTGTATCGTCTGCTCCTCGCCAGATCCTGTTCTAGAAGCAGACGACGCAGTTAACTCTTCGCTCTGGTTGGAGAAAGAAAGTGAGTGGAGACGAAGGCAGCTAGCCTTTCCGTCTGCCTATCTATCCTTCTAATCGGTGCTCGGCGTTTTGACATCCCCACGCGCGCTGCCATTTTTCTTCCTTTTCTGTTGGGCTGCACCCAACGTTACTAAAACACTCAGTTGGGAAACTCGCCGTCGAAACCTGGGCTGCTGGCGTCCACCGAGACCGAGCTAAATGCGACAACAGCGCCACTCTTTATCGTTTGTCTGTACTGTGGTCACCTCGAGCTTTTTGAAAGCCTGTTTTTGCGTAAAAACAAACGGAAAAGACTCTTTTTGTATGGAATTTATTGGAGTTTAGTACCAAATGATGGGCGCGTGATGTTTTTATCATCTTTAGTTCGCAAGGTTTTGCGGAACAATTAATATTGTTTTCATACAACCATGCCTCAGCGGGCCTTTCAGGTAGCACGTCCTGACCTAGGTGCATTTTAACTTCGGTAGTTGAACGCGGCGCGTCCGCCGGGGAGACGGGGGTGGCACCCCTGTAACCTCTACCGCTGCGGGAGAAATGGTGGCGTTGTGTTCGTCATTAGCTCGGTGCTCGGAGACAGATTGGGGCAACTTTTTCAAAGCTGTCTCTATGGGACTTTCCCAACTGAGTGTTTTAGTAACATTGGGCCGTGCAGTGCAACGCTTTCTGAGCCTGCGCTGTAGCTTTGTTGTATGCTATATGAGGCGCTGCGCATGAGTCCAGAGCTCCGTGACTCAGCATTTTTGGCCCGAGTGATTAGCGTTGGAAAGGTCCATATTGTTGACACTGCGCCGTGGTCTAATCTGTGAACGACCTTCAGTGGTGACATGTAATGTCGCAGTTTAACTTGGCTGCTAAAGCTTAGGTAAAGTCGACCCAGAATGCTGCGCGCGTGCGCTGGACATGTCAGGAGCAAGTAACGCAACTTTCCCATTAAAAAAAAGAAGAAAAAAGTAAGCCTTTTTTTAATTTAGAGGAGAAAATTATTTTTTTTTGACTTTGCATCCTTACGTCTTCGTGAGAGGTGTCAACGAGCTATGCCTAGAGTTCACGTAAATTAAGCCTAACCTTATTTTGAGAGTCCCTCATTAATATAACCATGCGCTTGAGATAATTAGTTCCGGAAGGGGGTTACCACAGTTTCACGTACGAGGTCGCGTGCAAAGCACGCTGGAGCTTCAAAAAAAAAAAAAAAAAAGAAAAAAAACACACACACACGCGTTACTGCATTAAAAATTATAGTTAATCCTACATGTTAAGCTTGTAAGCAGCGGTGTTTGTAAGCAGCAGGTAACACACGCAGTGTTACCTGCAGACAAGGCAACAGAAATATCCGGCACGCGTCAAGCACTTTGAAAACATGTTTTGCTGGGTTTTAGTGCCTGCACCCCCGTTGCTTGGGGAGCTATCAACATGGAGCGTCCGTTTCGAGTTACAATGTGCGGCTGACGCGCGGGTATCCCGCCGTCCACGAGAACCGCACCGGACATTTGTTTATGTACTCAGTTTTACTTTACACGATGGACCGCAACGGACGGTAAACGAGCCATCCCAGTCAACCCGGCACCGCAGACATACCACCATACTACGTAATGCCCCCGAATAAAAAAAGGTAGCGACGTCTTCTTACGCATCCTGTGACGCACACACCTTTTATTTTTATGTTTTGCTTTTTTACACCTGAGGCCCTTAGCTGGACGCTTGGCGAAAACGACGGCGAGAAATCTGGCGGCCACGATTGGCCAATGGCACACTTGACCTTGGTGCCGGCCAATCATAGCCGCCGAATTTCTCGCCGACTTTTCCGCCAAGTGTCCAGATTAGGGCCCCTGCGCGTCGACTTTAGCGCCGCCTGGTTTGGCCCAAGATAGCAGACGGCCTTCCTTTACTTGAGTCAGAGCGCAGTCAAAGGATGAAAGACACGCAAATACATACACATAGGCTAAAAGCGCACTGTCAGGGTCTACCAGCCTCGAAGGATGTGCTCAAAGAAAGACGATGAAAGCCGTGACGTTGCACAGTCGGCGTTATTTGATTGGCGACATAAGCTCATAGCATGCACTGCACTCCGACAGCATAGGCATTCCTTCTCCCTCCTCCTCTAACGTGCACACCTTTTATCTTTATGTTTTGCTTTTTTAGACCCGCGCGTCGACGGTAGCGCCGCCTGTTCTGGCCCAAGATACCAGGCGGCATTCTTCAAAGGATGTCTCTACTTTTCCGGATAAAGGGGCTTTAGTAACCATGTTGAATATACCTGAGACTGGGGTAGAAAAGAACATAAAAGTCGAAGAAACAAAACGGGACAGGACGACGTCTCAAACTCAGCTACCAGGTTTATTTAGTCCTCCTCCTTATATAGTCCACAAACAGCCCACCACCAACACAAAGGGGCAACTCTAACCAGTTCAACCGCCAAATCCTCCAGACAGTCACTACCAACACAAAGGGACAACCTCTAAACAGTCCAAACGCCAAACCCTGTAATTCCAAAGTAGCGCTATGGACGGCCTTCATGCGGATTCACAAAGTAACTCAGCAATCTCCACCAAAATATAACAAAAGGACCATTACCTATTCCAAAGTAACAAAGTTTCACACACACATACACACACACACAAAAAAAAACTTTTTTCTACTTAAAATGTTTCGCTTTCCTCCTCGACGAAAGGATGACACGCACTTAACCTAAAACGGTGCAAAGATGAACAGTACAGCATTTCCCCCCTCCCCCCCCCCCAAAAAAAAAAATATATATATATATTTTTAAAAAAACTTTTGGAATTTTTACCGAACTGTAGCGACGCCTGGCTTATGCAATTACCTAAAGACTTTATACGCACCATCTCCCTTACTAGCCTTTTTGTGTCATTCCTCTCCTTGTGAATGATTTTTGTCTCCGACCAAATAGCAGTGCAGTTGTTACATTCGTTGACATGTTTTGCGATTTCTGAGTTCGGTGCATTGTTCTTCACGTTTCTTTTGTGTTCACTTAATCTATCGTTGATACATCGTGATGTTTGTCCTACATACTTAAACCCGCATTCCAGTGGTATCTCATACACCACACCATTCTCGCAATTTACCGATTTTTCTCGATGGTTCTTTTTGCAATTGTTCGCACCAGTCTGAAATGGCGTCAATCTACTGAGTTTAAAATCTGAGCTGAAGACCGTGTCTACTCCAAACTTTTTCGCACATGCCTTCAAGTTGTGCGAAATTTCATGAAAATCTTTAGTACTACGCCCTGTCTGCGTCGCTGCTGAGGTCACGTGATACACACGTTGGATTGGCTGTGATGACATCGTAGCGTCCGGTGCGGTTCGTCGCACGGTGAAACGAAGTCCTGACGCTTGTGGATTTAGGAAAATGTAGAGGGTGGTCCACATCGCGTGCGTAAAAAAACCCTTGTTTTTTTTTTTTTTTTTTTTTTTTTTTTTAAGTCCGTGTGCGGTTTGCTCGATTAGTTCAAGAACAAGTAACGATATTCGTGCTCCCGCATGCGGGGAAATTGAAAATCAGGATGCAGCGCCACATGTCGCTAACGTTAATTTCTCTTTTTTTTTTTGTTGTTTGTCTGCGTTCGTTACTTTAAAATAGATTACCCTTTCTCTGCACTTTCACTTTTCCTTTAGGGCACCTTATCAGTTTTGATACCGGAGACAAGGGACGAACAACATACAATAACCTACGGGGCGGTTTGCCATTAGCGAGGGAAAAGGCATTATCCGGTCAGTTAAACTCCACGCGGTGACAATGCATGCAATCAAAATCCCAATACAAAAAATAAAAAAAAAATGGAGTGAAAACAAAAAAAAAAATGCAGTGAACACACAAAAAAATGGAGTGAACACAAATGGAGTGAACAAATAATCATAACATTCTGTTATGATTATTGCAATCACCAGTGTCTCGAGCGAAGGTTTATGCCTGCATGTCACGTACTACATAAGGCTATATAACATGATGGCTTCACAAAGGGTTGTCTTAGACCTGATATTTTAATACCACCGTTAACCACCCTGATCCATGGATCTAGACGCACGGATGGATGAATGTATAAATGAAATAATGGAATGCTAATAGTGGATGTAGTCTCTCTAACCGTCGGTAGCTTGCGCCACCTTGCGCACAATTAATGATGACTTTCAAATGCTACACCAATGCCTTGCACTAACATTCCTGCGACGTTCCTTGGGTAGGAGAAGTAATCACGGGGCTGATCTTTGTGCAAATGGGCAAAACAGAAAGAAAAAAAAAAAAAAAAAAAAAAAAACCGAATTAACAATACTATATTGGCTGTCTCAGGCATTTCCCAAAGAGATTCTAAAGGCATAGCATTTATAGGACCTCTTTCCGCTGCTTTCTCCCCGTGAACAGTAGGAAGGCCACTGAGGGGCATATTGGGAGCGTCTTGTGAATACACGAAACCCTCACGTTGTCACGTAATATCGTGACCCGATGTCACATAATGGTGTCACTTGATGTTATTGTGTCACGGGACCTGACATGTCGATGCCACGTCATAGCGTTACCTGACGTCACGTGACCGGGTCTCGCTACGTGACGTCGCGGAAGACCTCTAAATACTTGCATTTAGGTCGCCTTCAGACTTACGTCAGTCTCTAGGTGACTTTTTGACTTCATTGAGGCTACATCCGCGGACACGGAGTCCCTAAGACCGAAAAAATAAATGCTGCGCATTTAAAATGCTCCCCCCTCCCTCCTCTTCCACTGGCAAAAGTGTCGCTAATTCTCCTTTAGTTAACCTGGTCGGGGTTATTTCCAAATTCAGAAACCCGCTGGTGGTCGAGACCGGAGTAACGCGACAAGGACTCCTAATTTACTTCTGTCCCACCAGGTGCGCTAATGCCTCGTATTTGATAAAGTCCCTGTATCTGGGAAAAGTGGCGCATTCTCTTTCCTTCTCCTCTAAAAACCCTCCTTACCCTACCTCCAACTTCCGGTTTGCGACGGAGGCGCCCTCTGGAATTTCCCAAGCGTCTCGACGTCTCGGTCAGCTGAAGCGGTCGAGATGCCGATCGTGTGGACTTTTCTCGTCAGACAAGTGTGGCAATGACCTCATTTAGAGCTCGCATTCGTATCGGACCGTCCTGAAGCCGGTCTAGGTCTGTTCGTCCAACCGTGGATCCCAAGAGTGCTTTGGATAATCGTCCCTACCGAGTTGCATAGGTCAGTGTCTCGTGAGTGTTCGGCTTCACAGCTGGAGCGGGCGAGTTATCGATCTTGTGGACCTCTCTTGTAATACAAGTGTGGCAGTGACCTTATTTAGAGCCTGCATTCGTATCCGACCGTCCTGAAGCCGGTCTAGGTCTGTTCGTCCAACCGTGGATCCTAAGAGTGCTTTGGATAATCGTCCCTACCGAGTTGCATTAGTGTTCGGCTTCACAGCTGGAGCGGGCGAGTTGCCGATCGTGTGGACTTTTCTTGTAATACAAGTGTGGCAATGACCTCATTTAGAGCCCGCATTCGCATCCGACCGTCCTGAAGCCACTCTAGATCTGTTCGTCCAACCGTGCATCCCGAAAATACTTTGGATAATCGTCTCTACCGAGTTGCATTAGATCAGTGTCTCGTGAGTGTTCGGCTTTACAGGAATTGCAAGTCGTTTTTAATCATCATATAAAACCGCGATTTCAAATGATTGGCTACTTTTTAATACGTGTCCTTGGCGAGCTTTCGGGAGGGTTTGGCCTACGGGCGCTAAAAACAATTTGGCGGCCTAGGCAGCAAGATACTATTTTCTTTCTAATCGGGGAAGTGTTGATCTGGTTGACGCTAAGCTAGCACTTTTAAGCGGCCTGCGTTACTAGTAATGATAAAAATCGCGACGTATTTCTGTGCACACTGTAAAAATTAGCGACACCGCGGGCCTTTCGCTACGGGGCTACGCGGTGCCGCTACTTTTCCGAGCGTATAATTTTCGTTATTTGATTAAACCGTTTTTAGAAATGAAAATTTTATCAGTGTCTGTATCTTTTCTGTTATTTGTTCACACTAAAAAAGAAACCCAGGTTTAATTACAATTTACGCTGCTCTTAGACTCCTGGGCCAGCGGCCTGGTGCAGACTTGGAAACTAGCGCTCGGTTTCAGCACCTAGTTCTCGAGTAAAGCAATTGATGATTATTTCAGTAAAAGGGAATGGAGGCAAAAATAATTGAAATCACGCCCAGAGAACAATGTAAAATAAGCGAATGCGAGATCAAAATCTCCATGAAAATACACAAGCACAGATGACGCTAAAAAAAAAATCAAAGTCACAATTTTATTTATTTTACAAAACTGCCAGCCAAGTAAAAGGCCACGGCAGGAGCATTCACTACAAGTAGAACAGATGCTGAGTACAAAACAAGAGAGATCACAGAATGACAAAATAAGCTATATGACACGGAGACACACCATACACAATCAAAATGCTTTCTTAACACTTCACAAATGTGCCGGCAGCTTTACTGACAGGTGCAGTCACTTCTGCATATCATAAAATACTTCTAAAGCCTTTACACCTACTACTGCTGTAACTGGTACGGTACACCTGTAGACAATAAATTGTACAAACCACATGGAATTGAACATCGAGCTACTTGATGAGATGCATACTTAAGATAAGGATGCACGAGGGTGTTATATGCTTCAAGTTTGGCTCACCTTGTATGCTAAAGAATCCATCAGCTTGTGCATTATGTGTGACACAAAGTCGAAGTCCTGTAGATGCCAATGATGTGTGCATTCTACAGGCAGAAGCTACCCCAATTCACCAGTACCACATTGAAACCATGGGAAACACAAGAAATATAAATCTTAAAAGCATTCTCAATGATCCCTTTACTCCATGCAGTCCCCTTCATAGTGGACTTTTCGAGACACTCAAGTTGATCTGCAACGAGAAAGCGCTTAAGTCCAAATTGTAAATTGTTTCTTCACGTTGCAACTGGTACTCCTGTTATTGTGCCAATATCAGTTTTATCTCTATTGAATTGCTTTGTAGCTCTTTGTTATTCATCAGTACATCAGAAAAACTGGCAGTCTGATGATACAGCCTGATACGAAGTGTAAACAGTGTGCCTGAAAAAGAAAAAAAAAAGAATATTATTTAGCCTGTCAAGTGGCTAGCAGTGAGACAATAAGATCAAACGTAAGTAACAGTGTGTAACTGTGCACTCTGCCTGGAAATAAACAGCAGTCGAAAATGAAAACTCATCAGCTGTTGCTGCAGCAATCTGTCCAGGACAAGCTTGAGAAGCAAGGGCCCGTAAGGCTCTGCTCAGACCTTGTTCAGGCAGCCATGGGATGGTACGCACTTCTAGAATGAATAAATGAATAGAGACGACAGTCGTTGTAGGTGTGCCTCGGTCGACTTGGAAACACTATCATTGTGCTAAACTCACCAGCAGCTGAAGGGTGGGGGTGGGGGGGGGGGGGGGGTGTTGCGAACCAGGCTCCTCTAGGGAAGCTGGAAAAGTCAGCCTCTGTACAGCACCGCTTGGAACTTCCTGGGGGGCCTCAAAAGGACACACTCGCCTAGAATCGACAAATATAGTGATAGGTGAGCCTCAGTTGACCTGGAAAGAGTGTCGGACTGCCAAACTCAGCAGCAGCTACGGTTACTGCGGCAGATTGCCCGAGGGAAAAGCTCCGCTTGAACCTTGCTGGAGGCCCTCCGGAGGACACACACTCCTAGAATGGACAGAGACGGCACTAGTGGTAAGTGTGCCTCGGTCGACCAAGAAACAGTATCGGACAGCCAAACTAAAGAGCAGCTGCGGTTGCTGCAGCAGTCTGTTCTGGGGATGTTTCAGTACTGTGGGCATTGCCTTGTGGTGGGGTGCATTGGGAACCTTAGGGAGCCAACCAAAACAAATAAATGGAACTGCATTTTGTAAAGGAGGCATCCAATATTACCACCTTGTGCATCGAATTTGTATTGTAAAACAGATAACGTGTCTTACTGAAAAATATAAAAAAAATGGTTTGTGAGATATTGTACATACCACCTACATTTCCAGTTCCCCTGCAGTGGTGATTTACTCTCTAGGTTGAAGGTAACGAAAAAAGAAATATTTGGGAGAGTATTTTTCCTCAACGTTTTGCTCTCCTTGTTTTGCATGATTAGTGTTTTGAATTGGTGGATACTGAAGTGGTCCTGTAATAGACTGAAGGAGACCGGATTTTAGTCGAAAACACATCATGTAAGGCCACCTCAAACGCCCGTTTCTGCAGATCTTAGGTTAGCCTGCCAAAGACCTGCACGTAAAGTTTGCGCTGAGAAAGCTGCTCGTGCGAGTGTAGGGTTGATCTCAAATGTTTTATTTGCTTGCGTTTTTGTTTTAATAAGACTGCGAGCGAAGGAGACCCTATTGACACTACGAGAGCGAACGCACTTTGAGCGGGCTAAGCACACACGCTCGTCCAGTAAGACCGTCATCAGAGAAAATACTCGTGCTTGTCGCACTGGCTGCCCTCGCACTTATATTGAAACGGAGTATAGATACATCCACATGCTCAGGTCCACAGCCGCGGCAGCGTTGCAAGCTGTGTGTGCGAAACAAGGTAGGGTACGCGAGCACGTACGCAACACTTGACGTGAGCGCGTACTCCGCATGCACCTGTAATTGGGAGCGGCGCCGATGCCACAAGCACGAGCAGGAGCAGGCCGTTTAGAACGACCAAAGTCCCCTACGCACAGTAGCGTTTGAGAGCGTTTCACTGCGTTGAGACTGCGAAGACGAAGGACATCCATACTTCTTCTGTCGCATGCCAAGCGATTCCTTGAATTGGATTCCACGCTTCATGCGACGCGCAGATGTTCCGGTCAATCACTTTCGTTTCTCGACGCAACGCAGTTAAACGCTTTCAAACGCAACTGTGCGTATAGGGGGCTTTACTTCCACGGCACGGGCATCCAAGCATGCAAAGTTGGCAATCTTGTGCTCGCTATTGCATCGCTCGCGTTTACGGTGGAATGGACTGCATAACTCGTTCTAAACAGCTGTCTTCTTGCATGCCACTCACCTCGCATAAATTTGCGGCTCCCGTCGAGTTGAAATCTTTTCGACCGATTCGGTGAAGCAAGATCTTCCTCCGGGGTTCATTTTCCGTTCCAGAGAGAACACTAAAAAGTTTTCCGGCCGGCTTTTCCACAGGCCAACGCTACAGGCGCAGCAGCCCGGCAGCTGCGGCGTAGCAACATCTTGGGAAGTTCATGGCGACCGGAAGTTCAAATGGTTCAAAACAGAAAGCCAGATGTCACGTGACGACCGGCCAATAGTGTGCGAGGCGGCTAGTTCAAAGAATGGCGCCACTTTTCCCAATTCCTATTATTGCTTGGTAAAAACTTATATTGCGGCATTAGGCAAGAAGAAAGCTAAAGCACAAATCGTAAAGCAGGCACACGAACATTATAAGTCGCGGCCTGCATTTCTTAATTAACCCGCCAGTGCCTATAGGGTAACGCAGGTTTTGATTTCATAAGTGGCAACGGCAATTCGATTACGTAACTCAAAAGAGCAATATCGTGAACAATAAGTATATATTTATACTTTTTAATGTATCGCGCTTTTGAAGAAAGAAAACGGTAACATGTTTTTTATTGCTCTATATAATTTCATTCAAAGTAACGTACGAAGAACGATAGAAAATACTAAGCAAAGTAAGCGTCTGCCGCCACAATACCGAGGACGTAACCCCGCGGGTCGGGCTGTGTGCGCATATGTTCTTCGCCCATGACTCGGTTCTCGATGACTTTTAGTGCTGTAGTTTTGATAGCTGCATCTGATGTACCCGCGACGACAAGGAGTAGATTAAACAAAAAATGTAATGCGCCTTTTTTTTTTGCCGGTTTTTGAGAATTGGTGTTAGAGCCACTATTTGAATATAACGGTATAGGCCAGGGGCAGCTTTGCCGTTGGATAAAAACGCGAAAATCGAAATTGGCAAGCTCATGTTTTATAAATTGTGCAATAAGGTACACAAAAAACTAAAAGCCGCAATGCATTTTTAAAATTTTCTTTTTTTGCAAGAGGCCTTGTTTGTTAAAGACCGACGACCAGTTCGCGCTCTCCACTTTTCCCCCGCTTCCTCCTCTCCCTCCTTTTACCCTTTCCACCGTTGCCTGTTTTCTCCTCCCCCATGGAGAGGAGGATCTTCTGCCTTGCAGAATCTCGAGTCTGGTGGTCGGCCTTTAAGCACATCCTAACTTGACAGCACGTGGAGCAAAAACACGGTTTTGTTAGGAACAGCTGGCATTGCCCAAAAGGTACGGACTCTCCCTTAAATAATATATCGCCAGTGACATCTACTGCGAATTTAATTCATCCTTCATTAAATCACAAATACTGCACTTCATCACCTTGGAGGCGCGGGGTAAAGTGGTTTCGGTCTGGGCAAATATGCTATTTGCGTGCATGGGTGTTCCCACTACTGACTTGCGGACGTTGAAGTCTCATTTGACTGACTGCCTTACTTCACCGAGCATATCACTTTTTTTAACGGTGAAGAAAGCAGGCACAATTTTATGAAAGAATCATCACCTGCTATAGAAACATCTTGTCAACAAATTTAGTAAACAATAAATAAATAAAAAGTTCTGATCCCACAGTACGATACTCTCTGGGACACCAGCGCGCGAATCGCCATACTTGATACTACATCACTGATTAAATTCTATAGGCGAATGATTATTTTAGATTCGTGAATCACCAGCTACATTTTTCTGATCGCGTTGATTGGCTCTCTGGGTGCCCTGCACGAAAGTAGATGCTTGGGAGTGTAGGGGATGAAACACTCGACTGATGTGATCCGATATGTGGGTGTGCAGTTTACCACGAAACAGCGTAAGCGTTGATATAGTCCCCCAGTACTATGCACAAGGCGTAGCTTAAGGTGATGTTTTAGGAGATATTGCTATATAGCCCCATAATTACAGGGATATTCTAAACGACAAATCACTTTGTACGAAAAGGAAAAAAAAAAAAGAAAAGAAGTCTGTATAATAGGAGTTGATGCTCGAGCTTTTCGAATGAATTGTATGCTTTAATCTGTTCAAGGCTCGTGAAGTTACAATGTCATAATTACATTTGAAACTTCAAATTCGACATATAGCACACTGTGCAGCTTACTTTTATTTGACGAGCACTCTGGTGTCAAATTTTTTTTGTGAGACGTCTGCGCAGACATTATAAATAACAGGTTGAATAAATTTTTAAAGCACATTGATAATTAAGGCTGTAAAAACACCAGACCACACGTTTGGTTTGATTTATACAATTCTTTCTTGTGCATCCGACATATGTAATTTTTCCTGGATTTTTTTTGTCCATTTTTATCCTTTATCCCTATCGCACTGTTAGCTTCCTCCAGCACTCGCCTATACCAACACCACCTATACCCGTATTCACCCCAAAAACCGTAGTAAAAAAAAAAGTCAGTCTTTTTGTGGAACGCCACTAATTTTCTCCTTCCTGCGTTAAATTAAGACATATGTAGGTACGCCGTAGACTAGCTTTATGTTATTTTATAAGGACGTACATGTTCAAGAGCAACTAAGTCTGGTAAGAACTATTTCACGCAGAGCTTTGATAATGCGGAAATAGTCCATTTTTTTTACGCGACAACGAGTAGGATAATCAAGAGCCGCGAACGTTCTTTTCTTTCTCCATGGAACACCATCACAACCGGGAGGCACTCACTTGATCGAATGACGTTTTAGCGAACGCCCACGTTTCATCGAACGACACTTTAGCGAATAGTCGGACGCCGCGAAGCGGCGTTTTCGGGTGGGCCAAGTGAGTTCATATTTTTGTAATGAGTTGCCGCAGACTGTCGCCGCGAAGCGGCGTAAAGCGCAGCGCGACGGATGGGTTAACGCGCGCCCCCGTTATTCGCTAAAACGACCATTCGCTCAAATGTCGCCGTTCGCTAAAATGTCATTCGCTCTTGTGATATGGACCCATCACAACCGGACGCCACCAACTCAGCAATAGGCCCTTTTCAAAACTGCATCAAGCAACATCGGCGGCCGCCATTTCTCGGGCACGAAGCGCGTGACTCGTTCCGAGGCTTTCCCGAACGTTGAAGCGGTATTCGTTTACAATGCCACACTGTTAGCAAAAATAACACGCCCAGACGTGTAAACCGTTGTCCCATAGCGGACACGTCGAAACGTGTTCGTTTTACACGGAGCCATCTGTGTTTTTCGTCTACACATGAGGTGCTGTGTAAAGTTAACACGCTACACCGTGTTTGCCTTCCGAGAAGCACGGTTCAACGTGTTCCTTATGAAACATGGCGGCCAGCAGCCGAGAACAGGCGAGGGACGAGCCCAGCCAGCCGCGCCTTTCAGCCGAACTGAAAGCATACAGGACGCGTTCGTTCTCGTTCGATGTCTTTTATGCACAGTAAACAGTCTCCGAGCGGCGGACGTAGCTACGTGCAAAGGTACCTACGTGCATCGTCGGCGGTCGGTGGCGTCGGCAGCGTCGGCAGCTACGACAAAACCGCTAGACAAAAACAAAACAAAACAAAACAAAAAAAAAACGAATATTGAACTTACATGGATAAATAGCTCAAGCAAACTCTTGTAATCGGGCGGTAACTTGCGCCACCTAGTGCGATTTCTAGCAACCAATGAAAAAAAAAAGCAGGAGTTGGTTAATACGCTGGGAACTATCACGAGTAGACTGCTACTCTCATACATCACAGACAACACGAGCACCACGTAGGACACAGCAGCGACAAATACACAAACACAACACCGACACTACGCCCGACACTTCCTACCTATGCCTCCTGCTAACAACGGACTCTCCCCGCGGCGTATATATGCTTGACATGTACGGGTGAGCTCTTTGGTCGCTGATCGTTACCGATTTATAGAAGAAGACACAAAACACGGCACAATGGACAGCCGTATGTAAGAACTGTTTGCATTTAAAAAGTATGGAGGCAAAATCCGTAAAATTAGTCCTTTGCGAAAAACAACGATGTACTAACAATAAATCTTAAACCAGCCATGAAAAAGTTCAAATTTTTGTTATTTTCATGCTCGACCAGTGTTATGAGCAGTCCGACTCGCTTGAATCAGATAGAAAAACAAATGATTGGGATTTTATCAGTACGTATTCAATAATCAATGGAAATTATACTTGCGCAAGGCATTTTTTATATATATTATTGTGAAGGACATCCGCCCAACACTTCACTTCCGCTAGTTGTAGTACGCGTACGGGAGCAGACGCCTTCACTTTTGGGGCGTTTTGATGCAGATTGTTGTCGTATGTCGTGTTGGTGTCGAGCGAAGCGGTGAGGCTTGGGAGTTTGTGACCGGTGTTATTCGTGATCATTAATGTGGCGCTAATGCGTTTTTTTTTGTTTTTTTTTTTAAATATTTTTATATAGCCACATTGAAAATTCACGAGCCCGTGGCACTGCATTATGCTAAAATCGCGAGCTCCTTCTCTGTTGACGTCGTTTTTCTGGTAGCACTCGTGGATACTGCAAGCGTTTAAACAGTGCACAGTCTCGCCTACATCCGCGGTGACGTAATCGACCTGTTGAAACTTATTGCTTGCGTCATTTTGGAGTACGCAAGGCAATTATCTCGCTGCTCTGGTTTCGGTTATAAAAGCAAGGCAAAACGCTCGTAGTTCCCGCCCTCAGTACACGTTGGACATCTTCCACACTTTGACACTGGATAACTGGATGAGCGAGGATTTACATTTACTTCAGAGGTCACACTCGCCGCTTCCTCACCGTCGAGCAGCAGGATCAGCTGGCGACAAGCCGCGTATGAAAGGCTCGAGCATCAACAGCCCAAGTGCACTCGGTGCCGATGCGGGCGATGCGGGTTTCTGTCAACCGCTAGCCCAGCACAGACCGTGACCGTTCCAGCTCTTCGTCATGACGCGGTGTTGCAGAAAGCAGCGTATAATACCACTACACGGACTACCGAAGCGAACGCACTGTTATCGTAAATCTTGGCTTGTGATTGCGCCTAAATTTGTAAATAATCTTATTCTTTTTAGAGCGCAGCTCTTAGGGGCCCGTTTCCGGCTTGAGCGGCGTCGCCGTCGGCGTCGCCGTCGGCGTCGGCGTAACCGCGCGGTGCATCATGGGAAATGTCCCATAATGCACCGCGCGAGCCCCCCACCGGGGTCACGTGACCTCGTGGGGGGCACGTGACCCCCCCAAGATCACGTGACCCCGGTGCATCATGGGAAATGTCCCATAATGCACCGCGCGAGCCCCCCACCGGGGTCACGTGACCTCGTGGGGGGCACGTGACCCCCCCGAGGTCACGTGACCCCGGTGCATCATGGGAAATGTCCCATAATACACCGCGCGAGCCCCCCACCGGGGTCACGTGACCTCGTGGGGGGCACGTGACCCCCCCCGAGGTCACGTGACCCCCGAAGTCACGTGACTCCCCTTCGGTCACGTGACCCCCGCCGATGTCGCGTGACCCCCCAATGACGTCATCGTGACTGATGACGTCACCGACATCCACATCGTCATCGTCATCATCACTGATGACGTCACCGGCATCCACATCGTCATCATCACTGATGACGTCACCGGCATCCACATCGCCATCGTCATCATCACTGATGACGTCACAGGCATCCGCATCGTCATCGTCATCATCACTGATGACGTTACCGACATCCGCATCGTCATCGTCATCATCACTGATGACGTCATCAGTGACGTCACTGATGTCGTCACCGGCATCCACATCGTCATCGTCACTGATGACGTCACCGGCATCCGCATCGTCATCGTCATCATCACTGATGACGTCACCGGCATCCGCATCGTCATCGTCATCATCGCTGATGACGTTACCGACATCCGCATCGTCATCGTAATCATCACTGATGACGTCATCAGCGACGTCACTGATGACGTCACCGACATTCGCATCGTCATCGTCATCATCACTGGTGAAGTCTTCAGTGACGTCACTAATGACGTCATCGGTACCCGCATCGTCATCGTCACTGATGACGTCAGTGATGACATCATCGGCATTGGGGGTCACGTGACCCCCAAGGTCACGTGACCCCCCAAGGTCACGTGACCCCCCCTGGTTAGTTTAACCCCCCCCCCCAGTGCCCTTCCCTCCTCCTCCTCAAGAGCTGCGCTCTAATTCGGCGTTACAGGGAGTTGTAAGCAGCTTTCACTTTTTCTTTAGACGCAAACGAAGGGCATAACAAAATCGTTTGCATATTCCGCATACCTCGCAAAAGCATCAGTCACCTTGCGAGAAGCGCAAAACACGGTGTCCGCACCGTCCTGACTTCGCAGTCTTTTACCTGCTTTAGAGCAGTTTGTACCTGTTAGTAGGTATGTCTACTGAAACTGCAACTTGAAACTTGGGGCAGTGCCAGAGGGAAAAGAGACAAATTCGGGCCTCTTCCCAATGTAAAGAAAAACCACTATGTTCTCTACGTAAAAAATTGGTCTAAGTTCGTGCATCTGTGGGCAGGTAGAAAATCTTGCCCCAGTTTATTCACACCGCATGATGAGCGCAACAAACTCACACGAGTCACACGAGATTTACAGGAAAACATCGGTGGTGACTTAAGTTTCCCTGAAATTCTGTATAACCGGTCGTTTGCGGGACCGAATCATCTACTCGAGCGGTGTGCGTCGCTGTGCGAACACGTCGCTGTGCAAATGCAGTCTAACGACACGAAGCATAGAAACGGCAGATTTAGGGAAACTATCCGAAGTCCCTTGTTCAATTAAAACGACGTAATTTTGTTGAAAACGTCCGCAGCATTTTACTCGCGGTATGCGTCGGGAATCTTCCACATTTTGAAACGGAACGAAGGAAGATTTACTTTTAAGAACGCTCGCTGCGTCCTCCCGACCAGCTGGACCGGATCAGCTGACGACGACGGGGCTAAACCCGTCAAACGCAACCCCACAACAACCAATATGAGCTCCGCGTTAGTGCGGGTTTCTACCTACAAGCACCGCACCACACACCACGAACGTTTCGGCCCTTTCTCGCATCGCCGTGTTGCCCCAAACAGAACGAGATCGCCGAAGAACGCAGCGCTGTCGTGAACCTTGGCTTGTGGTTGCGCACTCGTGGACCCTGTGACTCCCCTCGCTTTCAAAGCACACACGACGAATGGTACTTTCCGTCTTCCGGGAACATCACAGGGGCACTTCTCCGGTCACGTCTTCACTATGTGCTCGCAAACTGCGAAGCTCTATGCGAAGCTTCTCGCGTCCCGTCAAACCAAAACAATAGCGGCTGCCAGAAATTTCTCCGGTCAAACAAAAAGAACGAAAGCCAACCGGCTCTTGCTTCCACCGTACATCTAGAGCACTATATAGCTCCTTCGGAGCAGAGTAGCGCAATCTAGAACGCCGCCTCTCGGCGACTAGTGGCGAACACCCGGAGGTTCCAACTGCGGTCAGAAATGCATGGAGAACGTGAGAAAATCGTTATTTCTTCAGTATTGTGGGGATGTACGGAATGGCAATCATTTTTGACATAATAATGGAACATTTTAGAATAATTTGCGCTAAGTTTTGTGCCCCGCAAGGACGTGACTTTTTTTTAAAAATTGCCTGAGCGGCATCATGCAGCAGACGACACGGCGACGTCACACCATTCACGTGACCCGCTCCGGCCAACCCGAAAAGCCCATCTCCGCTGCGAGCAAAAATCATCTGCTTCAAACGCCGTTGCCTTGGAAATTGCCTTCTCAAAATTTGTACACGCATCCGATATTATTAAAACTTTGATAAAATGTTTAGTGCTTTACTACCTTCACGACACACTAGTTTTGAAAAGTGTGAACTCGCCGTTCATTTTTTAATCAGCCGTGTTGTGTCGATCTCCATGTATTCTCCCATAGGGCTGGCCGCCTCCTGGAACCCTGAGTACCACGTGACTCGCGCCGAGCTGCTCTGTCGGTCATGTTGTCGGCAAAACACGGGGTTCAAAGGATTGCGCTACTCTGCTCCGTAGGAGCTATATAGTGCTCTACGTACATCGACGTTGCGCTTGCGCCATGGCCAGATCGGCCAGATCGCTTGCAGTTGAAGCAGTTGAAGGTTGCAGCAAAAACGAAACCAACTGCAATGTCACGTGTTCACATCGAAGACACGCTTTTTATATCCATTTTAACTGTTTTGAACGAATAATTGGACCCATGACTTTATTTGTGGTGTGTAAGAAACTATTATCAAGAGCCCTAAACTAAATGCAAACATGGGCGACATGAGGGAAGCCGCATTGCCATCGACCAGAAAATGGCGGCGAGCCACGGTAAGCGCGGGTTACGCCAACGTCCCGCGACATGGCGTAATTGCTTTTGGTGCTTATCTGTCTCCGAGACATGTTTCTTTCCGCGGCATTTGTCTCGACGGTCCTTTCTAAGTGTGTCCCCAAGCATTCCGGTGCTTCGATAGCCGGCAATGCCGCGGTCGTCGCCGGAGGCGATGCGTGTTATCGAGGTCGGCTACACGGTTATGCGTGTATGACCGAACCAAAACACGTTTTTTACAACCTCGCATGATATCTGAACGTATTATCCGTTACTCATCGTGTAAATTTATGGTAATTTGTGTAAATAGCGTGTTTTTCACCCCAAATATTCACCAAATACACGGCACTTGCTAACAGTGCAGGTGAGCCGAGCTCACGCCGAGCCCGGCGACGAGCGTCCTTCGACGCGTTGATTGGTCACGAGGCCCAGAGCCGAACGCTGACGCCGCGCTCGTGACCAGTCTCCGTCTTCGCTCGATCTCACTGGGACGACGTCAAGATCCTAAAGTACACAGGCTTTGGGTACACTAAGTGGTGTTGCCTATACGCGTGTTTGTATGCGCCCGTAATCCGCTCGACATTTTATGTGCAGTCCTCGCGCGAGCTGCACAGAAGACTGGGAGATTAGGCATGGCTTACTACGAATCAGTCTCGTCACACGTTCCCGAGTTCTACGTAATTGGCTCATTAGCCTTTGGATAAGTGCAGCCAGTCGTGCTGCAGCTTAAAGCCATCGCGAGACACAGGTATATAAGCTTGCTTTACGTCATCTCGCTGCTCGAGAGGTAGCGTAACGAAGAGTCCCTATCTGTTAGTGCTAAGGGTGCCGCGAACTTTTATCGAACCCTAGGTTCAACTGGCTACCTTCGAACTTTTAGCAAAGTTCGCCGAAGGATGGATGGATGGATGTTGGATGGATGCTAATGGTTATACCCTTTGTAACGGGCGGTGGCTTGCGCCACCTTGTCTAAGTCTAAAAAAACAAACGTATGATTCTTTTCGCCCTTCAAAGCCGATTGTCTCCCCCTGTCACCAGGCAGTGTGGGATATCAGTAGTATGACCTATGGGGGATTGGGCAGAAAAACTAAAAACATCACCCCGCGCCTCTTTCCCTTGGCGAGGGAGTCGCCAATTTTTCTCTTATCAAACCTTGTCGCCGTTACCCCAGCACCGGACCCACTGGGAGAGAGAGTTGAGACTTTGGGCCGGAGCCACGCGGGAGGGAGTCTTAATTTTTTTCTGTCCCACCTGTCCCAGCTGTGCTAGTTAGTTGTGCATCATTAAATTTCCCCTATGTAATTTCCACCAATATAATCGCCTCTTCGTGACTGCAATCCATTCCTCTTCCGTCCTTCCATTGTCACCAGCAAAACCCAAGGTCCAGGCCAAATCTGTTACCCCTTCAGGGATGGCAGGGCAAAGCCCCGTGCACTTAAAGAACAAGTGCTCCAGTGTCTCGCTGTCATTATGGCAGGCGGCTTATAATGTGTCTGTCTCCTGAATTTTAGCCCTATGCGCCCTCGTCCTAGAAACTGCCGTTCTCGCTTCAAAATGTAAAGAAACCCAGTGAATTGTGAAACACATTTTTCTTTCTTATGTGCTGTTTTTGTGACCTGTTGATTGTTAGAGCCGATATTTTCTGCATTCTTACCTCCCACATTTTGCTTTCAGCCTCTTTAACTCCTTTTTCCACTGAAGTAGTCTGCTCAGCCCCATCGCTAGTGTGTATACGTATTTAAATGTAAGCTTTGAGGTTCGGTTTGTCCATTTCCGTGCCCAACGCGTGTCATCCATTTCGTCAACTTTTGTTAAAATTTCAACTCTTCCTGCCCTCAAAAGAAGACCAGCCCATGTCCTTCTTGAACTCCCTCAATCGGTGTCTTTCCACGTGCTCCCGGTGTCAATCTGCCTACGCTTTTTAGTCAATTTTTAATCCTGATTGAACCTCTGATTTTATGCACAATACCCTATTGCCAAAAGGCGGTTCTGGTACCATCACTCCTTTCCATATATCTCGGACCATTTCATATCTATTATAGTTCCATAGTGTCTTAAGCTTCATAATAAATGAATTTCTTTTCCCTCTTTTAATTTTACTCCCCTCATGTTCCTCTAGATATTTTTTTCCCCGTATTAAGCCAGACTCCCAGATATTTGTATTTTTTACATGGTCTATTACAATGTCTTCTATCCTCAGGGGTTCCCCTTTTTGGTCGTTAAACATCATTACTCCAGACTTGTCACTACTACACCACAAGCCCAAGGTGTCCCCTTCCTCTCTACATATTCCAGCTAGTCCCTATAATATGTCCTGGTTATCTGCCATACACACTATGTCGTCCGCATACACCAGTCCTGGTATTATCTCTACTACTTTTCTCCCTCCTTCCATATACCTCACATCAAAACCTAAGTTGCTCTGGTCTAATTTCTTTTCCATTTCATGAAGAGTAGAGGTGACAGTGGACAGCCCTGCCTTAGCACTCTTTTTATTGCTGCGGGTTGGTAGTTTCTGCTTCCCATGTTATAACTACCCTATTGTCTTTGTACACCTGCTGAAGAAACGTAACCGAATTTGCATCTTAGTTATACTCCTTCAGCTGACCCCAGAGTTTTTCCTGGCTTACATTATTGTACGCTCCATTGATGTCCAAATAAGCTAACCATAAAGTAGTTTGGTTCCTCATTGCTATTTTTATACATTGTGTGGTGACGAATAAGTTATCTTTCCGATTTCTATCTCTTCGGAGTCCATTTTGGAGCTCACCAAGTATTTGTACATCTTTTGCCTACTCCTCTATTCTCCGCTTTACTATCTACATAGCTAACTGTATAGAACTGAAATTACCGTTATTGGACAATATGACCTAATGTTGTCTTTGTTTCCTCTACCTTTATATATTTGTCTCATTTTGCTTAGGTTCCAAACACTGGGTACCTCTCCCTCCATAATTATTTGATTAATCACATGCCAAAACTTCAATTTGCTTGTTTTTCCTTGTATCTTTATGAGTTCCATGGGTATATAATCTGGGCCTGTCGCTGTACCTGGTGGAACCTTACTATCTGCCTTATCCCATTCTCTTATAGTCGTCTCCATTGTTACGCATTTCTGCTCTTCCTCTACATTGCTGCTGTCAGTGCTATCCACTGTCCCCCTCGGCTCAAGCTGAGAGAAAGCCTCGTCGATTGTCTGCCTAATATATTCCCGCGCCTCTCCCCCTCTACTGTTCTCCCCTCCCGTGTAGTCAGTAAGTGTTGGAAACTTTCTCTCTTTCTCCCAGCGCGCTTCACTGTATTTCCTGCGCTTTACTGAATTCCCAAAAAATTTTTGCCGCATTCCAAAATATTTATATTTTTTATTTCCATAGTTTACTGCACTCCATAGTTTACTGCACTTTTAATGCTACTCCAGCTAACAAGGCTCCCCTTTTCTTTGCCCACCTATGCTCCCTAGATGCCTCTTGGCGCCGCAATATGGCTGCTTTGACCTCCTTATGCCATCAGCTTTTTGGTTTGTGCCTTCGTCTTTGCTTTCCTCTATACTTAATTCGATGCTTCACTAATTCTCTTTTAAAGATTCCTATAAGATCCTCATACGTCAATTCTCTTTTTGGTTGCTTCGATACTATGTTCTTAATACTTTTAGATAGTTTTTGTATTTGAGCTTCAGTTTCGGTTCACCCTCTTGTTCCCGGGCTTGTTCTGGTGCGGATGCGCGAAATTTAGTCTTAAACATTTTGTGGACACTCTCTAAGCTTTTTGCACCTTCCTAATCTATTTCCATACTCCTAAGCCTGTCATACAGTTTGTGGGACATGAAGCAGTAGCTTATTGTTGAGTGTGAGTTGCTTCGTTCCTAGATTATTTTTCTCGTCGCATTTTACTTGTGCATTAACTCTCACTAGATCCAGGGCATCAAAGAAATCTTCTAACAAGTTTCCGGTAGTATCTGTGTATCCGTCAAACTCTACTAAGTGGGTATTCATGTCTCCTTGATTATTTCCTGATTAAGGTCAACCTCTTTGATGTCCCTCGATATACACGTAAGGTGTTCTGTATTTTCCTCCCTTGAGTCATTTCCTGTTTTCAGGTAAGCAGACCTGAGAAGGTTCAGACCTGTACCCTTCCTTTCAGCCATAAGTGTTTTCTGCAGCTTTTCTTCTCTCGTTCACAGTCTTGTCTTTTAACTAACATGCCTAGACCTCCACCTATGCGTTCATCTCCCCTCCGGTTGCATCCTATCCAGGAGTAGCCTGGTATGTACAGTGGTTCCTCTTCATCTCTAAGGTGCATTTCTGCTACATACACTGTGGAATTTTCAGCTTCTAATTGTTCACCAATCTTCTCCCATTTTGTTTTGTGTCTACCTCCCTGCATGTTTATAAACTATATATTGAGTTCGGGGTATGATCAGTGTTGCGAGACTTCTTTTGAAAAATTGAAAAAAATTGGGAAACAATTAATTGATAAAGTATTCGAAATTACAAATGATGAAATAGTTACCAATGTTACTTTACACAATTATATAGATACAAATTTATGTACCTTAAATGCTGCAGTTAGTTTATTCACATGAGAGTGACACAATATACCCCAAAAACATTGCGTTTCCCCTCCGCCAGGTCGCGTCAGCGCGTTTACAAGTTTCGCGCATGCGCCCCTTTAGTCGTACTTTTCTTAAGCCTCGCACTCGAAGTTCGAGAAAGGTCGAACGTGGTCTTGCTCGAACCTCGGAAGCTTTTGCGACATAGTGCCGAGACACTGGGGGAGATGAGAAGACGAGAGCGCGCGGTGACGTCGGAACGCTGAGCTCTGGTTGGAAGGGTTACTGGGTAGACCTGAAGCTAGCTGCCTTTGTCTCCACCGCACTCACCGGACGCGTTCGAATGCGAGAGCCAAACGCTGGACGCAGGCGTTACGCGTTCTAACGCATCTAACAAGTGCAGTGGAGGCATAGGCTGCTAGCTTCAGACCTACCCACTGGGAACGCGACAGAACAGCACACGACAAAACAGCACGCGACAAAACAGCACGGTCAAAACAGCACGCGTCAAAACAGCACAGCGTCAAAATAGCACGGCGACAAAACAGCACGCGTCAAAATAGCACGCGACAAAACAGCACGGCGTCAAAACGGCACAGCGGCAGAAGAGCACGTGCCAAAACAGCACGGCGTCAAAACAGCACAACGACAAAACAGCACGCATATAAAAAGGCTGTAATACGTATAGCGTTTTATGAAAACAAAACAGAACGTAAAGAAAAAGGGTTGAACATTGCATGCCATTATTTCACAGCTAGTGGAGAAACAATAGAAAAAAAAAAAACGTACGCTGGCGGCGACGGGATCACACGTGCATTTTTTTTAAAACTTCAAACGCTATATTTAGGGTTCAGCGTTTTCGGGTTAAACCGAATATAACTGGTAAAAGTTCGCCGAATTCATTTTTCTACATTCGGTCTTAACTGAAAAAGTTCAGAATTTTCCAGGGCGTTTGGAGTGGTGTGTGTGTGGAAAAGGGGGGGGGGGGGGGATGTGAGTCATAACTACGTTTTCGAGTTTTCGGATAAACTTGAAAAACACCCGCCGGTAAAAGTTTCGTCTATTCGGATTTATCTGATAAACCAGGGCTGGCCAAGCTGACCCGGCCTAAGAGCCGCAAACAAACCCCCGAAACTTCCAAGAGCCGCGAGGGGGGGGGGGGGGGGGGGGGGGGCAAACCTTTGTCTAGAGAAATAAACGAAACTCGGACTACTTGCAATCTATCCGAGTTAAGAGCAGTCCAACTGTACGTAAAGTAGCAGTAGCATACGACTACCAAACCGCGACCTCTCTCAATTTAAAACGCGTTCCATTTCTCTTTTTGGGGAAGTGCTCATGTGACCGGGAGGGAGACGTGTGTGTGTGTGTGGGGGGGGGGGGGGAAGTTGCTAGGGGAGGGAGCCGCGAGCCGCTAACACACGAAGAGCCGCATGCGGCTAGGGAGCCGCAGCTTGGCCACCCCTCAGATAAACTCTGAATTTCGATGTGCCGATCCCCCCCCCCCCTCCGCCCACACACACACACACACATATATATTTTACAATTAATGGTTTAATCAGCGCGTAGAGTAAATGTCCTGGGAAAATGCCACCACACATATCTTTCGAATTTCGGTCAGGACGACAGGTCAATGTACTATCGGGTCAAGACAAAAGTCACTGTGTATGTTTCCGGTTTGGGTCATACTATTTGTACCTAAGGGGAAGGAGAAGTTGTGTTTTTGTAACCGCGAAAACTATGGACCATAGAAATTACATAAAGTGAAAAAGAGGACCAGTTGAAACTTCTCTGTTACATCCTTTTCCACTCTATCTCTTGCGGCCGCGCCGTAGGTTGATGGAATAGAATGGAATAAATACAGGCTTCCCAGTGACTACCTCCAGTAGGTCATTGATTTTAAGGTATCGACGCTTATCGAAATAACACCTGTGTGCCACTTTTGTTCTAGGACAAATTAGTATTGCCAGTAGTAATGGCACCAACGCCAAATCCGACTGAAGAAAATATTATTTGATACAATCGCGTTTTTTTTTTGTCCAGCGGACGTTTACATTTGGATATTATTTGTTTATTTTTAATAAGAAACCTGCCAATTTGAGCTCCAAATTTCGAAGAATTCGGAATAAAAAAATAAACTCCGATAAACTCCGAATTTTCGGCGAAAAATAAACTCAGAACAAAACCCTCCGAACTTGACGAAAACTAAGCTCCCAAAACACGGAACCCTACTCATTACTTATATGACCACTTCCTTTCGCAGTTTTCAGTTTGTCTGCGAGATAGGTTAAACTTTCAACATAAGCTTCGGGGGCGCAGGAGTCCTCAGGACGAAATCTGGGTTTTTCACCTGATAAAGATTTGTGCCGAATTCTTTGTTAAAAGAAGAGAGTTTAATCGTGAAATCAAACAAGGGAAATCAAGAGCGTCCGTAAATGCCGCGCATTGTTTAACACCACTAGCTTCCGTCTACTAGAGGAGGGCATAAATACGAGTGTTTTATTGTCATTTCTGCCGTCGGCGGGAATTTATCACCCCTCGCAGTCGTGAAAATGGGGGAAAACGCACCGAGTACGATGCTTGCTAATTTCTCCATTTTGATATTTGCCTCTCCGACCAAGGTGGTACTGAAGCTCATGCTCGTCCTGTGTACAAATACAAGCACACGACGCTAATGTCAGATACGATAAGGCCCCAGTGCATTTTACAGAACAGGTCGCGTCAGCTGCCAAAGACGGCAACAAATAAGAAGACCAGTACTTGGTACTCAGTATACATTTTACACAAACGCTTTTAATAATTGCATTTTCGTTAGTATACTGGTTTTCGTCAATAAACCTAATATAACTGAGAATTTTATGAGCCTACAAATATTCACCGCAATAAACCGAAAAATTTTGTTTGGAATAAAAACCGAAAAAAAGTGCGCGTAATTTCAAATAATACAAACCGAAAACGCCGAACCCTAGCTATATTGTCAATGTCATGTTTTGACGCTGCACTGTTTTTTTTTGCTGGGCTGTTCTGACGCTGTGCTGTTTTGACGCCATGCTGTTTTGGCACGTGCCCTTCTGTCGCTGTGCCGTTTTGACGCTGTGCTGTTTTTGTCGCGTGCTATTTTGACGCGTGCTGTTTTGTCGCCGTGCTGTTTTGACGCTGTGCTGTTTTGACGCGAGCTGTTTTGACCGTGCTGTCTTGTCGCGTGCTGTTATGTCGTGTGCTGTTCTGTCATGGTGGCCTACCCACTAACCGCTGCAACCAGAGCTCAATGTTTCTGACGTCCCCGCCCCATCTCGACTCCTCCTCTCCCTCAGTTTCTCGGCGCATACATTGTTTCGCCGTAACTTGGTAAGAAGGGAACGCTACGGCCCCTGTGAGCCAATCATGGTGATGGGGTGAAGCACGTGAACGCCCTTTGCATGAGAAGAGCACTCCGACAATACATTGTTAGATGCTTCGCTCCAACGCGCTGATTGGTCTATTAGGACCGTAGCCTTCTCCGTTGGCGAAGTGATGTGGAAATAGAGTATGACGAGTGCCAAGCAAGGCAAACGTTAGCAGGTACAACATGGTCTTAGGACACGCATAGGTCTTTCTGCAGCTTCAAAAAAATTCACCACGTTCCTTTTTTTTTCTTTTTAAAGGTTTTGTTTTGACAAAGTTAATGATGGACACAGTCAACAGCGGTGTTCGTAGTTCAGATATTTCGGGGCTAGGTTTTACCGTTCCTTGCACTTCTGGCACAGGACCTCGCGTTGACCCTTGTTTTATGGTTGTAAGTCTTGTTAACGGACTTTGCAAGATGCTGAGTGGTTTTTGAAGGAAAGAAAACATTGGTGGAAGTCGGCGATGCGGGTTCCTTTGAAGATTCTAATAACTGAGATTGTCATGGCATAATTAAATTCGGTTCGTATGGGGGCATGCGTCTACGTTTGCGCATTTGTGTTTGGATTATGAGCTTTCCGTCTGCTGACGACTTGAGTCACTAACATATGGCTGCCGTAAGCTTTTTAGCAAATAAACAAATATATTTACAGAATTAAAAAAGATGTTGGGCGCAGGTGGGTGTGTTGTTGGCTGTTAATGACACAGATCGCTCCCGGTAGCCTCCTGTCTAAACGCCATGTTTATTCTGTATATCAAAAAAACCCCGTCGTTCTCCTCTTCTTCAGCAAAGCCCTAACAGCACATCTCCCCCCTTTAAAACTGAAGTCTATTTACAGGTTTTACAGCTCTTCCACTTCGTGTCGTGTACTCAGTCGATCCGATGTCTGGTGCTGCACTTTTATCGGTGTCTTCACTCCTAGGCACCGGTGTAAGAGCAGTCGATCCGATGTCTGGTGCTGCACTTTTATCGGTGTCTTCACTCCCAGGCATCGGTGTAAGATGAAAGCTGTTTCGGCGAAGAGTATCTGAATCGGTGTCCACTAAGTATGACCTTGGGTACTCCGTTGCAGATTGCACTGTTCCTCTTTTTCGCTGATCGGTAATCCAGACCACATCTCCTCTTCTCAATAGTTTGCGTTGTCTTACACCCCGTCGTCTGTCATAGTTGGCCTTTTGTTGATTTGTTCTTTTTCTTTCCCACCGTTGGAGTTCTTTGGCATTCACAAGCCTAGGTTCCAAAGAAGAGGAAACAGATGGAAGGGACGTTCTCGGTTTGCGACCCATGAGTAATTCGGCGGGACTATATCCATTTCCCAATGGTGTTGCACGGTAGGATTGCAGTGCGATGTAGCTGTCAGATGTCTTCTTGAGGCTTCTCTTAATAATTCTAACAGCAACTTCAACAAATCCATTGCTCTGTGGATATCTTGGACTGGACGTCCTGTGTTCAAAACCCCATTCCTGGGCGAACTGCTGAAATGCACTTTCAATGATTCGCTGGAACTGTGGTCCATTGTCACTGAACACAACTTCAGGCGTCCCATGTTTTGCAAAAATTGACTTTAGGTGTATTATTACACCGTTTGATGTCATAGTATTCAGAAGAGCAATTTCTGGATATCTCGAGTAATAGTCAGTTACTAGAAGATAGTTCTTTCCTGACAGGTAGAACAAATCCATTGCTACTTTCTGCCATGGACGCTCTGGAAAGTTGGATGGCATCAAAGGTTCATGGCGCTTGGACGCTTCTTTGATGCATTCTGGACATCTGCGTACCATACTTTCGATGGCTGTTGAAAGTCCTGGCCACCATACAGAGTCTTTGGCTCGAGCTCTGCACTTGGTTATTCCTTGATGACTCGGTGGATCTTCAGCAGAATATCAGGACGCATGGACAGCGGTATGATGAGTCTTGATCCTCTCATGAGCAGTCCATCTTGAACGGCGATCTCTGATTGATGTTGCCAATATTCTTTGCAGCTGTTAGGGACTTCTTTTCGAATGGGCCACCCTTTTTCGCTGTACCATGCCAACTGTTTGCATGTAGAGTCCCTGGCCTGCTTATCTTTGATTTCTTGTAGCCTCTCTTCTGTCGCGGGAAGGTCAGCTGTCACCCTCTTGACATATGCAGCCACCTCTTGCTCCAGATCTCTGTCACCAGTTTCGCTTAGAGGCTGTCGGGACAATGTGTCCGCCGCAATTAAAGACTTTCCTGGAATGTGTTTCATCATATAGGAGAATCTCATCATTCTCATCTTCATTCTTTAAAGTCTAAGTGTGATGCCAGCTAGATTTCTAGACATGAAGATTGGCACAAGCGGCTTGTGGTCGGTTGCAATTTCAATGTGAAGGTGCTCCCGGTAGCCTCCTGTCTAAACGCCATGTTTATTCTGTATATCAAAAACCCCCCGTCGTTCTCCTCTTCTTCAGCAAAGCCCTAACAGCACAGTGGGCTTCATGAGGACTACGCTTTAACAGATTGATCAACAGGTACTCACAACCCTACACCAACACACTGTTTAGAAACAAGCCCGCTTTTTCCCACACCGGGTGTGGGCAATACACGTGCGCCGAAACCACAATTGCGTGAGGCGAAGCTTCTGTACATGCGCAGTACCGACAGCAGCGCCACCGCAGTGGTGTGACGTTAGAGAGTTGAGTTGGTGCCTATACAGGGTGTTTCCGAGCGCTACTGGGGTGTAAAACTATTCGTATAAAATAAATCAATGAAACGAGTGCAATTAAACTTCCCACAAAGGTATCTTCACGTGGTGCCAGACTTGTAGTTCAACTACTCTATTCAAGTTACTGTAGTTTAACTACTTTTCTGAGTAGTTTAGTAACTTTGAATTAACTTTTTATTTCGGTAATTAGTAGTTTACTTTAATTACTTTTTCCGAGTAACTTTTACTCAAATTACAAATTACTTTTGAATTTTAGTGTAAGGTTTCTTGGTGAACGAACATTCCTCCACAGGAATAGATACGATATCGGAAGATCAGCTGATATTTTGCTAAGAGGGGGAAACATATGGCGTAGGCGGGGGGGGGGGGGGGGGAGGAGGGGGAGTGGTTTGGAGGGTCGGAAACTTAAAATATTTACTTCCACAATTCTGCTACGAGTCGCGGGGAGACACGTCGCAGGTTAAGCACAGCAAATGCGGCATTAGCGCCGAAGACTGGCATTTCTTTGTGTCCCGAAGCTCAAGGAGAGTTGACGTATTTAAAGGAGGGTTTGTCGCCACTTCTCCCCAATGTAAGAACTCTCGCTCCCTACAGAAAGTGTACGCACTGCAGCCTCACTCAAATGAATTAACAAAATGTAGCACCCGCTCTGAAGCCTTTCTGGTGCATTCGTAGTTTGTGCTGTACTTGAAGGATTGCGTGCTAAAGGGCAACGCAAAGGTGACCTCTTTGCGGTGCCTTTCCTCGCAAAACTCAACATATGCAGGTGTTCCAAGATCCGAAGATCGTTCGAGAAGCTTAATAATTCCCCCAACGTTTTTACAAAAAAGAAAAAAAAGAAGAAAAAGGCAAATACAAGGTGAATTGGGAAGCACTTTAAGAGCACGGTACTTAAAGTACTATTTCAAGTAGGATTAGAAAACTTCTACTTTACTTGAAGTACATTCTCTGAACATGTACTTGTACTTTACTAAAGTATATTTCTGGTATTTTCTGATCAAAGTAAAATTCCCGACTTCAAAGTACATTCCCCAAATTTGGAAACAAAAAATGGCGAATCGTTATGTGAAAACGCGCTATCGTCTTTAGGAACCTTGTGGTGGCTGCGGAAGAAGAGAACTTCCTCCTCGAGCCCCTTGAGCAGAGGATGATCCCGAGCAGACACGGCCGTGTCTGCTCGTGACTACAACGCTCACTGCCGTCTTCACGATTAAATTGTGATATATATAAAATCGAGTCTTATCAAGTGGTGACCCGGGCAAAGAACACAGGGCATGCAAGCTGCCGGTGAGCCCCCTTCGGCCATTAGTACCGTGACGGTCAAGCTTCCGCCCTTTTGGCCAGGAGATCCAGGTCTCTGGTTTGCGCACATTGAGTCTCTTTTCGCAACACGCAACGTATCACGACAAGATACAAAATTTCATTACGTAATCAGCGCTCTCCAACCAAGTGAAGCTGGAGAAGTACAGAATATTATTATAACCCCCCCCCCCCCCCCCCCCCCCCCCCCGTCACTCATCCATACGACAAGATCAAAGAAGAGCTCATAAAGCGCACGACGGCATCAGAGCAACGATGTCTTCAACAACTTCTTAAAAATGAGGAGTTAGGGGACCTCAAGCTTTGTCAATTGCTAAGATCAATGCGGCAACTTCTCGGAGATCGGGCAGCTTCCTTCGACGACACCATACTGCGAGAACTTTTTCTGCAACGAATCCCGAGTAACGCGCGCATGATTCTGGCGACGTCCAGTGACATTTATTTGGACTGCTTAGCCGAGCTCGCGGACAAAATTTTGGATATTGCTGTACCTTTTGTGGCCACTACCGCACTGGTTCGAGGCAGCACTCAGACGTCAGAAGTTCAGCAACTCCGAAAGGAAGTACGCCATATTACTCATTTGGTTGAGACAACTCTGCGACTGCCACGCTCCTTAAGCCGTCGCAGCAGAAACCAACATCACACAGATAATGCCTCCACTCGACGAGACAGCTGATCGCCTCGTAGAAATTTCTCTCGCGGCAGCCCACGAGAGTCGTCTCCGAACAGTCAGATATGCTGGTACCATCGCAAGTTTGGTAACTACGCACGCCAATGCCAGAACCCCTGCTCTTTTCAGGGAAACACCCGGACCAACCACTGACGGTGGCCAGTTCAGTTGGCTCGTCTTCCGGCCGCCCCACGCTCTTCTTTGTTTCTGATCGCCAAACACATCTCCGATTTCTAATTGATACAGGGGCAGAAGTCAGTGTTATTCCTGCTACCTCACAAGACTGCAAAATCAAAATTCAAAACAACTACTAACGCTCTGCGAGCAACCAATGAAACTGCCATCACCACCCACGGTGAGCAATCAGTGCGGTAGATTTCGGACTACGACGTACACTCCGATGAGTTTTTATAATTGCAAATGTTCAATATTTCATCATTCGAGCCGATTATTTCATGCACCATAGGCTGTTAGACGCCACCATTTAAATTGGCGTGCGCGGTGTCGTGTCTAATTCACCACTGCTGAGTCCTACACCATTAAGTCTGAAGACAAACACAAACAACGACACCATCATTGGAAACTTCCCCAGCCTGACACAACCATGCAACACGGAGCGACCAGTCAAACATGATGTGCAACACTTCATCACAACCACCGGACCTCCCGTGCATGCCCACGCCGGTCGTCTAGCGCATGAAAAACTGCAAGCGGCACGTCAAGAATTTCAGAAGATTATGGACTTGGGACTGATTCGACCTTCCTCTAGCAACCGGGCATCTCCATTACACCTAGTACAAAAGAAAAGTGGTGACTGGAGACCATGCGGAGATTACCGTGCCTTCAACAACAACACAACCCCTGACCGGTACCTGATTCCTCATCTCCAAGACTTCTTTGAAAATCTTTATGGTATGTCGGTATTTTCAAAAATAGATCTTGTCAGAGCATACCATTAAGTACCATTTGCACCTGACGATATACTAAAAGCAGCAATTGTAGCTCCATTTGGCCTCTTCGAATTCGTTTGAATGCCGTTTGGGTTGCGTAATGCTGCCCAGAACTTTCAACCGTTTATTGACCAAGTTCTCAGAGGACTGGACTTCTGTATCGCTTATCTTGATGATATTCTAGTGGCCAGCGCATCCAACGAAGTGCATGAATGACACCTCTATGAACTATTCAAAAGTTTAATGAACATGGCGTAGTTATTAATATCGCAAAATGTGAATTCGCGGTACCAACTCTAGAGTTTTTAGGCCACCATGTTGATAATCAGGGGCCTCGACCACTCGACAGCAAAGTGAAAGCTATTCGCGACTATCCAACACAGTCCAGCATACGTCAGCTGAGAGAGTTTCTGGGACTGTTAAATTTTTACCACCGTTTTATTCCCGGTTGCGCGGATATCGTCCAACCACTGAATGATCCATTGATCGGCCCAAGAGATTCTAAACCTCCATTCATGTGGTCTGATTCAACCTCAGCCGCATTCAGCACCATTAAGACTGCAATTGCCAACGCCACCTTAATTGCTAGTGTTCCCTAAGCCTGAAGCACCAACCGATATTATGGTAGATGCTTCTGGGGCAGCCATCGGAGCAGTACTACAACAACACATCAGTGGACAATAAAAATCTTGCGTCTTCTTCTAAAAAAAAAAAAATTAACTGCGACAGAAACCCACAACAGCGTATTTGGGCGTGAACTTCTTGCCACTTGCCTCAGCGTCAAACATTTCCGGTATTTCGTTGAATGTCGCACATTTTTTATCCTCACGGAGCACAAGCCACTGATATTTTCTGTAACATCGAACGGCAATACCTATACACGCAGAGAACAAAGACAGTTGGCATTCATAAGTAAATTCATAACCAACATCCGACACATCAAAAGAAAGCACAAAGTAGTTGCTGATGCGTTATAACGAGTGGATATTGCTGATTTGAAGCTACCGGGCGTCGAACAGATTGATTTTTCGGCTATTGTATAACATCAACTCCAGGACACTGAGTACCAAGGTACATCTCTGCAGCTTAAAAAAACAAACACACCGTACACAGATATTTCGCTCCTGTGAGATTTTTCAACAAGAACAGCATGACCCTAAATTCCACCCGCATTCCGCAAGAAAATCTTCGATGATTCCGTAAGAAAATCTCCAGGAATAAGAGCTACGCACAAACTTATCAACACCCGTTTTGTCTGGCCAAAAATAAACACAGATAACCGAAAGTGGTCAAGATTATGTACAACTTGTCAAAAATCAAAGGTTCATCGTCATACCTTGGTCATACCATAACACCATTCGCGAAATTTCCACCAGTTACGGGAGGTTTTGAGCATGTTCGCCTAGATTTAATTGGTTCATTACCTCATTCAAACGGCTTCACATACATTTTAACATGCGTGGATCGTTTTATACGATGGCCGAAGGCAGTCCCGATCCCCGACATGATAGCTGCAACAGTTGCCCAAGCTTTCGTCAGAGGGTGGATTGGCCGTTTCGGAGTACCGTGAATAGTTACTAGGGACCGCGGCCGACAGTTCGAGTCGTACCTTTTTCTGAACTGATGCGACTCCTTGGCATCAAACGCCTTCGCACAACGGCGTATCATCCGGCCACAAATGGAATGGTTGAACGATTTCATCGACAACTGAAATCATCGCTGCGTGCTCACAGCTTCATCCCCTGGACTGAAGCGCTACCCATTGTTCTACACTAGGAATTCGTTCCACGTTCAAAGCGGACATTGGGGTCTCTAGTGCTGAGCTTGTTTACGGCACTACACTACAACTACCTGGCGAATTTCTTCACAGCACGTCACCTGATGTGTCTACGTGTGCCCAGGATTTTAGAAACTATGCTGATCGCCTCAGACAACATTTCAGATAACTTCGCCCATGTGCACCATCGGGAGGTTAGTAACCAGCCTTCTTTCATCAGCCCCGACCCTGAAACCTGTACTCGAGTTTTTGTTCGCATCGATAGAACGAAGAAGCCACTTGAACAGCTGTACCAAGGTCCGTTCAAGGTCATCAACCGAAAGCCGGTTCTTTATCATTGATAGGGGGGACCGTCATGAAACGATCTCAACTGATAGCTTGAAACCTGCTTATACAGACGAATGCAGCTACAAACATCACTTTAACGCAAACAAACCAGCAAGTCGGTTCCAACCATTGCATTCGGTGAAACGCAACTTGCATGTGCACTGGGATTAAGACTTAACAAACTTCCTAGCGATGTAAATAATTGTACATATTTTTATCGCAGTGTTCAGTGCTAAAACATTTAGTTACAATGTGCGTGTGTTGGATCGAACTTCGTTTCTACCGAGGGGAGTAACTGTGGTGGCTGCGGAAGAAGAAAAAACTTCCTCCTCGAGCCCCTCGAGGAGAGGATGATCACGAGCAGACACGGGTTAGAATGACTACAACGCTCACTGCCGTCTCCACGATTAAATTGTGATATATATGAAATCGAGTCTCATCAAGCTCATCTTGTCATTTCTCTGATTAAAGCAATGGCGGCTGTAAGACCGATACAAATATGTGCCTTATAAGTGTGTTGTGTTAAATATTTCGTCAGCGAGAGTAAAACAACTACTCTGTGGTGACTTGACTTCATCAAATATTTGCCGCCATTTCCGAAAAAAAAAGATGCTTTTTTGATTACTTTTCGAGCACTGCATACCGATTAAGATAAAGTCAAAAAAAAGGGTATGAAAGAGCATCACGAAAGATTGTGTTAAAACGTATTTGTACTTTACTTTAAAAGTATGTTGTATTTATAGTCCTATCACGTACATTGCACCCGGTGTACTTACTATACTTGAAGTACGTAACCTCTAATTGACTTTGTACACTACTTCAGGTACTTTTAGACGTACTTTATGCAACACTGTAAACAAGCAAACACTGTCTGCGAAATCAAGCTCAGGCAGTGCTGAACCTCAAATTAGAAATGATACACCCGCAGTAAATCAATGACCGGAAAATAAAAAAGTACAAAACAATTAATCACGCAAAAACAGAACCAGCTATTAAAGCATTTATATGAAAACACAAGCCGCTTTATATTTGTCTAGCAGAATTTCGCTAACGGATCAAAACATTTATGTACCTTCTTGTTGCTATAAAAAATATGAAAGTAACTTCAAAAGTAATTCTCTACCTTTTTACGGTAGTTAGTAATTTACTTAATTACTTTCCATTTGAGTAATTTCTTGTGTGCTTAAATTACTTTTGAGGCCAATACCCAGTAACTTAACTTAGTTTATTTTTAGTAACTTGTACATGTTGTGCATTAAGGATAATAAAATATTACAGGGCAAGTCTTAGGAAACACATTTAAGCCTAAAAAAATCTTGCTTACTTCTTATTCACGAAGGAAATGATAAAAAACACCTGGTAAGAGCTTCTATACTCACACATGACACAAAACATCAAAGAAAATATGAAAGTTATTTTTTTATATCAACATCTCAAAGCAGGCTCAGCAGATCCGAGCATATGTGGTTGTACATCGCCAACTTTCTAAGGCACTCCGCAAAATATTTTTTTTTCAATGAACATATAAAAATTGTTGTTCATTTACGGTTTATAATACCGAGGCAATACAGTCCTCGGGAACATTGCGATCTTTTTGTCAATAAAAACAAATTTACAATTTTGTGAATGTAAACCATAAAAATGAATGCAAAAAAAAAAAAAAGAAAAAAAGCTCAGAGCCGTGAATAAGCACTTAACACGTTCAAAAGTTTAATTACGGCTCATTCACATTTTATGACTGTTACCTAAAATATTCCCGGGGAACATTTCAATGTTTGTTGTGATTCACTTGAAATTCCAAGGTTAGTGGATGCGACGAGGTGTTGATGTCCAAAAAAGTTGGGGATGTCTGTGAGCTAGTAGCAGTGTCAACCAGGCGGGTTTTTCCGTGTTATTCCTTGTGAAAAGGAAACAACAAATTGTTTTTAGGCCTTGCATGTTCTTCCTGAAACCCACACTCATGAAATTTGAGTAGAATAAATGCACCACCTAAAGACATATCGTTGTGAAAAGTTTCAAAGTTCATTGGTTAATTCTGAGAAAATTGGGAAGTATTTTTAATGTATTAAAAATAAAAACGTGAAAGCAGATTACTTTTCAGCACAAACTGCCGATGAGGACAGTTTTTTTTTTTTTTATTGTTTTGCAGTTGTTTAGTGAAACTGTGAAAGGCAAGTGTGGAGTTTTTTTTTACGGGGCAAGTCTCTACCCGGCGATGGCAAAACCCAAGATGGCTGAAAGAGAGGAGTTGGATATTCAACGGGAGGTTCTAAGTATAAGGGAATTTTCGTAAATCGTAAGCTGGGGATTGAGGGCCCTAAGAGCGCTTGCTCAATCCATGCTAAATGTTACACTACGAGCTTCCGCTAGCTTTTGCTAGCATCGCAACTCTCTTGCGAAGGATCTTTGAAAGGTCGCTATTGTTAAAGCGAAAGGTTTCGGGCGATAGTCTTTACACAAACACAGGTGATCCTGTTTCTTGTGCGGTATGTGTCTTCACAGACGGCCCACCGGTCTCCAAGTTACACGGTCACCGACAAGTACAGCCTGAAGCACAGTGTACGACTCATTTCGCCTGAATTCCAGCAAGTGCGAATTCGATTTTTCAGGAGCACATACCCTGGGGCAATCGAGCGGCGCCGCTGGTTTGCTAGGCGAGATCTGTCCAAGCATATTTACGACGTTGGTTGTGATGTTGATGGCCTCTTGGAGCCGATTACGAACGTTCTTTGCATGTCGGATAGGGCGCACTTCGCACCACATGGCGATGTCGTCTGCGTAAGATGAAAATTTGAGCAGGGAAGGTCAATAGACCTATTTTAAAAGTATACGTGCCATGCAGTAGGTGAGGTGCCAAATATCCAAGTTCGGCATTGTTTGAACAAGCGTACTTCGGGTATGTACTAAACACGAGGATTGCGTCGGCGTTCCGCGAGGACTCGGATCTAATTGCAGGTGTTTTGACCAAGAAATGGCGATCGCCAATGTTGCTCGATGAACTATAGAAAAGAGTAGCTCGAGATACTGGTTTCGGCTTCCTTCTGATTTCGCTCCAGGAAGTGTCATCATTGCCAGATTGATGCAGTACAGGCCACCCGGTTCATAATCACAGGCTACGCCATCACCCGTTGGAGAACAGCAAAGACACAATTGCGAAACCGCGAACCCCGTCAGAATTATGCGCGTTCAGTCGCTTATCGCTTGTCAATTATTAAAATATGGTGTGTATATGATTCTTACCACAGGGTGGCGCTCCATGTGCAGGTGTTGGCTGACGCCTTCGCTGCGCCCATCTTGTTTCTCCTGGGATATTACATCGCCAAGTCGTGTCGAGGTTCCACGCTGAAAGGAAACCTGGTCCAAGCGATTGCCCTCGCATCCGTCAAGTCGTAAGTGTACTCTCGAAAATCGAGAGGAAGAATTGTGCGTTTTGTACGTCCGTCTATAATGCCACACAATAAATGCAGAAAAAAAAAACAACAACAACAACGATATAATAAAGGACATGCCGGCAATGGTTTAGAGATTTTGAGTAATGTGAAATTAGGCTTCACACAGGGTTTAACTTACGCCCCAGTGAGCTGGTCTCATGGACTACAATAAGTGGAGTTTCGGGGTTTAGCTCAATAAGTTCACGGCCTGTCTACACTCTTCAGAAATCAGCTAGGTGTGTCTGCTTTCCCGCAAAGCACTTAAGAGAGGCAGTTGCTGCAATGTCTTCGAATCAGGAAACTAAAACTATGTTTAGACAAAAAGAAAAAAAAAGGCTCGGTTGTGACGCTAGGCATGACGGTTTACGTTCTTACGTTATGCTCAGTGCCATAGCGCATACTGTTTTTTTTATAGCGCGTGCAGAAGACGGTTATTCAAATGGTCTATATCCTAACCGCGCTCTAGAAATACTTTACCCTTGTCTACCTTCCCGCAAAACATGCAGCCAACGACTACTTTCCCACAGAACCAGTGATTGAGCTTGGTGGTGTCTAGGGTCAGAAAAACGTTGTTCAAATTAAAAAGGAGGACTGTCGTGCCACGTACACGTTCGAAACTTCACACCGTCAAAAATAATCTCAAAATGCCCAAGTATAGTAACTTAGATTGCTCTCTACGGTCTTGCCGTGAATGTTGATGGTGCGGCGGTTGCGCCACTCCGCGCCCATATTTACTTTTTGGAGCGCGGCGTTTCCGCGTATAGCGCCGTCGCCGACGACGTACCCGCCCCGCTAAATTAAGCGGGAAATTGAATTGGTGTTGAAGTCATGTGGCGTAAATTTCCCCGCTAAATCTAGCGGAGAAACTGAATTTGTTCATGGGTGACGTGACACGAAGTCGTGTGACGTCATTTTTCCCCGCTAAATTTAAAGGGGAGACTAAATTGGTGTTGGGATCATGTGGCGTCAATTTTCCTGCTAAATTTAGCTGGGAAACTGTGGGAGGAGGGGAAGGTATGGAGGAGAAGGATGGGAGGGTACAAAGTAGGAGGATGGGAGGGTATGCAGGAGGAGGAGGGGAGGGTATGGAGGAGGAAGAGGAGGGAGAGAGACGGAGGTTAGAAGAGGAGGGAAGGAGGGGAGGAGGTGGAGCAGAGGGGGAGGGGGAGGGGAGGGTATGGAGGAGGAGGGACATACCCTACCCTCCGTACCCTCCCTTCCTCCTCCTCAAGAGCTGCACTCTAATTTCGCACTACAGAGATTTGCAAACATCTTTACCTTTTTTTTGTCTTCGCGTTTTCAAATACTTACCTCCAGAACAATAAAATAGAGTAGGCCGAGTGAAACCTGCAACTTTATAGCAGCTTGTTGTTCCAAGTAATAGTAATACGAGGAAGAGAAAAAAAAAAAAAAAGAATGCACACGCGTTTTCTTTTTTTCGTTTCCCCCCAGGAATTGCAGTAAGAAAAATGGGCGGTGCTTCGTGGAGCCTTACCTATTTCTGGCTTTTTTTGTGAATTAAATGTTAGGATAACCAGGCTCGATCTAAAATGGGACGTAAAAATAGGAGTCAGCACGTAGCAATCTAAACTTTTCGTCAAAGGCGTATATCAGAGGTCGGTTTTAGCATTAAAATTACAAAGAGTTGGTTCTTTTCTCTAAAGAAATAGGGTAAACAAAGACTTGCCAGGGTCAACGGCGGACGGCGACGCAGACGATCGAGTCGAGTGGCGGGGTCGCGTTTGGCTCGTGTATTGATAGATGGCGCTACCTCCTTATCGAGACTGCTCGCGACGACCGTGATTGAATAAAATGAACCTAATCTTTTTGCAATGTACCTTCGTTTTAAAAATAAATTTAAACAATAAAAGCAAAACTATAAAAAAGGTTGCGTAACGAAGGCGCTTTTTCTGCCGGCGAATTTCGTCTGCATGTCGTCTGCTTTCTTTCGCGTCGTCGGCTACACCTTCCGATGCTGCTCCCGGCGCCATCTATTAATACGTGCGCCAAACGCGCCCCACCACTCGACTCGGTCGTTGGCGTCGCCGTCCGCCGTTGACCCTGGCAAGTATTTTGTCCCTGCTTTTTACAGAAAGGGATCTACGCTTTTAATTTTACAAGATAAAACCGTCTTATGAAATACACCTTTGACGAAAAGATTAGATTCCTACGTGCAGGCGCCGACTTGTGCGGCCCATTTTAGATCGAACCCGGGTATTTCAGACACCGCACATATACGGCATTTTAAATTAGCTATACGTTATTAATGCGAAAGCATTACCTGTCCCATGAAACTAGCTGACGTCATCAGGCTGAAGCGCGAAAAAGGCAGATAGTTTCCTTCGGTTCCTTTGGCTGGCGCGCGTTGACGGGCCTTTCATTGGCCGCTGCGCTCGTCAGTTTCCACGACCGCTCACCCCATGGCGCAGCATGTCCATCATCGTGGAGCGTCCAAGGTCACGAGGGGAGCACACGCGCCGACCGGCGACGAAAAATACGCCGCAGACGGAAAAGGGAGCGGGGAGCGGCTTGCATGCTTTCGCATTCACAACTCATAAGGAATGCTTAGGTGTACCTCAACCTTTTTTACTAAGACGTACAGGTTTCAAACGCCAAAAGCACCGTTCGTTCCCCCGACAACCAAATCTCGTAAAAACTAAAACGTGTAAATAAAATTAATTAGTGTTTTTTGTTTTGTTTGGTTGCAAAAATAAACCATGCACGCCTTGCTAAACACTCATTCTCCGCCCAAAGTAGCGGTAGCAGTCCGAACCAGGTGCCGATGTTTCAGAACTAACCGTTAACTCATTCAAAAGTTATAGATAGTATTTACTGGCGGCCATAACTGTATGCGCGACAGCTGAGCGCGTGTGCTGATGGCGAGCTCTCACAGTTCTTTTGCAACGTGCATCTCACACGATCAAGATTGCCGGTCTTAGCGGCCTACTATTGTGAGCTCGCCCTAAGCACACTCAAACATGGCGTCCAGCGATTACTTCCTATGGGGGATTGTTCGAAAATTTTGATGGAAAAATGGGGCCCGTTTTGCCTGTTTTCGGTAGCAAGCGTCCACCCAACTCTATGTATTCGAGAACTCTGTCGGCTGCCATTTTCCCCCCAAAAAAATTGAAGAAAATTAGAACTATTGAATGAGAGAGCCCTTAGTTATGAAACTTTGGCATCTGGTTTGCACCGCTAGTGCTAAATCTGGGCGGAGAATGAACTTTCGGCGATGCGTAGTTTAGTTTTGCGGGAGAAAAAGCCGTGCAATTTTTTAGGGACACCTTGTACTTCTTGCAGCGTATGAAGATGAGGCAAGACCTTTTTTGTACTATATGTGACGAGTATAAAGGTGCGCTTAAGAGTGACGGCTCTTTGGCCATCTTTGTGGTTAAACTCACTGTTGCCAGTTATCTGACCTTTTATCTGAAATCGCAGGAAACTGCTTTCTGTCCAAAAGTGTTAGAAACACTCCATGATAGCAAAGCAATATCACCTGGTCTTCCTGACAGCGAATCTAAAGTAGTGTTGGCGCACCCAGGAATATTTTTCGAGGGGGCTTGATGTCGCTAGATATGCATGGGGTCCGGGAGGTGGAGGAGGGGGGGCGGGGGGCGGTGGCGTCAAAATTCATTTAAATGTGGTCGCGGACGTAAAAGGACCGGCAAATGTAAAATTGAAATTAAGAGTTTAATCGGCAAACTTGTGCAAAAAACAAAAAGTACGAGCGTCGAAAAAATATTGGGTTGTATGAATGTTTATACAGCCTAGAACTTGGTCTGCCTCAACGGGCGGCGAGTCTCCCAGTTGTAGATGAGCAATTTAGCCAGTGCAGTACAACCGCTAGCCTGGGGTCTTTAACGTGCACCAGGCTGTAGTGATACACGACCGCATGCCGGTACGATGCTCATCCAGATCGAAACGGGCAGGGCGTGAGGATTGAAACCAGTATCCTGGGTTTTGCAGCACGAGCGTTCGCTCCACGTGCTCCGACATGGTGTGCGCTAGCCCACTCGGCCACCGATCCCCTTTTTTTTATTGCATGTTAGTTACGGCAACATTCATGTCATTATAACAGCGCTGTTCCTGAGAGCGTCGAGAAAGCAGCAGCGAGCGCCGAGATGTCTGCGTGACATCTAGCTGGCGCGAGAAAGACTCGGCAAGGCCACGCTGGCCTCCTTTTTTATTACTCTCGGTATCTCCAAAATTCGGCTTAAGGCTCGTTCACGCACTTGCAACCGAGTACGACCGCAAGAGGCAAGACCTGTTGAAACCCTTTAAAGTTTCTTAGGACGACAGAACGCACTGGCACGCTGGTGCCATCTATGCGGTGACCCTGGAACTGGATTTCACAAGAGTGAAGGTTTTGCGGGATTTCCGAGGTCAAATGTGCGTAATACCTATGAGAAAGCCTCGTTTATAACGTTGACAAAAGTTTTTCGAGCCAAGCAAGAAAGGATAATGCGCGAGAGAAATAGAAAATATGCCGGATCGCCAAGTTTACACTGCTACCCAATAGATAGCGGCAGTGTGTGCTCTCGTCGAAAGAGAGATTAAAAAGTTTCAAGGTCCTCTTAGAACCTAGAAGGTTCTAAGAGGTCGCGTGTGTGAAGGGGCCTTTAGAATGTTCGAGCGTCGAGCTCGGGTGAGACTGACTCGGCAAGGTCATGTTGGCCTCTTCATCGTTTGCACCCAGTATCTCAAACATTTCTGCTATGACAAAACCCCAAGACTCAGGTAAAAACAGCACATCACTAGAAGGTCTCAGAAAAAGCTACAAAATTTATTTTGAAAACATGCGCTTATATAGGCACTGGGGCCCAGCAAAACAGAAAGATAACTACGACATTTCCTGGGGATTTGAGTGCTGGTGACCTTGAAGGACTTTTGTTGAAGTGGTCAGAAAAGACTGGTGGCGTGACCTGTCTTTCGTTTTGTGCCACCGAACAAGGTAGTTCCGGTGTAAGATGAAGTTGTGGCCTTTTACTTAGCGAGTGTTCTAGAGTTAGGAAAAGAGGTGGTTGTCGCGATGTATTTTGTGTTCTTATAATGACCTCTTATAGTTAAGTTGAGGAGAGAATTTTTTACTTTTTCTCTATCTGCTTTGCTGGGCCTCGGTGTCTATTTAAGCACTTTTGGCAAAAATATAATTCTTCAGCTGTAATATGGACCTTCTAGTGTATTAAAATGCTAATTTGGGCCCATTGGTTCATTAATGACGTGGGTAAGCGTCAAAAAAAGGCAGGGACAAGAAACTAGACAGAAGACACAAGTGTATGTGACGTTTTTACTCGCAGTCTCAAGATTTATATCATGCTTAACATTCACCAGCTGGTCTGCGCCCTTACATTCAGTTCATTCTTCCTAGAATGTTTGAGCGTCGAAACTTCGGTGTAGGAGTAAACGCGAACCTTCTAGAAGTATGGAGTAACCTTCCCTCTCCGCCATGCGCGCGGTAATACTACAATGTCGGTTGAATTTGGGGGAAGGGGGGGCTGAAGTTCCATAAGCCCCTCTTTAGGCTACGCCACTAATCTAAAGCTCAGGATGTCACATTTTTAATCTCAACAGTCGCCAGTTACACCGCTCTCCACTAAGCCCCAAAATGGCGGCGCCCACAAGAAACTAGGGAAATGGAGTGCGGATACTCGTAGGTTATTTAGTGATTCTAGCTTTTTACGATTGGACTTTTTAGTGTGCTGCGCAGTGACCCCCGTATGCAAAGTTGTCAACATAAAGAAAACAAATATGGTGCGTTCCTCTTGTTCTATCTGTTAAGGAACACGTAGCAAGTTTAAAGCATTGCGACATCAATGAGTCAACGGCTAACATTCTTGCTTTTTGGCAATCCGCATAAGCCCGGTAATACGTCACCCGCGCAACTATTGCATGGCTGGCGTGACCGTGATATAAGCGAGCGAAGGTATAGTCGCCATAAAAGCGATGCGAGGAGCGCAAACAGCTGGTTCCCCAGCCCCCCCCCCCCCCTCTTCCCCCCCCTTCCCCCTAAGCTGACAGTGCTGTGGAAGGTACGTGTTCGTTGGACCGCTCATACATCTATCTTTCGCCACGTGATCACGCTCTCCCTCCAAAGCTCACGCGCAGAGGGGGGAGTAGGGTGATGAAAAGGAGGCGGCTGATTGGTTTGGCAAGCGCGCAGCTCCCACCGCGCTGTCAGCTTAGGGGTGCGCGGAGGGTATCCGAATACGGACTGTGATATTATACCTAAATCTGGACTGGGGGCTTAGTTGCCAGGGAGCGAAACCAATTGGATTACCTTACGACGATGACGGCACTCATTTATGTCCCAGCTCGGCTCTCGAACCAGGGAGCCCTTCGAAGGTAATCGGTTGTGAACGAGAAAGGACTCGTGGCGCGCCCCAGCGACTGCTGCAAGGCTAAGATGTCGGTTCGGAAGGTAACGTCGTCTGAACGGAGAGTCTCTCTACGGATTAAGGCCTATACTTACTACGTTCACCACCAAGCTGACAGTGCGGGGGGAGGCTACGCGCTCGCCGGTCCACTCAATATTCTCTCTTTGCTCCCCTGAGCCTGCTCTCTGCACTCGGGCATGGGTGGGAAGAGCGTGACCGCGTGACGAAAGTTGAACGAATGACTGGTGCGACAAGGACGTGACTTCCACCCCACTGCCAGCTTATGGGTGAACACCGTTCGCGCTGAGCTCGAGAAGCAAAATGGGAACGTCGGTAAGCCTTTGCTTATGCAACGGAGGGCGATTTGTTGTCGTGGAAATTGCGGAGAGATGGCTTCCATGGGCTGTGTTGCACAACAGATGTTTTTCCCAGATGCTAGACAATTTGACGAATAAAAAAAAAAAATCGGTGAGTTGTTTACCTTTTTTTATTTTACTCCTTCTATTCTTTATATGCTATTCTATCCTACCCTCACTCTGTAACTCTGGCTTTTCCCGTCTCTTTTCTCATATGGCAGACCACCCATATTTTTACCTTTTGTTTCCTGTGCTCCTAATATTTTATGAAGCATTTTTTATCTGTTGATGTCTGCCTCATTTGTATTGCACCGGGCATAGGTTGAGACTGGTTTCGTACAATGAAAACTGAGTTTCGTCTTAGTGGAACGGTTTTCCACGTGTAGCAAAGGCACCGGCTACAACTTGGATATTTCGTCAGTGATCTTCTTTTGCAGGCTATCTCACTCTTCGATGTACCCCGTGTCCACAGCAGACGATGGGTCTGGTGGCACCATGACAGAACAGCACACGACAAAACAGCACGTGACAAAACAGCGCGGTCAAAACAGCACGCGTCAAAAAAAAAAAAAAAAAAAAAAGCACAGCGTCAAAACAGCACGACGACAAAACAGCACGCGTCAAAACAGCACGCGACAAAACAGCACAGCGTCAAAACGGCACAGCGACAGAAGAGCACGTGCCAAAAGAGCACGGCGTCAAAACAGCACAGTGTCAGAACAGCACAGCGTCAATATAGGACATTGACAATAGAGCTAGGGTTTGGCGCTTTCGGTTTTAATTATTTTGAAATCCGGCGTGTATTTTTCGGTTTTTACTTCAAGCAGAAGTTTTAGGTTTATTGCTGAGTATATTTTTAGACTCATAAACTTTTTAGTTCTTTTCGGTTTCTTGACGAAAACCAGTATACTGACGAAAATGCAATATTTAAAGGCGTTTGTTTAAAATTGAATAGTGAGTAAACCAGGTACTGGATTTCATATTTTTTTGCTGTCTGGGACAGCCGACGTGACCTGTTCTGCAAGACGCACTGGGGCCCTATCGTGTTCTGACATTATAACGTCGTGGGCTCGTATTTGTACACAGGACGAACATGAGCTTTACTACCACTTCGGTCGGAGAGGCAAATATCAAAATCCAAAAATTTGCAAGCATTGTACTCAGTGCGTATTTCACCCATTTTCACGACTGCGAGAGATGGTTAATTCACGCAGTCCAAGAAACGACAATAAATTAATCGTATTTATGCCCTCCTCTAGTAGACGGAAGCTAGGGGTGTTAAAAAACGTGCGGCATTTACCGATGCCCTTTAATTTTATTGTTCAGTTCAGGATTAAATTCTCTCCATTGAACAAAGAGTTCGGCACACAAATCCCTATCAGGTGAAAAACCCACATTTCGTCCTGAAGACCATTGCGTCGTCGGTTCAACTTTTCTTGAAAGTTGAACCGATCACGGAGACAGGCTTAAAACTGCGGAAGGAAGTGGTCATACGGTCAGTAATGAAGCACATTTCCCCACCCACCCCTGCAAACGCCCTCGAAAATACTGACCTTTTTCAGTTAAAACAGAATTTTAAAAAGATTTCGTCGTACTTTTACCAGTCTTATTGGTTTAAGCCGAAAACGCTGAACCCTGAATATAGCGATGGAGTTAAATAACGCATGTCTAAAAGTAGGCGCCGTAAAGGAATGGAGTGTCTAGGCCAATTCTTCGAAGGTCATCTCGTCGACGGCCAATTTGTCGAATCCGTTCTCATGGGAGCAAGTTGGGAGTAAGCAGTCTACTCGATGCGCACATGAAGACTTTTTGGGCAGTACCGCGAAGCCCCTGCTGTTGCGTATTCTGGCTATTTCTCGAGCAGTTCTGCTAATATTGACGCTTAAGTTTGCTGGTGATGTCGTCTACAATAAATGAATCAATCGCATGGCAATGTGCTGTTGTTAGTTGTTAAAAAAAAAAGAAATAACAGAAAGTGTGTGCGGCAACGGTGTGTTCAGCCCATGCTGTACGGCAACAGCATTGAGGCTGTGGCATGTTTCTGCTTCACCAGTTTCCACTCGATCGAAGCCTTCGTCCGCAATAATCTGTGAATTTAACTCAAAACAACTTCTCGCCTGCAAGCTGCAGCCGCGTGTTTCCGAAACATTTTATTCACGGCAAATGAACCCCGTAGAATCGTTGGCCATGGTGCACCTTGAATTCGCTCGACATTAAAGTTACCTTATAGGGGCCATGAAACGAATTTCGGGTTGGAATGAAGGATTTTAAATTGGAACTTTACTAATCGCATATAGTTTAGTTGGCCAAAAGAAAAAGGCTAGAAAGTCAAAAGCCAGCCTTTCAGTACGAACATTTGAAAATATAGCGGACTATTTTGTACCTTCTTGCCTTCGAAAGCTCTCCGCCTTTTCACTATGATACATCCGTGGTTCCAAAAGCGCGTCACCGGCGCCAAACGGACGTCAGCAGAGCCCAGCTCACGCATTGGACATGAAAACTGCGTCACTCGGACGTATGCGCTCGTCAGCAATCAATCCGTGGACGAATATTTGGATTCGCGTTCGTGGCCAATGAGCGCCCTGACGGAATTAATTGTCACTGGGGAATGACAAGTTCTATGGTGGTGCATAAAAAGCACGGTGGAAGCTAAGAGTCATCGCACCGGTGCCGAAGGAATGTCATGACCACGTGATTTCACAACTCGCATTTGAGTAGAGGATTAAAGCTAAGGAGGAAGAAGCAGGAAAATCATGTCATGACCCCTTTATTTTCCCGGTTCTATCAATGCATCTGTAATCGGCGCATCTCCCGCTTTTTTTGGGGGACGATCTACGCTTAGGTGGTAATTACGAAACGACAAGTACTACGGAACGTCACCGGACCGCCGCAAACCAGACGGTTCATAACTTGAACTTATGGATTTTTTTTTCCCAAAAACTTTTCATCTTTCGTTGGTTCTAAAAAAATAAATAAAAGAAGACCAGACAACGCGCCCAACACATCGACGCGAAGATATCACCTCTAACTACCCAATCTCTTCAGAGATCAGCGGAGTTAAGTAGTAGTAACTACTGCTAACTTCGTTTCTTTTTAGCAATAGCACAGCAGCACCAGTCGGGACACTGACTTTGCATTGAAATAGGCAATAAAATCCTTTATAACCTAGCGGCAATAAATGAAAGGGTTAAGGAGGTTCGAAAATATTCGCGCAGAGACAAGTGAAGAGCGTGCTCAAAGTTGCTACATGCATGCTGTTTTGACGATGTGCTGTTTTGACGCCGCGCTGTTTTGGCACGTGCTCTTCTGTCGCTGTGCCGTTTGACGCTGTGCTGTTTTGTCGCGTGCTATTTTGACGCTTGCTGTTTTGTCGCCGTGCTGTTTTGACGATGTGCTGTTTTGACGCGTGCTGTTTTGACCGTGCTGTTTTGTCGCGTGCTGTTATGTCGCGTGCTGTTCTGTCGCGTTCCCGGGTCTGGTGGCGTCGCGCGTCGGCAAGTAGAACACGGGTTTAACCTATTGGGGATGAGATTCAACCGTCGTGCCCTTAGCGGATAAGCCTCTAAGACCACGGGAGCACTGCCCGGCTAGACAGCGGCATTTCTTACCGGCCTTTGCTCTCGCTTAAAAGCGATGGGAGATTTCAACCGCGTTGAGGGGTGACTACGCCACCCCTCCGAGTACTTTCTGACCCACCCTGAAAGCCGGGGTCAAATTGCTCATACATCATACAAAAGACAGTCTGCAGATACATGTCATCGCAATATCCATTGTTCCAATGCCGCGTGCCCAAGTTTCCTCCTTGGATTGATTGCCATGCGGCATTCGAAGCACGAATCTCCCGGTAACTCGCGTTTTAATCTGTTTGCAGACTGTCTTTTGTATGATGGTATAATCAGTCTGACCCCGGCTTAACAACTGTTCCGACCATCGTGATTGAAACTGTGTGCCGTTGTACTCATACGAAACAACTGTAGCGGACTGATTAAGATGCTTTTGGCTTACGATAAATATACACTCGCGTATAGAGAATTTTTTTTTTTTGTTTTGAGAAGAGGAACAAGGAGTGTTTCTTGTATAAGTCCCTGCAGGCAGGTGGCCTCAAGGCCCGTAGACCAAGCTAGTCTAGAAGTTCCTACAATTCTACGAGGGAGAGACTTGGAGACGGGTGAGATTGAGATGCCTCCTTAGAACGAGTGAAAGCGCTGTAGGAGAGGTGTGACCCCGCCGAGCTGCAGTGGGAGAAAAAACGACCCTCCACCCCTCTTATTCGAAGGCAGTAAGAAAGCGCGCCGTTATATTCTAGCCAGGCCGCGATGGGGACATGATGGGGATTACAACACGAATAATTTGTATGTTATGTGTTTTCGACACAGCACTTGGCTGAGCCCCAGCCGAACGTTGCGTGAATGTTAGGCTGAGGCTTATGTTTAATCAGTGAGGCATCGATTAAACACGGGTCGTATTCGAATACTAACGTGCAGCGCTCGCGACCATTTGGTACCCTACACTCGGTCCAGGAAGGTGACATAAAGAGTCCAATTCACTGGTCATGTGCTGGGTCGCTGCTACCTCACCCCTCCTACTACGACCTTACTTCTCCTACCAAACTCCCTATGGACCATTCCAAATAATCCATTTTCAGCGTTTGTGCATATGGTGAGTGCTTTGCTCGCTTTCCGACGCGACGAACTTGTACGTACTGGGATGTAGAGATGAGATTGCGCGTTGGGCTGTGGCCTTTTAAACGTTGGACTGGTTTTTAAAACAAGTTGCACAAAGCACTTATATTCGATTTCCTCGCCAGTAGCTGGCCATGATGTTGGTCCAAGCACCGGACGACAAACCTCGAGAAGAGCAATGAAAAGATAGGAATGCCCACAAAATGTCTCGCTATGCCTCATCACCGCTTTTTTTTTTTTTTATTACCTGTCCGTACCAAGGTAATAGAGGGCAATTCCAAAAGAAGGAGCAGGTTTTGAACTATAAAAGACAGAAGCATAATCCGCACATCACTGGATGCAGGAAAGTTCAAGGCTTTTAAAGGCCCAACCTAGTACCTCAGTTCATGATGACACAGAGTGCTGTTTCTCGTTTATACGCAAAGGACATTACAAAAAAAGTCGTGTTGTGCGCTGCAGTTTGCGAAGTGTGAATCCATAGGTACATAAAAGAAAGGGTCGGTGCTTGTCTTATTTATTCCGGTTGGCATTCAAGATTGGAGACAACAAATTGTTCAAACTGTGAATTCAATAACTAGAGACCATCCGGTTGATTTGTGTGTGGCAAGATATAGACTTCCGTGTTATTTTATATGTTTGTCGCGCAGCCCTCGGTGTTCGAGTGCAAAGCCCCTCAAGGACCATAAAACTTTTACCTTTGAGCCTTCCTCTCTCCAGTGATGTGCTGTATATATTTATGTCTTTACAGAGTGTTAGAAATATATATAAAAAAAATTGAAATCTGTTTTTTGTTTTCAAGAAGCCTGTACTTTTATTACGCGTACGCCGTTCACACCCTTTTATTGGTGCGGTTTTATTCTCACAGGATATTGCTGCCGATTTCCTTGAAGTTGTTCACGGAACTCATGGTGCGCAGCAAAGGAGTGCGCAGCGACGAGGGCAGTTTTTCTTTCCTCTACGGTACCGTTCCCACGGCGCCCATCGTCATACTCTACGCGGCGCAGAGAGGACTACCCACCGAAAGCGTAAGGGTCGCATACATATAAAATTTTGATCGTTGGCGTGTCTGTGTGTAATGGACATTTGTGATACGTAAAAAAAAAAAAAAAAAAAAAAAATCTGTAAGTGAAAAATACAACAACAGAAAAACAAGTTTATTTTGGTTAGAGGGGTAAAACATTTTGTTCGCTAATACATAATAAATAATCTCGATTAAGCTGGAAAAGTAAGCCCGACTTATAAAAAAACCTAGCTTGAGAAGTTTCACTTTACATTCCTATATGCACACAAACAGTAATATAAATTAATTGAAGTAATAAGAAACATAACATTTAGCAGGCTTAAAGATAATACTAAAAGCGTGAAGGCACAAGGACTACAAAGAAGACGTTGTGCGTTACTAACAACTAAACTTTAATGTGAAAAAACACACACACACACATAAAATATACCGTACGCCGTCTTATCGCAATGATAACACAAGGAGACATATATCTTTGTTTTTCACATTAAAAGTTCCATTGTTAATAGCGCACTATTTGTCTCCTTCCCATAGCACCTTCTTCTCTGGCGTTTTCAGTATTCGTGCGAAGTACATACACTAAGCGATACCGTTAGCGCGAAGAAGCAATCGCATATTGTTTTTGTTTCTTTCTTAGAATCAAACGGCTGTTATCAAAAACCTAAAATTCTGATTTGGGGCACTAGCAGCTAAGCAGTAAACTTTGACGCCTTCCAAACCCTTTCGAAGTGAAGCGCACGAAAAAATCACCGTTGTAGCGTTCGCGCTATAACAGTGTCACGCAGTGTTCCAACTAGCCCGTTTTTTTTTTCATCGTACTGCATTTATAACTGCTTTATTTGAAAAGCAAACGTCTCGGATTGTCACTGTTCTCGCTGATGTAGGGTCCGAGATCCACGACTAGCTTTTTAAAGTTTTATAGTTACACAGCTCCTACATTACACGAAAGACGCGCCTTGTTCGCTGCTGGCAGGATCACAGAAGTATCTGCGGACACACTTTGAGCCCGCCGAGAAAAGCAGTCGGGCAGACACAAGTCACCACAATATCCGTGGTTCGAATGCCGTGTGCCAAGTTTCTCCTTGAACTCGTTGCTATGCGGCTTTCGAAACACAGATCTCGCGGTGACTAGCGCTCGGAATCTGTTTGTAAGCTGTCTTGTGTATAATGTATGAGCAGTGTGACCCCGGCTTTAGAAGCACGCATGTGTTTATGCTTCCCACATATCTGCAGACCGTTTTTGTATGACCAATGTGACCGTCATGCAAGAAACAAACACACCCCAGACAATATCTGCTGTCTGTCTTTTGTATTATATATTAGCAGTGTCACAGCGGCTTAAAGTAACTCCTATGCGGCGTTAACGTGATGACCGCCAACGAAGCATCCAACCAAATGATTAACAATGACCTGAGATCGCCTAAGCGGATTACGCAGGCTGGGTACCTTGATTGTTGAAATGCAGTCCTCGGCAGATTTGGGGGGGGGGGGGGGGGGGGGTGTTTGTAATTGAAAGTAGTTTTAGGTAAATACTACGCAGCTGCCTTAGACTGTGTTCCGGCCTCTAGGAATGAGTCTCGGACAATTAGATGGTGTTGCAGACACTGCTGTGTAAGTCTGTTTTGTTTAAAAGTTTTCTTTTTGTTTGTTTTTTTCAAGTTGTCACAACACTTGTGAAACAGCGCGAGGCGTGCAATTCTATGCGCCGCGTCTTGCTCAGGCGCGCACCATTAATAGAAGACTATAGCCCCTTTTTATGCAGAAAAAGAGAGCATAAAAACACTACGTTTTGAAAATATGACTGCTCAGATGTTTCGTACGGGACGTGGGAGCTCTCGTATTACTTTCTACTCTTTAAATGTGTCTTTCTCGTGAGATGAAATGCCTACCGCCACTAAATATTGCTAGAACACCGCACTTAACGAAGTTGCTTTGAACTAAAGAAATAAATACATTCAACATTCTCGTTGGGTAATGTTTGCCTTTTTGATGCCGGGAGAGAAGACAAAAACACAAGAAACGCACGCCATACGTATACACGCGAGCGCTCCAGACACCTGGTGAATAGACCGATCTATCACTAAGCGTTCCACGCATGCGTGGCGCCTTAACTGTAGTTCATAGGAGGCAGACGCCAGCTCACGAGACAACTCGTGCGTCCTCGTGCTCTGCTCGGGCAGACCCTCGGGGTGTTGTCCCGCATGCAGAGAGACTGAGTTCCCACGATGAATGGCGGCCGCTGTGACGCAAGAAAAGACTGGCTGTGAGTTTGAAACTTGTGCGTCCTGATAAAATAACATGAAGTTAATCTAAAATGTACCTACATATATCTTAGAGAACGCACGACGGGGAAAATAGTAACGTTCCCAGAGGAGTCGGACTTTTTTTATTACAATTTTTGAGGTGAATGCGATTATAGTTGGTGTTAGTTTTGCCTGGGCATTCTATGTCAAAGTATTCTCGGTAAACAATAGTCAGCCCATTTCCAACTCGCAAATAGGTTTTCACAGGCTTGCCAACTCCAGTCATACCACATAGAATGCCACGCCGTAATGCCGAATTTTTCGGCGTCCCCCACAGGAGGCCGACGCTCGGCACGGATGGGCCGCGAGTGTTTCGCCACCGTTTGGCAAGGGCTCGTGTTCAATGGGGAAGGCACGAGTCCAAACCGAACGGTTACGCAGAGGTCGTGTTCAATCTGTACCCAAGCTCTCCCCGTTTAGATAACTGTAATGAATTCAGCACTACAGGCTTGCTATTAAGGATGAGTTGCTGCGGTTTCATTGGTTCGACTCGATAGTAGAGGGCCATCATTTGTATTGATGAATGGATACATACGGCTGAAACCTTTAACTCGGGTGGCAGCTTGCACCACCTGACCAGTGTGCAACTATCGATTTCAACTCCACGACGCGGTTTTGGAACGGAGCTCGGAAGTTTGTCCTTTGACACATCGAGCTAGTCTGAAAGCGACATTATAGATCGTGTTCATATAAACCAAAAGAAATAGAAAAGGAATTGCAAAACAAACAGAGAAATAATTTTTCAAGACTACGTGTTAGAAATAGTACTGATACAAGAACTGGAGGCAATAATGTTGATGTCACCTCGTCGGCCTTTGATCGATGGTCAACCTTAGATCCCGGAGTCGTACCTTGGGGTCTAGCGCAAAACGGTAGGTGAAGCTTATCAGACTGAAGAAAAGATATATTCGGTACCATAAAAAATTACTTAATGTTATCTTATGTTACTTTCCGTGGGAGTAAGTGAAACAGATTACAGCCTACAACTCAGCAAGTCCTAAAAGAAACGTGCATCTTAGCTTCAATGTCAACACGTTACATGTTTAGTTAGTTACAGAACAGAAGTATATGGTGTCAACCTTCTTTATATTAATAAGATTCGATGACCAAGTTAAATATAAGGGTTGGCATTGCCTTTTATTACTTTGTGCTTATGGTATTCCTGAACCTCGATGCAACCACACTCCGTGTCTGGGCGAAGGCAAAATTCGAGTTACACACTGCGCTCAGGAAAAAGAAGCTAAAAACGTAACCTGGTACTAGTATACTAAAAAATTAAAACACGTTTCTCGGTGCTATCAAGAAAAAAGCAAAAGAAAGAAAAGATGTCACAAGATAAAAAAAAGTCTAAAGATTTTTTTCTAGCTCTTAAAACAACTTATTTGAAGACAAAAAAAAAAGCTGCTAGTGCATATACTGTTTTTTTTTTTTTACAGAGAAACTGAATCCGTGCTGAAGTTCCATTCTTGCCATAAGCCTACAGTGGGAGGGATAATCGGATTTTCGTTCCCCCGCCCCCCCCCCCCCCCCTACCCCTAGCGAAAAGCCCGGTATAACTTTTCGTTATCTGGATTATGAAACTCGGCATCTCTCTGGATTATATCGGGATTTCAGTTTTTTAGAAATTCTTCCTTCGTGTGCAATCTGGATTTCAGGTTTCCAGAAACAATTCCAGTTAGGTTTCCAGTTCCTCAACTCAAATGGTGAAAAGTTATACTTGGTTTTTCGGTAGGGCTGTCGGCGTAGATTGGTTTCATTATAGTTTATTTTTTTGCACTCGGGGCCGTTAAGCGCCAGAGAGCGGAGTGGGTTCAAAAACAATTTAAACACCATGTGTAGGAAGAGCATTTACAACACATGAATAAAATACATAAATTTGAAAACATAAGGGTCGGCGTTAGAGACGATTTTGGCAGGAAGGGGGTTCCAGTTCCAATTTGTTTTAGGCAGAAAAGAGTGAAAGTTCAAGTTAGTGGATCTAAGAACAAGAAACGTAGCATTAGCTTGGCAATTCTAGAAGCCAACCTTGGGCCTAATCCGGTTTTAGACCAAGGCGTTAGTTTGCACCAGAATAATTTTCATTGCCGTTTCTAAGACAATTCTCTGTCTCGTCACATAATTGCAAAAGTGCCGGACTTGAGTCAACGATGCCACGTATGAACCGACGAAGCAGCTATAGCAGTGACGCCTAAACATGGCACTTGTTTGGCAATTTAGGCCAACGTTGCTACATGAAAACCGCACCAGAAGTGAAGCTCTACTCTCGTACTTGTTCGGCGATTTAAGCCAACAGATGCCAGATGACAGCCAAACTACCAGCAGTGAAGCATAACCTTGGCACTCGTTTGGCTAATTAAGGCCAATATACCCAGACTCTGGCCAAAGAAGTTCAAGTTTATCTTAGTGGACTTCTGCGGGTTTCGAAGACCCTAAATTCCCAGACGCGAAACAGCAGCAAATTTTGACCCCAAGAACTATGCTACCTGGGGTAGGAGACAATCAGTCTGCAATTGTACCTTCCTTCCAGCTCGCTGCAGGTGTTGGCCTGTGCACGGTGCTGTCTATCCCGCTGATGTTCGTAGCAGCTAGTGTTATCAGCTTGCCAAGTCACAACGGAGTGGATACGATCCTGCAGCTCAAGCCAGCATTGGCGATCGTCAGTGGTCTGAGCCTCGCATCCTCGGTGAGTACACCATTCCGTTAAATTTTTTATAAAACATCCCACTCGTTCCGCCGAACTTCGACACATAATAAGGTTGGGGTGATTGCGAACGAAGATTTTGGTTTATAGACGCGCAAAAAGTAAAATACTGATGCTCTATATGTCCCATAGAAAGCTAGAGAAAGAATTCAGAACTCGGCGCAAGAAAGAACACTGCAAACACGTGAACATGCGAATGCAGCTTTTTAAGAAAACAAATAAGAATATACATTTGGTAATACGGGTTTTGGCAATGCTTTCTTGGTAGATAAATGCATGATGCGCTATGTTTTTCAAAACGCAACGTTTTGCTGCTGAAAGAGGTATGTAGTAAATTTATAGCGGCGGTCACAAGTATAGCACGTTCCCCGAATAGGACGCATGGGGAAAACCTAACTTGAACAAAGTTTGGCAATCCAGGAGGCCACACCTGAGTGTAATAAGGTTTTTCTTCAAGGCTTTAATTAGAACCGAGATACTTTTCCTTGACCCCTACCTAGACGAAGAAATGCCGAAGTCTGGATTTTTTTCTGGTTCTCACCATACGTACCAAAGTGCTGTTCATAAAACAAAAATACTAATTGTTAACTGAAAAAAAGAAACAAGAAAACAACAACAAAAAAAAAAACCACCAGTGAAGCCTAATTCTGGCGAACATGAACGCAGAGCAGGTTGGCACAGGTGACTTGAAATACGAACGAATAAAACACAGAGGGACGGACACGCACGGACAGGACTGCTCTTTCAATCAGCAACCGACATTTGTAATGCCTCCACAGTGGGTGAGCGCTTCTCTAACCCAACCCTCTTTTTTTTTTTTTCGTTTTCTTTTTCTTTTCTTTTTTCTTTTTCCTTTTTCCAACGGCGCTATCTTTTCTGTTATCACGGGTTTTCTTCCTCTTTTTTCGAGGGTTGGGTTAGAGAAGTGCTGACCATTAAGGAGGCATCTTAAACGTCGGTTGCTAATTGAAAGAACTGTCCTGTCTGTGTGTGTCCGTCCCTATATGTTTTATTCTTTTGCGTTTCAAGCCTAATTCTGGCATTTGCTCGAAAAATGAGGCCCAGTGAAGCCAGGTGGCAACCGAAGAACCAGGCAGTGAAGCCTAATAACTTTGACACTTATTTGGCTATTTTGGGGCCAAGATACTCAAACTCGGCCATAGAATAGCAAGTTTGAGTATAGCTTGGCATTTTCGGGCCCTCAGGTAAATAAATTGCGACACAAAAAATCCATATTTTTGCCCAAAGAACGCGGCTACTTGACCGTCGGCATGTAGTTTAGCAGTGTTTGTCGTATACATCTGGAGAGTGATTAAGCAATGTCGAGACTTAATTGGTGAGCGGCGAGCTGATGATACCAAGTACCGTCTCATTCGCTGGTCGTTTACTCGTACAAATTATTGAGCGCTGCAGGTTCTGTTGTTTTGTTTTAGGGCGAGGAAAGGGAACCACTAATATATTTTCCAACATTCGTCGTTTCAAAGCATTTTTAACGCTACCGCCATCACAAAACTTTGTCCGTCCGTACGTTTGTCCGCCCGCCCGTACATATATCCCGTTAAATTTAGCAGGGAAATTGATATCACGAGACCTATACACGAATTCAGTTTCTCGGGTAAATTTAGCGGCAAAATTCTTGACACGTGACCTGATGTCACGGAATGTACGGACCAATTCAGTTTCCTCGCTAAATTTAGCGGCACAATTGACATCAAGTGACCTATATTGATTTCCCCGCTAAATTTAGTGGGGAAATTGATTTCATGTCAGACGGTGTCTCGTAAATTTTACATCTAGTTTCCCCGGTGACACGAAGTCACCTGACCCATACATATATATATATATATGGGCCTCCCAATGTAAAACTCCCAATGTCAAAGCCAAACTAACGGCGGAGCCAGGATTTAAACTCTGGGCCTCCCAATGTCCGGTCGGGTGCCCGACCGGACATTGGGAGGCCCAGAGTTCAAATCCTGGCTCCGCCGTTAGTTTGGCTTTCGGCGGGTTCCTGAAAGCTATGATGTTTGACTAATTGGATTAAGTACTGTTCATTCTTCTGCATATACAAACTACAGGGTATTCCACGTAACCTGAGTCAAGGTTTAAAAATATTTTGGTGCATTTTAGGAAGACGAAATCAAAGGAATAAGGTTGTTCATTGTTTGGAGCAAGTCAGGCTATTTTTGCATTTCGCCTAATTAACCAATTAATTAAGATTAATTAATTAACTTTTGAAATATTCCATTTAGAGCAAACGTTCCAATGCCAAAGTTCTAGAGCGTCCTCAGAAACATACAATTCAATGGTTTTTATCAAGAAACCTCTAACACGGTTCGTTTTTCCGGACTTAAAAAAAAAGTGCCCGATTTATGGAAAAGAACACAAAGACAAAACGCGAATTTGTCAACCGCGCCCAGTCAGAAGTCCTCTATATAGCCTGCAGGCCTAGTTTATTCATGCCACGGCTGAGAGCACTGCAATACAAGGTGCACATGCGCAGAGTCACGTTTTTTTTCATAATTCGCAAACTTATTTCGAAGCCCATAAAGAAAAAAGGTGTCAAGATTTCTTGATGAAAACATTCAGTTGGATGTTTCTGAGGACGCTCTACAACTTTGTCTTCGAAACGTTTGCTTCAAATTGAATATGTCGGAAGTTAATGAATTATTATTAATTAATTAGTTAATTGAATAAAATACAAAAAATAGCCTGACTTGCTCCAAACAATGAACAATCTTATTCGTTTGGATTCGTCTTCCTAAAATGCACCGCAAATTTTTAAACCTTGGTTCAATTTACGTGGAATACCATATTCATATACATATATTTATACCAGAAAGAGATCGTTTAAAGTGTACTCATATGTTTATTGGACGACGTTCCTAGCGGGGACCGTACCACGTGACCTATACCATACAAGACTGTATATAGTCTTCTGAATAAATTTAAAGGGTCGCTTACTGCACTTCATGCATTATAGAACTTTAAAAAGTTAAGGTCGCACCCAATTTCTTTACTTGGCTTTTAAACTTACGAAATGACACATCACGGTGGCAACGCCATGGAAGTGGGGATTTCATGCGTGTTTTTGCTTCACAATATATATACTTTTGCTTCTATATATACCATACAGGCCTGGCATAACGTACCTGTAGTGCTGGCGGTAACTGCGAATTCAATAAAAATGGTAGGAAAACGGAAAGCTCTCAGGTGAGCAGGCTAAAAATGTGCGCGCTAAAACCGGCTATTTGGCCATTTGCGCTTGGAGCAATTTCTTTCTTTGATGGCCGCCCCACACAACCCTTGAAATTGCACGGGGGCTGTTTTTAGCCTGTTTGCTTGATAGGGTGTTTTCGATTTCTCAGATGCGTTTTTTCGTCGGCTTTGAGATATGTCTTGCGGCGAGCACATCTGCGCCGCCAAAGGCCCCCTTAGCAACCCAGAAAGCCTCATCAGCGAAAAGCTTTTCTTCCACAAGCGGGTGTTAAACTGTAATGGCCTCGCACTTTTCTCTTCTTTTTGCTATCGCCTACATTTTTTTTTTTGGTTTGCGCACACACGACGTATATTGCAGCCATTTTGCTTTCTCGTTTGGCCTGTTTCGCTTCAGTAAGCGAAAAGACAGTGCCATAGATCTGTCGGGATGTCTTTTAATACGCTTTTGTTTTTGTTCCTTCGCAGGCTTATGTCGTCGGGCTCTTTTGCGTGACAGGGAGAATCTACAAGTTTCTTACGAGTGTGTTCTTTTGTCTTCTAGTCAGTGAGGTAAGATGATGTTACGTTATTGTGACGCTGAGCCAAGGTTACAAAAGTTTTTAGAGTTTCAGTACATAGTGGACGAATCTTCAGTCGAAGCGCAGTAGTAGGAAGAACGCAAAGATATTGTGACGGTTAAGGCCCACCCACATAATAACATTTTGTACTATTTGACTATGGCTTGACTACGTTGCAGGAGATTACTTCAAGATGACTGCGAGTTATTTACCGTTAAAAAAAAAGGTGTTGAGTCGCTTGCTTGATGTGGTAACTCGTAGCGTTGTTTAACGTATGCTCCTGCGACGTTCTGAAGCGTAGTGAAACGCTAGTAAGTCAATTGGCCTTGAACGTTTCAAATTCTTTACGTATTCAACATACAACTATGATTTTAGCATTTACAAGAAGTTATTTTAACAAAGCAGTGACGTTTTGATTTCTTAGAGCTACTTGTTGACAAGGAATATATATTTTTATAAACCTGCAGAATCCTTGGTCACATCGCAGAAAAAAATCGTAAAATGGATTGTCCTGCTTTCAAGAGCATATGCGAAAATTCACAATTTGGCAATTATTATGTCATTGAGATTTCAAACGAAAGCCGTGAGCGTGGCTTCAAAATGTCTCCTCGAAATCACGTTTACGATTTGTGAATACTACTGTAATTTCTTTTTTTTATGCATATAAAAAAACACAATATATATGTTTACGTTTAAGCTGGCAGTGGCAAAACGCGGATGATTAGATTATCCTTGCGTTCCGCCACTGCCAGCTTTACGCATGCTTCACGAGTGGTAACATTGGTACGCACCCGAATTTCCACGAGCTTCAAGGCGTTCTAAAAAGAGTTCATTTAGTTGTTTTTGATGGCGCTCAGTAAGTTTTCATTTAGAATTATATATCTATACTCACTAATTAAAAAGTTAATTAACAATTTTAATTAATTAGGAGACTTATCACAAAGATTAGCCACCCAAATAATGTCCCACTGGAAGTATTACTCACCTGCACAAACCGCATAAGTGTAACTTTCATAGTTCTTTTTAAACAAATCCGTAGAACTTAAAAAAAACCTGTACATACATATATGTAGTAAATATGTATACATATATTATATAAACGCACTCAATGTACACCATGGCAGCGATTTACGGGTCAGAGATAACGTCTTCACGCGAAATTGCTATCTGGGGCCCTAAACTCGTGAAACACAAAGTTCGGGCGGAAAGTTCGCGGAGCGCGCCGATTGGATGTTGGCGACAAAAGCGCCAAGTCATCGTCGTGATTGTCCAATCGGTGCGCTCCCTCAACTTCGGCCTCAACTTTGGGTTTCACGAGTTTAGGGCCCCTGGTCAGATGGCATTTTCAAGGAGAATCGTGTTCTCCACCTCGTGGTTCGCTGCTTTTTCATGCAGAATGCGATGATTGGCTGATCTCCCCGACTGAGGAGAGATAATAGTATGCTAGGAACTTGCCACATCCTGCGTTTCTCACGTTGTCCGTGACTGAAAATAAATAATAGCTACTGACAGCTCAAGAAACACCGGGCGTGACTTTTTCGCGTAGTGATTCGTTCCTCGGAGTTTTTATCGTCAAATGGTGCAATCTCATTGACCGTGAAACTATAATAAGGGGGCCCCGGCCTTGCCGAGCCTTGCGTTTTTTAAGTTGTCCGCGACCATACTGATCGCAAACAACGGTACAGGTGGTCAAGGCGATCGGTCTCCTCTCGTGGCTCGTGACGAGCGCTTCCAGTTCGTGGCTCTATCCTACCATCTTCCTGCTGACCGTCGGCCAGTTTGCGTCGAGGGCGTGGACAGCCTGCCTGGCCGTCAGCATTTTCTTGCTCAAGCATTACAAGTCCGAAGATATCACGAAATACACTCCTCTGATGTTCGTCCTCGGATACGGGTGCGCGATTTTTTTTTCACACCCATTTGATGACTATTGATGACTCCCTTCTGTGTTTTGGTTTTAAAACTTCGTGAACTCTAAACACAAAATGTCCATGAGTTCACCTTTCCGCAAAGCACGGAGACAGTCAATCACAGCGAACTGTAAAGTAATAAAAGTGTCCCAGAGAATGACGAAACTCAGAATATGAATGGCCGTTTAAACTGCCACATGTGCAGGGACCATGAGCACGACGTACGTTTCGCTTGCTCGTTGGTTGTCATAGCGCACGCAACCAATAACGTTGCGCCCTACAAAAAACAAAAGAAAAAAGATGTGTGTGTTTGGGGAGGGGGGGGGGGGGGGAGGAGGCGCAGGTAAGCGGTTTGTCAACACTCACCTATCTCTGCCCTTACCCTCTCCGCTGCGTTGGAACGGGAGTTGCTATTGCACCTTCCTTGAATTTGGCCAAATGTTTCAGTTGGGCGATAGCACAGTTTGACTGTGTCACTTGGTCTTCTTCGCAGGATTCCCGTACTTTTAACGGCGGTGGTCATGATCTCTGGAAGACTGCTGTGCCGAGCACCAGATGCGGGAAACATGGAGATGCCGTTGTTCCTTAACGGAGACTGCGAGGTAATTTCTGGTCTTGGTGAGCGCTCGCAGGGCGCGGTTAAGGTTGGTTTGAAAGCTCGGTCGGAAGTTCCTTCCATTGGCTTCTGCAACGAACACTGGGTTTATGAGTGGTCAGTCGGACTCTCTCTTTCCCTTTCTCACACACAAAGACACACATACACACACACACACAAACACACACACACAAACAGAAAGAAAGAAAGAGGTTACTGGACATAGAGAAATATCACTTGTCAATGGACCCTTTTCAAAACTCGGTCAAGCAACATTGGCGGTCGCCATTATTTGGGCTTCGGATCCCAGCCCTCGCCGAAAGCTGGCGCAGTCCTCGTGTCCAATACGCGCTCAGAGTACGTGCCTATACAATGGCGGACTCGGATAGTTGGTGGAGCCGCTACGAGATGGCGCGCACATTTGAAAATGGTTTATCGGCTAAGAAAAGTGTTTCGACCCTCTGTGAAACACGTTCAAACTTTTTTTTTAGCATTTATATTGAAAATTTTAATAAAATACAACCTCGTCACCGCACCAGCGGTTTGTGCTTTGGGAGATTCGTTACCGAACGAAGTTTATACAAAATGCTGGCAAGAGTTGTGCAAAAACAGTCACTAGGAATTATGATGACAAGCGCAACTACGTCTGTTGTGATAGAAATAGCGGTAGCATCATCGCTGTAACTTAGTATCAAACGGACGATTGCATTCTTATAAAATATTAACATTAATAACAATTCCCTTATTTTCCAAGAAAGCGGAATGTTGAAAGGTGAAAAGAAAAAAAAAAAAAGCTGTGAAAACAGCTTGATGGCCTTCTAGCCAGCCATGCCAGCAGTCGTGATGCAGGCACCAGAGGAATTTATACAATGATAACAAGGTGCTAGGAACTAATAGAGCAGTGCCCGAAAACCTAGCCGCCAGCTATAAAAATGGGAAAAAATAATCTCAAACGCAGACTCTTAAGAAAAAAAAAAAAAAAAAAAACTGTGCATAACACAAATTTTTTTTAAAGATGTTTATAGCACCTTTTGCATCGGTGTTATTCTTGGAACTTCGTGACTATGCATTTCTGATCTTCTTGCAGTACGCTATGACGAAGGTTTGTAAAAAGACTCTTGCAAAAAGCGCAGCCACCCTGCTGTGTCATGGTGTAAGCACAAACAAACATTGCGACGCCCATGGAACAGAGCAGACACTGCTCTATACAATAATAACAAAATGAGAAATCGAAAACACGATTGAACTCCCACACAAAAGAAACAACATTATACTAAAGCAATAGCAAAATGAAACAACCCACACAATCGTGAATACTAGAGTCACTAAATGTGCTGCGGTTAGAGTATCGGCACTCTGTTTCCCGACATTGTCTTGGGCGCCGCCATTTTGGCTCGTATGCAGAGCAGACGCAACTGCCGATCGTCATCATTCTAAAGGGCGACTTCTTCAGCGTTAGATTCTGTGTTAGGAAGGTCATGTAATATTGCTTTGCTTTGTCGCGAACCGTTTTAAACATTTGTGGAGGGCGGAAAAGCGTTTCCTGCGATTTCAGATAAAGCTTCAAATAACTGGCAATCCTGATTTTAAGACACAATATGGCCAAGTGTCGTTACTCTGAAGCGTAGCTTATTTAGTGGCACTAGTGAATACATGCAGTAAATTCAAACTCAAACTTAAAAAAAAAAAAACTTAGCTTAAAAAAATTAGCATTTAATATAGGCAACTTGTTTTGGAGGGAAACTACTTAAATAGTCACTGATATATTTCTGAAATCGATATCGTGCCAACTCAGCTGATTAAGAGTAGTCGGTAACGTAAAACTCTACGATCTTTATTGCTAGTGTTTCTTACTATTTTTTTACACCTATAAACTGAACTTTGTTCTCCTTTGTTTGAAAGTCACCGGATGTCAGTCACCTGTCATATGTCGTTTCTAAAGTAAACACATGACCATACATATAAAAGAAGGATGAAATCGGGCATGCCTCAGTGCATTCACCTCTCCTGAGTGTCTTCGACCCTTCAAATAAAAGACAGACGAAGGGTAAAAAAAAAAGGCTTTTTTCTTACCTGAAACATACGAACAACAAAAATAATGTGCACGTTCCTAAACAAAAAAAACAACAACAACAAACAAACATAGCAAATAATTTTCTTTGTTAGACACGCAAGTTAAGCCATGTTCTATGGGAAACAAAGGAACCAACAAGACAGCTTTTGTTCGTGCCCAGGTATAAGAAAAGGGGTCTGACGACATCTTGTAGTAATGCTTTTACGCCGTTGTGTGTTGCAGACCATCACTGCGATTTTGTTGCTGAGCTTTTGCGCAAGTGTGATTGCCTTCGCGTCGTTGCAACATGCGTGGGAAGGACTTACGAAGCGTCCTCGCGGAGGCGGGTGTTCTGCCGATGCCACCGACTTTCTGGACAACGTTGGGAACGCCAAGGCTGGCTCATCCCTTCAAAGGTTGGTACAGACAAAGGTTTCTTTTCAGCGGCTTCGTAGTTACGACAACTGCCTCGTTTTTCCTTCTTCATTCGGCTAGACTTCTAAATAATTGGCTGCCTCACTAACGCTGAAGCTTGCAGTATACCGTGTTATTGCGCATGTGCAAAGCAAGGGAATAGCTACTCGCGAAAGAACGTGAGTGCCTGAGAAGCACCATTACGAAGAGGGAAAGAGCGCCAAAGGTACGGAGGACAAAGAACGAGGAACAGACAGACCGAGCGCTGACTGACAATTGGTTTATTTCTGGAAAACCACCTACCGGCATAAAAACAAAGACAAACATACATCGGACCTTCGCCAAAGGGCACGTGTCACAGCTCTCTAAGAACATAAGTTTCCTTATCAAAGAGCGCAATCGAGGGAGCACTGACGCACTCATCCTTATACTTCAAAATGTAATAAGCCTCGGCTATTTCACGAGTCACCTGCTGACTGTGCCGAGCGAGAATCGTCGTCTTTTCCAAAAAAAGGGAGCACCCACACTTATCACAATGAATGGCCAAATTACACGAAAGTGAAGATCTTATTGAAAGTGCATGTTCTCTGAGCCTATCATCGATGGAACTCCATTATAGGCCAAAGTACACTCTCCCACAAGACAGGAAAACAAAGCACCTTTTTGTTTTTTGAATATGCTCGTTTCATTTTGGTACTAAGTTTTTACAGATCTTGAGTCGCATTCACGCTGCCCGATATACATAATACAAAAGGCGCGGTGTTCCTTGTAGACATGGTGACAGAATTCCCTGCGGGCGCACCTCACGCACTTTTCGAAGTATGTTTGCTTCATACATATGTATGCTTCATACAAGTCTGCAGACAGTTTGTTGAACGACCGATGTGGCAGGACCGTCGTCACGCAAGGAAGACAAACTCCCCAAACTGTGTCCGTAGACTATTTCTTGTAGGGTGCATTAGCGGTGCGACCGGGACTTCAGGGACCCCATGGCGGAGTGAAGCATGCTGGAGCTGGCTTTAATGATGCAATCTTCATCGAGTACACATGCGGTATAGGCTCCGTTACCATTTTCTCAAAGCCTCGAAGCCTGGATTTAAGTCCCCATTGGGGAGGCATCCTATATGTCCGAACATTTGACCAGAGCTAGCCGTTAACACCGATTGAAGGTGAATTATTCTCTCGTGTCAGCTCCGAAGTGCACTCGTAAGAAGGCTACTCCAAACCTTATTGGCTTTTTGCACTTGATATAGATTTTTAAGGATCTATAAGTCGCTTTATTGGCTCGCTGTACTAAGAGACCGAAGAAAGTTCAATACATGTAAATGGTGTAGGTTTTCGCGCGGAATATACCCTTAAACGGGACATATATTGTACAGAGCTCTACATCTACTGCGTGCTTTGGGGCACACACCTCGAATGAGGCATTTTTTGTCTCGATCTTTTTTTGCTGTGCATGAACCGATTATCCTCTAAAAAAATAAAACACTTTGCCGTAATCTCCGGAGTATATTGTAGCAAAGCGAGAATTAGACGTGTCGTTGTAATCTTACTAAGATTCTCTTCTAAGCCTTCCTGGGTGTTCTACATTCCACTTTTTAAAGGAACACTAAACTCTGCCCCCTCCCCCCCCTTTCCCTCACACAAACACACAGGAAAAGGTAAGTTTTTAAATAATACGCATGCCATCGAAAAAGAAACTCTTTATCAGAAAAAAACAAAAAAACAAAAAAAAAAAAAAACCACACTTTGTAACTCAATATTTACGACACGAGATTTGGGGACAACGTCTGGAAACAGAAGCATGCTTTGGAATTATTCCTAACTCAAAATATGTCCCGCGGCGTAAATATTCCTTTCATCTTTTTTTCGTGAAAACTTATTTTGTTACCAAAGTGTCCTATCCCGACACTTTAACAAAAAGTTGCCATGATCATTCTGATAATCCCGGGCAGCACATAACTTGTCGTGCATGTATTATGAGTGCGTTATGATATGTTATGCTAGGTTACGGAATGCTTTGGTGGTTTCGGATACATTGCCCGTCCGACAGACTCAGGTAATTTCCGGGTTTATTATGATGATCGAGACACGTATAAATTTATTGAAGATCCTTGACGTCGTGAAATATCATGGGGAGCTACGCTTAGGTCACTCGAAAGCTGGTTTCACGCGTCGACTGTCACCTAATGCCGCAGGCTCCCTAAAGTTGTACTTAGTCCAGATGCTTGCGTTCTCTTTCAATCTTCTCCTTGTGGCGTCGAGCAAATGCTTTTGATATCGGATCGGACGGTCCGGGGCTCAGTTCTCGCTGCACTGCTTTGGAAATCGCGCTAGTTATGATTAAGTATGTTTAATTAAGACGAAGTATGGTTCTATTATCATGGCATGCTTATACATTGTCTGCTATGGGCTATGTACGCTCTACGCCAACTTGATCTGAGTGTAACCGCTTTTCGTTACTCTCGAGTGTTACGCTTTTTGGATGAAATCCAACCGATAAACATATCCTGTAGGGAAAAAATGTTTTTGCAATTTTAGTGTCTCTTCAATGGTGAGACCGGCGGGGGCAGTTCTTGTATTTCGTAAACTGACAGGACAGCAATGCCACAGACCACAAAAAGGACAGGCGTAAGAGCACCCGAAGGAACGTGAAGACTTTGTGAATTGTGAATCTGTGCGATATGACTTTCAGAGTCGACGGCATCGCAGCGCCCGTGCGGAACCAGACGACCCTTTCGGTTCGAGTTCGCTTTCAGCTGTCCCCGTCGGGCGTGGTCACGTGGCCCGGGGAAGGAAAACACGACGAAGAATCGTCCACCGAGGACATCTGTGGTCACACGAATGCCACCCTTCTCTTGCTCGTCCTCTTTGTATCCATGCTAATCGTAAGTGCGTGTTTCAAATTCAGATTTGGAGCCGGAGCGCGTTCTTTGACATCAATAACACCATGCGCTGAGGCGACTTCTCACGCAGAGCAAGAGAAATCGCGTCTCTATGCTCCTATACTCCTGGAGCGCAAGCTCGTCTGCTTCTTTTGCAAGGGTTGCGGTGACGTCAGAACGACGTCAATTTTTGATTGGATCTGATTGAAGGATAGTGGGTTGGCCTCAAGGCAGGTTGCTTTGAGCTCTAACCACTATCCTTCAATCAGATCCAATCAGAACTCAACGTCGTTATGACGTCACCGTAACCCCTGCAAACGAAGCAGTTATGTTACGGGTCCTTGCTTTGTGAATCGTTCTTTGAAGTTCTTCAAGCTGAAACCCCATGGAGTCCATGAAAAAAAATGATAAGCAGGTGTTTGAATCGTAATTCTTACGGTGGGCAATTTTTAAAAACATTCATTGTATGCTAATATATAGAATCAAAAATGCTCTTCATGTTGAAATAAAATATATACGAGTATATTTGAAATTCTGCTGGCTTAGAAGATGTGAAAAAGTGACGTTTTTGGCCGTACATTGTTTGGTAGTACAAATGGGCAGAGTTTAATATTCGTCTGAATAGGTTCTAATTAGTATGAGGTGGAGATAAACAGTTCTTGTTTTGCGTACAGTGGCCCTTTTTTTATCTTAGTCATACATTGGGAGCTATATTTCTTGCAAAATAGGCTTGCAACAGTTATTAATGGGATATAGCCTCAACATTTATGCCAAATGTCATTAAGATTGATGCTCAACGTTTGTTGAAAGGCTCGCGTGAAAATGAATAAAAATGGCGAAAATAGGCAAACATTGTTTTCTAGTAAAAATTCACAATTTTCAACTGAAGGTATCCGAACTTCTGGCAGTGATCGTTTGCAAATCGTGCCCTTTTTTTTAAATTTCAAGTTCAACGCTTTTGAAAAAAAAAAAAAAAAAAATGAACTGCCTAGAAATATCTTATTCGAAAGAAAAGGTAATTTGAATTGTAATATAGGTTTTACCCCTTAGAAGATAATTTCAGTGTAAACAAGATAGATTATTATCGCGTATACAAATGATCAGCCTCTGATTTCAGTAAGCGTTGCACAGTTTTGTCTGAAGTCAGCAAAAACATAATAGCAGGTTCTTTTGAAGTTTTTATGTCCAATGGCGCCATCTGTCGAGGTGTGACCAAAATTGAAAAACTTCTTGTTTAGGAAAATTCTTAGGGTGGCGCTGATTTTGACCGTGACATATAGACGCTTTTAAGCAGAAGTACATGGGCGCAGGCATGCCTGACTTTCACTTTCTCTTCCTCTCATTTGGTACGCTTCACTTCATTCCTGTGGTCGCGAGGCAGGTTATTAATGCGACACCATTAACTGTCCCACGGAGCGAGCCGACGTCATCAGCTTTTGAAGCCGTGCGAAACGGCACGTTCCCCTGTCCCAATAAAGCGATGCCAGTCGTTTGTAGCAGAAATCTGATGGATAGGTTCCCATTGGCTGGCGAGCGACATAGTTTTAAGGAACGAGGCTCCCATTGGCTCCCGCCGGCGTAGTTACGGGGAACGCCACCAGCGAAGCCCTCTCCATGGAGGTGCAGCGCACGCAGCGGCTCGGCCGCCGTTAAGAGGTGCGGGCCTGGCGGCAGAGCCCGCACGGGCAAACTCCGGAGAGGCTGCACGGCCGAGCTCAGCGAGGCGCGGCCACTTCACGAGAGCGCGCGCTCGGCCATCGGCCGCTACCTCGGCAGGTAACAGAAAGCCAGTTGTCACCCAAATCTGACGCTCGGGAAAAGGGTCTAATAAAACCCTTACTCGCGAAGTGCGCTTGTACGATGAGCTAAACCTTCCGAGGGTGGTCTTTGTTTTGATTAATATATATTTTTAATTTACTGAAATAAGAATAATGTCAGACAATCGACTTTTACGGTGATAGTTTAATAATGCGACGACTCCAAGCTTCAACCTTCAACTGTGCTTTTTACACCCACTATGACTCTTGTCCTATGAAACTAATGATAAGCAGCCAGGATCACAACTCGCGAAGCTTCCTCGCGCTTCTCTTTCATTCTTGCAAGTGCCCGCAATCAGTGTTTGGAAATAAAATTAAGCTGGATGATCAGTGCTGCCCTGCCATGTTCTTCTATAGGAAAGAATTACACCGGCGACATCGCCTCTGTAACCTATTGTTCGTAGAGAGCCTAGATTGTAGAGAAAGTCCAACTCGAACCATGGGGAGCGTTTGCAGTTTAATGGCGGACGCCTGCATTGGTTATTAATCGCAAATGTGCGTGCGCTCTGTTATCGCGTGGCTAGGAGGAAAGCGGGCGGAAAGGAAGCGACGCTCGCGCGGACGGCCAACGCGTTCGTGACCTGTAGCTTGTATTGCAAACGCGGTCCATCATGACCCCAATCGAGCAGTTGGAAATTCTCTCTAAAACAGGCTCTCTGACTATTCGCTGCCACCTATAGCGGTTGTCGCCGCCTACTCGCCGGGAAGCGCTGGCGTAGAGTGCCCGACAATATTATGACGGGATTTCAGGTTCTTAAAAATTCCAGAATTTTTTTCCATGGCGCAAAACTCGAGCGAGTGTAATTTGAGGGCAGCAGACCAAAAGCACCTACCGGTGAAGATGTTCTGTTTGCCACTATGGGCGCTCTGGTCGGGGCTTGAGTTATGCCCGCTCCTTTCTTATGGCCGGGCTAGAGCGCAGCTTTCCTAGCGGCCTTCACTCTCGCCTAAGAGCAATGGAACTCTTTTAGCCTCATGGGGGTGCGACCACACTGCCTTGCCCAACACTGCCTGGGCCATCCTATGCCAGACGGCGGGACGAAGTTATCGGGACATCGCCGCCTGCTGCGATTGGTCAGCGCCACGCCGCTGACTTTTTTGACACACCTGAAAAGCAATATTGAATTCTCCAGGTGAACGCCAAAAGAACGAAGGAGTGCGAGATCTGTTAAAATGTTTCGAGTATTATTTTTAAACCAACTTGCCTTCTCCACGATGTAGTATTGTCCAGCCGAAGGCCTTTGTTAAATCTCCAACTTTGTTGTCCGTGTAGCATTTATGCTTTCTAGCATTGGTGACATAAGCAGGCTTGCAAAGGCGATGCAACCGGAAGTTGCTTGGGACGCAAGCGGAAGGTAATGTTTGTAAACGGCAAAAGGGTCTATACCAAATGATCAATGAAAGAAAAGTCAATTCGCTGTACCAATACCTTTCTATATAAAAAAGATTTCGTACGCTGCCGTTACCGCGGGCAGCTTATGCAACCGCAATCTTTACCGCGAAACGTATGCGGGTAGCGCTACGTGCTTATCGTCTATAACGCGGCTTTGACACTTGTTCTTTCGTCATTTTTGTTGATTTCTTAACACCGAATGTCGCCCTGTCTCATGCATGTAGATTGATGTAGAAAATCAAAATAAAATGTTTCTGGACATCAACCGGAAGTTCGCTGGGACATCGAAGACTGGAGCACCGCCTGGTGGCGTTAGCAAAGAAAAGGGCATATACAGCGCACCTGGTCGGTTTTGTTTACCCCCAAACGCGCCCACGTATTCATGATTATATATTGAGAAGACGCAATGCCTACAAAAATATATTTACTTTTTTATGAGAATTTCTAACCCCACGTCGAGCCTCCATGCATTTGTCCGTAACAAGTCTCCTAGCAACGGTTTGTTTGGAGCAAAGCGCCATGTTGTGACGTCACGCCTATGGGGTAAATTGACGTGCGAAAGCGACGGCGTCCGATTAAACACAGTTCCATTACCGCCATCCGGGTCGTTCTCCTGTTTACCCCAAACCACGGTGTCCCAAACGTAGCAAGAAGGACAGCGTGCGGCAGCCCTTTCCCACTTTTCTCTCGCTCTCTTTTAGTGAAACGGGTTTAAAATATACTTTTACATCGCTTATTACCCCTGCCAAGTAATAAATTAAACATTTAAACTTTTTTTTCAATTAATTAAGCAATTAAAGCCACAGAGCCTGATCAGAACATAATGGCGCAGCCCAGTCAACAAAGCTGGCCACTCCCAAAAAGTGATTATTAAAATTGTCCCTAAAAGAAAGGCCCGAGGTACACCTAATCACTTCTTATGGTTTGTGAATGCGAAAGTATTCATGCCACTCTTACGCCGCCTATTCCGTCTGCGGCGTACTTGCGTCGACGGTTGAGCGCGCGCGCTAGCTCTCCTCGGCGCGCTGACCTGGGGCGTGGAGCGGTGGAGCCGCTGCCTCGCGGACACGCAGCGCCATGGGGTGGCGGTCGTTGAAGCTGACGAGCAGCGGCCAATGGGAGCCTCGTTTCTTGAAACTAAGCCCCCGCGCGCCAGCCAAAGGGTCCAAAGCCGAAATCCATCAGCTTCACTCTGCTCCTTTGGGATCGTGGAAAGTAGGTGCCGATTGGCTAGGCTTTTCACGTGGTTTCAAAGCTGGGAGCCGGCTTTACTCGGAGAAAGGAGTTTAGGTGCCGTTTGGCGCGACTTCAAAGCTGATGACGTCGGCTCGCTCCATGGGACAATTAATGCATTTGCATAAAAAAAAACAAAAAAAAAAAAAAACAACGAAGCCGCAACGCCGTATTTTCTGAGCCACCTGGAGAAGTCCAACCCGGGGCAGCAATTGTACACGACTGCTGCGTCATTGTTCGGCTAACGCTCGTGTCCAACTGGTGAGAACACGACTCCCAGCCGAACACTGACGAGTCACTCGCGTCCAATCGCTGCCTCGCGGTGGTCTTGTCTGGGTGACGCCGAAAGTTCGGCACCGCGACTTATATAGGAGGTAAGAACCGCAGCGCGCATAATATGAGACGCTTAACGACAGCATAAGTTCAAATATCACACACCCTCCGGCATATGCACTCTCTTTGGTGCTCATTTCTGGTGAGGATAGTTGGGCCTGATCACGGTACAGTTGAATGTTCAGCGTTCGGAAGAGGGGGGGGGGGGGGGGGGAACTTTGACTGCCTGTTGCGCTAAAGAGCCCTTCATTTTTTTGGTTCTTGAAAGTATTTCTTACCTAGGGATACACTTTAGGGTTGTCGGAATGAAGAACTGCCAGTAAGTCGGTTCTCCTATAATTAGTTTATAGAACCTGTATACGAGATCTTCTACAGATTCTAATATGATTTCTTCTGCTCTTTCTTTGGAACACGTACACTCTAGGGCGCGTGCGCAAGGCGAGCTCATTTATGGCGCTAAGCGGGACAGAAAGAAAGGCGGTTCGAGTCACGGACTTGGAGGCATTTGAGAGGCGCTGGTCTCCGTTTCTCCGTGGAGGACGGAACTGGCACTTAGCTCATGATATCGGGGACCGGAGAAACAGAGAGCCATCGCACAAATTGGTTCCGCAGATATTGTCTCTTCTCTCTTTCTCCGTTTTCTCCGGTACGCCGGAGGATGAGCGAGGACGAAACGTGGGAGAGGAACAAACGACGACAATCATGTTATAGATAGTGTCTCTCGGGACACAAGATGGCCGTCTCTAGCAGAGTCGACTGAGAACGTTATGGCAGTTACGAAGGCCGTAAAAAGTTTGCCGGGCACCATGAACCTTGTGGGAATGTCTCAGACGCGCCGTAAAATGAATGGCCTCGTTTTTTTGGGGACGGAATGCTCTAATTTTGTTTTGCGTTAATTGCGCGAAGAGTATTTGCAGAATTCTCACCAGAACGTCCCCCGTGCAGATATGGATTCGCCAGTTTGTTAGGCGCTGCCGATTTGCCTCTTGGTAGCGCGAATGTGGTTGAAAAGAGAGACGGCGGACGATTTCAAGGTTTCGGTTTTTTCTAATAAACGTTCGTTTACGATGCCCTGGGGGTTCACAACGAAGCCATTATTGAATGTGGAAGTCCCTTGGTGGATCTGGAGCGATCAAAAAGCGTTCCAAGCACGCGCCTTTAGCAGGGCAAGCGTGCTTGCACACGTAAGACACCGACATAAAAGCGTTCTCAAACCACTTCCAATTTGCTAAGAGAATTCCCCATCAGAATAATTTCAACGAAGGGTTTTTACGGTTTAGGAATGTATTTGACGATGTGATATACTGAAACTGCTGAGCTGCTGGTGAATTTTGTGTCTGCGGGGAAGGAAAAACCAAAAGTGTCTTCGGAAGTGATACAAAAATACTTAGCAATATAAGATTTATTAATACGAAAGGGAAGTTCAGTTTGTTACTAAGGTATTCTGACACCGATTGGCGATGAAAAATACGTCACTCAATGTTTTCTTTCATAAAAATAAAACCGATGGCAAAACAGTGTCAGTGCAAGCCACGTTCTATAGGCACTGCCAGCCTAATCGTGTGACTGTAATGAGCATTGACTGTGAAAGTCTGTAATAGAATAGACACTTTCAGGAATTAAGTGCCATTTAGTAATTCACATATCTGTCTACCTAGTTTCATGCGAAATAGTTCTATGAATTCTGTTACCACACCGGAAACCGTTACGTTAGTACGTCAGCGATAGACGGAAACGTATCCCGTAAAGTTCTTTCTCTACTCGTTTCAGCTTTGATGGTGACGAAAAAATATGTGCAGTCGGCACGGAATGAAACGCGAACAGTGGGTGTATGGTTTTCGCTATATGCTGCATCACCTGAACCAGATGGGAGCTGCAAGAAGATGGCTCCTCCTTCGATGTGTTAGACTCTTGCCCAGTGCATCCACGCTTACTTGAGTAAAACTTTCTATAGAATTTACCTCATTAAGAGGCGCGTGGGGCGAGTGTGTGTGAACTGTTCGAGATAAACACCAATGCAGCGCCTATATATATCCTTTTTGTGCATCGCATTGGACTAACCTAAAAACATGCTTAGGATTTGGCGTATTTATTTAGGCACAGGAGTTTAACTTCTCCCTTCTTTATGAACCATAAAAAGGAAGCCATTAGCCTGCCAGACATACACACGGGTGCCGCACACTCAAATGACGATGGGCATTGAAAGAGCCAGACAGAATTTTGGAAAAGGCTTATACCGAAAGGCTTGTTCCAGCCTCAAGTCACAGTATAGGGACGCTAACACTTCCTACTCCTAAGTGGCTGAACCCAGCACATCGAAGGAGACAGAAAAATAATTCGCATACGCAAAAAGCGAATCACTAAAAATACAATACACTAATACCTCATTCACACGGTCAACACAGGTACCTTTAACGTAGGTCCCCTTTGCTATCGGCGAATCAGCCCGTGCTCTTGGATCGCGAGCACACGCCACGTGCGGAAGATCGTGAATTGATTGGCCGCAGAGAATAAAGATCCCTTAGTTAAAGGTACCTTTACGGTCATGTGACTGGGTTATAAGAGTGCATTTAAAAGCATGTTTTAAAGACTGAAAGTATAAACCAACAGGTGGCGCTGGTGTCGGCACGATGGCATGCGTAGACTATTCACCTCACACGAATCGGGCTTCTGCGCGCGCTGTGCCCCGCCAGACGGGAGTTCGCTTGTAAACAGTGAGTAAAATTGAAAAACAAGCATAAACTTTTGTTGCAGTACCTTTTGGGAAGGGCAGCATTAAGGCCTGTTCATATGTGCAACAGAGCGCTACAAGCATTGCGCTCACCTCGCGCTAAGGGCGTGTTGACGGGAGTGTTCACCAACTTTGTATCGCACCGTCAAAACTGTTGCTCATTTTAGACGATAAGTAACTGACGACACGTGAGCAGCGCTACATCAGCGCTTCGCTGCATGTGAGAACCGGCCTTTATGCCTCATTTGGTGGCTTGACATAAAATCCCCGGATTGTTTTATTTTAAGGGCATCCTGGTGTGTTACTGGAAGCTCTTCATTGGAGCTCCACGAGGCGTCATGAAGGCCGTCGAATACTTAGACGCTCTCACCAGCTTTGGCCAGGTAAGCGCGCGCTGTACTCAGCAGTGTAACGAAACAAGACACGGTCGAGATATTATAGTCTCGCCTTGAGATCATGCAAATCGCTGCTCTGGAATAAGGAGCAACAAGCGAACATGTACTCGAGATTGCTGACGGCCCGCCGCTTTCTGATTGCCTGTGGGGAAGTTCCGAACTCACATTTGTTTTACATAAAAAAAAAAAAAAAATCTGGCAGCACTTTTTTTTTTTTTTTTTTATTCTACTTGTTTCTGAGTTTTGAGAAGGACGACAAAATCCTTTTCTTGCCGTTTCATTTTGTAACTAATTGTGCGTGTCGACTGACTTCTTTCTTATGTTCTGCTAACTGGAGCACCTTTGCAGGGGATCGCACTATTCCTTGCCTGCGGACTGGACGAAAAGCTGCTTAGCGAAGCGAAAACCCGGATCCTGATGTGAGCATTCCTCTTCCTTGTTTTCATTCCTCAGCTTGATACAGCACGCGAAAAACGAGAAACATAGGACACAAAGTAGCTCGTGTCTTAGATTTTGTTTCACTGTTAGGAACGGAATCTGGTTCTTTATTTTTTCTTTTTTACAATACATGTCTTTGCCTTTCGCTTGTGTCTATACTTCTTTTATCCGCACAAATTGGTTCTGCGTCTTACGTTTTTAGGATGGCCCACTTAAGAGGAACCAAGGCCAAGAAAGGAAACTCGCTCGGCGCAGTCGACGATCCTGGCGGCCGAACCTGCGAGCAATTTTTGAAGTATCACCACGCTACGTTTGAGGCCTTCTTGGAAGAATCCGAAACGTGAGTGGCTGGTTACCGCGGAGAAATGGTGAAAACAGTCTTAATATGATGTTTCGAGGTGACATACTGGTCACACAGGATGTAGGGCTCACTGATACTAACTCGATCGTCGCTACGTTTGGCAAGAAATTTTATTTTAAACAAAAATGACAGCATTTTTTGCCGATTGAAACGTGCTTCAAATCATTATCAGGTAAACCGTAGTTTTATAAGGCATGAACGCTTCCCTACTCCGTCCGTTTTGTTAAATGTGTGGTTTGCTTTTGGATTGTCTTGCGCTCTTGTGTCAGTTGAAATATACCGTTTAATCAACAACCTAAAATACACTTGTCCCTAACCATATCTGGAAACACGTGGAGGGTTAATCGCCCTGTTCTTGAAAGGCAACCCGATGAAGAATATTGAACAGGAAATGCTTTTAACCGAAAACATTTCACACTGAGCCCGTGAAACAACTGCATCAGTGTCCCAGCAGCAGCCCTATTTGGGATACAAAATTCCAGGAGAGGTTCTTTTTGACGGACTATTTCACGCAGCCGATAAGCTTCGGAGGTGTATGACTTTTTATTGAAAAACAGGCAAGAGGTTTCTATTGTATTCATAACGCAAACTTACAATTGCAGGAGTGCTCGCGCAAACGAAGGCCGATGGCGCAAATGTATGCAAACCTGCTTTCTCGCTCTCGTGTTTTGCTATTCCTGCATGCAACCTGTGAGGTGGGACGGAGTGCCTGTAGTGGTTGTAGCTACACGGGGAGAACTTTCCGTGGACACGCAGTCAAAGGTATATGGGAGGGTGCGTTGAGAGCCAATATGGTTTGTTCCCCATTATATGAGAGCAAAGCCGCAGCTACCCTCAGCGCAAACTAATACGTTTGAAATATACCACATTCTAATTTGAGTGCATTTGGAGTACAGTTCATAATTGTAAGTACACAAAAAGGAGACGGAAAATATGCACTCCTTAGTACTAAAATATATTTCTAAAAATATTTTTTAAATACCTTTATTTAAACTACATTTTAAGTTCCCTTCATCCGTTCTGAAATATGTAAATACTAAATTAGTAGGCGTAAAATACCTTTCATACAAATTTGTTAAAATATTTCTTTATTTCATGCCAAATATACTGAAACCTTTAAAAAAAATACCGCGATCGAAATATGTGCAGAATACACTTAAAATACCTGGAAATCATAAATACTGTTGGGTTATACTCTAAGTATCTTTTGACTGCAATACTTTGGTAGCTTGACTTAAACTACCGAAGTATTTAAAATCTCGCCTATCAGAAGTTCACTTCAAGCAGATGTGGAGTGCACTGAAGTGCCTAAATACAACATTTGATTAGTTTGTCCATTGAGTTGTGCAGCATCGCACTGATAAATCAGCCCAGTTTCCGTTATTGTTTCCTTTTTTATCAAGAACACACCTGATGAGTTTCTTGCACACCAATCACAAACGGGGTTCGGAAACTACAACCACAACACTTGCTGATGCTGGAAAGCTTCAGCAAGTGCTGTGAGCAGATATTTTTGGCGTGATTGTGCTAGCACATTGTTAGTTCACTGAATGTGTATACTCACCATGGTAGGTGATGTGAGTAGAGACTTTAATATAGTGACGTTAATGGCCATATTAAATAGTCAACTAGTAAAGAAAAGAAAAATAACTATTTTAAAGTGAAAAAACTGCCTTGACTCGCTTCGTCCTGTGTGGTGCTATGGAGAGAAGCAATAATATTTCTTCTAGGAGCCGTTTTTTGGATATTGTTTTAGCGACTGCGCCTAATTATTATTAGTTGTACCAATGCTTTTTAGTAAGAGATATTGTCCACGAACTTCAAAACACTGTTTCCCCTTTGAGAGACTCTCCGTCAGACTTGTACGTAACGCGTTACAAGTAATTGATTACTTGTAATCAATTACAGTTAAGTGTAATTTTGTAACGCTTCAATTACATTTGTCAAGCTGTAACGCTCGGAGTAATTCAATTACTTTTTTTCTGTAATCAATTACAAAATCAATTACACAATTACCAATTACATTTTTCATTCCACAATTTTTTTTTCTCACAAAAATCAACATAGTCACTCAGCCATGGAGCAAAAATGATTGACATTTTTTTAACATCTAAAAAAATAAAACTAGGATTAGTCGGCAAATCCTTTTTTCTTTTGCGCCACGCTCTTCTACAAGCGCGCCACCAGCCTTGGCTGGGGAGTTCCGGATCTCGTTGCAGATTGCTGATAAAGTCGACGGGAAGCGGGAACTCGCTATTGACTTTTTAGTGGGCTTTGTTCCTTAGGTCGACGCGTCAGCTACACGACAAGGTCCGGGTCTGAAAACAAAAAAGGGAACAATAACCAAACAAAATTGTGTACGCAATATTTTACTGTGTATTTGTGTATTTCTGTCATCGCAATAAGAAGTAACGTGAAAGTAACTTGAAAAGTAATCAATTACTTTGCAGTAATTGTTCAATTACTTCTGGGAGGCAGTAATCAGTAACGGTAATCAATTACTTTTTTGACTGTAGTAATTGTAATTGTAATCAGTTACTTTTTTTCAGTAACGTGTACAAGTCTGCTCTCCGTGCAGACGATCGGATACCTGAAACCTTAATAACCCTGTTGGAAAATCTCGATGATGGAAAGATGATGGAAAAACCTCATACAAGCGTAACCGTAATATGGGAAATCCTATACCAGCGAAAAGGCGGCTCCAATAGAGTGGATTAAGGCGGAACGATACAGGCGGCGGAACCATACAAGCGTTTCGTATTATGGGACATCCTATACCAGCGTAGTGGATTATGGCGGAACCATGGAGGGCGGACGGAAGCATACGTGCACAACGTATGCTTCCGTATGTAGGCTATATAAGGCTTTAGAGCAGTCAACATGACTGCGATTTAGGTGTTCAGTGCGTCATGGTGTTTGTGTTTGTGTTCGTTTCTTATGTGTAGTTGTGGGATGATTTAGTAGAGCCTCAAATACCACAGAAACACCGTTTACAGCAAAATAATAAAAAAAAATGTGTAGCCGGTTTTTAGTACACAAATGGCACCTTGAGGGGGAAGAAATTACATTTTTGGTATGTCTAAAATTTTTCTGATTAATATTTATGATACATTTTGAATACCTTACCCGCGTATTTCGAATGTGGACAAAATAATACAGAATACCAAATGAATATTCATATTGAATACATTTCAACTTCGTTTCAAGTACGGCCTGTTTTTGCTAAGGTACCAGCTCAGACACGTGACCCTGAACGAAGTTGCGTCAAAATCTACCTTGCGTCAAGATCGTCACCAGCACGTCTTTCAGCGTTTCACAACGAGCGAGACGTTAACCCGCGGCGACGCCAAGTCGAACCATGCCTGCCGCTTTGCGGTGCCTCTCGTCAAACTTCAGCGTGTTTGCCAGTGGGGGCGGGTGGGATTCACTAACGATGACGTCATGCGCATCCCTTGCCTTCTATGTGGTATGCGGAGCGCAAGTTCGTCTGCTTCTTTTGCAGAGGTTGTGATGACATTAGAACGGCGAGCTCTGAATGGCTCTGATTGAAGGATAGTGGGAAGACATCAAGGCAGCTTGCATGAGGTCCACTTACTATCCTTCGATCAGAGCCAATCGGGGCTCGGCCTTCTTACCTCACAACAACCCTTGCAAAAGAAGCAGACGAACTTGGGTTCTGCATTGGCTTGGCAGGGACGCTAAAAGTTCGGAGCCCGCACTGAGCGAGCGCGAAACACTGCCAAGGTCTTGCGGAATGAACGGCTCATGTGTCATTGCGTTCACGCGTGCTTTGCAGGAAAGTATAGACGTCCTCGAGTTTTTCTCTGGTGCGTTGAACACCACGCGCTTTGGATGATTGACCAGCGAAACCAGTAGCGCAAGGTGCGTCGATGCACTAGGCACGTGCAACGTGCGGCCCTTGGGAAGATCATGGCGGCACAGCGCAGCACTGAGCTAGATTTCAGACGCCATTAATTTCCAAGAAGTAGCGCGCGGCACGTGCCTCGAGCTTGTCTACAACAATCCATGGCGCCACTTTTCTCAAGATAGAGGGGCTTTAGCTAAACCTAGAGCCACTCTATATGGCAGCGTAGCTGCCAGAGTAGCGACACGAAGCAAAATTATTTAGACGCACGACGTCAGAAGCGCTGATAGTGATCTCCATTTTGGGCCTGGAAGGTTGCCATGGTAACAGTGCTTCTAGCGACGCCGGGCGGCAACCTTTGTAGTCTAGTTGATATCTCCATTCGTTCATTGAAAATTGGTATAAGACGCTTGGCATCGCGGTACGGCAAGAACCTCTGGACGAACGGTGCCTGTTCTTTTTTTTTTTTAAAGTGAGACGATTTGCAGCCTGGGGACTGTCGGGCGACGAGAGCTCCTATGGTATCGTACGTGCACGGACAAGGCGAGTGGTTTTCGGCGCCGCCGGGATGGCGGCCGCTTCGTGGGACGAACGTACCGTCCTAGTACTTTCGGACTTCGCTCCGATGGAACAAAATCTGATTACGCCGGCCACGACAGGACGATTGGCTTGGGACATGACTGCTGCTCGACTGCCCCATAGTGAGCGAGTATATGTTTAGCATCATACTTCATCAAGACCCGATCATCCCTTCAAGATGAGATTTTCTCACCGACTGGTGAGGAGCGACGTCGACGGGGTTCAACCAAGAAGGACGGCATGGTGGTCTCTAGGGGATCGTTGACGCCATCAAAAGAGACGGACGCTGGATATGAGGTGTTCTTGCCGACAGGCCAAATGGTCGTTCGGAGGTTTACCGTCATTCAAAAAGTCAATATTTTTATCTGGTGTAGCCCACATATCCGTGTTAAAGGGACCACGAATTTATTTTTAAACGTCTTCCTTACCTGTAATCCTCAACTCAAAAGAGAACTGTGAAATCACGCAGTGGTGACATGCTAGGGCACCGGTGCGATGACCCCAAGCTTTCACCGTGCATTTTAAGCACACCGTAGAACTTGGCATTCGCAAGCGATGATAAGTTTTGTCAGGACACTCATTGGCCAGGAAAGCGAATTTAAATATCCATGGACGAATTGATTGCTGACGAGCGCATACATCCGAGCGACGCGGTTTTCGTGACCAATCCGTGAGTTGGGGTCGGCTGACATCATTTTGGCTTTTGTAGGTATTGTAAAGAGGACATTTGGAACCAAGCACACTGATATTAAGGAGCACAAACGGGCCCAGCTACAGAAAATAAATATTACACTCGTAAGAAATAAATACGTCTGTAACTTTTTAATTACAAAGACGAACACACCTCTGAGCATCTAAGTTTAATAGTATGTGTTGATGCATTGTTATATATCAGGACATTACATATACGTCACTTGATCAAACGCCAGTTTTTCACTTGAAAAAAAAAAAAAAACCAAAAAACACCGCGATAAAATGCAAGCTATTGCATCGAAAGCAAGTTATATCAAAATCTTCAGAACTGCCAATTCGTAAAATTGGCGATTGGTAAAAAACGTTAAAGATCGCAGGAGCTTCCTCGCTAAACAATGCTGTGATTATTCGGTGACCCAGGGCTGAAACAATTTTCCCTAGGCCCTACAAGCGCCGTATACCTTTCGTTATGATTCTCAGAAATTAAGACTTTCAAAGGAGCTATAGATAGATGCAAAAATTTTATCCTAAAAGCTATGTGGAGCGCAAGTTCGTCTGCTTCTTTTTGCAGGGGTTGTGGTGACGCCAGAACGCCGAGATCTGATTGGCTCTCATTGAAGGATAGTGGGTATACTTAAAAGCAAGCTGCCTTGAGGCCTACCCACTATCCTTTATTCAGAACCAATCAGAGCTCGGCGTTCTGACGTCATCACAACCCATACTAAAAGAAGCAGACGAACTTGCGCTGCGCATATCGTAAAATCGTTGATTAGTATGCTTGGGAGTTGTGTGAATATTTATACAGCGTGTAGTTGGTCAGCCATTTCAAAGTTGCGACGAGTCACTCGCTGTAGATGAGCAATTTAGCCAATGCAGTGTAACCGCTAGTTTGGGGTCTATAGGTCTTTAACGTGCACCACGCAGTAGTAGTGATACACAACCGCAGGCCGGTACGATGCTCATCCAGATCGAAACGGGCAGGGGTGGGGATTGAACCCAGGTTTCCTGATTGATTTGTACAAAACGTAAACATCACAGGAGCTTCCTCGCTAAAAGTTTGTGATCATGCGGTTACCTGGGGCAAAAACAAATTTTCCAAGGCCCAACATGCGACGCATAGATTTCGCATCGATTCTTAGGCACTCCAACGTTCAAATAAAGCTAAGAGAATGCAAAAATTGCATGCTAAATGTCTTATCGATCCTCAAACACATCTGGAAACCCGAGCACCGCCAAGGCGATATTACTGATGCTGTCGCACAGGTGCTAATATCCAGAGCGATCTTGCACAGAAAGGGTATAAAGTATCATTCTTCTAGATATTCCTGTTATACCTATAGTCGGTTACAGGTTAAGAAAAAAGCTGGAGCTCCGCCCACAAGCGTAAAGCGCCGCTTGCAATGCCTACGCCGTCAAAGAAAATAGCTCCCTAGCAACGCCGTTTTATCCCTCTCAAAGAAACGTCTTCTAGGCCAATACATAAATAATTTAGTTTATTCACGATACTTAAAGAAGTTGAAATACGTTATTGTCCACGCACAGGTTCAGTATTAATGGACAGGGGTCATGTCTAATGTTCCGCCTTCTAACTGACTTCCTGTCTAAATAGCTGTCTGAACTTCTGTCTTCCAGTGGTTTCGGTTTCGGTAGTCGAGAACCAGACTTTTTTGAAAAACTAAAAAAAAAGAAAGGACATTATTATTTCGTAACTAATGCAAATTACCTTATTTTTCTTAGTTTTATATACTTTATAGATGAATAGTGTATGTTTAGTTGATTTGTTGAATAGAAAATCTTTTGCGTTTCCGGTTTCGACGAATTCGCGATTTGGAAAGTCGTTCTCCGGTTGTGTGTTCCACATGTTTTCCGTCATGGATCCCAACGAGGAAGCTGCGGAAAGTGATTCTTCGGATTCTTCTTGGTCGAGAGACCTACCGTCTACGCCAAAACGCTGGTTCAAGAAGCACAAGAGCGGCCACATCTTGAACAGCGGCCAACGAGAGCTCCTTCTGAACATGTACGTTCGGATGCGGCATACGGAGCCCGACCTCGACGTGATTGAGGCCTGCAAGGCAGTCAGCAAACTGGCAGGTGTCAGCGTGTCCAGTGTGCTTGCAATCAAGAAGGAGGCAAGTGCAAATGATGGGCAACTCGCGTCACCCTCTCGGAAGCGCCTAACAAATGCAGGCAAGAAGCGGCGTACTGCCAAGTACGGTGACCTCGTGCTGTGTGCCTTAAGATCGTGTGTGCATCGGTTTTTTCGCCGGAACGAGATGCCCACGGTTGAAAAGATAGCAGCCGAGTTCCGCACAAGCCCAGAACTCCCCTCGCTGCAGGCGTGGACCGTGCGTCGTCTCCTTCTTGACATCGGCTTCAGGCGAGAAAGGAGGGCTCGAAACTCGCTCATAGTCGAGCGAGACGACATCGTCGCTTGGCAGCAGACGTACTTGCGGAACATCACGCGTCACAGGCAAGAGGGCCGCCAGATTTTTTACCTCGACGAGACGTGGGTGACGGCCGGGCACACTGCCTCGACGGTGTGGGTGGACAGCACTGTGACCTCGTCCCACGACGCCTTCATGCGAGGTCTCACAACGGGCCTGAAGCAGCCGTCGGGGAAGGGCCAGCGCCTCATCGTTACGCATATCGGCAGCGAAGATGGATTTGTCCCTGGGTGCCTGGACGTCTTCCGCGGCAAAAAAACCGGCGGCTACCACGAGGAAATGGACGGCCCTCGGTTCGAAAAGTGGTTCGACGATGTCCTCCAAAAACTGCCGACGGGGAGTGTCATCGTAATGGACAATGCCCCGTACCATTCCCGGCGGTTAGAGGCGGTGCCGACGACCAGTTCCCGGAAGGAGCTCATCCAGGGCTGGCTCACGTCGAAAGGTATTGCTTGGGACGCCAAGATGCGGAAGAGGCAGCTCCTTGAGATCGTGTCGTCGGTCAAGCCGCAGTACGTGAAGTACCGTGTGGACACTGCTGCAGAAAGGGCTGGTTGCACAGTGGTCAGGCTTCCACCCTACCACTGTGAGTTCAACCCAATTGAACTTATCTGGGCACAGATCAAGAATCGTGTCGCAGCCCGAAACACAATGTTCAAGATTGGCGACGTTGAGAGACTCCTCAAAGAAGAAGCTGAGCAGGTCACGGCTAGTAACTGGTGCAATGCTGTGAGGCATGTCGTCGAAGTGGAAGAAAGCTTCAAACAAGGAGGAACGACAAGTGCTCACATCGAGCCAATCGTCATCGCTCTTAATGAAGGTGACACTTCTTCTGAGAGTGACATGTCCAGTGTGGGGCCCCTCGACGACCCGTGATGTCAACATCAAGGGGGATCAACCCTAAAAACAAAACGGTCCTTTTAAGGACCACTCATATGCTGTAAAATCGGATGCGTGTCGTACACGTCTCCCGTGTCTCATGTTGTTGACGTGATGTTGTGCTTCATTACCTCATTGCACTGGTCAAGGCTTTTTGAGGTCTTTAAGGTCTGCCTTACATATTCCACTGGGCCGTAAGTGAGCAGCATAGAGTTTCCAATCCCTCAGCACTGTTCCACTTCCTCGAATCGGCTGGCCCAAAGGCTTAGAAGGTGCAACTCAGAGCTTGGAGTTCCTCCATGCACCTCGACCAACTGGGTCACCGCCTGTGGTAAGCGCAGTTAGAACGGAAACGGAGAGTCCGTATTGATATCTGTATGGATATCACCCCAATTCACAAATTGTGCGGTGCAATAGGGAGGCTGAGCTTATAGGGCTTGCCTACAACCTCACTCTCCTACTATCATGCCGAGTTTTATGGTTTACATTCTCGTAATGCCGAGCATTACGAGAACAGCGACTCGTGTTAGAAATGGGGAGAGCTAACTTTCACTTGCCAAGATTCGCGCTATTTAACAAGCTTTGCACTTTGTCTGTTTACTTCTATAGCTCGTTTCTTTTAGTACTGTTAATGTTTTATAGCTCTCTCGGATGAGCGTTAACACAAAGAATGTCAGTTCAAACGACACCGGGAAAAGGTAGGTATCGTGCATACCACTGGTTTTATCCTCCCTACATGCAATCGAAGGTGCAAAGGAGGCCGCTATAGCAATCGTCACTTACCATTTGATTGATAGCGACGACAACTTGGCAGGAGTTGCACGGTTCACAACTGAGTGAATGACGCCGTACAACGTCGTTTCAGTAGTTACACTTCGTTTATTTATCCACCGTTGCAAGCGAGGGCGCAGGCAATGCCTAGCAAGGGACCCGGTGCTGGGAATGCCGGCAGTTCACTCGTGCTGCTAATCTCGCTCATACATACTGTTGTTATCACTGGATGATGAGCGCTGCATTTTCATCTCGCCCCACGGAGTCCACAGGGAAGAAAAACGGCGATACCGGCACTGTATTGACAGGCGACTCGAGGCAGGGAACGCAGACCTCCAACGAGAGGAAAAAAAGAAGACGACGTCAGACGAGCGGCCCAGCGATGCTAAGCCTTGCGTCCGCTTCGAAGTTTCCGATGGCGATACCATCGCCGGATCATCACGTCGTCGCACAAAAGCTACTGCGAACGCAAGTCGTTACCGTTGAGACTTCGCGGCATGGCCTCGCGTTAGTAAAATACCGTGGCAAGACCAGCATATTCGCTGAAAAATGCTGGTGTCCTGTTGCTAGGTCCAGGCTGCCATGTTGGAAGCTTTCGTCCGGAAAAAAATCAGGATTGGTCCGCAGAGGCCGTGACGTCACGAGGACGCTCGGGCGCGATTGGCGGTAAGTTGACGGCGGATGAATACATATCGATGTGCAGCTTTTTTCTTAACCTGTAACTGACTATACGTCAGAAAGCACGAAGAAGCCCGAAATCGTCGGCAAGCTGCGGCACATCACGACTCCGCGCACCGAACAAACTCGCATCCACCAGCTCTGGGCGCTGCCATCTTACCGATGACATCACGGCTCTTAAGAGGTCACGTGACGAATCGTCACTCGGTTGCTACGGAAACCGAGCCAGCTCAGCTCATTGCTATGGTACCGCGTGTGACCGATCGCGGTGAGAGGCGGCACAGGGAAAAGCGTGGCGGTACTCTGGCAGCAACGCTGCCATATCGAGTGGCTCTAGCTAAACCTAGATCAACAAAATGAGCTACACTAATACCCCTGTCAGGCGAGATAATTTAGTGCACTTCAACCAAGTGCACTTCAGCACAACGAATGCTACTTCAAGTGTTATGGTGCCACACGAGGTAAATTAGCGTCTCACGGAAATGATGACAAAAACGACGGGTAAGGTACTATTAGACACCTAAAATGTTAAACTAAAGGCATAAATGTCTCCGCGATATTTATTATTTTGAAGAAAGACAAAAAAGTGTGTATGTATGTTTATATAGCCTGTAGGTAGTCTACCTCAACGGGCGACATGTCTCTCAGCTGAGCAATTTAGCTAGTGCGGTACAACCGCTAGCATGGGGTCTTTAACGTGCGAGAAACAGTAGTGGTTCACGATCGCACGCCGGCACGATGCTCATCCAGATCGAAACTGACAGGAGTCGCGATTGAACCCAGGATCCCTGGGTTCTTCAGCGCGAGCTTTCGCTCAATGTCCGCCGATCTAGTGCGAGCTAAAGTCACTGGATCATGGGAAAGTAACGCCAAGCTCTGCGTGTGGTCGGCATCTTGATCCATGAAATGAACAATTTCTCCTTGACCCCTCCGTTCTTGGTGAGCCTATCTAGATTCGCTGGTGACGGGTAGCTTTATTGAGTCGTCTTTTGTATACCGAGATTTTGCTAACCACACACCGGCAAAACAGGCGTACACGTTCGTACCACCACCAGATGCTGTGTCGGTGCTTGGAGGCACTGAAAAATAAGTTTACTGTCTTGAAATGCGCAAGAAGAACAATGTAATTGTAAGAGATTCATGGAGATGGGCCTAATTAATAGGTGGATCACATACGAAGTGCCAGAGACTCTTATATTGAAGAGGAACGCTTCCAGTACGATGATGCTCCATGGTGATCTTGGCGCGACTGGTTTAGAACGACCCCCTGAAAGCTTCGAAGATTTAGATGGACCAAGATGGCGATTTCCATGGCAACGTAGGCCGATTAGCCAATCGCCTTGCGAGGTTTGGGTCGTCTGTATGTTAGTATCCGTTTGTGTCCGGCTAGCAGGTAGGGAAGGCAATGGCGCTACTTTCCCGGGATCCAGTGACTTTAGTGCGAGCTAGCCCACTCAGCCCACAGATCCTCCCCCCCCCTCCCCTTAATAAAGACACGTTACTAGAAAACGCTACGCTAATAGACCCTTTTCAAAATTCAGTGCCATCTGGTGGTTCGTAAAGCAGTTTAAGTTTTGCCATATCAATGGTGGAAATGAACTTGTATCGGCACCGCCACTTTCGCAAGTCAACAGCACGCGAGGAATTTTTCAGTGCGAGTTCTTTCTCGATCACTTTCAGTTCGATGGTGACCAAGAACCTGCATTCAGAACAAAGCTCCAACCCACTCAGATGCCTCGAAAAATTCTGTAAACCAAAGTGCTTTAAAGCCCCTGTGTGCCGCCCACAGACTGATTGAATCTGAGTTATTAGAAATAAATGCTTACGTAGCTCTTGTGTTTCATTCCTACGTCGCGTCGTACTGATCCCCGGAATGTTCAGGCCTCGCATCATCCGCTTAGGAGCATCTTCAACTTCTTCTTTTATCAGTCACTAGAAGGCCGCCATTAGTATGGCACAGATGCCTTACCACAGATGATGATAGTGATCAAAGTGCCCAGACTGAATTTCGGAAAGGGTCTATTGACAATATTTACACAAATTTGATGATTTTAAACGATCATCACAAGCCAAGATAAAAGAAAATATAAAGAAGAAAAGCAAACTCACTTGAAACCGAGTGTCTTCTTTGGGAAGAAGCCGTGTGACACACTACACAAGCGACCGTAAAGGCGAAGTGCACTCCGTTGAAGTGCACTAAATTAGCCCGCCTGACCAGGGTATCAGATCATCGGTACTCCATTCGTCGATTTACTTTCGGGCGTCGCCATTTTGGTACCTGAGTGCAGAACGAGCGCTATGTATGGTCGTTACTTTTAATATTTCAGAGGCTTTGAGCCTTACATGCGGTGTCCTAAAGCTCGGGCGTTATTGTTTCGCCCGGTAACGGACGGTTTTCACATTTCCGGGGGACAAAAAACCGTTTCCGGTGATTCGAGATTAAGTGACTTCACATAACTGCAATGTTGTGTGTGTTACCAAAAAAAAAAAAAAAGTAACGAAATATGTTTGTCGTTACTTGAAAAATAAAGGAAGGCGTTACCGATCCTTACGTTTCCTCAAAATAAAAGGAACGCGTTACAGTTATCGTTATCGATAAAAAATTACGCACGTTACTTTTACGTTACCGTTTAATTATAAATAAACGGCTACAGAGTTGTTTTTTTTTTCGCGACAGCGGTTTTTGACTTGGGGACAAAGGCTGTGGGCGTTTTTTTTTTCCAAAGTGGGATATTTTGCGTAGAAAAAAGACGGGCAAAATTTTGAAGGTATGTGCAATGGGTGCAATGCTGAATGACTCGACGCCTATGCTTCGTTTCAGCTTAAAGGGGCCCTGCAAGGACTTTTTTACTGGTTTTTAATTTGCACCGAACCCGAGCGCACTGAACGTAGTAACTTAGTGAAACCTTTCTTTTCTCGAATTTCGCTTTAGTTTAAACGTTATAGGCAAATTAAAATTACAAAAATAAGCAAAAAATAACCTCCCTCATGACGTCCTTGGTTGCTTGAGTGGGCGTGAACTAAAGGAGGGGTAGTGAGCTCAGCAAGCGCTCACGGCTGCCGCACTCCGTGTCGAAGGCTCGAGAGGGCGCCACTAAAGCATGTTCTGGATAGGCTATAGACGCTTTACAGCAGCTGTGCATGGGCGCCGCCATAACTGACCTTCAGTTTTTGTTCCCTCTTATTCCGTTCGCTTCACTTCATCATTACCACAGCAGGACAAGTTATTGCCATTTTAGATGCTACAGTGTTCTTGGGCCCAGCATAGGCCCTTGTGAAGACCCGTCAACGCCCGCTTCAGTGGCTCGGCATTTCGGTAAGACAAGAAAAGGGCGGCTATGGCGGCTCAATCTGGCGCGTGTGTAAAGCTTCTATATGAAGCGAGCAGGCAGGGCGGCTCGCATTGCATTTGCTGCGCGATTAAACACTAATTCGGCATGACACTTCATTGACCGCGAACGACAGCAAACACGGGGTAAAGATCAGTTCAGAACGGGAGCCACTTCGCGCTGCCATATCGCGAAACGGCCAAACAGCAAGCCAAACCTGCGCCGAAGGCCTTCGGAACGCTCTGAACCGGTCGGATCCTCAAGTCCGCAAACAACCGCAGCGCCGCCGCGTACATCCGGGACCTTTCTACGCTCGCCACTCGTCGGAGTCTGATCTCACTATTCCTATCTAGTATGCGCCGCCTTTTTTACCGCTTGGTGGCGGGTATGTCGACGGGTTATTTCTGGTTTCCGGACTTTATACACTGCATTTGTTTCTTTTCTGATCTAAAATACTGAACAAAAACTATTTTCATTATAATTGAAACGGTTCGCGCCACTTATATTTTGTATTTCGTCTAAAAAGAAGCTTTTAGCGGCTCTGACCAGTAGTAAGCCCAGGACAAAATACCTCACATTTCGCGCGCTTGCGGTACCGCGGGTCGCCCCCGTATAGGCGGAGAAGGTTTCCGCGTCGTCCGGTTAAAATATGACACCACTGATATTTAGTTACTCTCTCCGTGCCCGCTGGCTTGCCCCAAGCCCGAGGGACGTGGAAACCGCAAAAAAGGTATGACGAAAATAATCCCTGGAGCAGGGGAAAAAGAGGGACAAAGGACAAACGCAAATCTCCGAACACAGCTAGGTGACTGGTGCGCGACCGAAAAAATCCTCCTGGTCCGGATATAGAACCCGGGACCTCTCCATTACAGGTGGACCAACTAAGCTAACCATCGGTTAGACGTCAGTAAAGCAAACGGTCGCGCACCAGTCACCTAGCTGTGTTCGGAGATTTGTGTTTGTTTTTTGTCTTTCTTGTTCCCCTTCTCCAGGGATTATTTTCGTTATTCTTGTCCAGCTCGCTTGCACCTTGGCATTTAATTGCATCCTAATAAAAAAAAAAGTAGACGCTTAAATATGATTTCAGGGCCCCTTTAAGCCCCGACGCAGTCGACGCTGCGAGCTAATGAGGCCAATCAAGAAGTATTAAATGCTTAAGTCATTGAGTGTTTTCTCTTTATGATTGGTTCAGCGATGGTAGAACATGTAGAGGCACATGAAAAACGCCATGGTGGTACCCTTTTCACACGGTCTGATTGGCCCCATTAGCTCGTATCGTCGGCTGCGTATGTACTTATGGAAAAACAAAGTATAGAAACACGAAAAAAACAAACACGTAAGTGTACTTTTTTATATTCTGAGAAAAAGTATCGAGTAACATAACTACGTTACCCGTTACTTGAAATACGTAATGTAACTACGTCGTTAGCAGGTGCTGTTTTAAAAATCTATCGAGTACGTTATTACGTCACGGAAAACGGTAACGTGTTACCGGTGACGCCGTTACTTGTAGTGCTGACACCAACACTGGGTAACTGTCAACAGTGAGATTTCAAGTAGTAAGGTGGCTGAAATTCCGTTACTGCGAAGTATCGCTAATTCGGTGGCTCTGTTTAAACCTCAACTCTGTGCAGGATTCCGGCGTCAATGCGGGGGATTCCTTTTCACGGCCACAAGATGGTGGACTGGTTGACCGACGCCGGGCTCGTGAGAAGTCGACCGGAAGCCGTCATGTACGGCCGGCACCTGCTCGGGGGTGGTGTCATTGCGCACGAAGAGGACGAGCTGCACTTCTACGACGCCCCTTACACTTACTTCTTGCTCCCGAGGAGCGAGAAATGACGCCGTGCACGCAACACAGGGTGGTTCATTTGAATTGTTGCTGGAAATGAATACAAAACAAAACAGAAATCGTCCATTTCTCGCATTGTCGTGTCATGGGCTATGGTAACACAAATTGTGATGCAGTGCCATTCTAAAAATAAAAAAAAAGAGTAGTTTTACTACTTCGAAATTCGCTGTTTCAGCAGCATTCACACACAAAAAAAAGTAGTCTTTTTTCTTTTACTTTAAAATAGCGCTAAGGATCTCTGAACGCTCATTCTCCGCCTAAATGCAGTCCCAGCAGTCCGAACAACATGCCAGAGTTTGAGAACTAACTGCTATCTTACTCAAAAGCTATAAGCGATCTTCTAGAATTTTCCATGGGAAATGTACGGCCGACGGACCTCTCGAATGCATAATGCTAAAAAACGCAAGTTACAAAAGAAAAACGAAGGACAAAAACGGTGTCATTTTTCCATTGGTATTTTCAAGAAATCACATAACTTTTGACTGAGATAATGGTTAGTTCTGAAGCCTCGTCATCTGGTTTAAACCGGTAGCGCTACATTTGGGCGGAAAATAAGAGTATACGGCGATGCATAGTTTATTCTTGCGGTTAAAAAAAAATACAACATTTTTTATATATTTTTTTTTTGCGACACGCTATAGATGAAGTTAGCTTCGATAGCACCCCGCAACCTGGCAGAGGCGTATTGCGGAGAAGGCGCCGACTAACCAAGATTTCGGTTGCACGTCGAAAGATCCCCAGGTGGACAAAATCAATCTTCACTCCTCGCTGGGGCGTGGCGGATACCTTTCGTATAGTTTGTCACCTAAGAAGCCCGCAAACCTGATTTTTTGCGATCGTATACCCCCGATGCTTTCGTCACAGCGGCAGCTCTGGTAAGAATTAAGGCCCTATATGAACGGAGAAGATTAAAGCTTTCTTAATAGAACTTACGCTTCGCGTTCCTTACAAGTACCGACAGGTATTGTTTTGAGAACGAGCGAGAAACGCGACACAAGCGAGTGCTTTAAAGAAGATGAAAGAGTCACGCCATGCTGAGGATTACTCGTGAACGGCTCAGTCCAAAATTCACGCCGAAGAAGGGAAGAGCTATTGGCTGCGGAAACCACTATTGTCGGTTCTCTATGAATTGCAATAGCATTCGTCATGAGGCTCACGACGCAGCTCACTAAATACGACGATGCAAAATGTTAGTAAACACTATGAAAGGTTTACGACGCAATCATTGACATCAGCGCGATGGCAGCGCGCCACTTCGAAATTAAGTGATCACTTCGCCTTTGTGTAACCGTTTAATCTTCTGTGTCTGTGCAATCACTTAAGGTTCAAGCTGTTTCCCAACCATTATTGCAGCTTCGCGTGTGTGTCTTGTCCTGTCTCGCTGTAATCGCCCAATGTTCATGCTGTTTCACAAGAATCATTGACCATGTACCAACTAGCTCAACTCAAGCCGATGGTTGGTTCGTAGCTTGGGCGCAAATGTGAACGTGCGGGTACTGCCGCTCCGTGTATGCGCGGCACGGGTTTATCTGCTTGCTAAGACGACGTCCTAGAGGACGACGTCAAAGACGACGTCTAGGACGACCTCTATGTAAGACTACGTCTAGGGCGATCTCAAAACGGCGCGGCGCCTCCGCGGACGCGCGGAACATACGCCCGCCTCGCATATGCACGGCGCATTCGAGGCTAGAAAGCGTATCGGGAAAACCGGATGAAGTAGCAAAAGAATGCTACCGCATTAAAAACAAATATTGGGAACGCGCCAGCTCCGAGTGCAGTTAGAGTTCCTGTACTGGTGGCGAGATGTTTTGATGGCGCCCTCCTATGGTTCTCTCTCGTGACGTCATTGTCTTGCGAGCAACAAGGTTGATGGTGATGTGATTGTAATGAGCATGGCGGAACCTTGAAAGCCTTGCGCCTTGAAAGCAACACTGCCGAGATCGTCAAAATGGAAGTTCTTATATTTCTCTTATTTTGGTCGATGGGAAAATCTTTTGCTGACGTCGTTCGCTTTCGAAAGCTCACGTCGCCAACAGGAACTAGGGGCAAACAAGCATACGACCAACTTCACCCAGTCGCAGCAAGATAAACACTCCTAACCATAGACAACGTTACTGGATCAAGCTCAGTTTCACATGTATGTATGTATGTATGTATATTTGAGGCACAATCTCTTTGTAACGAGAGTCTTGTAAGACATGCCAATAAAAGCAAAAAATAAAAACTAAATAAAAAAGGACAACAACGAAAGAGAACTGGTTAGCACGCGTGTCCAAAGTTCGCCAACCGTCACTTTCGCACAGTCAAAGTTAATCAGTTCACATGACACCGTCGTTTTAAGTGAACGCTTGCCCCTCCAGCCAAAAGTAAAGCAGCGGCTATTGGCCATCTTGGTCACCTTGATCGTCTTGGTCACGACCCCGATTTTTCAGTCGAGTCTGCCACCATGCCTCGAGCCTCCGCTTGGAGCATACTACATGGGTCTGTTCGTTGGTGAAACCAAGTGCCTGCTCCAAGCGGGCACCCACGACAGGCGTTGGGTGTAGCGCCCTGCACGCAAGCAGCAAGTGGTCGATTGTCTCTTCGCCCGCTCCACACGCACTACATACCGTGTCAGTCACGCTGCTATCGTGCTTGCTTCGGTATAGGCGGGTACGTAGGGCACCACCACGGGCCTCTATAAGTAGTCGACTGCCCAGTGTGTTCCCGCAGAAAGTCACCGGGGCAATCTCCGTCTTCAGAGACGCGTACATGTGCATGGAAGGGTGTTGTAGCATGCCGCTCATTCAACGGTCTCTCTCAACCCTCTTCACTTCCTCCCGCACTGTGCTCATCCACTCCTTTTCTGTTTGAGGTTCAGTGGCCAAGCTGAAGATCTTAAACTTTGTCCCAAGACGAGTGACTCGCTTCCTCCACGTCGAGTTGATATGCTTCAGGTGAATGTACATAAAAACTCGCCTGGCCCACCGGTCTCCGTTCATGTACCGGAGACGTGTGTAGTACTGAAGCTTGCTGTTTGCCTCCCGCGCTTCAAAGGAAGACCAGCCGACATCGCCCTCTATCAGTTCATTGGCTACTTGTCCATGACACCCTAGTGCCTGTCGTCCGACCTCCCTTTGGCGCCGCTCAAGATATGTGCGTAGCTCACTAGGAACACATATGACTGAGTTTCCAAAAGTCAGCCCGGGCACAGCCACAGCCTTCCAAAGTTCTCGGGTGACAATGTACCGGTCACAGCTCCATAGGCTCCGCCTTCGCAGTATGTTCCGCTTGCTAACTGAGGACCTCCTGAGGCCCTCATGGTGCTCAGTCAACTAGTCCTCTCTAGCCGATAGTGTTATTCCGAGGTACCTGTATTCGGTGTGAAGAGGTATGGCTGAGCCTTGCAGGATGAGCGACCCAAGATTGCACCCCTCGCCAGAAAAGATGACTGTCGCTGACTTGCCAGCATTGAAGCGTAGTCGGAGGTGTTCCGCTGCAGTTTCACAGGCGACGAGCAACCTCCTCATGCCTTCCAAACTGTCGGCCATCAGCACGAGGTCATCAGCATAGGCAAGGCCAGGGAGTCGCCACGCTACAATATCACCATGCTGGCGGTGTTCCAAAGTGAAACCAATGCCAGTGTCTTCAATGGCCTTTTCCATGCTAGAGGCATATAGCATATATAGCGTCGGCGACAACGGACAGCCCTGTCGTAAACCTTTTCCAACTGTGACCTCGCCTGATGTCACACCATTGAAGGATGTCGTCACCACATTGACGTCGTATAACCGACGGATCGACCTCACCCATGTTTGGGGCATATTAAGGTGTCTCAGCCTTTCCAACAGCATTAGGTGAGGGACACAATCATACGCTTTAGCAATGTCTAGAAAGCAGCATATCAGAAGTCGCCTCTCCGCTCGCGCTATCTCGATGCATTGGGTCAATGTAAACAGGTTATCGTCCGACCGCCGGCCAACTGGAAACCCGTTCTGCAGTTCCGTAAACACGCTGGCTCCCTCAGCCCATGCTGTGATTCGCCAATTGATGATAGTCGTGAGTACTCTGCATACAACTGCCGTGACGGTGAGCGGTCGGTAGTCATGCAACAGCTGGTTGTTTCCACCTTTTTTCGAGATGAAGGTTACTCGACCGCGCCTCCAGTCAGTGGTGATCGGGTCATCTCCGCAGCATATGCGACTGAACAAGTGGGCCAACTGCTCTTGAGCGTCGGGTCCCAGGCCTTTCAGTACCTTAGCCGGGATTCCGTCCAGGCCCTGCGCAGTGCCGCCGTTCAACCGCGCGAGAGCGCGTGCGACCTGTACTCTACCCACGATGGTGGTGTTGTCACTGGTCAAATTAAGTAGCGGTGGATCTTTGATATAAGGGCCTCCTGCTGACGCGCTCTCATTACCGTGGAAATCCTGTGTCGTCCCAAAAAGATTGTGAAGGTGTTCATCCAAGAGAGCTCTAACGTTGTACACTACACCTCCATTTTTGGCATCGATCAGTTGGGAAGAATTATCTCTTCCATCCAGTGTTCCAATATAACGCCAGAATTTCTCTCCGGCTTTTTTTCCACCCTTTCTGATATCTTTCATCACCTTGCAATCATGTATCTGTTTTTTCTCCTCGACGATAGATTGTGTGATTGCCTTGAGCTTCTGGTATTCCTCCCAGAGTCACAGAGTCTCCGGTGCTTTTCCAAGCGTCCGCAGAGCCCGGCGATGGTCTCGGTTTGCGTCTTGCCTGAGTTGGATGGATCTCCGGATTTCAGCATCCCACCACGATACAAGCCGTCTTTTCTTGCTTGAGCCTCTCATAATCGACCGTGTGGTGATTGCCAGCCGAAGTGCATTGGCATAGTCATCATAGATGAGGGCATTTATGCGCTTATCACTTTCTCCGAACTCCTGGCATACTGCCTCAATATCACATTCACGTAATTGGAACGCCATCTTACGTTTCGGCCGGCTGCGTTGTCGTTGGATTGCACCAAAATGAAGTATGATGCTGTTATGATCGCTGCCAATACTCCACTCGCCATCTTCATCTACAGTTACTTTTTGAAGGCGACGTGCGAGCCTCTTTGATGCCAGGCATAGTCGATACATGTTCGTCGGTCCCGGGCCATCCATGTGTGTTGCCCCTCACATTCCTCCCTGAGGTTTAGAATCTCCAGGTCGAACTCCTCCGACAGCTGTCTCAGCATTCGGCCATTGTCGTCCTCACGCCCGTCAACCAGATGGCCATTAAAGTCCCCCATAACTAGGCTGTGTACTTTCCGGTGTTTATTTGTGAGAAAAATCGGCGGATGTTTTTCGGTGTTTACTTATTTTCGAAACACCGGTGTATTTCGGTGGAACGTCTCACGACGAGGCTAAAATTGGTGATTATCAATGGAAAAAAAATGCGATTCATCACAAACAGAGAGTCCTAATTTCATTCGCACATTTCATACACTTCTCGAAGAAGAATATATTTCTCACACTTGGTTATTATAGTGAATGCAAGCATACTTCGAGAGGCTTGCATCCGTCATGGCAGCATGTTCCTTGCGGTTCACAACCCGCAATTTTGAAAACACACGCTCCACATTTTCGCTGGACACAGGAAATCCCAAAATGTCCAGCCAGGCTTGGGACAGTAGTGCCCAGTCAGGTAAATGAAGTTTCCAAAATAACACTGGATCAACGGTGCTAGTCACAGCATACTGGCGGTAACAAAGAAAATCTGATTCTAGGTCACTCAGCTAGCTCTCGTCTCGGAGGGCCAGCCAATAGATACTTTCATAAGGCACAAATCCCTCAGGCAGCTCCACGTTTATGCACGGATTAACAATTGACACGCGGAACCAGAACGACGATTCATCCATGAAATCTGTAGCGTAGTCATCCTGAGCTTTCCGCTTACTTCCCATCCTGGTGGCCTTCTACTCCGCGTTACGACGAAGGGAAGCAAGTCTCAGGTTGAGAAAACCCGCAGACGCGGGACGGACGCGCCTTCTCAAACACGTCTGCAATTTTTTTTACAGAACGTTCCTTTTAAATACAGCGAAAAACTCCCCCGCCAACAAAACCCTTTTTCCGTTTCCCCAAAAGACCATGGAAACTAAACAGATAACAAGGAATGCATCTCAGTTCTGAAAGGTCAGTAGCCCTGTACGACACGGATGTTGGCAGTGTCTTCCAGGAACCACAGCAACCTCTGAATACATGGCTTGCACCGACATTACTTGGCCAGACACAATGGGGAAAAGGCATTTGAGAGCGTACCCTCCGCTGCGTTAATTTTTCCACAAAAGGGGGCCATGGGCGACACAATGGGGGAAAGGCGTGTGAGAGGTTAGCTTTCACTGCGTTAACTAGACGCTTTTCACCCCCAGAAAGGAGGGCGGACTGACGCCACGTACAGGCCAAGTATAGACACTGGAAGAATGCAGGATCCACGAGATAACACGTTTGACGAACCTCTACGGGGAAAGGGTTTCGCTAGGTCGGAAACGTGCAACGACCGGTGTTTTTCGGTTTTAACCGATTTTGTATTTTTGTCACCGACGGATGTTTATCGGTGTTTTTCGGTTAAAACCGGAAAATACACACCCTACCCATAACTAGCACAGACAATCTTCGATCTAGGTTTTCGATGTCACGTTGAACGCACTCCAGTACGGCCTTATTCTCCTCATGCCTGGCATGGTAAAGGTAAAGGGTGCATACCGCCGTCGGTACAGCTCCGCCTGCAACCTGTTCTCTGTGGCGGTCACGAGAACTAGCAGCGCCGCAGTTGAGTCTTACTTCCGGATCGTCTAGCCCACCAAGCTTGAATAGCAATACTTGAGCTTGGGCGAGTTGTTGATTCATACTAACACTTCACAGCGCAAGGAAACAGATGCACACAAGCATAAATTTCAAACACTCAAAGGAAAAACACTCACAATGCGCTGACTCTGATTTCTGTGGTGTGTTACACTTCATCTTCATCACATTTTGTTTTGCTATTATACACATGGAAGTAAAAAAAAAGGAAGAAAAGAAAAAGAAAAGGAAGCTTCCAACGCAGTAGTAGCAGACAAACGCGCGAGACAGGGAAGCATAATTCGACTGCAGCGCCGCTAGTTTTCGTGACCGCCACCTGGGCCACTCCTTTTTGCAGGCGAGAATAGGGATAAAATAATATAGCAAGGAAAGAAAAGAACATAAAGGTCGAAGAAACAGAAAGGGACAGGACGACGACTCCTGTCCCTTTCAGTTTCTTCGACTTTTATGTTCTTTTCTACCCCAGTCTCAGGTATATTCAACATGGAGAATAGGGAGCTGCGAAACTGAGCTTGCTCCAGTAGCGTTGACCATAGACTCAGACTCAGTGGCGCCATCTATAGTGAATTCCTGGCACATTTCCAATTCACGTATATTTCCTATCTTTCTACAAATCAATATTTTATAATAGGAGTGAATTAAGTCTGACAGTGGTATAAATGACGATTTCTAGAAAATAGCTAGTATATTTTATTTCGCAAATACTGAGAAAATGCCGTCTAGCTCTGAACCGGGAGTGGTTAAAGGGGTACGGAAACCAAATTCTGGAGCTCATTTCTTTGTTTCAACACGACGCAGGTAGCAGCACAACCACAGAAACATAAATATTGCGCTAGAAAACGCAAGAAAACATATTTTAAAGTGAATTAAACGATAATCAAAAACCACCTGGTAGTTGGTTATGAAGCTTCAATGGAATGTCGTGACGACAACATGCCTCTGAAAGCAGCGCCGCAGCGGTATGTCCGCTCACTGGTATAGATTGCCTAGGCCTGAACGCAATACCGAGGCGTCTTGGTGGAAAGAGCCAAAACAAAGTGAGCCACCTTGGTTTCAGCTCTCGCGCGACGTGCAAACGCGTGCTTCGGTTGTTCTCAGGTTTGGTGCGCGTGCTGGCCCCGCGATCTCTACAGCCCTTGGGTACTTCGACAAAGCGAGATTGTAACGCGTTGACGCCTCCAAGTGGCAAAACTCGTCACTACGGTACGCTTGGTCGTCCGAGGCATGATGACGTCAAGACGTCTGCCGGATCTCCCGAGATGCATCGCGCTCCTCCATGGCTGATTTTGAAGCGCTCGCCAAAATCGCGGCATTTAGAGCATAAAATATAGCCATCTGCTCAAAATACGACCGTGCGATTATTCATTACAGGCTTAGCTGATCATATTGAACTCATTTCTTGATGTTTTCTCTATATTTCAAGTTTCGATTCCGTATCCCTTTAAGGGCTATAGACCCTTTTACAAATTCAGCGCCATTTACCGGAATGGTTGCGAAGCTTCGCAGGTGGGCGTGGCGCGGCGTGCGTCCGCCATAAGCATGTATGGTCGCATCGGCGCTTGCTCAACGTGCGCTACACCACCGTCACCACTGCGGCCACGGAAGGTGTTGCGCGGCTGATATTTCGCCACACGCTGCTTCTGCGATGCCTTTTCATTACTGTGTGCTGCTGTGTAAGCAAAAAGGACTCAAGGATGCCTCTGGCTCGCGGTTGGGCGGTGCACGCACGCGACCGCTGCGACGATCGAAACGGAAGAGATCCCGCCAGATTAGTAGCATGGGATGATATAAGCCGTCTCGTGCTGCTTCTCAAGTGCTAGCGTGACGGAAGGGAGCATGCACCTGCACCCTTTTTCCTTTTGTAAACAGAAGCGATGTTGCTGGGCTTGGGGTATTGAGATAACGTAAAGCCTAGTTCACATGCAGCGGTTTTGGCCCTAGAGCGGCGCGATTTATGCCGTCGCGGCGCTCTGGCTAGCACCAGCAATTCTGCGGCACGAGCGCCGCGACGGCAGAAATCGCGCCGCTTTAAGGGCCGCCCACACTAGCGAGAAAACGCGCGTGGCACGCCGATCGCGGCAAGTAACAAAATGTCGCCGAAGCACAGTCAGCGCCACGAGCGCGTGCAGAGACACGCCCTTTATCTTCCCGCTTAACCGATTTATCGGCGCGCCGGGCGCGTTTTCTCGCTAGTGTGGGCGGCCCTTTAGGGCCAAAATCGCTGCATGTGAAACCCGCTTTAGCATTCGGGCATTTCGTGTGACGCGAATTTGTATACTTTTTTTCTTTAGAGGTATCTTTGTTCGCCATCCCATCCGACCCCGCTCTCCGAAAAAAATGGATTATTGCGATAAAACGTGACGAAGGAAAGCACGTCACCATTACGAAGTACACTAAGATTTGCTCAGGACACTTTCGAGAGGGTGACTACATTCCGAACGTCGCTAGTAAACGTCGCTACCTCAGATAGGAAGCAGTGCCGAGCATCTTCGCTTTCAACGTCGCGAAAAGGCCGCCCAGAAAGAAACCACGAGTACGACAGGCGCCGCCGTCAACGCCGAAGTTTTTCGCCGCTGATGCCGGAGAGACGAATGACGCAATCGCCTATCCGAGCAGTCAAGACGCGGTGAGCGAACCCGCTAGTGAAGAGGCAAGCTACGCATTCGCCGATCTGACCGGTGGACACGCGGCACCTGGGGCGTCGAGCCAGAAGAATGCAAGCGGCGAAATTGTCACTGTCAACGCTATGGAAGACTTCACCGCTGACTTCATGTGCCACGCAGTCGCAACTGAAGACAGCGTAGTGAACAATTGTAACATCAACGACTGCGTTAATGCTGCCACAGGCGCAGTCCTCGACCGGGCTGAAAGTCTGAAATGGGCGACAAACGTGTGGTCCACGAGACTGTTAGACTGCCAGCAGCAGCAGTGCACGTACTCGCGATGCCGTACATGCTCATGGCGGCGTTGGCGGCGTCTCCCTCGTACAATGTGGCCAGCCGCACTTTTGAGCACCGTCAAGATGACAATGATGATAGCTATTGAAGTTGCCAGACTGAATTTCGGAAAGGGTCTATTGCCACCAACGTTACTGGAGCAAGCTCAGTTTCACAGCTCCACCTGCGACGTGGGCTCAGTGGCGGTCACGAGAACTAGCAGCGCTGCAGTCGAGTCTTACTTCCGGATTGTCTAGCCCGCGAAGATTCAACAGCAATACTTGAGCTTGGGCGAGTTGACAATTCATGCTAACACTTCACAGCGCAAGGAAACAGACGCACACAAAAATAAATTTCAAACACTCATAGAAAGAACGCTCACAATGCGCTGACTCTGATCTCTGTGGTATATTACACTTCATCTTCATCATCTTTTTTCTGCTATTATACACCATGGTAGTAAAAAAAAACAAAAAAAACAACAACAAAAAACGCAGAAAAGAAAAAGAAAAGGAAGCTCTCAACGCGGTGGTAGTAGACGACGCGCGAGGCAGGGAAGCAAGATCCGACTGCAGCGCCGCTAGTTATCGTGACCGCCACCTGGGCCTCTCGCCTTTGAAGGCGAGAATAGGGAGCTGCGAAACTGAGCTTGCTCTGCAGTAACGTTGATTGGCACACTGGCGCCACCACATTTTAACTCACGCGAGAAAGAGCGAATACTGTCTGACCAATCACGGGTTGCCAGCTGTCACAATAAGGGTGCGTCTAGTGCGCCGCATCTCCATATTGTCTCTCGATGGCCCCCCCCCCCCCCCGTTTTCACATACAACGCGTACACATACACAAAACAGACACGTGAACGACGTGAACGAGGTCACTAGACCTCTTTCATGCATTCTTGCATTCTTAGTGCGCTTTTGGAGATTTGGCGTGGTTGCTGTGGGTCGCACTTAGGCATAGTTCGTTGTTTTTATTAGCACGCTTTTTGCCGCGCTTTAGGCAAACTCACAAAAGAAGGTACAAAAGCACTCCTTCCCGAGACCCCAGCAACACTCGAGAATATGAAAAGTGACGACGCTCATTTGATAAAAGACTGTGACCCAAACTCTACCTCCTGCAACTCAAGATAATCCAGCAGGCACCTTCGCTGGAAAATTTGAGGCCCGGTGGAGTAGTGGTCGCAATAAAAGTCTAAAGAAACAAAATAAATAGCCTAACGGTCGTCGGCGGCGTCATGAGGCCCCGCCGAGTGCGGAGTATAACGGTCTTGCAGTACGGTATATATTGTGCATTCTTACTTTTCTTTTCAAGAATTCTCACGCCAAGGCTCCCTCCCTCTTTCGTTGCAACGCGTCTTTGTTGTTGAATTAACAAATCAGCTTCAAATAACGGTCGTGGCACCCTCTAGGGTAAAGAAACAAAAAGGAAAACAAACAAGTAATATTGCGAGCAACACCTCTTGTCAAAGAACACGCCGCCCGAGAACGGCTTCCTTCTTATTTTTTTTTATTCACTTTGCTACTTTATTTTGTTGTTGTGTCCGACTGTTCTCTTCTTTGTAATGATGCCGACCGTGGCAATCGTTCTGGTCATACGATTGGCGTTTGTTTTGTCATGCGATGACTTGTTCCGACCGATTAACCAATGAGTTTGTTAGAATGGTGTCACGAGGTATAAAATGGCGGATCAAATAAAAATAATAACTGCAAAGAAGCGCGCAGTTCTGGGGCCCTAAGCTGGACACTTGGCGAAAAGGTCGGCGAGAAATCTGGCGGCCGTGATTGGCCGACGCCGCACTTGACCTTGGCGTCGGCCAATCATAGCCGCCACATTTCTCGCCGTCTTTCTCGCCAAGTGTCTAGATTAGGGCCCCTGCTCGTTCAGCCCCCTCGGCGCTTTACTCTTCCAGAGGCGAGCGTCGCAGTGCCATGGAGTTTAACTTGTGCCGTCTTCATGATGCCATGAAAGACCCTCTTGAAGCAATTAATTTGCTTCAGGGCATGGGCCTGCTCTTGGGTTCGTGTGCATGCCCAGAGTGCGAAACTGCGATGACGCTGCAAGTTCGCGCTAGATTTGCGGGTGGTTATTCGTGGAGGTGCGGTGTGGGGATGACTCGTGAGGTGCCCAAGAGGAAGCCGGTCAAGGTTCAGTGCCGGGGCGAGGTCTCGGTACGGAGCGGTTCCTTTATCGAGGGATCGCACCTGACGCTTCCCCAACTCATGAAGATCATCTACCTCTGGTGCCAGAACCTACCGTGCGCCGTCATTCAGCGGGAGACTGATGTCGCAAGTAAGACAATAACTGATTGGACGAGCCTTTGTCGGGAGGTTGTGCTAAATGCCGTCTTTACGCATTCAGAGATGATTGGCGGCGAAGGCGTGAGTGTAGAACTAAACGAGAGTATGTTCGGGCGGCGAAAGTACCATCGCGGGTATTTAAGGCCTGGCCAGTGGGTTTTCGGCGGTGTGGAGCGTGGCAGCGGGAGCTGCTTTCTTGTTCCCGTGGAGACCCGTGACGCTAAAACCCAGCTAGGGCTAATAGCCAAGTGGGTCCACCCTGGAACAAGAATAATCACTGATTGTTGGGCTGGCTATCGCAAGCTTGCAGATGACGCTCGCTTCACGCACCTCACCGTTAACCACAAGCTGCACTTTGTCGACCGAACACTGGTGCGCACACCAATACGGTGGAGGGCAAGGGGCCACGTCAAAAACTCTCTTCCATCTGGACGGCGCGAGAGCCACCATTTCACTGGTCACCTCGCAAAGTTCATGTTTTGGAGGAGAGAGAAAGCGCGCGGAAACACTGATAGACTCCAGTCGTTCGTCGCCGCGGCCGCCACAATCTACAGCCTCGACGCAGACAGGGACCTTCCCTATAGTGCGGAGGACAAGGATTCTGACGGCCCCGGTGACTTTGAGTGATCCGCTGCGCTGAGCCCGTCGCCCGCCTGCGTGCATAAAGACGACTTATGCGCCAACCGCTCGTCAAGTGCTCGTTACGTCAGTTATAGGTTCTGGTAGCGGTTTAAACGGGCCTTTTCAGGGCGCCCATATTTTGCAAACGGAGCTGTGTTTTAAATGCGGCACCCCGTGTCTCTGTAAAAAGTTCACAAGAAAGATCCAGCAAAGCTATGTGGTCCTCAACTTAGATATCGCGTGTTATGATTCAAATAAAAACTGTTCTTGCTTATTTCGCGCCTTTGATCCCAATAAATGCCGCCGTTGCAGTCGTCCCGCGGTGCTGTTGCTCGCCCATTCGCCGTCGGCGTGCCTCAACTTCGTCGTCTTTGCTAGCGGCGCACCGGCGAAGGCGGCCTTTGATTCGAATAAATGCCGCCGTTGCAGTCGTCCCGCGGTGTTGTTGCTTGCTCGATCGCCGTCGGCGTGTCTCAGCTTCGTCGTCTTTGCTAGCGGCGCACCGGCGGAGGCGGTTGATCTGACACGGGGCGTTCGGCTTTGGCTAGCTGACGGCCAGACGGCGTTCGTAAAATGGCGTCAGCTGTTGCTGGCTTCACGCGGCGGTACCGTGCGTGCTTCTATTCATTCGGTGTTCGTTGCCATGGTGACGGCGAGGAAAGCAGACGAACTTTATGTTGCGGAAGAACGCTGCGGCGCACCGATACCAGGTGTGTTTTTAAGGCCCTTGCCGCATGCTTTTCAATGGGCGGAAGGCGAACAAAAAGAGTTCGAAATAAGGACTTAACGCAGAAGGCTGCATTTCTTCAGCGCCTCATAATTTGACGAGCCTTAAACGAAAAACGAGATTTTTTGGCCATCCCGCGTCCTGTCTTTTTTTTTTTTTTTTTTATCCGTAACATGGGTCTAAAGTATCAGATGCCCAAAACCGTGTCCGATTTCTTTTGCAGCTGGGTGGCGCTGCCGGCGCATTATTCCACGCGTTTTCGTCTGCTACTGCTCCGCGTCTGCTTGCGAGACCCGACTCCTCTCAAAGTTCAGCATGGTTTTTGGTTAATTTTTGCCCTTTCGCCAGTAAAAATTAAATTTGAGCATGAAAAGCGCTACGACTGTTTTGGCATACGCTTTGCATTATTGTAAAATGACGCTGACTTAGCTGTGCTGACAGCGCGAAGCGTTTCGAACAACCCAAATTCGTCGGCGTCAGAATGCGGTGGCTACAGTTAGGGCAAGTTTGTACATACTGTAATACCCCTGCTACACGGGCACACTTAACCGCGGTTAACTCAGCTTTAACTGCAGTTACGTGGCAGCACAGATGCCGCACTATACCCTCGGACAGCTATTTCAAAAGAACTGAAGAGAGCGCGTGCACTGCTTCGATGGGTGCTCAAGATGCTCAAGCGCACGTTCGCCCATAGCTCTGACTGCATCGCCGCAGAATGTTGTCGGCAAGTATTGTGCGCTAATTGTGGTTTAGCGTAACTGCAGTTAAGTGTGCCCGTGTAACAAGGGTATAAGAGTAGATGTGCCGATGACTACCAACTGCAGCAGAAACAATTTGAAAGTCGTCTGCTACTGTCAGAAAAAGCGCCACGAACATCCGTAAGCTCAGTAGGCCAGATGCAACGGCCATGTACGACCACTGTGACAACGGCAACGAGGTAGAGGGGCTTAGAGTGATAAACCGGAAGTTCGGAAGTGGCACCCCCCCGGTTGCCGCCATGTTTTACGCAAATGTGACCACTGGTCACGTGACCTCACAAAAGGAGTGACGTCATCGGTAAGATGGCAGCGCCCAGAGCTAGTAAATGCGAGTTTGTTCGGTGCGCGGTAGCCGTGATGTGCAGCTGCTTTCCGACGACTTTGGGCTTTTTTCTGCTCGCTGACGCAAGTATAATGTGAAAACATGAAGGAATGAGACATTATACCTTTTTGCGCGAGATCGCTCTTGATCATCTGGGTAGTAACGCTTGTGAGACAGCATCAGCCGTATCGCCGTACCGGTGCTCGGATTACCGAATGTGTTGTTCGAGGATTGATAGAACTCTGAGTGCTTTTAGCGTGCGATTTTCGCATTCTCTTAGCTTTGGTTGAACGTTGGAATGTCTGAGAATCGACGCTAAATTTATGCGTCGGACGTAGGGCCTAGGGGAATTCGTTTCAGCCCTAGGAAACTGCATAATCACAGCCAACTTTTAGCGAGGAAGCTCCTGCGATCTTTACGTATTGCGCTAATCGGTGATTCTACATTCGATCGCTTTTCTTCCTTTTTTTGTCAGTGCGAAGTGCACACTTATTTTCAGCTGCGAGGTAGACGTTTTATTGAGTGTGGGGATGAATAAATCGTTGCGGGCACCTGCTTTAAAGCTATTCAACTTGCTATAAGAACAACTGTTTTGGTGTACGCATAGATTAACTGCACATTTTTCTATTTCGTAGCATTTATTGCAGCAATACTTTTTTTAAAATTACGAGTGCACTGTATTTTCGGTCAATTATTTACTTGTTCTAATTACCTGGACAAGATAATTCATATTTGTGTTCACCCCTTGCCCGAAGAGCAGTCTTGTTGAAAAATGTTGCCACATCCTTTCGGTCTCTTCAATAGACTTTTTTCAAAAGTGTAAGTTACCTATACTTTGTATCACCGTAATTCGGAAAAGGGCAACCGCTACAGCCCCCTCGAGCCTATCAGAGAGACGGAGTGAAGGTATGTGACAAATCTGTGCAGACGAGCACTCTGATGATATGTTGTCATGTGACTCTCTTCAACGTGCATATTGACTCACCGAGACTGTAGCCTTTGCCGTTTGCCAAATTGTGATGGAACGAATTACAGTAGCTACTACTCTAATTACCCAAGGCCTACATACTTTGGGCATTTGTTCGTCAACAATGTTATGTCCGCCGTCACTGTGAACTCGGCTCAGCGCCTATTGGACTCTAGTGCTGTGTTAGCGTTCGACATGAACTTCGACCATTCGTGTGCTCTACGCCTAAAAAAAAATTGTGACAATTGCCTTGCTTGATGGGGTTTTGCAAATGGTCTATTGTGTCATTCATATCGAAATTGTCCTGCTATAGAACAATGTATCAACACATTTAATTAAACTAGATGCTCAGAGGTGCGTTCGTCTTTGTAATTAATAAGTTACAGCAATAATTATTTCTTACGAGTGTAATATTTATTTTTGGTAGCTGGGTTGGTTTCGTGCTCATTAATGTCAGTGTGCTATGATGTTATTAACATGTGTGTAGTTTTAAGTATCCTCTCCGCAATGCCTACGAAGGCCCCGGGAGGGAATAAAACAATAAATAACATTTTCACATCACTGGAGGGAATATGTTAATAAATAACATTTTCACATCACTACAGTTTGTTTTCGGATGCACCACATGTTCAGAAGAAATGGAACGACTGCATCCCCATGCAACAAGTCTGCCAGTCTGGTATGTCCCATTAATTAATACTGAGGGGTCAGAGATGGTGATTGTCCTCAAAAGGTCCAGCGTGTGCAGTAAACACACTTTTTGGTGTCTAGACTCTGAAGGCGTAAAGGCAAGCGTAAATATGTTTTTTGGTTAGTGTATCAAATGTGTTTACTTCCAATTGATTACATAATTATGGATTCTTAGCAAATGGTTTCATAATAAGTTCTTTCTGTGACAGTCTCGTGTCAGGCGTTTAGTTGTTGTACCTGTACTCCTTGTTGTCGGAAGACGCTCCTGGCACGTCTGAGTTCAGTTTGGTCGAGTGGCAACTTCTACTGACCGATGCCATCTTGTAATCATACGTCATGTGCCGCACCTGACATCTGATGCACTGGAGCTGCAGGGCTGGCCTCTAATCCGCATATTTTCTTGGTAGCTTTCTGCGTCAATGCAGCAAGCTCGGCATGTATTGGTTATGTGGCTGTGCCTTTTGCTGTACCGTTGACTTGATAGCTGGCAACAATGTTTGTTTGCTATCCAAGCCATTTTACTTCCATTTCGTAATGGAGACTTATTCTGCCTCCCACGACCACTACAACTTGTGCAAGTCTTGTGGGGCAAAGTGAAGTCTCGTGATGCTTGCAGTCCACTTTTGAGAGCAACCAACCATTCTATTTCGTCAAGTCACTCAGCGGCATTCTCATTAAAAGTTAGAAATAGTTTGCTTCGTGGCGTGGACACAGATAATTAGTGTCAGCAAATTATTAGGTATTGTCCTTGGACGACAACCGACACCAAATCAACTGTCCTTGCATTGCCGCTCACCTGCTTTGTCGTGCTTACCTCCCATCGAGGTGAAGAGGATCAGAAGCTTCGGGGTAATGCTGGCACCAGGTACAAAGGCCACCGAAGATAATCCTCAATGCTTCGCGGACGCTCGTCGAGACATGGTCGAGGGTCGTTCAGCTTGAACCCTTGCAGGCCAATTCATTGGTATGGGTACCTCCAGTAGACATGGTCGACCTCATGCAATGGTAGCAGAGTGGTTTTCGGTCGACCATTCGCAGCACCTCCGTTTTCCTCGGTGTATTTTGTTCAGCGCGGACCTACGCTGGTTCTTCCTCGTGTCGGGAATGCTTCGTGTTGGGGTGTCTCGTTAAATTTGTATTGGATAGTAACAGGTAGCCGGTGGCGGTCGTCGTGACTTTGTGGCATAAGCCGCCCTCGGTTCGTCAGATGCCGCTTCGCTCGAATAAGTCTCCAGTTGAAATGCCTGTCGAACTTGTTCCAAAACAATCTCGGCAATCAAAATAAAACCCAGGCAACTGATGGCAGGAAGTAGCTTCCTGATCTCCCCCGTACAACGTTGTGGATGATGTCGCAGATGCCTGGGAGACTGGCGTCGAAGTTGCAGCTGGATGACTCAAGTGTCGAGACGCTGGGGAGTTGTTGATATTGGCAGGCTCGGGCTTACAGTGTACATCCAATGTTGGAAACCTCGGTAATATGAACCCTTCGACTGTTGTCGTGGGGTTGCGGACAAGGCTGCCGAAGGTGTTGTGCCTCACATGAGGGACATGAGATTCTTAGCTTCTTGTCTTCTGTAGCATCAGGGTTGGCATGGGTGTTCGATCAGGCGCAAAACATCCTCCTCGAAGGCGATGACGCTCTCGTTGGGGCCGTGCCCTGGAGAGAATCAGGAATTCGGCTCTCTCTCATCAATGTTGGCTGATGAACATGTACTTCAGCTCGATCTTGCAAACTTCCCACGACGTTAAAGAGGATTCGTAGTTCTCAAACCAGTGCCTGGTAGTTTCTTCCACGAGAAGTACAGGTCCTGCAGGAGCTGGTTGTCCGTCTACCCACTATGGCAGGCGACACGGTCATATATTTCAATCCAGCCTTCGACGTCTTCATACATCTTCCGTGAAAGGGCATCGGAGTGCGAGATGCGACGGGCATGCAAACGATGGTGGGAGCGGACGTGGTTTGCTGCTACAGATTTGTCATTGTTGGCTTCGTCAGGTTCGGTTTTTCTGGCAAAAGACTGAATTCCGGTGGTTCTTGCTGGTAGCAGCGACTGGCTCGGATTTCAGGTTCTTCGTGGTGTATTTTCAAGGTTCGTCCTTGTGATAATTGCCCGTATTTTGGTTTTTCTGAAAGGCTCGGGATAGGACTTGGTTCACGGCTGGCCGGAGGTTTAAGACGCGGGATAGTCCACCACCCGTGTCCCGTTATCGGGCAACTCGGCTGAGGAGCTGCCAGGGTGCACACAGAGTGAAGGGCTACGGGCAAAGTACCCAGCACCTTTACCGGAACATACGATGACAGCTGTGCATGGCCTGAAACTTTCCAGAACTGTAAATATCAATAGAAGATAGTACTGGAGCGAGCATCCGTGACAATATACAAAACCTGACAGAAGAGAGTCTATCCTTACCGCTAAAAAAGCTGCATTGTTTTAAAGGCATTCTGTCCGAACAAATCCTCTCCTTCGGGGTTTGGCGACTGCCGTGAACGAACTGAATAGACGTGGGACCACTTTTCTGGTAATGAGCCGCTCCAGACTGTCGTCGCAAAGCGGCGTGAACGGGTGGACTGGGTAGGTAACACGCGCGATAAAATGTCCATACAGCTTGCAATTCGCGTACCGAGTGTTGATGAAACTTTTGTCGACGAAACGTGCCACAGACCAGGGCAATCAATACCAACTGCAACACCTGTGCTCCGCGAAAGTGCACGTCTACGCCAGAACAATTTAGGAAGCAGCACAGCATCACCTGAAGCACGGCAGAGGAACTACCAACTTGAATGCAGCTCTCCGGTGCGCCGCACAACGAAAGTGAGCCTTCGGTCATTTGAACGAAGCGGCACCACGATTGAAACTGCCAAGCACGATCGACTCACGCAATTTCCGTCGCTAAACTGTGTATCCAAATATATTGCACACGCTTCACTGCAGACCTGGAAGATTCCGATGGTCAACGAGAGCACAGAAACGTTGCCTTAAAATTTACTTGCGGTATCTGAATCAATCCGAGGTCCCAGCAACGTAGGGCCGATTGTCTCTTTCGTGGCAATATCCCCGTCGGTCACCAGCGAAATGCACACCGTTCCTCCTTCTGTTCAAGTTATACCTACGTCAGACACCACGCTGAACTCTGAAGTTGCTTTCGACCGGCCTCATATGACGGCTTCCGCGTCTGAAATCAACTCGCCGACACGAACGACAACAAACAAAGCATCCGACAAGCTCCGTCCCAGCTGGGACCAGCCGCTGCCTGGGCGCTGCCATCTTTCCTGTGACGTCACGTATTTGGTTTGGTCATGTGACGAGTGGTCACATTTGCGTACAATGGCAGCCGCCTTATGGGGGTCACTTTCGAGTGCAGACCGGAACCCCGGTTTATCGCTCTAAGCCCCTCTACCACGTTGGGCAACGGCCACAAGCGCGCCGTCAATGATGATGATAGTGAGTATTAATGCGGAGCGCGCGCCTTCTAACAGGCGCCACGCGAAGGGACCCCCCTCCGGAGCGGAGTTCCAGAACTGAATTGGTTCTAATAACATTGGGCGAAAACAGCAGGTAAAACCAAGCGACATGTCCACGGACCTGAAGAACGTGTCCTCGGACCTGATGTATCTTGCGTATCACGTGGGCGAACGTCACAGAATATGTCCGTGGACCTGCCGGACCACGATTACATGGGTTTTGAACGCAATCCAATTCTTCCTTTTTTTCGAATCCACTGTCGTCCACGGACAAGCCCGGGAGCCGATTGCGTGAAACTGCTCGTTGTACACTTAGTTGCACGAGCGGTTTTCTCTTTTTTTATATGCCTCTTACGGTTCTCGTACACGAATGGGCCTTTGCTCTTTTTCCAGTCCGATTAGTACGCACGAGCTACAGCTGTGGAAGATGCTCGAGGGTTCCTGCGTATGGTAAAAAGAAGAGCCGAAAAGAAAAAGAAAGAAAACGACTGGAAATAATTTTCGATTCGAATATGGACGCCAAGAAGGCTTCACGAGCTGTTGTGGCTTGTGCCTGTAGTGGAACACGACACGCAGGGTCCGAGAGCCGGTGACGAAGAAGAAGCAGCTCGCTCCCGGTGGCTTTATTTATAACCCACTTAACAAACACGTGGCGCCCTCTAGGTTAGTGGCGCTACTATACATCTCTCCTTCTAACAAAGACCGAAGATACAAATGACGTCTAAAACCTAAAACCCTAAAACCATCAGCTCTTCCCAACACTACAACAACACCACAACGTTGGAAAGAGTACATCCCCTCTCGTAACACAGACCGTCGTTATAGGTTGAGTCTTTTGGGGCGGACTAATCGCCCGTCCATATCGAGACGTCTGAACTACTTCAGATTCAGGATCCAAGGGTCTCTGACTGACAACATCAGGGGTTGCTGGACAGCTGAGAGTCCGCCGCTGCAGACCAAGAGGTCCATAAGCAAGTGACTCGTCCGACTCCCGTAGATCAGGAGGTTCTGGAACAGGCACCACTGGAGGCTTGTACGGCACCAGATGCTTCCGGTTCCGCTGCAGAACTCCTCGGGGTGTCTCCACCACGTGAGAACGTGGTCGCTGTGCTTCGCTCAGAACCTTGGCACCACACTGGACGTCCGTGACCCAGACATCCTCGCCTGTAGCACGCTTATCTGCCTTGTCCTTGTTGAGGAAGACCTTCGTCGATGGCCACTCGGGTCTCAGCTTCTCCGACGGCTTCAATAAGCTGGTCCGCAGCCGTCGTCCCATCAACAGCTGTGCGGGGCTGAACCCAGACGGCCCAGGGGTGTCTCTGAAGATCAATAACGCCAGAAAAGGGTCGTCGTTCTTGGAGAAGAGGCCCTTGATCGTCCGGTTCGCGCGCTCAACTTCCTCGTTGGATTGAGGATAGCGCGGGCTGCTCGTCACGTGCTTGAAGCCATAGTCGCGTGCGAAGTCCGCAAACTCCTGAGCCGCAAACTGCGGGCCATTGTCGCTTCGGATAAGCTCTGAAATGCCAAAGCGTGCCACTACACTTTTCGCTGCTTCGACCACTGATGAGCACGTTGTGCTTCTTAGTGTGATCACTTCAGGGTATCGTGAAAAGTAGTCAATGATCAGTAGGAAGTCCTGGCTGTTAAATTGAAACAAGTCAATTCCCAGCTGCTGCCAGGGCAGCTCGGGTGAAGGTGATGGCAAGAGAGGCTCTGCACGTTGGATTCGTGTAGTCGCACACTGCTCGCAGTTCTCGATCTGCTTGCTGATTCCTGGCCAACATACAGAGTCACGCGCTTGAGCGCGGCAGCAGATCACGTGATGCGCGGCCCGCGGACCAAAACAGCATTTCGGTCCGTCGTGTGGATACACCTTAACTAGTCTGGAGCCCTGCGTTGCGCTTTTTGGACCGTGACTGTGGGCCCTACGTGATTTATCAAATTCTACGTTGTGGGCGAGCACCAACCTAAAACCCCAAACGGAGTTCGGGTTTTGCGCATGCGCAGTGGTGAGCCCCCATTTTTTTGGGGCCCCCAAACTTTGGGGCTACTTATTCTAAAACTCTTTAATAGTGTTCTTCTTACGTATTCAAAGACAAGAATAATATTTTTCAATGCCTCCAGGTTCCGACACCGTATGTGGTGGCGGAAAGAAAATGTGCGCTTGTTTCGCCGGTCTGTAAATAGCAAAACCTCGGTATACAAGAGACGTCTCCGTAAAGCTACCTTTCACCAGCTAATTTAGATTGACTCACCACAAACGGAGAGGTCAAGAAGAAATTGGTCATTTCATGAGCCAAAATGGTGATCGAAGGGGGAGGGAGCTTCGGGCTACTTTCCCGTTACTTTCTCAGGATTCAGTGATTTTATCGCGCACCAGCTCGGATTACGTGGGGCGAAAGCCCGTACTGCAGAATAAAAGTATCCTGGATATAATCACCACCCGTGCCCGTTTTGATCTGGATGAGCATCGCATCGGTATGCGGTTGTGTATCACTAGTGCGCGTTGCACGCTAAAAGATTCCAGGCTAGCGCTCGGCAGGCAGCTGAGACTCCAGAGGCCCTCTAAGGCAGACTAACTTCCAGCTGTATAAACATATACACACTTCGACTGGTGAGATCGGTCTATAGGTGAGCGGCGTTTGGGAACTTTCTGTTCCTTAGAAAATTTTGTTTAGTTGTTGAAAAGCGACGACGATGATCTGAAAGCATAAAGGTACCTTTAGCTTAGGTTCCTCAGCTGAAGGTACCTGTAGTAAACGGGGTTCTTGATCATACGATAAATAAACGGGGCGCTTTAAGTTGATAGTGATTGCATTCCTGCTAAACCGCGTGAGGAGCACGTGATTAGCAATTATGCCTTGAAATTGGTTTGACGCGCAGTTTTTATTATTGCGTGTGCAATATCACATTTAAAACCTAAATATTACTTGTTCTTGCTTTTGCGGCACTTTATTTATTTATTTTTCTTCTTTAAGTCCAAGGGCGCACTTAAATGAGTGTTGCGTTAAAACGTCCGACCCGTCTGGCCATACTGGACCCTAAATCATCTGCGTTTACGAGTTTCCATTACGAGGGGGCGACGTTTTTTCCGTTTTCCATTTTTCCGCAAAGCTCTTACTGAAGTAGCTAAATAGTGCCCGGCATAAACAAATCCCATCGCAGTCTCACGGTTACGCCAGCCACACCTTCGAAAGAGATGGACGACGACGAGGATAAAAGGTCCTAGGCGGGAGAGTCGGACGGCTAGTCTACAACCTCGAAAAAAGCGTGTTTCACATGCAGCGGTTTTGGCCCTAGAGCGGCGCGATTTCTGCCGTCGCGGCGCTCTGGCCAGCACCAGCGGTTGAGCGGCATGAGCGTCGCGACGGCAGAAATCGTGCCACTCTAGGGCCAAAATCGCTGCACGTGAAACACGCTGAAGAGCTCGCAGTGGTCCGTCGCGTTCCTCGATTGTGTATTATTCCATTACAGTTGTACTCACAATCATTCCATAATTTGCTACTTATATATATTCAATTTGTTATAATGCATTAAACAAGATATATTTATATATCTGGGATTTTTTTTTTAAGTTCGTGGGTCCGACGCTACTCCCTGTAGCTGTAAAGGAACTCCGTTTAGCACAGGGCCTCCCTTAGCGAAAGGGACCTTTATGCGCCTTTAGATCACGATCTCCAGCTCCCCTTTACTAGAGGAACCTGTGCCAAAGGTACCTTTACGCTGCCGTGTGATTTGGGTATTAAAGCTACAATTTGGAGGTCTCAGAATTATGCTTTGCGTCAGTTTTGCCCCGTGGCAAAACTGACGCAATAAAAAAAAAATTATGCTTGCACAAGCTTGCAGCTCATTGTCTTCGTTTGTCCACAGTGAAACAAAATTTCTCAAGGAACTGGAAGTTGCCAAACGCCGCTCACCTAATAGGTGAGCGGCGTTTGGCAACTTCAGGCTTTTTGGGAAATTTTTCTTCTTTCTTTCAGGTGCTGTTTAAATATTATTCACCACTTTCATTACAGTATTTTACTACGTAATACAGGTATTATACCTAAGCCTCAAATTCTCTCACTATTGATGCACCTGTCTACAGAACATCCTCCAATGGATGAACACAAAACTAGTTTTTTTGTGTGTGTATTACACGATGGCTTTCTTTTTGTGTGTGAAATCGAGTGCACACAGGACTTTTACAGGGATTGGTACTTTATATATATTTTCTACTATGTTCATAGTATTTTAAACACAGCACTCATTGCACTAGGTTATTGCCCGTGACCACATCTTCTCACACATATAAAATACGTACTAAAAAAAAAATCATCTATCAATACGAAAATGTATCGTCGCGTTTTCGTTTACTCAGTTCACGCTGTCAATGAAGCGAAGAGTTACGATCCAGAGCGCAAAAAATATCCACTCATTTCACATCATTTTTTTGCCAAGCTGCCGTTCGCGAAATGAACGACTGCACGCACCACTGAACGAGCTTTGTTTTATACTCAGTTTCATTGAAATTCGAGTGCCTCGTCGTCTGCGTGCATTTGCTACCACTGGTTAAACCAATCCGAGTGAAAGCGCCGTGATTCTGCCCTTTCTTCCGTGTGTGACTGGTTTAGCCTGATGACAGCAAACGCACGAAAACGGCGAAAGCCGTTACTCCTGCCGCTGCTCGACTGGCTCCACCAGATCGGAGCACCGGCTTCGCTCGGACTTAGTGTAAAACGGAGTATAGAAGCCAATAAAACGTTACAAGTAGTAAGCTCGACTTTAGCCCTCTTTGAAACCCATCTCCAGACGACCAGACGACATCGTCTCTGGTGAGGTCCGTCTGCTCTCCAAGATCTTGGCATGAAGACTGGTCCGTAACAAAAGCGACAAAGCTTTGCCGACGGGTCTTTCTAGACTCGCCGAACTACCTGAAAGAGCAGACGTGTCCGCCGGGCTACAAAGCACGCGACACGCAGGGTGCCTTGTCAAGTGTCAATCTGATATCACGTGCGTCGCCCTCTCCTAATCATCCTCCGCTGCATCTCCCTTGGTCTCAACGCAGTAGACGTAGGAATTCCTCTTCTCGTTGCGGCAGTTAAAAGCGTCCTGAAGCTCGTCCAGTCCCTGTAAGGCGGCTTTCACTTTTTTCATCAGCGTTACTCCCTCGTTGATGATCAGCAGGGCCCTGTGCTCGTCCCTAACCTGGCTACACAAGGTCCTCACGGCTGACAAGAAGAAGAGCTGGTCAGGGTTGGTTGTGCCTTTGAGACCAGGAATGACGAAGTCGTCGTCCATGTCCAGGTAGTAGTGGTACGCGTTGTACGCGGTCCTCAGTGTCATCATCGTAAATATGACCGTGAAAACCTTGTAGCTTTCTTCCAGGCTGCCGCTCTGCGAGTCTTCCTTCCGGTAGACCCGGTCGGTAATGCACTTGACGGCAGACCGCCAAGTATTCTTGTTGTCGTTAAAGAAGAAACGAAAAAACTCCCGAATCATATCGTTGAGCATTAAGACACCTAGACCGCCGTAGTTTAGAGCGTGTGGTACGTTCGGATCGAAGAACGGAGGCTGCAGAAGACCTGCCGGCAAGAGTAGCGCGTTCTCGTTCACATCATAGATGAGGGACTGCCTCAGATTTTGATGGTGGAGGTGGAGGTCGACAACCCTTGCGGGAAAGATGAACGAATGTAAATGCCTCACGTTGACCCCGAGGAGCATGTGCGAGAAGGTTGCGCCGGTGCCATTCGGTGTTTTGGGATGCGCCTTCGTAAATTTATACTTTTCCTGTTGTATGGCCAACGTGAGAAAGCGCAATTTCGCAGTGTGCTCCGCGGCACTTGAAAAAATGGTCAGATAATTTCCGTGGGGGGTGAAGTTTTGATAGTACTCGTTAAGCGTCGAGTCATTCGAAATCCACGGTGGGATACCTATCATAGTTTTCATATCACCAATTCTTTTGTAGGCCCTGCTCTTCTGCTCTTTGTCAAGCCAATACGCTCGAGATAGCAAGTATTTGAAGCCGAATTTCAACTTCGATACAAGTTCTTGAGCCGCAAGGAACGTGTCGATTTTTATTATGGCATCTACGTAGACTCTACCCATGGCCATTGGCATTATGTCGTTTGTGGTCATCAGACACTTTTTCCACATGGGCTCAATGGACTCTTTGAAAGCTTTGCGCAGAAAGGCGTCATGGTCTTCCGTCATTTCTCTTAGGGTTTGGCGTCCATAGTAGTCCAGAAGCCTCCATCCAACATAGTTGACAGCCTGAAGATCTTTCGGAGCTTGTTTCAGGCTCGCAAAATACCGAAGATAATTTTCCGAACGAACAAGCACTCGAGTTTCCGGTTTGAGGATCACGCTTGAATCATCGCCGATAATAGACTGTAGAAATAATTTCCATGAAACCTTGGGAATTTCTGATTGCAGAGTTGAGAGGGACAGCGTTTTCAGCGGTCGTCGATGGCACAAATTCCTTACCATAATCGCGTTGCTAAGTTCAAACTTCAAAATTGCCTCATGATGAGGGACGTTCGTGCCTGTAAAATGTGAAATAGATCTGCGAAGGTACGTTTTATATGCTGTCATTGCTTCTCCCTGGCTCATGATTAGCTTATGTCTGGGAATTGTGAATGTGGGGCAATCTAAAGTCAGAAGAATCTCGTCTTCGTCGGGGGTGGCAATACGATTCTCTGTCAAGGGCTTTTGCAAGTGTCGCGATGTACGAACCGACAGTATTGGCTCTATCATCGTCTTCTGTAAAACCTTCGGAAGAAGACCAAGGAAATTTGTTTCTACAATATTACTGAAAGGCCATCCTTGAAGCTGGTATTTCCTCATAACATTTATAAGGTCTTGCAAAGTAAGCTTTGCATTCAAACAATGGTGGTAGACCATGGCTACTTTCTGCGATGCGTCTGGTCTATTGGCATGGATGTTCATTTTTTCTAGATAGCGTTTTATATCCCTGTACATGTCCTCGAGGTAGAGCCTTGCTGAGCCAAGAATCACCTTCTGGTAGTTTTCCTCGGACGACAATAGCCAGTTGGAACAGACGTGCTCAACGATGTCTCTGCACGGGTCAGCTGTGGTGTTGATGCTGTAGGCCAAGGCGTGTCCCGCTGCTCCACACCTGGGTTTATTACACGTGTAATGATCCCTGATGGACCTGATGAGCGATGGAGTCGTCTCCATAGGTGGTGCCATCGTTGTCTCGATCGCCGAGGTCAGAAGGTGCTTGGCAATGTTCGACCATATGATGAGAAAAACGAACGCGAAGATGTTGCCCAGAAGTAGCAGGCATGGGATGGACTTGAGATCTCTCGCGACGCGCTTGAAGTACTCGTCGCTGTAGGACCGATTTCGCACAAGATCGACGTCGGTGTCGCCGTAGCGGTCGATGGATTTGCAGCTCCCGGATACCTTCTGGCGAGGAACGGCGCCACCCATGACCGGCATTTCATCGTTGTCCTCGGCCGGCTTGCTTATTGAGTATCGCCTGCCGAAACTCATGATGCCGGCCTTCAATGAACTGCGCTTGCGAGGATCAAAACCGCTTCAATGAGACCGAGACTTCGGCGACGTTTTCGAACGGTTTAGCAAAATAAAATGTCGGAAATCGGAGTAAGCCATTGGTAGAACTAGGCGCGTGGCCGAACTGTGTTCGCTAAATATCATTCTTCGTCTTCCTCTCGTTATAGAAAAGCGGCCCCTATACTTCGTTTCAGTCCAGACGCAGCCTCTTCACAAGCGCGAGCTCCGTGCTTACAGCGTCTCTGCCAAGCACGCGCGCTCGTGCGGTGTAAGCACTGTTCAAAGCCACATGCTCGCTCTTTTAGCATCGGCGTCGTCGGAACCTAAGCTAAAACGAAGTATAGGTATTGGCACTTGCCTTAAAAAATGTAAAGGAACACCTGTGCATGCATAGTTGGAGGAGGAACGAACACATCCACCGGATGTTGGAGGAGAGAACGAATGTATCCACCTGCGGAACGAATATATTCACCGTCCGAGGTTTATCATTAAGCCTATCACTTGGCGTTCGGAACTCTGGCTCTTAATGTGACATGGGCACGGTGGAAGAAATACATTTAGGTGATGACTCTGGCCGCTCTTCCAGCGGGGAGCGAGCGACCAGATCGTGTTCGGAGCTAGCCTCGAACCAGGAGTATACTTTGTTTCACCTTATGATGTACCGCAGGAAAGGCCACAAGCGCGAGCTCCTTGCTCTGGGGCACATCTAGGCGGCACAAGCTCTCGTGACTTAAGAGCGGCTGCCACGGTTTCAGGGGCGTAGCTTGCTCACCATTTTCGCGGTGTGGGGGTGGTGTGCAGCCAGTGGCTGGCGTCATGTTTTGCTTTGGTGCTGTTTCGATCAAAGGTGCCACCATCATGCACGAAGGTGAGCCTTAACCCGAAGAAGAACTTATGCTATAAGGATGGGAAAGACGTGCTTCGTTCCCAACTGCAATTCGGGGTACCGGATCTGCGCAGAACCTTGTTTAAAGCTCCATTGAATGACGCTCGCCTGGAGCAGTGGCATCGTGCAATCCCGAGGGCCGATCGACAGTTACTACCTAGTCTCCTCATCTCGTTGACCAAGTGAAGACCAAGCTTGGCAGTCTAATTTCTATCAAAGTCTGGGAATGTGAAGTTGTCTGGACAGAAAAGGGCTGAAGAAACCAAGGCTGTGGACTGCATACTATATTATGTAACTGGGTTTTTGAGTGTGAAAATGAAAAAAAGCTACAAGCTGCCCTGCATGCCGATCCGCTTTCAGCATCGGCATTAACACTTCTGCTGAGGCAGCACTGAAAACGTGAAGAACAGAGGAGGCCATATACCCCCCAACAAAAACCCTTTCCAGCTACTGAAGAAAGCGGGACAGTTTGGGACACAATTGACAGTGTTCTTGACACATGCTCAATAACGTTTCCATTCCCTGAACACAAAAAAGAAACAATTGCCCAGTTGCTGCGCTACTACTTGAGCATGCGAACGCGACAACACAGTAAGCATATTACCATGAGTATGAACAAACAAGCTCAAGAAAAGAAGAAATAAGCAAAGAAGCGCGCGTCTTAATTCAAGAGCATGGGTGAGAAACACAGGATGTAGGAGATGGCGTTCTTTGGTATAAATGCAGTGAATTCAGCTTTTGTGTACATTTTAAAGCAAAACTATTTGTCAGGTATTTTGTTACCTGTAAGACGGGGTGACACCATATTGTGAGAGTATAGATGTCCTATAACCGCTACTATTGTTTGACTTTCAGTCACTGTGTCATTATGTCAGTCAGTATGTCATCCGAGTGTGTCATCATTTCAGTCACTATGCATCATAAATAGATTTTTTTTTTCGCTCACAAGGTTTGTATGTTTCAGAGTTCAAGTTGACATTGTATGTATAAACCATTTGTAATGCTATAACCTTTATGCGCCTGTAAAGAATTATTTTGGCCCCCCTATGTAACATTATTAGAATTTATTTATTTTTTTAGTAAGAAAGCAGGAGCAGGGTGGAGAAAATCACCCGACCTCCTATAAAGCAAAGCAATGCGTGTAAACAATTTAAGGAACTGTTACCAAATATGCTGTTTGACAATACGTGCGAGCATGACCCAGCTTTTTACTCTAAATTACTCTAAATTATTGAAGGCCCAGCAGATTATGCCGAGAAGTTTTATATTTATACGAGTATTTTTGTAACGTTAAGTCATCATCAGAATGTTCTTGTTTAAAAATACAGGCACCGCACGGGGGAAAAGGCAATCAGTGCCGATGCGCCAACATAAATCCATCATTTCACCACACAATACACAGGGACTGAACAAAGAATGCATAATTTCTTTCACAAGCCCTCTATACATGCCTTCACAAGCCCCTCTATACTTGGGCGCCATCTATCCCCGTGCGCGTGAAGCGCGCTCGGTGCGCCAACATAATGTGGTCGCCGCGTGAGACAGAGAGTCATCACCTAAATGTATTTCTTCCACCGTGGACATGGGCTACACCGCATGCTTATAAACATTTCTCTTTTTAAGGCGATGCCACCTTGAGAATCGCGGCACCGACGACGCCGTCTAGCGGCTTAATAGCGGCGGGCTCTTGCAGCACAGCAATCTGGGTAAACAACGGTGTGGGAGTCATGGGCAAGGTTGGTCGTGGATGTACAATGAACTAGAATAGAGAGAGAGTGGAAAAAGCTTCGGCGGCGGCCCATCGGCCCAGACCCAATCCATTACTTAAAAAAAACTTTCAGCCTTTCCACTCTGGTGAAGAAGGAAGAGCAGCGGAGCTGCAGCTTCTGTTCTGGGCGGTGGCTTTCAGGGCGAGCGATCTGCTCTTCTTTCGCAAGGGAATCTGAAGCGCTTGACGCACGCGGCAGTTGCGGCCCCATTCGCGCTGCTGCGTACGTCCGTCGTCTCTCTTTCCGCACCCGGTCTTCTTTCCCCGAAGAAAGGGAACACGACCGACCCATCGTGCACAGTCCAAACCGAAACTAATAAGAGCGTAGGAAATAGAACGCAAAACAGACGAGGACGAAGAAGAAACACACGTAACGTGCGCTTTGCTCGTCACGTGTGTTTCTTCTTCGTCTTCGTCTATTTTTCGCGCTGTTTCCAACGGTAAATTCCCACCAACTCGCCCAACTATCCATTCTTCTATGATAGCTGGATAGGTTGCCGCCATTGATGAGCGACAGCGGCAACCAGACTGGTTACCTGGTTACCGCCGTCGCTTATAGATGGTGGTAGCTGTCCAGAGGTTGACATTTCTTTGATACTGGACACGCAGGCCTGAGGAACAGCCCTTAACAGCTCCGCTGTAAAATGTCATACAATATAATCGCACATTACCGAGCCTAAAATGTAATGGATTACCGTTACAACTTACTTTTGCTGAAAAGTAAGAGATTACTTCACTCCTTACGTTACAAATCACTTTCACGTAACTTTTTTCGTACTGACAAAGAAAACAATAGAAATGTCGGAGTTGAAACGTTCATAATAATTGGGGTTGTGTGGATATTTATACAGCTTGTAGTTGGTCAGCCATTTCAAAGTTGCGACGAGTCACTCGCTGTAAATGAGCAATTTAGCCAGTGCAGTACAACCGCTAGCCTGGGGTCTTCAATGTGCACCACGCAGTAGTGATACACGACCGCACGCCGGTACGATGCTCATCCAGAGCGAAACGGGCAGGGGTGGGGATAAAACCCAGGATTCCTGGTTTTGCAGCGCGAGCTTTTGTTCCACGTGCTCCAAACTGGTGGGCGCTAGCCCACTCGGCCACCAATAGGCCTCCTGCGCTGAAGCCTTGAACAAACTGTGGCGCCATCATTTTGGGTAGCACAAGCCCACCTGATTGAGCCTCGCACTACTAATGGCACGTTTGTTGAGCTTTGTTCTTTCTGTGTGGTGCTGAAGAACGGAAGAACACCTTTGGATGCCCGAATTCGGCTAGATTCAACACCGCAAGACAATCGAAAGTGCCAAATTTACGCCAACACGGCTAGTGTGCGCGTCTCCTATATCTGGGTGGTGACGTCAGAACATCTGTGTCACGAATCTTTCATTTTTTCTTTTTTATTATTTGTACTTTGGAACGCGTGAAACGGCATCTCGTGGCTAATGTTCTTAGCGTCTTAGCTAGAGAGCGTTCGAATTTTTGCTGTTTCTTTGTATTTTCCTTCTGGTCTCGCGTTTCACACCAGAACAGGTACGCCTCTGCATGCGTGACACTTTGAGACGCTCAAGCTTGTACTACCCGAAACAACTCATACCAAGTGTCTTTTCCCAGCGCCTCCTGGTCAACGCAGGAAGCCCATTCCCCCTTGAAATGTTCAAACGGGACGAATTGAAAGGACGACTGTCTTCAAGGAGCTTTGTATTGTATTGTAAAAACGTTTATTATGATGCCGCCTCCTGGCCTTCAGGCCTCAGAGTAGGCGGGGAAAAGGGTGAAGGGAAGTGAAAATGACGATGATTAAATGAATGTACCGATCTCGGAGGATCGGAGGAAATCGGTGAGAGATGTGTAGACGAGTTTTTGTTCACTCGGAATAGCGGTTGTCGGTTTCGTCCACTCTGTGTAGGAGCAAGGGCGTACGTGGTAGGGGAGGTTGCGGATTGCGGCCTTTTGGTCCAGTTTTTTATTTCCCCTTCTTTGATCGCCTTTCGGCTGGCGCGTGACCTGCCATGCAGGCCTGGCTTGCTGTTGGGCTCGCCTCAAACCGTGTTGCCACAGAAACAATTTTGATGTTATTAAAGATGTTTAGCAACACTACTTTCCATTTCTCATACTCCCGCATTGTGCTAGGCGGTGTAAAAATAAAATATTGTATTTAAGAGAAAGAATGTATGTGCACTGCGTCCACCTGTAAACTGACAAGACAGCGAAAGCTGCAACCACACCTGCCATGCCGCTAGCTTACAGCGACCGGAATTGATCCTTGTCATTCTGCAGGCAAAGCTAGAGGTGCTCATGCTCAATAACAGTTTATACCTCCACTAGGAGATTCGGAGGTAAGAAACCGATCTACGAAATCGCCCTTTTAAGACTGGCCTTTGATTCGGGACGTCCACGTCTCAAAGCTGCGGTCTCGTGCCTGTAGCTTTGACTCACTGTCATCTCAAGACCTACTCCATACTAAGTATAGACGCTTTGCAGCAGCTGTGAATGGACGCCGCCATAACTGACCTTCAGTTTTTGTTTCCTCGTATTTCGTTTATTTCACTTCATCATTACCATAGCAGGCCAGGTTATTGCCACATTAGATTCAACTGTGTCCTTTTCTAAAGCATCGGCCTTTGTGGAGGATCGTCAACTACCGTTTCAGTTGCTCGGCATCTCGGTAAGACAAGAGAAGGTCAGCCATGGCGGCTGTAATTTGGCGCGTGTGTAAAGCGTCTATAGAGTTGGTCGTGTGTCAGCTTAGGCATGAACGGAGATAGTTGCCTGCAGTACTGAAAAATGTATGAGCGCGAGAGCTTGTTTTTGAGCTTTGGTCGAGCGTGTAGTCGCGCATTTATATTGCTCCAGTTTCTGTTATGTTCATATTCAAGAAAAGAAGTAACCAGTAAGTAAAGTTATTTGTTACCTACATTTTGTAACGAAATTATATTACACATCATTGCCCCAAAAACGCATAGTGGCAATTAAAAAAATACTTGAAAAAGTAACGGGCTACAAATGATTCATTACTTGTAACGATGATCGGCCGTGTGAAGCCGAAAGTGCAGACGGTCGCGAGTGGCGCTGTTGTCGAAATCCGGAGGACATGGCTACTGTAACATCGCGTATGTCGTCACGTACGTTCTCAGATGTCTGTGGTGTTTATGATAGTTTTCGCAATTTGTTTGCATGAATGTCAAGTGCTTGCCGTTGTGATTATGAATAGATTTGAGGCTTGTCGCTAAGCAATGAAAGCGAAGAGAAAGAAGACGGATACGCACTCCCAGGAGACTAGGGAGAAGGAGGTGACGTCAACAACGCAGCAAATACAGATTGGATGTTGATTTTGTTTTTTTTCTGTCAACATCCAGTCTGCGTTTGCACTGTTCGTTGACGTCACTTCCTTCTTCCAAGTCTACTGGGAGTCCAAAAAGCGCAACATAGCACCCCAGGTACCTCGGTTTTCGCTACATTGACCAAGACAGCTTTAAACGTTAATTGAATTAAAATGGCAACAGCCTTAAAGCATACAAAGGCCAGACTAATGAACCTCAAAGATCCAGAACAGTCAGGCTTGGCGAGGGCTTCGCTGGCACAAGTGCTCCGGAATTGAGTGCCAGCGCTACGTGGTAGGTTTTACAGAGCGCTGCAGCCGGAGCACGGCCGGACTGGATTCGAGTGATTCTTTTTCATTCGGCCTTTTCCGTCGCATGTGCATCTTTTTGCGTGGGTGCAATGGCACCTAACTGTTCTCACGGTCCCACCCTGTTAACCCAGCTGCTCAAAGGGGTCTGCTTCTCGTGGCCCAATGGTGTATTGCATTGTCCCTAAGTGCACGTCAACACCAGGAAATACTTCTGGCGTGTCTTTCCACCAGCTGCCCAGCGATGGATCCCTTAGCACAACGGGAAAAAATGAGATACCAAGAAAGAACCATAGGGTCAACAAGTAGGTGTATGTCTTAGGGTAAACATGATATAAAAATTAAATAGTGCAAAGGTTAGAGTCACAAAGGACAAGAGACAAAACATGTAGACAGGACAAGCGCTAACTCATAACTGGCGTTTTAATAGAAAAGAAGGAAGCAGCATAAAAAAACACCGAAAAAAAGAAGAAAAAACAATTATAATAGAAGGAGAAAATTGAAAGGTATAAACAAAAAGGAAAGGAAAGAAAAGAAAAGAAAGGGGAACAGCGTAACAAAATTAATTCAGGGGTATATATTGAAATTTTAGTACAATTAGGGTCAACAAGTACGATGTGTGCGCCAACAATCGACGAGCCAGCCTCGTCGATTGATGGCCCTTCTTGCCTTGCCTCTGGGAAAGTTAAGGCCAGGCTTGCTTGTCTTTCCTACCCGGGGCTGTTTCTTTCCCATCCTGGGCGGAGCATTATTGTCCGACGAGGATGAGATGGATGTTTTGGGGCAGTTTTAACCTGTAGAATGATGCTTGGCTCCGCAGTTCTTTTTTTTTCACTTTGGGGGTTGGGTGCATTCTTCGTCTTCGTTGTGTTCATGTCCGCATTTTCCGAAACAGCTGCTTTCGCTGGAGAAAATGTCTGTTCGGTATCAAACTCTGTGGCAATTAAAACCTACAAAGGGTTTTGACTTGTATTCGTGGACCTTGAACGTAAAACTGCAGAAGCGCTCGTATCGCGACCTTGTTCACTCAAACGTGAGCAATGCAGTGGACCTCTTGTGGCCAGTGACATAGGCTTGAAGAATCTTGTCTGTTCGGCAGGACATTTCACCCGAAATCGATTCATCCGTTTTCACCGGCACGTTCTGGAAATATACAATTCTCTTGCATTGGTTGCGACCCTGTGATCTTATTGCCTAGAATTCCATTGCTCCGTCAGAGGGGAAAATATTTTGAATTGGGCGAACTCGTCTGCCGTAGTGGTGTCCCTTATAATGGACCTTTTGTAGAAATACGCGGTGCGCATGCGTGGAGTATTTGATGCGCCTGGGTTCGAGAGTATCTAGTTCTAAACAATCCGCCATCTTGCTTTTCTCGCCTTTGCGCGCCTTGAAGACCATCGAGACTCAAGTTTTGATGTTGCGAACAAGGTGAACATGAGTCATCGTACTGACGACGCCCGTTCTAGGTTACGACGTGCACCGCAGTCATGCCGGTGAACTGTGTAGCCTTCGGCTGTCGGAACTATTATCGCCCGGGTTGTGTAACTAGCTTTTTTCGCTTCCCGTGTGCTAAGCTTCATCCCGTTAAGCGGGCAGCCTGGGGGGCTATGTTGCGCTTTTTGCACTCCCAGGAGACTAGGGAGAGGGAAGTGACGTCAACGACACAGCAAACGCAGATTGGGTGTTGATTTCGTTTTCTTCTGTCAACATCCAATCTGCATTTGCCTTGTCGTTGACGTCACTTCCCTCTCCCTAGTCTCCTGGGAGTGCAAAAAGCGCAACATAGCCCTCCTGGATTCGTGCCGTCAGGAGAGTTGACAAGTACGACCCCTCGAAGAACTGGAAGCCGAGTCAGCTGTCCAGACTATGTATTTTATTACAGGCTAGTTGACTTGTAATTTTTGCAAGCGATAGAGCTTTGCGAAGTGCGGCGATGATCACAGCCGGCGTTAGACAAGGCACACCCGGACCATGTCCCTACACTGTTTAGCTACTCGCGTCCACGGCCGTCAGCCCTCGGTCGGTTTCAACGCTGGTCCTCCAGATCATCAACCCAAGGTGAGAACCTTTTGTTGGCAATCAGGTCAGCTGAACACGAAGAAACAAGAACACGAAGGAAAGAACTGGACAAAGACCACGCTGACTATCAACTGAATTTTAATTTGTCTTCTTCCCGGCCTAGGCCTTTTTTTTTCTTTCTTTTTCTTCGTCTAACGGCAGAATGAACACTTATAAAAACCTTTTAGCCTAGTATTCAACGGGGTGTGGCAGACCGCAATCTTCTCCCGTTTCTTCGATGGCCAAGGCCACCAGCACTTCACGCGCGAAGGAGTTCTTGTTTCTATGAAGGACGCTTATGCTGGTGAGCTTGGCATCACATCCACAGGTCCGGCAATGAGCTGAAAAATGTCCGGCTGATGTGCTTCTCACCGAGGTTGCGTGCTCCCTTGCTCTATCATTTATACATCGGCCAGTTTGGCCGATGTATAAATGCGAGCAGCGAAAGAAAACTAAGAGCAGCAAAAAGAAAACGAATCGGTAGCACACAAGAAGCCTAACGTGGACGTTGTTTTCTCTACAAATACTCTCCAACCCAGTGCGCCTCAGGTTCGTCCCATAGGTGGCAGCACATATTCGCCAAAAGGTCCATTGCCACGATCGTGTTCGCCGTTCAGTTGTATTTGGGCGTAAAATTTTCACGGTGTTTAGCTCCCACTTCTGCAGCGGCGGACTTGATTTGCTTAGGAGTGAATTCCATAACGTTCTTTTTGCAAGTTGGGCGGAAAACTACTGCTTGCATATTTGGCTCTCCACTAGCTGGGGGCAACGCTCCTCCTCTTTCTTGTGAACACTTGTTCGCTTCGTAGGATTCTTGTTCCGACATTTTATTTTCGGCGGCAAAAAGTCGTTGACTTTCTTCTTTTTCTGTTTGAACATTTGTTCGTTAAGGTTTATTGTACTGCTACCTTGTCGGCGGTCATGGTTGCTTAGTTTTTTTGTTTGCTTGTGTGTTACTACTTTAAAGTCTGCCAAATCTTCCGCGGTCTTGCGGTCCTCTACCATCTCGATTTCTTTCGAAGAGGTGGTTTCGGGCACGTTTTCCGCTTCTCTCATTGCACCTGGTCCTCGAGGTTCCTTTCTGTTGCGGTTCTGTTCAGACGATTCCCAATCCGTTTCGCGGAAGTTCTTCATCAAGCACTGAAGTTCCTTTTTGTTTTAAATAAAGTAGTCGAAATATTTTTTTTACTCTAAGAAATTTTGTGATTGCTTTCTTATTCTCGAGGCAACATTTTAAATAAGTGCCGGTTACTCTGTGTATAAGTGCGCTGCTGCCATGGTTTTTGATTTGCTCCGCTGGTTTGCGACTCACCGAAGCTGCAAGCATCCCTCGATCCTCCTACGATTGTAGTGTTGGCACTGCTGGGCACCAGGCTAATAGATATCTCGTCGTTAGCAGCGCGGATACGGGGTGCGGTGGTCCCAGTGGAATGGTTAAGCTAGTTCTAGGGGAGCCATTTTTGCGGGGGAAAAGACTCGCGGGTATGCCAGCTGTGGCGTAAAAGGTGATACCCCACTATGTGCAGCTGTCTGTGGTGCCACAAATGAACAGGTGAACGCTTGCGGTACTGTTGTGAGCAGGGAAGGGTTGTTGTAAGCCCAGAGAACAGATGGTTTTAGTCAGCGAGTGCCGGAAAAGCTAGCGAGGAATACATCAGAAACTAGGAACGCTGGCACGAGACAGCGGGTGTCGGAAAAGCTTGCGGGTAATGCCGCGGACACCGAAAACGCAGGTGCGAGATTCGTTAGAGATATTAATTCCTATCTGTTGGGCGAAAACAATTTGTTGCTCAAGTACATCCCAGAGATGGACGAACACGAGAGAGACCCATCCCGCTTTAAAAACTTTCGTCGTTCCGCGGAAGCTGCACGGAAGGCTTATGAGGCATTTTCAGGGCTCGGCCCTGGCAGGCCACGGGGGCGGCAAGAGGACTTACGAAACGTTATGTCGTGGACGGGAATGAAGAACGAGGTAGTCCGCTACGCCGTAGCTGTCCAACGTGCCAAGTGGCGAAGCCCCAAGGAGGGAAGCCTTCCGGCCTGATGCGACCTTTCATCAGTCAGCGCCCTTGGGAAACGGTCGCGTGCGGCATCATCAGACCACTGCACCGAAGTCCACGCGGAAACGAGAACTGCTCGTCATCAGGGACCATTTTTCAAAGTGGGTCGAACTTTTCAGACTCAGAAAGCTTCTGTCTGCGAGACTCTGGGAACGACTGTTAGAGACCTTTCGCCGCTACAGCTTTCGTGCTTCTCTAATCACGAATAACGCGTCAGTTTTCATAAGTAAGGTTTTTGTAGACTCGTGCCGGTCACTCAATATCCAGCATAAGCGAACAACGCCTTACCACCCACACGCGAAAATCACCAAGCGGGTGAACCGCACTCTGAAGGCGATGCGGGTGACACTCACCGGTAAGCATAATGATTGGGAAGCGAACATCTCCGAGTTGGGGTTTGAAACTCCAACGACGGTAAATCGATCGACTGGACTGGCACCCGCGTACCTGACTTGAGAAAGGAATTAACGTATTTGTGAGAAAATGGTTTGCGAGAGTGTAGGCTGGCTGACCCCGCCCCGTTTCTCGCCACGCATTGGGACTTTGCGGCCGCAGCGGGCCGCGGAGACGGCCTCCGAATAAACAGGGAGAACCTCGACACTACCCGGCTGGAGCAGGCCGGCCAGTACGACAGAACGCACTGCCACCTGGTTTATGCCATTGTGGATCTGGTCCTTAGGCGAACACACCCTCCACAGCAACGCGGCGCAAGTTTTTGCGGCGTCACCGGCACACAGGTGGGAAGGGCCATGCCGGGTCCTCGCACAGTTGTCACGTTTGACCTACCGGCCTACTCGTCTGGACACCGACGAAGAGTCCGGTCAGATGACCTACTGCCACTGCCATCCCGACGATACCTGCGGGGAGGCAGGCGGGACGAGCAACGCTGGGGAAGATCCCCGGATATACAATCTCAGGGCAAAAAGGCGCTAGTATATTGCATCCAGTGATCATCTCTCTATTCCCAAGGAATGTTTGCTCATCGCGATGCACGGGGACCAGCGCCACCCGACCCCACCGCTGCAAACGCCAAACTCAGCCTGGGGGCTGGGCGAAAGAGCGGGTCTATTACCCCCGCCAGCTGTCCAGGGCTGGCCGCGGCTCCTGGAACCGGAGGGGTGACAGCCGGACGCCTGAGAACCTCAGACTTAACCGGTCAGGCGGGGGAGGGTGCTCAAGCTCCCGCTCCGTGCAACCGCCTTCGGCTTGGCCCAAACCCTTGGAGGAGCCCAAGGAGAAGATGCGGTCGATGTCCACGTGGATGGTGGTCTCTGGGATGGGGGCGGTGGGTTACGCGTCCGACGCACAATGGAGGGACCAGTACCGCCCTTCCCTCGGGGCCTTTCCGTGGCCTGTCCCTGGCGGACCGGGACAACGAGCCACCAGCCGTCAACGCGGCGGAGGAGGAGATGTCCATTTGTCCGGTCTGCCACGTCTTGGTGGTGTGCGACGAGACCCACACCAGGGGAAAGCTTCACACTGAGAGGGGGCAGCTCAAGAAGAATGCTGTGGCTGCGGCCGCTACCGCCGCGGGGAACGTCCAGGCGGCCCTCGAACGGCCACAGAAGGATCGTCCGGAGCTTTTGACGCCGGCCCCGGTCTTAATGCCTACTAGCGCAAGGGTCCTGCGGTTCCTGGAACTCGCGCCGCAGGAGCAGTCCGAGGCAGTCCAGACTGCCGGGTTCTCCGACCACTCACCGGCGGACTCGTGTGCCACCGGAACCGGAGGACCTATACTTGGACCCCGTCGTAGCTTAGACGTTGACCTGGCACACGCCGCGGCGCCCCAGGGCGGCGCAAGGACGAGCTGTCGGCAACCTCGGTTGCGGATTGATTCTCGTCGTGGCCAGCTGGTGGCGAAGGCGGATGGATATCCGTGGCCCCCTTCCAAGGAGCCTTACCTTCGACTCCGAGGGCCTGCACGAGCGTGGGAAGACAGTCAGGACCCCCACGTCGTGGAGTAAAGCACCCGTCGGCTTGGCGCCCAGGAACAATGGGTGCGTGGAGAAATCAGTGGTGCTCGAAAACGGCACGTGACCACGGAGATGAGAGTGAGCGCGATTCAAACCGGCCAGTGCTCGATCAGGAATTTTTGGGCGAGGAGGAGGAGGAGGAGGAATAAACTTTTAATAAATAGAGCTTCAGGCGCTGATGGTTGGGCGCCCGCCCGGTGGGGGCCTCCTCTAGTCCGGGAAGCCCTGGTCCGCGCTGGCTTTCCGGGCTCTCTCCACCAGGCTACGCTGGGCTGAGAGGTCGGAACTGGTCAGCTGGTCCACCCACTGCTCGTAGGTTGCGTGAGGGTTGGGGGCAAGGGATGGGGTTTGCTGACACTCCCAGACTATATGGTATAGGGTGCCAGGCTGGGAGCAAAAGTTGCAGGCAGCAGGATATAGGGTGGGGTACATGGCGTGCAGTAGAGTGCCGTGGGAATACGAGTTAGTTTGTAGCCGACGAAAAGCGGTCGCTTCGGCTCTGGATAGGTGGGGGTGCGGTGGCGGGAACTGTCGTCGTTCGTGGCGGTAATGAGCGAGGATGTCCGCGTATTTCTGAAGAGGAGTGGGTTTGAAAGTGCATGGGGTTTGCGTGTCGTTGCCTTTTTGAGAAACGGCCCGGTGTATATGAGCGCGGGCAGCGGCGTGTGCCGCTTCGTTTCCCTCGAAGGATTCGTGTCCGGGGGTCCAGACGATATGGAGTTCCGGGAGCTGACGTACGTTTTGTAAAGCTTTGAGGGCCGCTGGTGATATGCAGCCAAGTAGGAAGTTGCGGCAAGCGGCTTGAGAGTCGGTCAGTACAGTGATATACTCGTTGCCAGTGGTGGCCGCCAAAGCAATGGCGACCTCTACTGCTGTCTCGATAGACGTAGTGAGGATTGTAGCTGCCGTCAGTTCTTTGCAATGGGCGTCGTTGACGCTCACGGCCTAGGCTGGTTGTTTGGGGTACGGGGAAGCATTCGTGTAGCGAGTAAAAGAAGAATCCGGGGAGTGTTCGTATTGGGTTTTGAGGGCTCGTATCCGGGCTTCTCGGCGTGCCTTGTTGTAGATGGGGTGCATGTTTCTTGGGATAGGTGCGACTTTGATGGAATGTCGGATGGCGAGAGGGATGCGTTTCTTCTGCTTGCATTCTGCAGGAGGCGTGTAGCCGAGCTGGCTGAGCGTAGCTCTTCCTACCGATGTGAGTTTGAGTTGGGTGAATTGCGAGACTCGATGGGCTTCTTGTATTTCCTCCCATGTATTATGGGCGCCGAGCTGCAGGAGTTTTCGTGTGGCCGTCTTTGGGGGTAGTCCCAGGGCGGCCTTGTAGGCTTGGCGAATGACAACGTTGAGTTTCTCCTTCTCCGAGGATTTCAGGGCCAAGTACGGTGTCCCGTACGTGACTCGGCTGATGAGGATAGCTTGAATGATGCGTAGAGTGTCCGTTTCTTGTAGTCCAAAGTGGCGATGGGAGACTCTGCGGATGAGGTGCATGAGTTGAGTGAGTGTGCGCTGCAGGAAGAGGAGGGTCTGGGCGCTTGAGCCATCTTTTGGTATGTTGAGGCCCAAGATGCGAAGGTGTGGGACGTTGGGGACGGGTTGGTTGTCAATGGTGAGCTCTGGATCTGGTATGGGGTCTTTGTTTTTCTTGTATGTTCTCTTGCACAGCGTTAGAAGGGCAGATTTTTCTGGGGCGCATTCAAGTCCCCTGGGTTGCAGGTATTGTTGGGTCACCTGGATGGCTGCTTGAAGTGTGTCTTGCTGGTCCCCCGGTGATCCGGTGGGGACCCAGAGTGTTAGATCGTCTGCGTAGATGGCGTGATGTAGGTTCGGGATGGCTTGTTGTAGGGGCGGCAAGTCCTTCATGGCGATGTTAAACAGTAGGGGGACACTACCGACCCTTGTGGCGTGCCTTTTGGTATGGTTGTGAACGTGTCGGATCGAAGGTGTCCGATACCTACTGTTGCCGTGCGGTTGGTGAGAAATGAGGCGAAGTATTTGTATGTGCGCTCGCCACAGTTCGTGGATGCGACGCCTTGAAGGATGGCCTGGTGTGAAATGTTGTCGAATGCCCCCTTAATGTCTAGGGTCAAGATCGACCGCTTGCTGTGGTTATTCAAGCTGTCCAGCACTTCCTCCTTAAGCTGAAGCAGTATGTCCTGGGTGGACAGATGGGGCGAAAGCCGTACATTGTGTCGGGGAAGTAGCCTTTGTCCTCAATGTGAGGCGACAGCCGGTTGTGGACCATGTGTTTGAACAGCTTGCCAACGCAGGAAATGAGGGAGATGGGCCTGAGATTCTTGGGGTTCAGGGGTTTGCCGGGTTTTGGAATAAGAGTGACGTCCGCGTGTTTCCACTGAGGAGGCAGGGAGCCCGCCAGCCAGCAGTCGTTGATATAGTTTAGCAGATTTTCCAGTGCAAGTTGATCGAGGTTTCGAAGTAGCTTGTTGGGTATTTTGTCTCGACCCGGGGTGGTGTTGCGGGTGGGAGTGTACACCGCCGCCTCGATTTCAGCAAGTGAGAACAGTTCGTCCATTTCAGGGTTGGGGTCACCCGTGTAGTCTAGTGCCCGCTGGGGTTGGACGTGAGATGGGGCCGCCAAAGGTTGTTTGAGTTCATCTAACAAATCGGCTTCAGTACCCGGGTGGTTGTGAATTAATCGGCGGAGTTGGTGGGTCGTGACCGCCTTGGACTCGCCGGTCCCCAACAGGGAACGTAGCAGGTGCCAAGTTCGGCGGGTCCCCAGTGTTCCTTGGAGTTTGTCACAAAGTTGCATCCAGTTTAACTGGCTAAGTTGGAGGGCGTATGCTTCCGCTTCTGCCGTTAGTTTTGCAATGCGGGTTTTCAGTTTGCGGTTTGTCTTGTTTTTCCTCCACCGTCTGAGTAGCCCGCTGCGAGCGTCCCAGAGGTGGAGGAGATGGTCGTCGATGGCGGGATTGTCCTGCGTAAGGGAAAGTTCCTTGGTGTTTTCCCGTGCCTTCTCAAGGAGCTGGGCAGTCCAATCCTCGAGGCTTATGTCGGGACCGGTGGGAGTTGCTTCTCGGAAATATTTCCAATTGGTGATGCGCGCCGTGCCAATTTTTTGGCTCCTGGCCCTTCGGTGTGGGATTTGGAGCTGTATTATGTAATGGTCACTGCCCAGAGTTTCGTCCAGGCGCGACCACGTAGCCTATTTGATGTTGTACGTAAACGTCAGGTACGGGGTCGTATCCTGCGAGACGCTGTTGCCAATTCTAGTGGGAATGTGGAGGGAGTTACATAGGCAGAGTTGATTTTGTAGAGTAGCTTCGTGTAAGCTTGTACCCTTTTTGTTGTTTCTGGGGTAGCCCCAAGCCGTATGCTGGGCATTGAAGTCCCCGAGGACCACGGGTTTGTGGCCCCTGGTACGTTGGCGGACGATTCGTAAAAGGCGGTCGTTCGCCGCCTTTTACGAATCGTCCGCCGGGAGAGGCTGTGTTGGAGGACTGTAGATGTTAAGGACGTACAGGCTGGCTTCTGTCTTTTTACGGGGTAGGAGCTCGACGAAAGTATAATCTATCGTTGTAGGAAGAGTGTGCCTTTGGGCGGTTTGGGTGGCTTGAACAAGGACGGCTGTTCGGGATGTTGGATTAGTGGCATATGTCGTGTAACCCAGAAGCGACACGTTGTCCGTATTCGTTTCTTGAAGGGCGATGAGGTCTGGCGAGTGTTGAAGGGTGAGGAGAGTGAGCGATGGTTTCTTGTTGCGAAACGAGCGACAGTTCCACTGCCATACGGTCAGCGGGGGTGGGGGTGCGGATGAGTTCTTGGGCGATGGGGGGTTAGTCATCATCAATTTGGATTGGAGGGGACGTGTCGCCGGAGGTGCGGGGTAAGGTGCACTGTTTGGGCTTTTTGCGCGCCTGTCGCTTTGCTTCTTCGATGGCGTGGATGCGCTGATCGAGGTCGATCAAGCGGCTGTTGAGGCGTTCGCCCATCTCGTAGATGATGCGCTCAAGGTGGCTAATATTTGTCGGAACGGGCGTAGGGGCGCGAGAGGTAAGTGGTGTGGCCTCGGGGTCCCTATCAAGGGTCGGGCCTTGAGGGCGCTGAATTTGGGGGTGGGCTGGCCGCTCCATTTGCGTGAGGGGTGGTGTGGCATCGGGGTCCCTCTCCGGGGTCGGGTCTTGAGGACGTTGAACTTGGTGCTGGAGTAACAGCTCTACTTGCATGGGAAAGTAGAGCGAAAAAAAAAATAGTTCAAGTCGCAAAGTATGTTCCGGGTAGATGGGGTCTCATATATAATGTACAGTAGAAACAAAAACCTTGCGAGCATAAATCAGTGTCCCTTTAAGAAGGCCAAACTCTCTCAGTATAAACGGCTCTGCTCTATGGAATACACCGCTTAGAAACAAAAGCCTAGGTTGTGTTTCGGGAGGCCAGAGGCCTATAAAGAGAGAGTTTGATCAAAGGGAGGAGCCGGCGGGCGCCAGGGTGGAGTGGTTGAAGCGGCGCCACCACCAGCGTTCCGTACCCCGCTTCCCCTCCCCTCCCTTCCTCCCCTCCCTTCCCCCCCCCCCCCCCCCGTGATGACACTGCAAAGAAACAAATATCTGAGACGACCTTAAAAATGCCGCGTACCGCGGCGCAGGTTTTTTTTTTTTTTTTTTTTTTTTTGCTTTTGGATAAGGCTGAAAGCACATGAATAACAATCGTAAGATATTGATGGAAATAGGGAGTTTCAAGGTGCTGAGTACGTTTATTGAGTCAGACAAGGCGACATTGGCGAGAAATGTTTCCTGAAATATAAGGCGAAACTGCGAACGTCGGGTGCGCGTTCAGTGTTAGGGTCGAAATTCCCACAAAGCTGTGTCCATGGTTTTGACCGTCGGCTCAGTCGTGGCCGCGGCTGCGACCGCAATCCAAAGAAAGATGGAGTGCATTCTGAATGTCGCTGAGACAACAACGTCACGTGCGTTGCCCTTTCAGCTAAAAAAAGGTCGCAAACTTCAACTCTAGCTTGCTGAAATGAAAAACTTGAATACATGATATTCCAAGGTAAACATAAACAAGTAATGGCGGAACTTCCGTTGGTCGGGATAACTTCCGGTTGACCAGCTTCTTGTGTATGTTTTAATGTGCAAAAATGAACAGCGCGCCTTCTGAGCTTTTTTATCGGCGTAAAATCGGAAAAGGTATGTCGAATACCGAAAGTAAGGTAGATTATTGTGTGTTTCTAAACCATAGGACGCTAAGAAAAAGCACCGTCTCTCGCTTTATTTGGCCTCCGTGGTGAAAGTTACGTGGCACTACCTGACGGCCAGTGGGAACTTGTGCACACGTGGGACATTCAACGAAGCTAGACGCCCGCGAACGCGTCCACGAATCTACCGAGGCATGTAATTGTTTCGTGTTTTTCGTGCACGGGAGAGCAAGTATGAGAACAGCATTTCTTCGTCAACAGCTCGTCGTCGCCGTGAGTGTTCGAGCTGGCCAAAGCGAAACTACGCTACGCCTGTCGGACGTAGTTGAAGGAGGGTGTGAATGATTGTGCCACTCGTACTCGATCGTGCCCGGGAAAAAACGAGTGGTGCGTTTTCGACGACAAGTAGAGATATTGTGCTGCGGCGATCCTGTAAATAGAGAGTTTTAGAATAGGGGGCCCCAAAGAGAAAGGGGCTCACTACTTCGCACGTACAGAACCCAAACTCCGTTTGGGGTTTTGTGTTGGGGCTCGCCCCCAACGCAGCATTGGAGAAATGGCGTGGAGCCCCCAAATGCTTGAGGCCGGGTTGGCCGGGGTGTGTGGGCAAACATGGCGGCGCCCTTTCCGCTCGCTTCGGAGCAAATTCGTCATGGTCGCTGCAGTATCAGCCAATTTCATTGAGAATCAATAGTGCAACCGGCTTTCGCTTTGCTTTATATAGCCCGAGTCACAAAAAATGAGCGGTGGGCTCACCCCATTTCAAAAATTATTTCCGATTCTGGCCGTTCCTAAGCCTAAAGAGACGCAGTAACCGTTGACATGGCAACGTATGGCTACTCCGTAGCTCCGAGTGAATTTCGTTCGTGGCACGGCACCTGCAGCTTGAAAACATGTATTGCAAGGCTTCAAAGTCGCTCTAGCTCAGATCTAAATAGAGCACTGCTCGCAGAGAATGCTCGCTCACGTTTGTCTCAGTTCCGGCATAGTTGAAGGCCTACATCTTCGGCGACAGATGGTCAAATCGCACACGAACGCCCAAAAAATCGGAGAAAGAGCAAGGTATATGTACATGGGTAGCGAAGCTTCCATAGAAGCCCACATGTCGAAAAAATGGCGGCCCATGGAGCTGCTTTAGCGCCATCTATGAGTCGTGGGGACACTTCCGGCGGAACAAAAAATCAACAGGAAATGACGACACTTCCGGAAAAAAACGTGACGTCATGCGTGCGTGCGGTTTCGCGCGAAAATTAAACAAAACTAATTCCAGAGATCGCAGGTAAATGAACGACATATACTCTAAAAAGTCTCAAACAAAGCTCCGTGTTTGAGCTTTGTTTGATACTTTTTAGTGTATATGTCGTTCTTTTTACCTGCAGTCTCGGGTTTTTCTTGGGGTGTTTACACCTTGTGTTTACTCTATACTGGAATACTGGATCGTTTACACCCTTATTTGCCCTTGCTCTTATATTTTGTTTGAAATGTGTTTTTTCTACAGCCGACTTTGTTAGCCGACCTGCTATGAGAGTAGTTTCATTTCGTCACACCATCGTGTCTTCGCACTGTGGTCAAACTCCAGCCGTGGTGTTTTGCTTTTTGTTCCTTCATGATCCCTGGGAAATATGTGAGAAACCTTAAAGCAAATTATGTAATGTCGCAAAAAACAGTGAATCAAATTGCTGGAGAGTGTTGGGCGATGAAATACACAACAGTAACTCTAATGCAAGTCCAACGTCGCTTTTACAGTCGCGTTTTATTTGTTTTATTCACTTAAAACCATTAACTCAGATTACTTACTAGAATTATACAATCGGTATCAACTATTTTCAAAAGGTCATGGTCGAAGAAAATTAGTAGATCGGTACATAATGCACACTGTTATAACATAAGACATTGTACAATCGGCTGGATGTTGTGAGGACATTGACAGTTGATAGGCAGCCACTAATGACTCGGAGGTTCCACAGTGTTCCGACGACAACTGAGGCCACCACTGTAATACACAGAAAAGCTACGCTTTTCTACACATCCCTTGGGCAAGGTACCATAATGCTGAAAATACCTTAACTTGCATCTGCTGGTGCTGCTACACTGCAACGCAGCGATTGTTCGGTGCAGGTCAAGGAAGCCAAGTGGAGAAAACCCTCTTGGAGCCCTGTGGTATGCTGCACTTCATAAGCCAGTTTTGCTTCACAGCTTTAAACTCTATATATGTGAATAAGTTAGAAGACTACATTACTCCTCAAGAAACCGAAGAAAATGAAAGGCTCGAATAGAACATGCCTGCACTGCTTTAAAAAGTACTCTGGGTGGTCTCACATACGTAGTCTGCGCTGTTGCTGCCTAGCTTTACACTTTGCTACTGTATCAAATGGTCAGCAATCTTTTCCCGCGCGAACCAGTGCAGAATGACTCTGGCAATCAGAGAAAACAAATTATCATAAAAGCTTTCGTCACATACAGTCAGACTTTTAAATCTTCTGGTTAAAAAGGACACAAAGAGTCCGCCCTACGTTCTCCTTTGAAATTAGGTTGTTGATACATGTCTCCAAGACTTCCTCACAAGCTTCAACAAATAATCTGAAAGAAGCAAAAGGAACTGAGAGGATTAAAAAGTGGGAGTCGGCAGTTCCTTTCACACTCAAATACAAGAGCACTTGATTTTCCTCAGAAAAGCACGCATTTTCTGTCCTCAGCTAATATTTCTGGGATGTTCCTACACAGGAATGAACCTTGAGGAATTTCGATGCCAGCCACCCAGCAAAATAAACCATGTTGTTCTCTTCTATTGCCAAAGGGTAGTTTGAAGGCGAATCGTCTGCCGTGGTCAGAAAAACTGTGCTTCCTAAGGCAAGACGAGGAGAAGGTGCCAAAAGGCCTGCTGGGAACGTAGCAAGGAGAGACATGTCATCAGCTCAGTTTGATTTTTCCGACAGCTTGAATAGGTTGCTAATCAAAAGGTGCCTGAACGCAGCCTGAAATTGACGGAAAGTGGAGTTCGTGTTTGCACCTGATTTTGAACGTATAACAGCAAAAGTGTTTTCAAGGGTGTCCTGGTTCAGATGGCGGTTTAAAAGGTGGGAAAAACCGCAATTAACCGCGAGGTGATTGCTGGGCAGCAGTAGAGACCTAACAGTTAAGCAGAAGCCACGAATGTAGTGCGGCTGCCTTCCACATCCGAGTACTTGCAGGCTCTTAAAAACCAGAATGCACTCTTTCAGAAACTCCTCATGGATAGAGCCGTTACAGATTGCAGAGGCATATGGCATCTGCAGATTTCTGCGAGCTATTTAGGCTGTCAAAGAGACGGTCGATTCTTTCAACGAATCTCGCTGTGTGAACAGCTGTGGCTGGCAATCGCTAAGAAGTAACAAGGGCATACATTGCAGCTGCGCAGTGATTGCTAAACACTTGAGCTGCTAGCTTCACCGACATCTTTGACGAGAAGGTCAAATTAAAATGCTTCTCCTTCAGCTTTGGCATAGAACCGATCTCAAGTTTACGGTCCTTTTCATAAGCTTCCTTGATGTAGGAACTTTTCACTATGTAATCACCAACCTTTTAGTCGTATTTAAATAATAATAATAAATAATAGGTTCTGGCACCGTTTATCGCATACAACAGCTACCGGCTTCAGGCCAGCGTCCACAAGGGCGCTGTAGCACTGGAAAAAGAGATCTTTTAGTGCATCTGAAGGTGTGCCTTTGTGAGCAAAAAATAGCCAAGCGGCTGCTTCCACGGTGTTCCGACTCCTTTCACCATGAACGTGAGAGCCTTATTTGCCAGTTTTTTGCCTTGCTGTCCACTATGTTCTTTAAGTCTTTTAAACCTGTCAGACGAGGGGTTGTATGAAATCTCTTTTTTGATGTGCATTTCATCAAAGACTATGCTACAGGCCCGATCGGCTTGAGGAAAAGAAGCTGCCCGCCTCTTTATTAGCTCGAAAATGCCAGGGTAAAATCCAATCTTTAGTGGCACACGCTGAAGCCATAGCTGCAGTGACCTTACTGATGGCAGCCTGAGCAGTCGCCTGCAATACTTATAGCCTTAGGGGCTATGAAAGTAGAGGCCTAAAGCCAAGGCTTTGTTGTGGCTGCACCATCTCCGGCCAAACCGGCTCACATTGCTCATTCTAAGCTGGGCTTCACCGAGTGCGGCGACACGAGGAGACACATGAACGGGGACACTCTCAACGACTTAGGCAACAGTTTTCATCTGACGTTGTCATTGCAGCCTTCTTTGCAGCCTCTTGTTACGCTCTTGAAGCTGTCGCACCTTGGCTCTCAGGCGTTCACCTTCTTGTTGCCGATGCTGCGGCTTTTGCAGGGTGCTGCAATTTGGCAAATGATCCCAGATTAGGTCTCCAAGAAAAACTTGGATTCGCCATCAATTTATTAAATGTGTAATCTATTCACGCTCAAGAACATTCCTCAATGATCTGAAGTGTCTAAACAAGAACCGCAAGTTTGACAAACTACACATGCAATTCAAGTTTAGGAAAGCAACAGTAGATCTTTATGTTGGACTAGGCACTTCATGTTGGCCAGAGACCTGATAGTCCAAAAAGACAAGGGCGCACACAGAAACATGCAAGTCAGAATAGGAATCCAAACTGTGAAATGCATTTTCTTAAAGCTTGACCATGCCTTACTTATGCCCATGGCATTGTAACAGTGAAGCGCTCTCACAACAACAGGCGACTAAAGTTTGGCAGATAGGACAAGGGACCATGACAGGCTCAGCATCACACACATATGACCACAACAGCTTTTCGATAACTTTAAAAAACACTGTCTTACGTGAGGCTTTGCGGGAAGACTTATGATTCAGTGAAACCGGTTCAGCTGTTTTGATTTGACGGTGTTAACACCTGCGTGCGGAACTTTTTTTTTGTCTTTTTGTGTGCTTGACAATGACAATACCGTGAAACAAAAATGTGGTGAACTTTGAACAAACTTCGATTTGTAGCTGCCAGCTAGTCGGTCTGGTGTTATGTGACCCCTTGCGTCATCTGCTCTCAAGATAAAGTTTAGTATTGTTTTCCGAGCCTTGGCTTTTTATTTTTGCGGCCTGATATTTTATAACTTCACAAAAAAAAACTGCAAAAGAAAAAAGTTTGCATCATAGAAAGCACTCACATTTATGAGAAGGCTCAGCACAGCCAGAGAGAGAGTCTCTTGGCGACGGTGAAGAAACCAAAATATCCATGTCAGTCACGTCCCCGCGGGACTCTTGAGCAGGAGCAGCATCTTGACGTAGAGCGTAGCTGTGATCAACCGCAAAAAAAGAAAGAAAGAAAGAAAAGCTTTTGTAAAAACTGCAAGTAAGAAAGCAAGTTCAAGAGAGTGGAAAGTTGGACGAGTTGGTCGTTCATTTAAGCTGGCAGAAACAGTGCCTCTCTGTGTACTTTTACTGCGCCTGTCTGTATACTCCTTGTTTCCTGTTTTACGTCAAGTTGCGCTGTTTCTACCACTTCTACCAAGCAAGCTCACAGAGAAAAGGGAATAAAAAAGATAGCACAAGCAATAATCGGCCACCACTTATTATTGGCCCCTAGTCGACTGTTCTCTAGTAAGGTGCACGAGTATGTGTGGTCCAATGAAGCCACAGAAATCCACTCTGCAAATTTAATGTGAACTTAGCAAAGGAGAAGAGGAAGTCCTCCCTTATTCCCCTATTTGAATGCATAAAAAGTATATTCACCTTCTTTTATGACAGGCTTAATTCAGAAGACTGGTCGTGAGGGTGACTACAGGAACTCCACCAGTCTGAGTGGCCGGAGTATGTGCAGCTCGATGAGGCTGGCGAAATCCTCTCTGAAAATTTAGCGTGAAGTTGGCCATGGGATAGTAGTTGAGTTCCTTCCTATGTGTCTATCCTAACACACGACAAAGAAAATCACCTTGTTCCCACGAAAGTTTCATTTCGGAAGACTGGTCGTCAGGGTGACTACTAAGCTCCGTGAGTCTGAACTGCCGAAGCATGTGTAGCTCAATGAGGATGTCACACTCACCTCTGCAAATTTATGGTGAATTCGCCTATTTTAACACAAAATGTGAATCACTTTCTTTCATGGGCAGCTTTATTATGGAAGACTGGGTGTCGGCAAGGCAAAAGATGCTCTGTGACGTTGATTATGTCACCTCAAGTAAAACATGTCATTATAAACGGGCCTGAAATGAACTTCTAGCATTGCCTCTGTCCATGTTCAACCAGCTTTTCCCAGCTAATCTCACCTAGATCTTTTGCAAACTGCTCAAGTCATGAAGACCATGAGGTAATGCAGTGGTGCTGGCAGTTGGTGCCACTTTATGTTAGTTTCAGTGAAAAACCTCACCTTGCAAAACTGCTGAACCTGGAAAGCTTTTGCTGGAAATGTCGCCATGTGTCGTCCCTGCAAATAATATAAAAATGTTATGAGCCCACAAAAGTAATATTTCAACCCCATGTGGTAAACATTTTTCAAAGAGCGGGTTAACCATGCTTAGTCACAAAGTGCACGGAAGATTTATTGGTCTGCATACTTTTTGTGGGAAGCACACTTGGCAACGCATTGTGACGGAGGTGTCCAGGGCGCAGGAGAGCTGACTCCTCCAAATGTAAGGAGCAAACCACCCTGTCTCGTAGCTGAGATGGAGTCTTTCCCCTGTAGACTTTGGGTTTTGCAGAACCGAACCCAGGCTTCGCGCCTGCAGATAACGCATGGTGCTGTGAGGGTGCCATGAATACTTACGAAAAGAAAATGTAGCCAAAATGTCCACCAACCAAAGCAAATCAGTGCAAGGACCTTAACAAATGCATGACATCACTGCTCTGTGTACATCATAAAGAGTAAAAACACGAGTCTTGCGCACAGATGCCCTATTACATATCTGTGTTGTACCACTGATAACCATGCCGATGATCACAACACTAGGCTCCTCAGAGCCAGGCCGGTACAGGTAAATTTTAATATCGTGGGGCACGTTTATAATGACGGCACACAAGGCTGCGAAGTCAGAGTGATTTTGAAGTTAAAACATTCCTAGTATAACATTACGCCTTCAGGTGTAGTTTCTTGTGCACATCCAGACAACCCTAATAGTTTTAGGTAAAACTAACAAGAGTTCAGAGAAGAGCGAACAAGGGGGCACACATCACACAGCAGGCAAGTCACTGACAGTAGCGAAGTCTCACCTTCGAGAGTCGAGGGGAACTGCATTAAAATCATCTGGTGGGCTAGTTGGCTAAACATAATGAGGAAATTAGCGCAAATACAAGGAAGGAAGAACGTTAGGACAGGAAAGAGCGCTACTTACAACTGGCTTTAATTATAAGGTGAAAAAAGAAAAAGAAAAACAAACCCGGAGAGGGGAACAAAGTACTGACAAAAAAGAAGTGATACAGAGAGCGAAAATAATTAAGGTGAAAATACAAATTAAAATAATAAAATAGAATAAAATAAAATAAAGGCAGATCTGCAGAATCGCATCGGCAAATGCGCAGGCAGCAGCACTAGCAGCACGCACACGAGACACCGGCCAACCCTTTGCGAGCATGAAGAGGCGAACTGTTGCCGGTGACCATCCCGCAGATCTATTGGTCACACATGAGTCACTTGCAGTAGCCGCACACACACACACACGGGACACCGGCAAATTCTTCCAGCATGAAGAGGGGAAACCGGTGCAGCGAGATGCCAGCCGTGCGGGTGTTGCTTTCACACATTTCCACGGAGCATCGTTTCTTTGCGTATCGCGCTGTGCTCATCGTCGCAAAAGACGTTGAGCCCCTTGGGTGCAGTAGCGTCCAAGATCCAAGCGCACGACAGCCGAGTTCCCGCGCAGGTAACTGAGCTAATCACGCCCGAGCAAACAACAAAACTCTTGAAACGGTGTTAACTGCCGCTAAAACAATTAAAAGCGAAGAGCACGTGGAGGCCCAAACACAAGCAAGCAGACGGACGTCAGTAGACTGCCTTTCCGCGTGCAACGAGGTCTACAAAAAACTGCAAATATCGCTATTGCTAGTCGGCCTTTTTGCTAGTGGCGTACAGAGGACGCTAATAAGAAGTATGCATAATATTAGCAAAAACAAAGACAGTTTTGATTTTTGTATCGCGTTAAATATGATTGATATTATCTAATAATAATATTTAGCTTGTTTAAAAATACTAATGATTATACTTCTAGTCACAAACTAATTAATTTAATAATGTTTGTCCCCACCTCTCCTAGTCGCGCTTCAATCGCATCCTTCACGTGACCCTCCAGGTCGATGTCGCTGGCGATTTGTTTTGAACCGCTTTTTGGCCGAAGCTTCGCTACCCATGTACATATACCTTGGAAAGAGTGCCAAATTAGAAGGCGCTACGGACTGGATTGTTTTGGCTGAATACAGCCAACGACATTTATACTGATATTAGATTGCCTCTTGTTTTAGCCGGCTTAATTAAGATTTACCTTAACTATAATTTGTAAACAAAAAGTGCTTACTAAGCGCATGTTTTACGTTTATTAATATTTTTATTTTTTGGTTCTTACGCTCGTTAGCCACATTGGCGCTGCAAGCGGTTAACGTAAGCGCGCTGCGCTGCGTTGTGAAACCCCGTTTTCTATAAGCCGTCGACAACAACCTTGTTGCGTTTGGGTCCCCCAATTTCTTAGGGGAGCCCAAGCGTTGGGAAAACGCTGTAATGATATTCACGTAGATACTGGTGCAGACGCGGACGTCAAAAGGCAATTTTAGATTCTAGAGCCCAGGTGCTAAGGTAAGAAAACTAGTTTCGCGTCCGACCTGTTACAATAACGCGACACTTTTGGGGACATATCGCATTGTCTCGGCAGACACACACACGATGTAGGCACACACTCAAGGGCCGTTGTGTTTCATGACGGGGGTGAGTAATAAAAACGAAAGGATGATACCCATGCTATTTCACGTCTGTCTTTAATCGTGTCACGCACGGAGATATTACTGCATGCTGAATAAAACAATTCTGGTCCTCGAACTTCGAAAATTGACGTGTCTGAAATTAAAATGGAAGCGAGCCCCAAATACGGCGTCACGCGAAAAGATCCATCCAGTTCTGAAGTCATCCGCTGACACAAACCCTCAAAGTTCAATTTTTATTTTTATTTCTTTTTTAGTTTTTTCGTTAGTTTTTGTTGGGGTTTGTTCAGGAATCTCACATAAACCGTCAGTTCACAAGCTCACCTGCACACGAAAGTTAACGTCAGGAACTAATTCTGATGTAAGATTAAAAAAAAAAAAAAAAAAAAAAACTATTTTTCATATGCTAAATATTTTACACACAACCAAGTTGGTCTGTGTTATAAAAACCTGTAATCAAGCTAAAATAAAAGTTGTATCTGGGCGCATAATAACAAATATTTCTATCAATTTTTATTTGGATAAGAACTCAAATGTCAATCGTCGGCTGGCCGGAAGAGTGTAATGTGTGCGTTTGATTTAAAAATTAAGCGATCCTAGCGTTCAGCGCAAAATTGGTGCTCGCGTGACAAACACTGTTCGCGCTGGATAGCTGCATCTCTCATTTCGCGGAGATCTGCCATAGCGAAGTTGCCCAGTCAATTAACTGCAAAGCATTACCGCACTTCTAGAAGCCAATGGAAGCGGAAAACGTAACAAAAGACCAATTTAATTGCGGAACACCGGAAAACGCAGCGGTGATGTTGCCCTTTAAAAGTGTGTAAACAATACCCGAACCGAAAGTGTTCTTGACTCCCTGTCGGAGCAGCCGGAAGTTGCCCGAATACAATGTATACATCCTTACCTAAAAAGTGTGATTAGGAAGATAAAAGGTAAGCTCGTTGCCCCCCTAGGGGAATATTCGTGGTTAAACATTGGTCAGAAGAGCTCTAAATCATCGCGGCCTAGGTCATTGGAACAATTTCGCCCAATGACGTGTCCTTATGTTCGCCATATTCTTGCCAATTAATGACCGAACTCTCTCCATATGCAGCTCTGTGGGGCGCCGAACTGAAGTGAGTAAAGTGGGGTACTCCCTCCATGGGAGTTCCACAACTGAGGTAATTCAGTAAGGCTGCTTTCTTGAAGTCCCCAAGAAACTCTTCAAGTCCCCAAGACACCACATGGGTTCCTGTCGCTACCAGTACCAACGAGAAAATGAAATGCTTTTGCACGTTGACTTCGTGACTTTTAAAGGTTGAGTACGTTCTTGTCAGTTGAAACAAAATATCGTTTTTATTTTGTAAGGTTTTTATTTAGGAGGCATTTTCAAATAACCCCTGCAGGTGTGGGGTTCAAAATAAAGCATATGTAACTAGAACGAACACACAAAATAAGAATACATTTGACTTATCGTTTCGGATTCAGATAAAGAGGTGCATTATAACACACATACACAAAATAGCAACGAATATACATTGTCAGCATAAAACCACAAGTCGCTTAATTATACTGCGTTGTGTGGACCCCGAGAGACATGCGTAATAATAAACACCAAGAACGAAAGGACATTTAGAAAGTTAGGCCGCCGAAACCTTTATAAAATCGCGGTCCAAAGCGGTATCACGATGGAGGGTCCTCCAATGAGGTATAATACGTGGGAAACTAATACCTGGAGATGTTAGCTCGAATGCTGGCACGATAGAATACTGATGGCGCTGTCCAGTTTTCCTCGAAAATTATGGAGTTAAAGAGAAACTTGCATCGCTGCACAGCTTGTTGTAACGAAAAAGTAGAGACAAACATTTTGATAGAGTAAACTTTCTACGCATTTAAAGTAATTTTAAATTGTTTGCTGGGATCAATGAAGGTGAGAAATCCAGTTTCTTATACGTTTCATAAATAAAACAAAAAGCTCTTTCGTGTACAATATAAAGTTACGATAATAATCCTTAGAGAATGAAAACAAAGGGGAAAGAGAACAAACACAAATCTCCAAACGCAGCTAGTTGGCTGGTGCGCGACTGAAAAGTCCATTTGGTCTTGGTATCAAACCAGGGAGCACTCAATTCCCACTGGAATTGGAGAGGCTCCTGGTTCGATGCCGGGACCAGGGGGAGTTTTCAGTCGCGCACCAGTCATGTAGCTGTGTTCTGATATTTGTGTTTGTCTTTTGTCCCCTTGTTCACCTTTTTCAGTGATTATTATGGTTAAATGTGCCAGTTTGTGAGTTCGGAATTCTATATGATGATCCCCATGCATTATTCAGAAAAAAATGACGCCTAGCGTTTCATGATGACTTAGTATTTTATTTTGGCAGCTACCAATTTTAAGTGCATAAATAATATCAAGATGTTTATCTACTAGTCTAAATACAATCGCTTTCGTTTTAGCAGAATTTATTTTAAAGCCGTTTTGTTCTGGCCATAAAAGAAACTTTTCCAAGACAGCATTACCTTTTATTCAATATTCGTCGCAGTAATGAGAATACTAGAATCATCTCATCTGCATACATTAAAAAGGTGAGTGTTGACAGATGTTGACGATGTCATTAATAAACACGTTGAACAGAAGTGGGTCAAGTTTACTTCCCTATGAAACACTTCAATAGTTGCAACAACATGAGTAAACAAACATGGTCCGCAGACGGCTAAACGACTAGAACTACAATGTTCGTTGTGGGGAAATCCGCGTACACGGTGGCCATGTTTTTGTTTAGGTGTCAAAGGGCTTGAGATAAAGTTAATTAAACTGAATAGAAAAAAAAGCGCCGACACTACCTTTGTGCGAAGCTTGCTATGCACCCTCCCCGCCACGAAAAAGATTGTAAGGTGGTGTTTTCGCCATAGGGGGCGAGTGAACACAGGCATATTTGGTACCAAGATAATTCGCTTAAATCTCAAAAGGTGAGTAATATCGTCGAATGATCCTAAATTAAAAACCTTATCTTTTGCAGCTAAGGCAATCACCCACAGTAAACGCAGCGCGATCCTTCGCTGTTTCCGTGCATGATTAGATTAGCTGTGATGTCAGACACACGAGGAAGAAGTGCGCCGTGACGATCCACTTTCGGCGTGCTCGATTTGTTCAGGCGGATCGTAGCCTTAAGTGCGAGATGGAGTATGAAGCACATGCATCTAGATCATTCCTTCCGCAAGACTCACAAGGACAGCAGGCGGTGCTCCAACGTACGTTCATTATAATCACAAGTGGATCGAATACCGACACCCGAAAACTTGCCATAGACTCTAAAAAAAAAAAACACACCTAGATTAAAATTGCCGAAGGACTGCGAAAAACCCTCAGAATGTCATTTGTCCATTACGGACTTCCAGTTGAACAGCAGGTTGGCCCACTGTAGATGCCTGAACACTTGCCTCAGGTTGTCAACGTTGACGTAGTAGTCGAGGGTCTGGATGTCCACTTTGTCCAGGACATTAAACACGACGGACGCAACCCAACGAAAAAGCTGATCTGGCCACCACTTCAGCTCTCGCTGAGACACTGTTGCGGACGCGTAGCGCGCCATGGTGGCGAAGTAGTCGTCTAGATGAACGGGGATCATGTTGTAGCACAACACGGCGTGTTCAAGGTCGGGCGCGTGTCGAGGCGAGTGCTCGGAGACGTGGGTCTTGATGATAAGCAGCATATTGTTGCCCTGGTGAAGAAAAGCTTTGAGCCGCTTGTGCAAGCTGTTAGGACAGTTTTGGCAATCCGCCCTGAAGAACACGAGGTCGTCGCTGTACTCGCTCGTATCTCGGCTTTCCATTGGGATGTCTAAACGTTTCGTGGTTTTTGAGGCACTGAGCTGGGCGTCGTTGCTGGGGTCCTCTTTCTCGTTGTCTTCATCGCTTTGGTCTTTTTTCCTTGTATTGGATTGGATTGAATTGAATTGGATCGTGTGGGTCATTCTTTTTGTATTGGGTGAACAGAGTCCGTGCTCTGCTCTAGCCAAAAAAAAAAAACAACAAAAAAAAAACTACATCTCCACGTTGATCTTTCTATACTTCTTTCTCTGACACCACTATAGGGGTATTCACACGAGGGAGAAATCCCGGGGATTTCTCCCCGGCACGCGCATCCCACGACGAAAACGTCAGGCTTTGCCATGTGGAAAAGCCTCGCGTTTTCGACTCGTGATGCGCGCGTGCCGGGGAGAAATCCCCGGGATTTCTCCCTCGTGTGAATACCCCTTATGGAGGCGGCCTGCGATCACCCGAGTAAGAGTTACATCATAGAGCTGTTTAATTTTCGAAGCAGGAAAAGAGAAGAAAACAAACAAGCAAAGAGCACAGCGCGCGCAGGAGAGCGCGCGCTCTTGTCGCGTGCCGTTCGGCAGCGTCGCAGGTATTCGGGAGACGCTGCCACAGGTGGCGACCGTAGAAGGAACAACACAAAGGAGCGAAGAAAGTTACATCAAAACTGAACTGAACCATTGCCTCCTCTATACTGACAAAGCCTGGCAAATCGCCACGAGAAGCGGCCGCCGAAATCGAAAAGGTAGAGCGGCAGAAAACGGATGGGAGGAGAGCCATGTGACGGGCGCCCCGCTTAGGCGAGACGTTGAAACGCACTTCTCTTGAGCGATGGAATGTCCGCTCGTGCTCCTCACGTTCCTCTCTCTACCTCTTCTTTTCTCGTCGGGTTTAAAAACCATGTTTCGGGTCCTCGCCGCTGCAAAAGCTGTACGCTGACGTCCAGGTTCCCCGAGAAATGCTCTGTGCCACCAGATCCTCGAGCTCCAAATATGCTCTATGGCGCCGTCGTCGAACTGCCAAGCTTTGTGAGTGTAGAGGACGCTATGCCTGGCCTGAACCATAGCACTTCCCCTCCCTTCTTTTTTTAGGTAGAAACAAGAGACAAAGAGAGAAAGAGAGAGAGAGAGAGAGAGAAAGTGAGACCAGCGAGAACATCGCAAAGGAAGTCCAATTCGAGAAAAAGGAACATAAGACACAAATCGTCGCCCTGCATTGTTACATCGCCTCCGTAACCACTAACTCCATCAAATGATCATTTTTTAAGGGAAGCAATCTCAACAAACAAGATCCATAGCGTTCAAATTAAAAATTAGCTCTTCCATCAAATTACGAGTTCATGAGCACAAGACATTGTACGCCAGTTTACAAGAGGGAAATAATGGGAATGTTTAGTACTCTTTAAAGAGAAACACGCACATAGTTCACCATGAGTCAGAAAAGAAAATAAGAAAATATTCCACCCAGTTTATCGAGCACCTGCTTAGGGCACTGAACAGTTGAAGTTCCCTTTCCTGGTGGTATGTCCTGGGCGGGTCTGCACTCAGGCGACCGCAATCGAGGCGGCTGCTGCATGGCCGAACTTGACTTTTGTGGCTGCCGAGTATGGTGCCTTTGGTGCGTGCCCTCTGGAGTAACAGCGTGGCTCTCGGACTCGCCACTTTGAACAGCAGCCGATGCCCCTTGTTGATGATTTTCTTTACTTGTGTCTAGTGCAGTTGCGAATTTCAAGGCATTCCACACTCTACCATCTTTTAGCCGGAACGTCCACCGACGAACCGGCTTCATGATGCGTAGTGGTAGCCAAAAGGCCGACTCCCCCATGGCTACCTTTCCTGGTTTATTCTCTCTAACCCAGTCGCCAACCCCGAATCTGGAGGTCTTCGCCGCTAGATGCCGGTCGGTGTACTCCCTCGTGTACTGCTGCCTCTTCTGCACTCGCTGTCGCAGCCGTTGCAGCTCCTCGAAGGGGTTTTGCAAGAACTGCGCCGACGACAGCCCCAGGATGTTAAGCCGTTTGCGAGGCTTCCGTCTATGCAGCAGGAGAGCAGGAGAAAGCCCTGGTGTAGCATGAGGCATGCAGCAATATATCATCAGGTAGTCTACTAGGAATGACCGGGTGCTGCCTCGCTCAAGGGTGGCGCACTGGAGAAAACCCTTCAAGGTGCGGTTAAAACGTTCCACCTGCTATTTGGACTGGTGTAGTAGATGGAAACCAGCTGGTGCTTTGTACCGCGCGCTTGAAGGAGCTTCTCAAATTCGCCTGAAACGAACTTCGGCCCATTGTCGCTCACCACGTTGTCAGAGTACCATTGTCTGAGAAAAATGGCTCGCAGAAAGTCCGTGATCCTCCCCGTGGTGACGTTTGGGCAGAACTGTGCTTTGAGACACTTTGAAAAGTAGTCCACCAGCGTGATGACGTAGCGACACACGCGCTCCGCACGCTCAAAAGGCTTTCGACATCGATGTCCACCTTTGACCGAGGCCGCTCTGGCAAGGGCACTGGATGGAGAGGGGTCAATGACCTCTTGGCACTTTTGTCTGAGGTGTTGCAGATCTTGCAGGCGCTGACTGCACTATGCACTTCCGCGTTCATGCGGGGCCACCAATAGAGCTCACGAAGGCGTGCTTACGTCTTCACAATCCCGTTGTGACCATCTTGTGCACTGGCAACAAGAGCGGATCGCATAGTCGTGGGGATGACGAATTGCTCTCCGCGCAGCAGGAGACCGCCGTTGAAGGTTAGCGCGTCCTTCAGGCCGTAGAAAATGGCCGCATGAGCAGAGAGATCGCTAACCGGTGGCCACTTAGAATGTGTTGAAGGCGTCACCGAGGACACCGGCGCCCGAACCTCGCTCAAGCTGCTGCAACATCAGATTATGAGGGGCGTGAACATCGTGACGTTGCTCTAACAACAGCAGCAGCAGAACCCGGCCAGCAGGCTACCACACCCGAGACCGCAGTGACGCTGACCCACCTCCGGCTGACTCGCATCCTGCTATGGCTGCTCCAAGCCAAGCTACTCCTCAAGCAGTCGGTGCTCCTGGCACTCTACCACCAAGGAGAAGCACGAGGACCAAAAAGCCTGTGGTGCGTTATTCCCCATGAAGACCTGCAGGGCATTGGTTAGCGCTTGTTCATGAGGAAGGGGTGTGATGGCAGCTAGGTGGCACCCTGAATATATTCATCATCATTATAATCATCATCATCATCATCATATCAGTCATGCCGATGCATCATGGCCATTATATATAGAATATGCTTCCAAGGAATAAAGACGTTTTCGCTGTGAACGATAAAAAGTACGTTTCTCTGCGTTTCGGTTTAACAAACTCTCGCCAAGAACCCGGACATTTTGTTCTGCTCTTGGGTACAGTAACTTAAACAATTTACAAATTAATACCACTTTATTATTTGATTCGTGATTTTTTTCTGAATCGAGTGCTGGATGGATAAAGCGCACGAGTGAGAACTGAAAATCATAAGGCGCTCGACGGACAAAACGAACTTGACTTCCAGCGCTCGACTCTGTATCACCCGACATATTTCTAATTTATGTTTCCAGGTGTCGCCGTCTCTGAGGCTGGACCTAACGATAGTTCCTAGTATGATCAGAAGCTGCCCAATTCTTGATTGAACGGGGCTCGTTGTCCAAACTTCTGCGCCCATGAGAGAAGAATGCAACGGACAAAAGCAACGTCGGAGCTTTTCGCTGTGTAGGTAACGAGGAAGACCGTATTACACAGTGCGGAAAAATTAAAGTTCTCAGTCTCTCTTGCCTGGTTGAAAATTTTCTCATTAGTGCCAGGAATCGACTTTCGGGCGCCCATCGAAAATTGCCAGTTCTCTACGCACCGTTATTAGAACCAATCTCGACGGAGCAAATGTTCTGCAAATAAGATGAATGGTTCAAAGGACTTTTGAAATTATTTTTTCACGGCAAAGCCTTTGTTTGCATCGGCACGTAACTCGTTCCTTTATCCCTTTATTTTCTGGTAGGTCAAAAAAAAAAAAAAAGGAAGTCAAGAAAAAATAAATATCTTAAGGGAACGCTTTCTAATTAAGGAAGTAAAAATAGTGAAACTTTTTTTTTTCACATCCCGTGACTTCTTTATTTATTTTTTCTAAAAACAGGTGGATGAACTTCAACCTTGTTCAGTAATTTGGCGCAAATATACGACAAAAGAACTATAAACAAAATCCCTCTTCTACAGTTTGTGTCTATTTCTTTCTCGTTTTTTCCCAAAAATCTAAAAATACCCTGCCAATTTTGCGTCAGTTAAGAGAAGTGAACATTTTATAGTGGTCAAAGTGACATCCGTACCGATTCTCCTGTGCTAAGCGTCATGAAGTAGAAGGCCACTTTGCGAAACGAAAAAGGTAAATATATATAATCTTACTGCGGAAAACGTTGTCGCCATCGATTGAGAGCGGGAGCACGGGCGGCAAGCTTAATTTAGTACGTGGGCACAGCAAATTATAGTTACAGAGGAGCTGTTAAGGGCTAGTTTTCCCAGTGTCGCGTCCGTCAGCAAACAAATGATGACACGAAACTCTGGACAGCTACTGCTATCTATGAGTGACGGCGCCAACCAGACAACCGGCTTGCCTGTGGTCTGGTTGCCGCCATCGCTCGTAGATGGCGGTAGCTGTCCAGCCTTTCCACTCTGGGTTCACGACTTACGGCCGGCCATTAGTTCACTCCCACCATAGCACAGCTTCGCTGGTCTTCCTTCTCCACCATAGTGGAAAGGCTGAAAGTTTTTTTGTTTTATTTATACATCAACCCAACTCCATGACGTCGCGACATTGTGGTGGTGCTGCTGTCGGCATTGCGCATGCTCAGACTTTTATTCTAAAGAAAATCTGGTTTGTGCGTACGCGCAGTCCCCTCACCCAGTTTGGGCAAACAAAAACCGGTTTCTCAGCAGCCTGTTTGTTTGTGTACACTGTACAAACCAAATATCTAAATATGTACGAACTAAATATCTCAGAGTTCATCTGGTAATCGAACTAAAAAATATGGCGACGTCAAGACTGTTTGTGAAATCTTTCTATGAATCTTGCAAAGTTAGGAAGATGATAGGATGATAGGAAGTGCTATAAAGGTGGAAAGGAAGAAGTGCTAAGATGATAGGAAGTGCTATAAAGGTGGAAAAATAGTTTTTCTGACGGAAAGAATTGTAGAGACAAGTTCAGTCAGCGTACCGTCTCCAATAATATGAAACACCCATTTGACGATGTAGTTTCAGCGGCTGTGCGGGATTTGTTTGAACCAGATCGATAGTTCTGGTTCAGATCGACAGAACCTTTGTTCTATTATTTATATAACAATGAATTACCTAAGGACAAATGGTTCTTAGCACCATTACATAGCATCCTGGGCGAATGGGTATCTCATATTGTTGGAGACCGTATGCTTCTCATAACCAATAGGGGTGCTCTGCTTGCTCAAAAATTAGAAAGATAAGTAGACACCTGTCCGCGAGTGTATGGCAAAGAAACTAAGTCGCTCATCGACACGAGAACTGCATTATTTATTCCGGTTATTGGGGACACAATCGTCTATGTGCCAAATGGAAAAAGAAATAAAAAATTCTGCAGCGTTATTTTTTTTTTTTAAGTAACCATTTTAAATTTACGACAGAAATAAATAATTATGGTTTTTTGTTTGTCAACGGAAGAGGAAAGAAATTCATCTCTGTTTGGAAAACGGGCGGCTGACTAAATAAAAAAGAAGAAAAAACCACTACTTCAGATTCTCCATAAATTACGAACCTCACGTAAGAAACAAAAATACACGCGAGCGTGTCTTTGCGCACTTTTTAAGCCTTGAAGGAGAGAAGGTTGCCATGGGCAGGAAGTAGCGTCCGCCTACTCCATATATAGAAAGAATTTTAACGGAAGTAGGTGTGACCACAAAATATTTCCTCAGTATCTGTGCCAATAGAAAAACTCAGTTAATGGACGCTGGCATTAAAATATGGGGAAAACAACGGCGTTGCCACGGCTGTGTGCACCATATTTAAATGACGGCCATCAGTGAATCGGTGCCGAACTGGTGAGATTCTTAGTGCAGCACTTGTCACGCCAGCAAGAGGAAGGCGTGGAGCAGACGCTCGTAAACACCGCACCCAAAAGCGTCGTGTAGAGGGAGTCATCACTGCGCGGCTTTAGGTGGCGCGGACGCACGGACACTGGGGACGCCGGGCTGAGAAGGCTCCGCTTCCAGCACGCGCTCGTTGTCTTCTATCACGCTGCGACTGCATGTGCGCATCGAAACTTCTTTGAGTGCGTCGATTGTTTCGAAATCCAGCCGTGGAAATGGGCAGACGAAGCAGACCACATGTACAGAGCGGACATAGCGTAAGCCTAACGAAGACGACCGAGCCGACCGAGCGGCGAGCAGACGATGAGAGCAATGTCATTGCGCGAGGCTGTCAGGGATTGAGTTTTCCTTTTCCGGCGTCGCTGAGCACGTCGTAACGTTACTAGATTACCTCAGTTGTGGAACTCCCGCCGGAAAGGGGTACCCCCCCCCCCCCCCCCCCCCCATCATTAATTTCAGTTCGTCTCTCATCGTTTGAAGTGCCATCTAGATTTCCGCTTCATAACTGTGTGCTCCATAGAGCAGAGCTCGAACGCCGTCTAGACGCTGTGCTTCGAAACGTACGTACTCTGCAGTTATCATAGCAGCAGTCCGGCGCGTCGAGCGACAGGAGGTGAGTCGTGGTAAGTGAGGTTGGGGGAAAGGGTGGGGGGGTACTGCTCGTGCACGGAGCGTCTATGAGTAGTTCCGTGACTGCGCTAATCTAATAACTTTGGCACGTCGTCATGCCAGGTCCTGGTATATTTAAACGTCCATGCCTAAAAGAAAATATTATTATGTTCAAGTTGACACATATTCTAATATAAATTATGGTAAGGATATAAAACACGAAGACGTCCTTGTGTTTTATGTGCTTCCCATTATTTTTATTATTCTTTCCAGCACGCTCTCCATTCCAAGGAGAGATATTCGTCGCGAGTTACTCACCATCAATCTGAAAAGGGCCGAATTTTAGTATATAGCTTCTATATTTACGCGTAAATCGGTGCTGAAAAAAAACCCGACCTTGTGCTTATTGCAGAGTCTGACACGCTTTTCGCGGTGACACATTTTCCGCCTTCCCTGCACTTTCTACGGGTCGCTTGCTCAATCAACACCTTCTCGATTGCAAAATCGAAGCTCTGGCTGGCTTTCCTGTGTCAACAACATGGGGCCAGCATGTGCCAAAGATGAACACGAGCGCCGTGTCAGCGGTCGGCAGGTACTCGTGTTCCATCAGTGGGAACATGTACCTCAGCCGAACGTTGACGCAGGGCTCGTGTTCACTTCTGTTCACTGTAAAAAAAGACCAACGGTGCTGAGACCCTGCTATTTAGCAGGTGTTGGCTCAATCCGCCCATGATGGACCTGGTGCGAGAGAAAAAGGCGATTATATAATCCCACTTTTTCCGATTATTTTCGCACCTCCCGTTAAACCTGTTTACGCTTTGTCTCCTTCTCCGAGTGTCGTAAACGAAAAAAAATAATTCTGGGCATTAAGCTTTGTGAATAGAACGGGACGCGTATAATACCCTCCTCTTCCACCTCAAGTATTTTTGCCTCGTTGTGTTCAAGCCGTTAGAGATACGAGCGTTCAAATCTCTTCAAATTGTTGTTTTATTTTGTTTAAGCAACAAAAAAGAAGAAAGAGTCAGCCGCTTCGATACCCCGAGGTACCGGTCCGAAAGAAACAGGATTTCGAATCTCAAGTGCGAATGAAGTTGTTTACGGAGCGAAAACGGCATATCGCATCCGCTCCATAAGACCCTCGCCAAGATTCTCGGAGACTTGAAGCTTAGATCTCAGCGAAGCCTCTGGCTTATTCTGCATCTATATATATCTCAAGAACCAACGAAAGGAACGAAAAAGACGCCTCCTCTACTCCGAAATTCGAATTAACTCGGCAAAGGGCGAACGCTACGTCAGAACGGGGAACGTGACAATTCGTATCTTCGGAGTATATTCTCTCCGCCTGTGGAAAGCTGTTACGCGCTTGATTTGGCTTTGGTTGGTTCAGAGGGACGTAGCGTTTGTCTTTTGCCAAGTCATTCCGAAACACAGTATTATTCGCGGCAAAAACCTCTCTAGGGGGCGCCACTGAGCAGCATGTCAATGTCACGTGATACCCGGGAGGCCGGGTTAGTTTCCATCGCTCGCGCCAGAACGGTACGGAGTGATCGCTTGCTTTCGGACGCGTCGCGGTGGTTCGTTGTTGTTCTGTTGCAAATGACACAGCACACACGATGAAAAAAAAAGGCGTTAAGTTTTCATCTATATCCAAGCGAACAACAACTGGGGAAGTAGAGATGAGATTAAAGCAGCGCAAAAAGGTGCGGGCAAGCGCGATGGTGGGCTCGAACCTCTTACCAGATGCTGTCAGGAGGAATCGTCTAGTATTTTGTATGGTGCTCTGCTTTTCTTCCCGAGTGTCTCTGCCTGTTTCGTCCTCCGTGCGAATTTCAACGGCGGGACTCGACGCCAACGATAATCCGATAATCTCAATTTTCTTTTCTCCCTCAACTGAATTCCTTTCTCCGTGTCGTCCGTGTCACCTGTCGCGTTGCAAAGTAGAAAGAAGAAATAGCCTTTACGGTGTCCAAAACGAAAGGACGCTCCTGTGTCTAACAAATCGGGTCCTGAGAATGGCACATTCGAGCAAGTCTTGCCATTTTTATGGTGCAGTAGCTGCGACACACTGTTGTGACCAAGAAGAAGAAAAAAAAGAGCAATTTCTGCAGGATGTTTATCCTTTTCACCTACATATGGACGTCATTGAGAGTTCTTTTTATTGTTTTTCGTGCAATTAATTATGGGCTTTCAACATTTTTGCTCAGTGCTACAAGTGTTAGCTAGGTTTTCTAGATGGCTTATGGTCACCAAGGTGAAATTCCATGTAACGTTCGCGGAATACTGACTGTGATCCCAGAGTTTGTTGTGTTTTATTGACGGTGATTATAACTGGACCCGAAAAGTGCTTTCGTCACTCGTAGATAAGATATAAAAATCATTTCTCATCTCCTCTTTTTTTTAAATTATATTGTCATTATGGTTATGACATATCATCTTTTTTTTTCTTTATTGCTATGACATATCATCTACATAAGTGAAATACCTTACATGGTTGTCTTTCGAACGTTAACTGTCGATCAAATTATTGATGTTTAAATGCATATTGCCACGCGCGTCCGCGAGCGAGCGCGTGCGTGGCCGAGCGGTTGCCGCGCTTCACTCCCGTGCGGAAGATGTGGGTTCAATTCCAGGCAGCGGAATGTTCTTTTATTTATTCTTTCTACTTGGCATTCTCGCAAATTCAAGAACTCTCTTGACTGATCGAGTAACGAATGTTCTACGCGCCGAAAGTTCTAGGCCGAATGTTCCAGAGACCCACGCGGCTACAAAAGGTGCTCCCGTGGCAAGCCGCAGTCAGTCTCGCCCCAGCGTACGACGCTGCTGTTACGCCACCATCGACGCCCGCGACGCTCTGCTGTTTTCTTCTGTTCCGTTTTTGTTCTGGGCACAAGTTCTCCCCATTAAACGTTTAGTTTTTTCAGTTATCATCGCCTCATCAATTCTCATTCGTGACAATATTTACTTAATAACCAATTTACTTATTGATAAAGATTATTTGACAAGACGATATCCTCTAGAAGCTTGCCTATGTTTCCTTTCAGAGCTTAGCTCTTAGGCGCCCGTTTCCGGGTTGAGCGGCGTCGGCGTCGATTCGGTGTCGGTGTAATTGCGCGTTGCATTAGGGGACGTTTCCCTGCTGAAGTTAGCGGGCAAATCTTCCCGCTAAATTGTACGGAAAAATTTCCCCGCTAATTTTAACAAAATATTTCCCACTAACTCTAGCAGGTTAAGTTTCCTCTCTATATTTAGCGGGGAAATTAACGTCACGTGACCTCGACACCAGGGAGTTTTCGTAGATCGTTTTCGCCGTCCTGCAAGGCCCTCCGCAACCCGCTACCATAGTGGGAACTCCACAGTCAAGGCTATCGGCGCGCAGGCGCAGTAGCTACTTCTTTGTTGCGAAACGCTTAGCGGAGAAGGCAACGCGGTCTACGAAAGCTCCTTACCGATTCAGTTTCCTCGCTAAATTTAGCGAGGAAAATGACGCCACGACTTCGTGTCACGTCACCCATGAACAAATCCAGCGGCAGGAGTAGAGGAGCAGGGAAGGATGAGGAGGAGGAGAGGAGGAGGAGGAGATGAGGAGAGGAGGAGGAGGAGGAGGGGAGGGTACGCAGGGGGAGTAGAGCCATACCCTCCCCTCCGTACACTCCCCTCCCGCTCCTCAAGAGCTGCTCTCTAATTTCGCATAAGAGAATTATAAAAGTCTCATTTTTTTAGGGCGCAGCTCATAGGCGCTCGTTTCCGGGTTGAGCGGCGTCGCCGTCGGCGTAACCGCGCGTTCCATTATTGGACGTTTCCCATAAAGACGTCACACGTGACGTCATGTGTGACGTCACGAGGGTTACCCTCACGAGGGTTACGAGGGTCACCCTCACGGGAATCACGCGGGTTACCCTCGCGAGGGTCACGCGGGTTACCCTCACGAAGGTCACGAGGGTAACGTCACGAAGTTAGCTTCGCGACATCACACGTGACTTTATGTGTGACGTCATTATAGAAAGGACGTGACGTATGACGTTGCGTGTGACGTCACGTGACGTTTACACGCGTCTAACATTGCAAATTTTCCAGCTAAATTTAGCAAAGAAACTTTCCGCTAAATAAGGCGGAAAAGAATTCCCGATAAATCTAAACTCGTGAGGTCACGTGTGACGGCACGAGGGAAAAATTTTCTCGCTAAATTTAGCGGAAAAATTTCCCCGCTACTTTTAGCGGGGAAGGAAGAGGGACATACCCTCCCGTCCGTACTCTCCCTCCTCCACCTCAAGGGCTTCGCTCTGATTCGGCGTTATAGAGAATAGTAAACGTCTTTAATGTTTTGTACTTTTAATTGTGTGTAATGTTTTGTTTTCGTTGTTTCTTGAAGTTCAAGTTATGCTTTTGAATTGTGTACCTCTTTAGAATTCAACATTCATTGTTTCATTAAAACTGCAAAGTCCCATAGTGATAACACTTTTTATGTAGGGAAGGAGCATTCACTTCACTGTATTTACCAATATAGTAAACGTGGTGCCGCTACTGATCATATTAAACCGGGTAAAGTCCAGGATGTATTTGAAAGACTGCCCTTTTCTAAAGGTGCAATCATTGGGATAGAGAACTAGTAAGGCTATGTCAAGGAAGAAAACGAGAACATGTGTAACGTCATTTCGTCATCCGAACGGAGTCTTGGCTCGACGCAACGAAAATGGACAATGAAGTATTTCCTCGTTCTTTCAATGTGTGCCATCATGATAGAGTGACGCACGGTGGCGGAGTTTTTATCTTAGTGAGGGATTCATTAAACAGCTGTGAACTTCGTGTTGATAGCAACTCAACTGAATCTGTTTGGTGCCGTGTCATACAGTCTGATGGTTCCAGATTTATGGTTGGTTCCTTTTATCGTCCACCAGCTTCTGATTTGAGTGTTATGCGGCAGCTGCGCAAGATTATTTGTTCTTTTTCTGCCAAGTGTATTCTTCTTGGAGGTGATTTTAATTTACCGGATGCCACATAGAGTGATGGTAGATGTGTTTTAGGCTCCCCCTAGTAGCGGTATATACTCTTAGATGAAAACTATGTCGGATACACTTGGCTTTTCTCAATATGTCGCCCAGCCGACACGCGGCTCTAACCTTCTTGATTTGATGTTTTGCAACACCTCCGATATTGTATCGAATGTATGCGTCATACCTGGCACCAGTGATCATCATGCCGTCGTTGCCAATTTGACCACAACTACTAGTCGAGTCAAAATTAACGAGTCTAGGAAAGTATTCTTTTTTCGACAAAGGGGATTATGCGAAGATCTCTATGAATCTTGAGAACAGTTTTTTTTTTGTCGTTTGAATGTATTGCAGGCGACATAAGCGTTAATAATTTCTGGCTAATGTTTAAGGAAAGAATTCTTACTCGCATGGACGCTCATGTACCTAGTACATTAAGCAGTAAACTGAAAAAGAGGAAGAGGCCATGAATTACTGGTGAGCTAATTTGCTTGATACGCAGAGGACAGAGAACCTTCACAAGGTACTGCAAAAATAAATCGTAGGACCTTTGTAAAATGCGGGACCTAACGTCACAATATAAGAAAAAAATGAGAGAATGCCAGAGGACGTTCTTCCAAGGTTTAACTATACGCTCCGTGCGGGAACTATAGGGGGCGCTTTGAAAAACGCGCGCAGCGCCGCTAGCGGAGGAGCTGGCGTTCGACAGTGAGGCTCGTTCAGCAGCCTGCGGCGCCTTTTCGCATGCGAAGCTGTGGCGGTGAAGCGCGCACGGACGAAACTTTTGCTTTTTGAGCCGATACGTTGAGGGTGACGTTGCATGAGTGCTGGGGCAGACCTAAGTAGGGCATCTAGCTGTTTTCCACTTCTTATATATTGAGTTTGAGTCGTTATTAGGGGTAATTTCTCTAGTTGCGGCCGAAAAAGGGGTTGGAGCAATTTTCCGAAAAGCAAGACGGCCGCCACCATAATTGCTCTAAGTGGGAAATTTATTTCGCTCGTCGATGTAAACGGGACTGCTGGAACGATGATATTTGGAGGTGAGTGAGATGTTCACTAAGTTTGTGCATGAAGTGTGCCAAGTTTCATTAAGACAGCAGGTGTGAGTTATGTTTCTAACGAATATAGAAATAAATCTGTACGGGATATCCAATATTGGACCCAAAATGTTGTAGTATAACCGGGCTGTGCGAAGTGCAGATTTGGGCACACAGGTGCTTGAACTTGACAGTTACATGATACAGCACTTATTATACCAAAGAGAGGTGGCATAGAAAAACCAGGTGGAAATTTGATTTGGGCGGCGTAACTCAATGGTAACCGGTTTTGACCATGAAAGGGCTGTCAAGAGAATAGAACTCGTCGTGGGAGGGGGAGACTTTACAAGTAGGAAGGGACTAGTGAACTGTACTTACAATTGAAACAACTTTACGAAAAGTGGTTCCAAAGCCGAGAAAACAAAATTGTCGGCCAACACATGGTTTGGCCGTCAAAGGCTTTTGGAGTCAGCTGTTTTGTAGTAACATGTTGTGCGACGTGCTGATTTTCGGCACACAGGTACTTTGACATGACCGTAACTTGACACAGCACTTATTATACCAAAAAGAAGTGGCATAGCGAAACCAAGTGGAAAGTTAGTTTGGGCGGCGTAGCTAAATGGAAACCAGTTTTGACCGTCAAAGGCTGTCAAGATAATTCATTGTGGGAGGTGCAGACTTCACAGGTAGGAAGGGACCAGTGGACGGGACTTCCAGTTCGAACAACTTTGTGATAGGTGGCTTTAAAGCCGAGAAAAAAAAAAATGTCTACAAAACTCGGGGTGTCAGCGTTTCCACATCCAAAAAGAGGCTGATCAAAAAAAAAAAAAAAGCACACCACATAAACTTCTATACTCAATCGTCGATTCTCGTGTGATTCCGAGTTTCATTGTAGTTTTCCTTAGATTCATATTTGTCACCTTTTTTTAGCGTTCGAATCTATCTTTCTACATAAAGTACAGATTGCGTGCCATTCTGGTCCGGAAATATCATCGACACGTACGATGGGGACGAAACTTCTTTGGAGGGCATTCCTCCAACGAAATTGGCACTGCATACTCGCGAGTGTGGAATGGCATTTCAGTTCGTCTCATCGGCGCTGAAACATGTAGGCGTTACTGGTACGAAAACAAACGCAGAGCGCAAGGCGGCAGTGTAGAATATGTCAGCCGTGCCGACACAGTGGCAGATATGATCGGGAGACTGAATTTTTCGCGTAGTACGGCACGGGTCCATCGTTGACGCTGACGCACAAAACATCGGCGAGGTGAAAAACTGTGAAACTTTGTCCCCACGAGATACGACGCATAACTTTTGAAGTACTTAACAACGCAGCACCGGCAGCACTTCACGCTGTGAACCCAGCGCAACCGCACCGCTCCGACTTCAATGCGTACCAACGAACGTGGCGTGGTTTCAGTTTCGGTTTCTCTGGGGTTCTCACTGCCTACCTTCGGTAACGGCCGCGCGGCGGCGCGCCAGTCGCGTCGCACGGAGTGTATAGACCATTCCATTTAGCGCTCTCTGGGCGGCACCATTTTGTTCGACAGTAGCGCCCTCTCCATACATCCGGGAAATTCAGCGGGTTCGGCGGGGTAAAACGAGAGAGAGAGTGCACGCGCCCGACTCCGCTAGCAGACGACAAACCGGGAGGTTGCCATTCTCCATTTCCAAAATGAAATTTCCCAAATGACGCGATTTTAGTCAGAGTTTGTACGCCAGCCGGATGCTAGGTACATCCCACTCGGCGGAGCAGACGAGATGCCGGTGAGAGGGGGAGAGCATTTTTTTTCTCTTTTTACCCTCTCTGCTATGACCCTAATGAAACGGTCTATAGACCTGCAAAGTAACAAGAAGAAGTTTTGGAAATTTATGAAACGGTGAGGTAAAGATAAACCTGGGCCCCCCCAGTCAAATGCAGCATGAAAGGTTTGTAGTAACAAATTCTTATGATAAAGCTACATTATTTAATGATTTTTTAAGTCAGTATTCCTTCCCGATTAAAAGTTTTCCCTGCAGATCGTTAGCGACCAGTATGTTAGCATGGCGCAGGTTGAGTTATCCATGAGTGGAATCAATAAATTGCTTGTTAATATAGATGAATCCAAAGCTACCGGTCCTGATGGTACCTCCCCTAAAGTATTGTTCGAGTGCAGTAGCGAAATACCTTTTTGTCATTTTTTCTAAGTCCATACAGGATGGAAAACTACCTGATGATCGGAAAATAGCCAATGTCATGCCAGTTTTGAAGGGCGGATCTAAACGTAATGTTTCAAATTATAGGCCGATTTCGCTTACCCCAGTGTGTTGTAAAATTCTTGAACATGTTTTGTACTCGGCGTTAACAAAGCACCTTGTTTTGATCGGCTTTTTGAATAATCAACAGCATGGGTTCCGTAAAGGTTTTTCATGTACGACGCAATTAATCGAGTTTTATAACGATATTGCCACATTACTTGATAATAGAGGTCAAGTTGATTGCCTATTTTTAGATGTCAAAAAAAGCATTTGATACTGTCTCTCATTTGGCATTACTGCAGAAACTTGAAGTCCTAAATATTGATAATAATGTGATGCACTGGTTACGAGATTACTTAGCTTCAAGGCAGCAACAAGTTGTGGTAAATGGGACATGTTCGGGTCGTGTCTTTGTTACATCTGGAGTGCCACAGAGATCTGTGTTGGGACCGCTTCTCTTGCTTCTTTATATTAATGATATTTCCCAAGAAATTAAAATAAAAATACGTCTATTTGCTCATGATTGTGCATTGTACAACGCAGTGTCTGGTGAAACGAATTTCACACAGCTTATGAGAGATCTTAAAAGAATTGAATCATGGTGCAGTAGCAAGAAGATGTCACTGAACGCTATGTTCATGTGTGCTTCACAGGAAAACATAGTAAATTGACTTATAAGTACATTTTTAACAATGAAAATATTAGAATGGAACCATCTTATAAATATTCAGGTGTTATATTTGCCGAAGACGGTACATGAACAGCACAAGCGAACAGTGTCGTTTCCAGGGCAGGCAGGGCTCTAAGTTTTATACAGCGCAACCTTAAAGGGGCGGTGCAACAATTTGCGGACTTTGGCTAATTAATTGCGAGAATTGATCCCGGCCACATATAAAACGAAGGGCCGAAAACTATTCTTTCTTGCTTGCCCCAGTTTTCATTAAAAAAAAATAAAAGAAATTGGTATCTCTGGCACCCCTCAACTCAATATTGAAGCGGCACCAGCTTCGCCTGTGACGTCATTCGGAGTGGCGTTGGTTTCCGGTTGGGTTCTTCTGGCTTCCGTTTCCCCAGCGCTCGCCGGCTCGCCAGGCTCGCCGCTCTCCCGCCGATTCCCGACCAACATGGCGGCATGGGCGGACGGCCTGAGCGACGTCGAGCGCAAGATGCTTGCGACGCGGCGGGCAGTCGAAGTCGAGGTCGAGACACCAGGAACAATAACGATACCACGATACTACGGACCACGACCAACGCACTCCGTCGAGCGAGGGAAAGACAAAACGTCCGGGTTGCTCGTGTAGCCGCCGTAGGCGCCTCGGGCGTCAACGGATGACGGCGGCGGCAGGTTTTGTTGACTTGCGGTAGATGGCGCCACAAATAATTTATACCCTTTTAGCGGCAATATTAAGCTTTTGAAGCGTTTCTGCATGCCTAAAGAACAAGATTTTTTTAAACTTAACCTTAAATCAAGCTTACTATTGCCTAACACTATCACTTACAAAAACCACTCCGAATGACGTCACATCACAGGTTCCATTTGCGGCCACCATGTGGCCGCAGGTTGGGAAGAAAATCGTTTTTTATTGTACGATTACGCAGCGAAATAGAGGTATTTTGGGGTATGGTGGCACTTTTTCTCTTACTTATGCCGAAGTAAACAATATAAAAAATACAAGCTACACATTCGTTCAGTGTTAAATTCATTGCACCGCCCCTTTAAACATGTAAGCAAAGAGCTTGAGGAGGAAGCTTATAAATCGTATGTCAGACCGATACTAGAGTATGCCTGTCATGTGTGGGATCCGTCTTACCAGGTTCGTATCAGTGCTATAGAACGTATTCAATTGGTTGCTGCTCGGTTTGTTCTGGGTAAATACGATCGTCTCAGTAGCACAACTGAAATGAAAAAGGAACTGGGATGGGTGCATTTAAATGAGCGTCGTAAAAGGCTGCGCCTCAAATTGTTTTACTCAATTTATCATAGCCAAACAGGCATTTGTGCTGCAAAGTTTCTGAATCCAGCATCTTACCGTTCTGCTCGTACAGACCATTGTTATAAGGTTCAGTCGTATTTCTCCAGGACAAACATTATAAAGCACTCCTTTTTTTGCACAAACCACCGCAGAATGAAATTCATTACCGGCGGAAGTGGTGAGCCGTGAGAATGTGGATCTTTTTTTTAATGCATTGTGTCCCCCTGCAATAATTCCTGTATAGGCGCTGCAGGTTTCTCATGAATGAATAAAAAATACCGTTAATTGTTCTCTAACGTAGGCCGTCGTACATTTTTTTTAAAACTGACAAGGAAATTCTTATAAACATATGTAAATCTTAAACATTAGTGAGCTAAAAAGGAACATCTTTGTCGTGCTTTGCTCCCCCCACCCCTTTCGAAAAAAAAAAAAAAAAAAAAAAAACTCTTTCACACACACATTTTAGCTATCAGAATTGAAGTCTGACGTCAAAGCCTGTCAGGCGCGAAATTTAAAATCGTCCACGACCCCCCCCCCCCCCCCCCCCCCCAGAAAAAAAAAGAGAAAACAAAGATAGAAAAGTGTTAGAGAAAACGTGGGCAAAACGAAAATTTACTAGCGAGACAGCGAGGCTGAACGAAAATCGATTTAGCCGCGAGAATTAGCGGCGTCTGTCCACTTCTCATAGCTGCGTTGCCATCCGCTAGATGGCGACACTGAAACTTTCGCCGCGAATAGAAGCCTAAAAATGGCTGGGCGGCGTCTAGCTTTTCAGGATCTTAGCACCCTGAACAAGCTAAGGCTCTTTCCGCACCGCTTGAAGTTTTTCCTATCAGCCTCAACTACCTTTGTGTGCTTTTCTGGTTATCTTTTTGTCGGACTCCTTCACTCTTCATTACGATAATAAAGTTCCCACTTACCTGCTTGTTTTGTGTCGCTCGCTTCACATAGGTATTTGTAAAGTTTCGTCATTAAGGTTAGGACACTTTGGTATTCCGTTTGGTTCCTTGTCTGAAGGTGTGTGTGTGTGGGGGGGCCCGGGGGGGGGGGGGAGGGGGGGGGGGGGTTGGGGGGGGGGGGGCTGGTCGTCTTTGATTCTTTGTAGTAATATTGCTTTAAAGGAGTTTGTTCTACTTTTAGTCATGAGTGGCTGAAATGGGAAGTCAAATTTCGGGTCGCGCTATCTTACCCTGAATAAGGCATATATATCTTCGCTAATCATAGAACGCGGCGTGAAATACGACAAGTAATAAAAAATGGTTAATTATAGCGTTATTATTTCTTCAGTGGTTTTTATTTCGCTTCTCTGAGTCGGTATCTCGGGGTGACGTCACAAAGGGCAATCACGTGGGCTCAAAAAATTATGACACAGTGAGGGTTACGTCGTTCCCAGTGTTATGACGCAGTGAGGGTTACGTTGTCTGCTCTCAGTGTATATTTACAGTACCTTGAGATATCTTATGTTTCATTCTGTAGTTGTGGTGATACAATTCACAATATTAAAAAAAAAATTAAAAAGCACGAAGCGAAAAAAAATTATTTGATGTCACTACAGTTTTAGTAAGAAGAATGGCGCTGCAACACAATATACGTAACACGCCAGTCTGAGCTACACGGAGATTGGTGCTGCAGCAGTGCGTAGTTCGCTTTTGCAGAGAATGTGGTGGTCTGCCCCGTTTCTTTTTTTACAAAAAGCTAGTAGTATTTACTAGGCAAAAGCTAGTAACTGCTTGTCACGTATGCTATTAGGTACATAGTAACCGTAGGTAGTAGCGGACAATCTAATCACGGCTACTAGGCCGAGATGCTGGTAAATTGTACTGACCAACCTAGTATTTTTAAGAGCCTGGTGGTGTTTGTCAACGTCAAGTTCAAAATCGGCAAAAAAAAGTATTGTCACTAGGATAGATTTCTGCCACACGCACACACCACACACGCGACGACACGCCAATCCAATAGCTGCCTCCAATGGCTACTCATGCGTCTTTATAATGACCATTTGAAAGAAGTCAGTTGGTCAGTGACCGCCTCGTCCGTGAAGTAAGTACCAAATATGGTGCTGCTTTTGTACCAATATTGGTTTCCATTATCCTGGCTGAACATTCCAAGGAATGTATCTCTTACTAAAAAGTAACCGCACAAACGGTAGTTATTTGCGACAGTGTATAAAACAGCGTTCCCAAAAGCCATGTTCTCGCTTCCCCCTCATAACAGCTGTAGTTGCTACCTGTCGCGCGTTTGAGGTAATAAACAGCTAGTACAGAGGTAGTGACCATCAGAAAGAGGTAGTAACTGTCGCAATTACTAATTTGTTTTCTACCTATCTCGCGTTTCAGGTAGTAAATAGCAAGTAAATGGTAGTACCGGTCAGAGAAAAGTAGTAACTGTTGATGTTACTAGTTTAATACTAGCTTTTTTCTCAAAGTGCGGCTTAACTATTTTTACTATGTGCCAGTTAAACTTGCGTTCGATAACCTTTCCCCATAATTTTGTGGTGGCAAAGATTTGTCAACAGATTCTACAAACAGGATTGTTGAACATTAGAATGGAAAATTGATTGTACGAGTGTTTTTTTTCTAACAATGGACGGTGTCTCGTGAACTCACCCTCAACTGTGCGAATCGGCTGTCTATATTTTGCTATATGACACGCAAAAAAAAAAAAAAAAAAAAAAAACCACTGAATCCGTGACCATGTTTCTAAAGTTCACCCCTTGCTTAGGCGTGGAACATTATTGATGAAGTTTTGTTCTTAACTTACGACGACTTGTACGGTTTTTTTCTTTTATGTGTAGTTGTCGAATTACTAGTACACATATAAATTACAAAATATGGCCGGCGGAAAGCTTCCAACTTAACCGCACCATAGAAGCGTTTTAGCAGATTGTTCCCAAGACCTCGATAAAGTTACCCGATAGTCCGCCACCGCCTTTGGACATCCATCATGTCGTTGTCAGGTATTATAATCGGGGGTATTGGAGGTATCGGGACGACCTACTAAAACTCTCTATTAAAAGGTTAGGCTTTTCAGTAGGCGAAAGTTCAGACCAAAAACTTCTAACTGAAAATAGTTTAATGACCGAATGAACGAAGCACTCCGTCTCTGCGTTTTATTTTGTTTGTTTTAAATGTTTTGACAATTTGTTTTTTCGATAGCCAACCAAGAAAGACGTACGAGAGCAGAACGTTACACAGGCATGTTAGCACCGTCGAGCTTTTTTGACCTAACGGTAGAGTTGTAATTCATCGAAGTCTTTTTCCCATCTAGAAATTATAATTCGCGCGTCGATATTATTGTTGGCGTCAGTTTGACGGCGGGATACTTCACATATTCGACCAGCTAAAGTAGAACAAAAAAACCAAATGAAGAGAAAAGCGCTACTAACGACAAACTGTACACGCCTCGTTATGCCTATTCTTGAAGTCTGAAAGCGATAGAAAGCATGATTTATTTTTAAATGAAATCGACGACAATAAGTGAAAATTTTGCAATAGGTTAAAACGAGAATAAAATAACAAAGTTGCTCAAAAGTTCTTTTTTTTTTTAATGGTCGCTGCATTTCGTACGATCCGTGGGGCGGCAGATGGTGGTGCCATTTAAAACCACCGAAGGAAAATCGTTCTTTGGTAGGAAATCGAAAATATGAAATGCGAATGACAATCCAAATGACAAAAACATCGCGCGGTTCAACCGACGCCTCCTATTGGCTGAACACTTCCATACATTTACAACGTGCTAGATATAATTCAAGCCTCTGCCCGTTTCGATCCGGACTAGTTTCGCACCGGCGTGCTATCACGTACACCCTGCGGCATTGTTACTGCGAACAAGCCAACGTCGGATTTCTTAGTTTTTCTCTCAGCATAGAAGGACTATCATTAAAAATACAATAGTGGAGAAAAGTGCCCAGTTGGGGGTACGAACCTAAGTGGTAAGATTTAACGCATGCCATTATTCTTAAGAAAAATTCGCAGCGACCTTTATTTTTAAAGTCTTATAATGCATGCAATCCTGTTTTTAGGAGCTACACCCTGGGAGAGGGGAGCGATGGGAAGAGAAAGGGAGAGGGAAGGGTAGGAAGAGGATGGGGAGAGGAAACTAATGTGTCAGTCGACACCAGGTGACTTGGCACACCAATTCGGCGCCTAGGCCACGTGACGTCAAATCACGTGACATTAATTTTCTCCGCTAAATTTAGCGGGAAAATCGGATTGATGTTCGGGTCACGTGACGTGAATTTTTATTGCCATATTCAGCCGGAAAATAACTTAATTAGTGTTTAGGTTACGAGATGTGAATTTTCCTGCGTGAATTTAGCGGGGAAACTGAACTGACGTATAGGTCATGCGAAGTCGAGTTCTTCACTTGAGGTATATAGGTCATGAGAAAACGCGGACTGTAGCCCGATCCCGAACTGTCACTAAACGGTACACAACTTGCTGGTAAAAACTCTCAAGAATTTCTGGGAGTCATTTTTGACAGTAAACTAACATTTGAAGAGAATATTGCCTGTCTTCGCAATAAATGCCTAGAAAAACTGAATATTTTCTAAGGTTCTAGCACACACATCTTGGGGAGGACACGTTGAGTCTCGCTTGCACATTTACCGAGGCTACATTTGCGTTCGACACTGGATTATGGTAGGTTTGTTTACTGATCGGCTAGACAAAGCACAATTCGGCAGATTGATTTTGTTCATAACCAGACAATTCGTTTGTGCACGGGACCATTTCGGACACCACCAGTGGAGAGTTTGTACATATCAGCTCATAAACAGCCCCTACGTCTTTGAAGAAAATCTCTAGGTTTATTTTATGTAGGTAGAACTTCAATCTACAAGGATAATCTAGCCTACCATCATGTCTTATCTTTCACCGAGTTGTTTGCCCGACGCCTTCAGTCGCACAACCTTTTGGAATTCATGTGCAACAAGTTTTGTCAGGCACTCGGCTTTCTATTAGCGAGGTCACACCTTTTCGTACATCATCCCCCTTTGGTAGGCCCTAAGCATTTCTTGTGATATACGGTTAACAAAATTCCAAAAGGCATGTGCAAAACACATCAGTGTTTTTTTAAAAATTCCTTTAGAGTTCAAGGACAACCCGGAATTTTACACTGATAATTCCAAAATGGTCAATGCTGTTGGAGCAGCCTTTGTTTCTGGCACGACCGGGAATGCTTTCCAGTTATCTCCAATTGCATCTGTCTTCACCTCTGAATTGTATGCGATTGTGGTCTCGCTTAAGTACATGACAAAATTCCGGATCAAGGGATCTCTCATATACTCTGACTCTTTAAGTCCACAAATGTCTATCTGCGCTATAGTGCCTAAGAAACAAACGTTTCTTACCGATACTCATACGCGGTTACGAGGAATCTATTCGGTAGGTGGACATGTCAAGTTGCTCTAGGTTTCAGGGCATGGTGGCATCGCAGGGAATTAGCTTGCCGACAAAACGGCCCGACAGGGTCCTTTGGAAGAAAGAACAGACATGCCCTTGCCGTTAATTGACATTCTCCGTGAAATTTCCAAGAGTATCACGACAAAATGGTTGCAGCAATGGAAGAAATGTGAAGGTAACAAGATTCATACACTTCACCCTACTACAGATGATTTCCAGGACAATCGTCACCTCTCGCGTCATGACATTGACGGGAGAGGTGACTAACACGACTGCGCATTGGACATGCACGCTTAACGCACTTGCACCTCTTCATAGGCATTGAACCTCATTCGCTAAACATGTGATTCAGATCTTACAGTAATGAATCTCTTTGTTTGCAGGAAGCTCGAACCTTTCCTTAAACCACTTTTAGCACCACAAAGAAGATTTAACATTCCATTTCATCCGCGTTTGGTTTTAAGTTCCGAACCTCAAATTCCGCTCAGACTTATTCACGTTCCTTCAAAAAAGTGGCCTCAAGACACTTCTCTAATAGACAAACATTTTTGGAGCCATTTATACTCTATCGGCATCATTACCCCTTTTATGTATAAGCTACACCCAGCACATTAGTTTTACCCCATACGCACTAACATTCTACATATTAATAAGCTAAACTGGATCTTAGTGCTATTTGGCACTCATGTTGGTCTTGCGCGATAAAACATCAAAAGATCTATGCAGGTCATGTGAGCTTAGGCACGTGACGTTCATTACCCTGCTAAATTTAGCGAAAAATGCACGGACGGATGGTCAGCATTTAAAAATTACACTTAAGAAAAACTGATACACTTCTTAAAAAAAAAAAAGAGGTAAAGGTGAATTTTGGGGTATTTTGTATCCCGTGAATCTCAATATCACGTTTGTTTTCCCCGAAGAAGAGCCTAAGCATGCGAAACCTCGAAAAACATGAGAGACACGCCAAGGGCGTGTCTCTCATGTAGGCAGAGCGTGCAATTGCAAGCTTGCCAGGTATTAGCGGCGAGCAAAGCCGTGTATACAGAGAGTTTTGTCAATGGGAGGCGTGGGCAAAGCCAGGACGCGCACCAGACGCAGAAAGTGGGCTTGGCATGCTTTTTTGGCCAACCAGAAGCCTAAAAGAATCCCCTAGCGGTGGTAGCGAGAAACTGTTTTAATCAAAGGTATATATTAGTATATGGTTTTAATAAGCATGTAAGAGGTAAGTGTAGTAACCTTTCGTGGTTGAAAATAGGGTGCATGTGATGTTTCGATCATGATCATGCAGAGAGATGTAAGAAACGAATGCGCCGCTCAACTCTGTTTTGCTCGGACAGAGTGTGACCGCTCGGACGGCAGATTCCCGGCTGTCGGCACTTGGCATACGGATTATGACGACCGTTCCGCTAGTCACTCTCTTCCACCATAACTTTGGATGACCGTGATTGAAACATTACGTGCACCATATTTTCAGTCACCGAGAGTAACTCCGATGCACTTATCAAGTTTGTTTCTCGGGACCACCACCAGGGTATTATTTCCGGCTTTTGGTTGGCCACATTCGAATTTCTGAAGACGCCCTGGAACACGCCCAACCCGCTTTCAGCCAATGGCGCCTCCTCATTTGTCTCCTATACTTCCCAACGAATGGCCAAACGTTCTACGTATACGGCTGTGGCGGCGAGATGTTTCGGTGGCGCCCTCCTATGGTTCCCTCTCGTGACATCATTACCTTGTGAACAACAAGTTCGATGGTGTTTGTAAAGCGCATGTTGGAAGCTTGGAATCATTGAGCTCTGAAAGCAACACTGACGACGGCGCCAAAATTGAAGCTCTTGCAATACTCTTATTTCCGTCGATGAAAAATTCTTTGCTGACACGACGTCAGCATTCGATCCATTGTGGAAGGCCGACCACAGCGACGCTTTCAATTGCGCATGTCGCCAGTATTCCCCCGCGCTGACACCAGTCGCGACTTCTATTTCTGACCTTTTTTGAAAATAGCAAGAGTGCGCGTGCGTAGCTTTGACAGGTGCTGAAGGTGCGCGAGAGGAGGGATTCCAAAAGCTCCTAGTATGACGTCGCGCCCGGAAGCAAGGGCTTCAGCGGTACTTTAAAAAAATTAATTTCTGCAGTCTCCGTGAACCAAATTGAAATATAATCTTGATATTCGTGATTCTGGAGGTCAAATAAAGACGATTTAGCTGCTTTTCCCCAAATACAGAACCACTTTAAGGCTCCGTAAAAAACAAAAAAATGTACGAATTAAAAAGTGCCTTAAATTACGGTCACACTGCAAACACATCATACAAAAGACAGTTCGGAGACGCTAGGGAGTTTTTGGGAACCGTTTTTGCACATCTGATACGATACGGTGGGTGCGCAGTCACAGTTAACATGTCAGTGTTCTGACGTTTTATTTTCACGCAATGATGGGGTTAATTCACAGTCACTGCATTTCGTCACTTTGTGATAATTAATTTTCACATGATCATTTGTCTTCAAGGACCACTCAAAATACTACTTCTCACAAATGAACTCAATATATCTTGTGCCAATGTTAAACAAGTACCGCATTCCTCCATTTAACGTCAAAGCTTCCACGCCGCAATACCTTTCCCGGGTAATAATTTCAACCTCCGGCTTCGATGACAGTGTCAATCCTTTATAATAATATTAGAAGCGTCATCAGTAAACGGTATGAAATTTGCTCAATAGTTGACTCAAATAATGCTATAGTATTGCAGTTTGTAGTGAAACTTGGCTTCCGAGAAAGATTCGTGAGAGGGAAACTGCATTGTCACAGAAAGTTTAATATTTATCGAGATGGTAAAATTGAAGGTGGTGCTTTGATCACTGTCGCTGATCACATTTAGTTTTGTCGTTATAAACATAGTTACTGAGGTGCAAAGAATATGAGTTTACAATTTGTTTAAATCATCGTAACTATATTTTAGATGTTTGCTATCGTCCTCCTGCTAAGAATGGTTCCGTGTCTCTGAGCTTCACGATGTCGTCAACACTGTCACTGCCCGTTTCCCAAACATTCCGATAATATTGTTGGGCAACTTCAATTACCCTAATCTTATTTTGTCAAGCAACAACCATCGCCTCAGTACGTTTTCCATTGAATTAAATGACCGTCTCTAAATTTTTGCACTGATTATTTTAGTTTATTTCAAGTTGTATGGCAACCTACTAGAATTACTAACTCTATGGCCACAGTGTTGTGCCTTCTGTTGACGACGTCACTCGAGCTCGTGTCACCCATCTCTCACCTCCCTGGTCTCAGTGATCCCGCTTTGCTGCACTTTGCGTTTCAGTATTCCTGAATGTCGCTTTCGAGTACAAGTAAAACGCGTCATCAATTAAGCTCGAGCTAATATCATCGTCATTAACAATCAAAAGAAATTACTGTAAAACCCTTTATTTTCGCGGCCTCTATTTTTCGCGAATCGGTCACAGATGACATAATCGCGACCACTAAATTTCGCGAATTCCAGACGCCTGCATTGAAAATATTAAGGACCGAAATTTTCGCGCGCCCTTAAATTTCGCGAATTCTTCAATTCGCGAAATTCGCGAAAATTGAGGGCTCGCGAACATTAAGGGTTTTACAGTATTTGAAGTGATTACATGCGTGACGTTTCTGGGCGTTCTTTTGATTCTAATTCAATATTTTTTAAAAGTGAAGTTGACTTTCTTTAAGTATTCACATTCACCTACGAACAACACTGAACTGTACAAAGTCCCAATGCTTCAATGCGACGCTCAGAAAATTTTCAAACAAAAAAAGAGACTGTTTCGTCGAGCAAAACTATCGTCCTATCCTAACGCCGCGCACCGCTGGGCAGCATATCATTATACCGCTGGTTTATATAAAACGTCTATTGCTGAAACCAAACTCTCTTCTTTCAGCTGCACTGTATACCCTCTATGTTGAGCACCAATCCTCGGCAGTTCTGGAATGCAGTAAATCCCACGGAGAGACTTTCCCCTACAGCTAAAATACAATGATAGTGACATGTTAGAACCAAATCAATGTGCAGGTGTACTAAAAGATGCATTCACACAATTCTTCTCGAGTGTCAACAAATCCTCCTATTCAGATAGGCGCAAATTGAGTATTGGTGCCATGAATGGTATTGTCACAGAGTGCGCCGGTATTGTGAAAACCATCGGTAACCTAAAACCATCATCATCATGTGGCGTTGATAAAATTAATTCGAAGTTTTTAAAGAACACTAAAATCTATTCCTCTATAATTCTAGCAAAACTTTTCTAGCAGTCACTCGAGCTTGGCACACTTCCAGAAGATTGGAAGGTGGGGAGAGTGATTCCTATCTATAAAAGTTGCGGAAAAGTTTGTCCAGTAATTTCCATCCAAATTCCTAACAAGTATTCCTTGCAAAATTTTAGAACACATAATCTGTTTCCATCTATTCAGTTTTCTAAATTTACATGGCTTTTTTACCGTCTCAACAACTTCAAAAAACTGTTTTCATACGAGTCTCAACGATGAACAGTTACCCATAACCTCCATGACTCACCAGATTATTCATCTCAGGTTGATTGCATATTCTTAATTTTTTCCAAAGCATTGGATGAGGTTTCACATTCTTCTTTTATATAAACTTAGTACACTCAACATTGATCCCTATTCACTCGTTTAGATCAAATCGTTTTTAACTAACCGTTCACAATTTGTTTCGGTTAATGAAAATGGCTCGCAGTCCTCTAACGCGAATGCTGGTGTCCCCCGAGGTTCAGTACTAGGCCCCCTTTTGTTTATAATCTTTATTAATGACCGTCCAGCCTACCTCTCCCCGTCCATTGATCTGTTCGCCGACGACTGTGGAATATACTCTGAACGAATGATTCTGATGTTCAGTCACTTCAGACTGACCTTCAAAGGGCGATGCAACAGTTTTTGTACTTGGCGAAAATACCGCTTTGAACAAATTTCCGACGTTAATGACTTAAAAAAACGCGTTCGTTTTTCACTACACGCAATAGTAGTCTTAAAAAAGATCGAGGTACACTTAAGCATTCCTCATGAGTTGTGAATGCGAATGCGTGCAGGCCGCTCGTCCGCTCCCTTATTTCGTCTGCTGCGTACTTTTCGTCCCCGGTCAGCGCGTGTGCTCCCCTGAGCACAGTGACCTTGGACGCTCCGTGCCCAGGGGGGCAACGGCGCGCTGATGGACACGCAGCGCCATGGGGTTGAGCGGTCGTGGAAACTTACGAGCGCCGCGACCAATTGGAGCCCCGTCGACGCGTGCCAACGTATGGAACCGAAGGATTGGGGAAACTATGCGCTGTTTTCGCGCTTCAAACTGATGACGTCAGCTCGCTCCATAAGACAGTTAATGTTTTCGCATTAAAAACGAGCAGCGTTCACCACCTCAACTCGCAGCAAGAACAAGCGGCCACGTGATTTGAAGCCGATTATACGTCACCAATGTTGATCAGCCACGCGCTGGGGTTGGCAAAGCACAGGGCACGCGCTGTGTTCCAGACATTGTTGAGGCTTGCGTAGTGTCGTCATTGCAGCGATTAGACACGGGCAAGTTCCCGAATGCTTGTCGAGCTATTGATTATCACGAGCCAAAATCAACATCTCACGCTATGCTCGGGTCCCATCTATGAGCCGCATAAAAATATCGTCACTGGGAGATATGCGACCCCCAGCTACGTCATCAAGGTTGGCGTAGGGGAGATCGAAAGAAAACGCTCGTTTTTGTCCTTGAAATTACATCGCAACAAAGGAGTTTCTTGGTCAGTGGCGTTGTGTGCGAGTATACTTTGGTCCCACTAGGTCCAGTAAGCTCGTGTCAAGTGAAAAGCATACCAAGCGACTATTGTTGCATGGCCCATTTAGCAATGTTTCTTGCAAGTGGGATGGATGGCAAATGAAACTTAACATTAACACGTGTAAATTCATGAGCGTAACACGCCAAAATAACATTTGTCCCTCTTACCACATCCAAAGTGTTGTTTTAGATTCTGTATCTTCATAAAATACCTTGGCGTACACATAACTAAGAACCTTGGAACTAATACTACCAACCGAATGGCTGGCTTCCTGAAAATAAACTTTTCTCTTGCCCACCGCTGTCCTTAAAACTGTAAATGCCTTGATGCACACATAACTAAGAACCTAACATGGAATACTCATATGGAATTTTAAACTTATACTGCTATCCGCATGCTCGGCTTCCTCAAAAGTAACTTCTTTCTTGCAACGGTATCCTTAAGGTGGAACTGAAGACATTTTTGAAAAACGTTTTTTTTATCTTATATTGTTTAAAAGGTGTTAGTTCCCACATATACCGAGTCCTATTGTACAAAACCGCCTATTCATCTCAGGGCAAGAGAAAAACATATGAACTCTTTCTTTCTCGTGAACTACACTGTGTGGACCAATGAAAGCCCTACAATAAGCGCAGATTCCACATGGTTTTATTATAACTCATTTCAAAGAGAGCCTGATAGGTAAACACTCGGATAAGACTCCTGTTTTTCTCCGGGGGTGAAGCTATCACTTGCAACTCGCAGACAAGCGCCCTTCGTCTACCACTTCACTCGGAAGAAAAATTTTCCCATAAAGGGCGTGTAGCGACCTTCGAACACGCTTTTAACGAGGAAATAAGCTACGCAGAATTGTGATTTCGGGGTTGTTGGGATGCTTAGAGCGTCTACATTGAGTTGTCACCACAAAAGCGCGATTGTAGGATTGACTGCAGTGTCCCTTTAGATCTCTTCCTTTACAAATCCTTAGTTCGCAGTAATCTCGAATACGCAGCCAGCCACTCTCTGGGACCCTGCTAAAACTATTGCATTATCACTAGAAACCCTTCAAAACCTTCCCATTCGTGTCATACTACATAATTATCATGTCACTTCAAGCGTGACAGCAATGCAAACGACTTTAGGGCTGCCTCAGAGCCGTATACGAAGAGAGTTTGGCCATTCGTTGGGAAGTATAGGAGACAAATGAGGAGGCACCATTGGCCGAAAGCGGGCTGGGCGTGTTCCAGGGCATCTTCACAAATTCCAATGTGGCCAACCAGAAGCCGGAAATAATACCCTGGTGGTGGTCGCGAGAAACAAACTAAATAAGTGCGTTGCAGTAACTCTCGGTGACTGAAATTATGGTGCACGTGATGTCTCAATCACTGTCATTACAAAATCACGATGGAAGAGTGCGACTAGCGGAACGATCGACATAATCCGTACACCAAACGCCGAGGGCCGGAATCTGCCGTCCGAGCGGTCACACTCTGTCCTAGCAAAACAGAGTTGAGCGGCATATTCGTTTCTTACATCTTTCTGCATAATCATGATCGAAACATCACGTGTACCCTATTTTCAACCATGGAGGGTAAGTACGCTTCCCTCATGTGCTTATTAAAACCATATACCAACATATACCTTTGATTGAAAAAGTTTCTCGCTATCACCGCCAGGGGATTTTTTTCGGCTCCTTGTTGGCCAAGAGAGCATGCCAAGCCCACTTTCTGCGTTTGGTGCACGCCCTGGCTCGGCCCGCGCCTCCCATTGACCCAACTCTCTGTATACACGGCTCTGGGCTGCGTGACCTCTCCCTCCGTAGAAAACTATCCCGGCTTTGCTTATTTCATAAGGTCAACCACCATAATTCTTTATTACATCAGAATCTCTTAACACTACCATATTATCTCTCATCAAGTGTTGATCATCGAAATAAAGTAGACATACCACTTCGTCATTCATAACGTTTTAATCGGCCTTTTATACCCACTACATCTCAGCATTGGAATTGCCTTCCTGCACCTATGGCCGAGATAGTCGAAAGCGCCGAATTTAAAGATACCACTTGGGAGTTTGTTTTGTGTTCGGATTAAGAGTTCCGTGTTACATTGATCTGCCTCTAAATAGGTTTGTGTATCTATATAGATACTTTGTTTATTTCATAAACACATGCCTTTTTTTTCTCCGTGTATGTTCCCGACCGAAAAAAAGGCCGGGTATAACGTTTCGTTCACTGGATTATAAAACTCGGAATCTATTGGGATTTCAGGTTTCAAGAAACAGATTTCTAGTTTCATAGTCCAGGGCCCGTTTGCTCGAAGCACTAACCGCGGCTAAAGTTAGCCGCAGTACCTAGGAGAGGGATTTGAGATCACGTGACTGGCTCGGTAGGGATGCGGGGAAACATGACGGTGCCCCAGTGAATGAGCGCCGCTCGCTTCGGAACTAATATGTCGTTGTAGCTGCAATATCGGGCGCGTTAGTCAGCAACGAATGGTGCAGGAGGCTTTCGCTTTGCCTTATCTCACTTAAACCGAAAAGCATGGGCAATGACATCGCCGCATTTTTTAGATAGTGTTTCGATTCTGGGCACTCCTAAGCCTACATTAACGCGATAATTGTCGGCATAGCAACGTCTTTGGAAAGCGGATTGTTGATAGCACACAAAAGCAGACGGCGCCCCAACAGACCTTTTTTCTAAATTATTCAAGCACCGAGGTGCATGCTACGGCTGTAGTTGCACGCGTCGCACGTGCTGGCGTCTGCAGTAGTAACCGTTCTAAAGCAAAAAGTAGAAAACAAATTTTGCCTTGCACGCGCGTTCGTTAAAGCCTTATGATTTTTTACTTTAAATCTTTTATAAGAGGAAGGCCAGTGCGCGTGAACCGTAGAATTACACTTCCAGCGTTCTCCTCGCGATGCTTGGATAATTTAGAAAAAAGTCTGTCGGGACGCTGTCTGCTTTTGTGTGCTATCAATAATCCGCTTTCCAAAGACGTTGCCATGCCGACAATTATCGCGTTCATTTAGGCTTAGGAACGCCCAGAATCGAAACCCTATCTAAACAATGTGGCGATGTCATTGCCCATGCTTTGCGGTTTAAGTGAAATAAGGCAAAGCGAAAGCCTCCTGCATTATTCGTTGCTGACTAACGCGCCAGATATTGCAGCTACAACGACATATTCCAAAGCGACCGGCGCTCACTCACTGGGGCACCGCCATGTTTCCCCGCATCCCTACCGAGCTAGTCACGTGATCTCAAAATCCCTCTCCTAGGTACTGCGGCTAACTTTAGCCGCGGTTAGCGCTTCGAGCAAACGGGCCCAGATGTTGAAAATTTATACTGGGTTTTTCGGTAGGGCTATTTAGGTGCTTTTTGTCCATTCCCCTCTGTAATGCTTCCAGACCATGAGGTAGAAAATAAATTAATAATTCAGCTAGCTTTTGAAATATTTTGTGAGCAAACCCTTCAGTACAAAGTTTCCAGAGCATGTTCAGAAACATCCAATCGTTGTTTCCATCAAGGTAGAGTTCGTGTGTCTAACATTTCTGAGCTTCAAAAAAGCGTGCAAGATTTATGAACATTCTCCGTGACTAAGGGAATCAAATCGCAGTTTGCTACCGATGCGGGATTTTTGTTCTTCTGAATTTAGGGCGCTTTATTTAAACATTGAAAGAATTCGACGCAAGTTTGTTGCTTCTCACCGAGTTTTTTTACTTATATATACGCCTTCGGACCCTTGGCTCCTATTACACCGTGCCTACTATATATAGATATACAAATATATATACATACAAATACATATAATGTAGCTAATTAATTACGGCTAATTAGACAGTTTGGCACATCGCAAAAAGGTATCGACTTGTTCAATTGAACTTTGAACAATACTGTGTCGGTTCAACACGTGTAGTGTGTGCCAGCTTATTTTAAGTCTTGAAAAAGGTTAACCAAACCTTCGTATACCCACTTTTACTCCCCTTGCACACAAAGTTTGCGAGAGCGGCAAGCGGCAAAGGCGGAAACAGTTCCGCTAATTTCCCCAAGGATTCCACGGTCCCGTGCACTTTTCGTCAGGAGGTTTACAGACGGCACTAGAATCTTAAGAATGGTCAAAGTTGGTCGTTTGAACAGAAGTTGCACTAGCACCCTTATAGTGACGTTGTTTCGCTTTGTCGCAAACGTACCCATTAACATTTATAGCTTGACTCGGAACGCACACTTTCGTCTGGGGTAAATGAGCTACTCCTATTACTATGCATGTTATGTGACTTTCATTGCGCGTGAAAGGTAGGCCAGCAGTCGGCGAAACCAAGGTTTGTTACTTTTAATACAACAATATAAAAACAGTAGTGAATAATACATGCCGAGTTCAGGAAAAGTAGTGGTAGGAAGGAACGTTGTGCAAACAATTCCCCCGGAAGATTCCTTTCCGCAGCGGAACAGCGCACGTCGTTCTGTAGATTGGATTATACTAACCCGGATTAATTAGGTTTGCACTGCAAGACGTCGAGCGCAACGGCGGAAGAGGCTGTGGACCGAGAAAGGAGGCATGAAGCAGGGAAGCGAAATGTGGAGCAAACGTCGGCAATTACCTGCGTGTTCGACCCCAGTTAGCTCAACGAACAATGCAGGACCAGGGCCCCACTTTCAACCCGGGCAAACAGCGAAGATGGCCCGTCTTTCCTAATAAACCATTCCGGGAATATCTGGCGACCCCACCGTCCGCTCGACGCAAATTGTGACGTTCCATTGTACACTACGTGAGATTATCCAAGAATCGAAGACCGTAAGTTGGCGTTGGTTAAATATTTTTGTGATTTCAAGACGCGGAGAAGGCAGAGGGGAAGCAAACCAGAGTACGTCATATTTTTTATGTTCGTTTTTTTTCCCCCTTGCGTGTTCTGAAGTAACTCGCCTAGAAACTGATGGAGAGGAAAAGACCGAGAGCGCGCGGCTACGTTAGAACGCCGAACCCGGATTGGTGGGATTAGTGGTTAGGAAAACCTTTAACTAGTTGGCTTTGTCTATGCTGCACTCATCGAACGTGTTAAAACGCGGAACGCCGGCGTCCGGCGTTTGGCTCTCGCATTCGAACGCGTCCGACGTGTGCGGCGGAGAGGCAAAGACAGCTAGCTAGCTTTAGGTCTACCCATTAATCGTTCCAATAAGAGCTCGGCGTTCTGAAGTACCCGCGCGCTCTCGTATTTTCCTCTCCATCGGTTTCTCGACGCATATAATAAGAAATAGATGATCGTATACAGCTTCCAGGATATGTGAAGTGTTCGAGTTGGTGCGAGCATAAATCGGAACTGCCGCACGATTCTGCTTTCCGCGCAATGTAATGAAAAAAAAAAAAAAAAGTGCAGGGGTGTGAAAAAAAAAAGAATTAGTCACGTGTAATGCACAGTGCTGTCAGATAAAGACCCTCTATCCTGGGAAAAGTGGCGCCATTCATTCAACATAAAGGGGCTTTACAGTCAGAGCGATAGCTGCAGTATGTCAGGGCGAAGTCGATGGTCATCGGCGTCGCTTTCACGCACCGTGGGTTGCTTGAAGAAATCCGTTCGAAATAAAATTGACATCTGACCTTTTTAATCCGAACGCTGTTGCTCCTTTTTTTTTTTTCTGAGCGCGTGCAAGCGCTTCTTTTGAAAAGAGCTCTTGCCATATTTTTGATCGGTTATTTCTTTGTATTTTTTCTAGAGAGAGCGCGCCAGTGGAGCGCGCAGTCGGCATCTGGCATTGAGTTATTACAACAAACGCTAGAGGTTCTGGTGGCGCTAGTGTGCTGTTGCATTTTGAAGCAGACACCAAGCAGTCTAAATTTGACTTCCGGTAGTGCATTCCTATGGGAAAACGCAAATGCGTTGTCTCTTCGCGCCTGATTATAAAAGCAAATATCGTTTAGTGTTGTGGCAGAATAAAAAGTTTAGAACATTTTACAATCCGATGTAGAAAAAATGTGCCAGAAAGAGCGTTTCCTTTTTTAGAATTCATGGCGTCTGCGCTAAAATAGCACAACACACATGCATAATGCGTGTTGACGCTGCAGGCTGTGCACGCATTTGCGAATATAGTCAATGCTACGAAGCACACAAAGTGAATAAGCTCGACAAAACACCAAAAGGATGCCAATATATGCTAGATCAAACAATCAAAACAGACGACAAGAACGAAGCATGGAGTTATGGAACGAAGAACTCGTACTGGATTAATAACAAACTGTGCATGAATAATCACTGATAGCTTGTATTGATTGATTGATTGCTTGTATTGATTGATTGATAGCTTGTATTGATTGATAGCTTTTATTGATTGATTGATAGCTTTATTGACATGTCATGCCGTACAACAAAAGACCCGGGACTCAATTGTTGCTAATTTAAACATCGCTCAGTAATAAAAAAAGCTCATTAAGTAAATAAATTACACTTCTATAATGTGAATAAAACTACATAGTACCTGTTACGAGTAAAGAAACTACGCTGTTCACACATGCAGCGGAGCGCTACAAGCATAGCGCTGACCTTGCGATATAAGCACGCGCTGACGGGAGCGTTCAAAGGCTTTGTATCACACCGTCAAAGCTGTTGCTCATGACAGGCGATTAGTAGCTGATGACACGTGAACAGCGCTACATCAGCGCTTCGCTGCATGTGAGAACCGGCCTTTATTCCCTAACGAAGAGAAAAATGTCAGGTACCCTTTTCCATAGGAATACACAGGAAGGCAGCAAAAGTAGACTGCTTGCTGTCTGCTTCAATTCGCAACCGGGAGTCCCGTAGACACTAGCGCCAGCTGAGCCTCTAGCGTTTATTGTAATAACTCTATGGAATCTGGTACTACTCTAGTACAACCGTATATATATATATACTATACTCTCCAAACAATGGCATCGCCCTAAAAAAGGGACATCAAGGCAACTTAATCAAAGTTGTGGCGTAGCTCAGTGATAACGCACCCGCTTCACACGCAGCGGATCCAAGATAGAAAGATTCCCGTGGGAGAGGGCGGGCGATATTTTTTTGAGGATTTCGCAACATCGACGACGGACAGACGCTCCAAGTGACAACATCAACGACAACAACAGACGTCATTCCCAGCGGTGGAAAGAGCCCGCAAGAGCTATCGCTGTAAAACGCTTAAGCATCGGGCTGATGCTGCGTTGGTTCTCCGAAACAGCGTGACGAAGCAGTTCCTGCAGGGACGCAAGAGCCGGGGCCCGGTTGGATCATACGAAACGTTTTAAGGTCGCAGTAAGACTGCTCTAACATCATACAAAATACACGGTGTTCGCTGAAAGACACGACAACAGAATCACCTTCGGACACGAAGCGTGCCTGTTTCATGCATATACGTATGCTTTGAAGATGTCTGCAGACGGTTGTTTGTACGATGTGTCGTAGTCTGATCACAGCTTCTAAAACCGGTGCCCTAACGGAATGTTGTTACTTCCAGCAATAGGGGCGTCCATCTGGGCATGAATTTTACCTTTAAAGATACCCCCCCCCCCCCAAAAAAAAAAAGAAAAAAAAAAGATGTTTACAAATTTTTGTAATCCAATATTAGAGCGCAGCCTTTAAAAAGGAGGAGGGGAGGTATACGGAGGGGAGGATATGCCCCTCCGTACCCTTCCTCCCCTCCTCCTCCTTAATCCGTTAAACTTAGCGGAAAACATTTGCCGCCAAATTTATCGGGGAAATTTTCCTGCTAAACTTAGCGGAAAAAGTTAGTCCGCTAGATTTAGCGGGGAAATTCCGCTAAATTTAGCGGGAAAAAAGACGTGACGTTAACTCAAGACCAATTCAGTTTCCCGCTAAATGTAGCGGGGTAGTTACACCGATGGCGACGCGGACGCCAACGTCGACGCCACGAAACACGGAAACAAACGCCTAAAAGGTGCACCCCAAAAAAAAGAAAGTGGATTGCTGTGTATTTATACATCTACACATTTCGGTCTTTTCACACGTTGCGAATTACACGGAAAGCGTTTAAATTCGAGGGGAAAATGTAACGTAAGATGAGACGACGTCGCGCGATGTCATGACATCGCGTGACATCACAACACTTCACACGTTACCTCACGTGAAGTCGGATCGCGCCCAGTCAGATCAAGTGAAGTCATTATTGCGATCAATCAGCCAAAAAAGCAATACGTTCCTCACCGGTGCTGGGCATAAATATTCCCCCAAGGTATTCCCGCATACAAATACGGGGATACAGGCATTTTAGGGCAAACATTTAGATATTGATGGACATTTGCCTTTTATATACCAGGATATCCCCGAGATACTTCCGCAAAAACGTTAAAAAAAGTAATTTCTCTTGAATACAATTATAAATTCATCATAACTTTTTTTTTTTCGAACAGTGGTAAGTGCGGAGAGTGCAGTTTGTGACGAATGCAAATGGCAGGGCATGTATTCCTCCCTATATGCCATTTTATGCACCTTCCCTTACCTCAAACTTGTGATCCATATTCGCTCTCTCTCGCGTGAGCTGAAACGCGGTGGTGTCAGTGTGCAAATAGCCGCCACCAACCACTTCCCGGTCTTAACTAGACGGCGGGTTTCGCACCATTTGCGAAAGCAAATATATACGCTATCTTCTGAAAATGACCACTTAAGTAACTGTCAGACTTAATTCACTCTTATAGTTAAAGAATAATGAGTAAAAAAACGAGGAAATATACGTGAACTGGAAGTTTGTTGGGGCTACCCAATAAATGTCGCCGCCACTTAGTTTGTTGCCAAAATTTTGCCGCTAAAAACAAAAGAACAAAAAAAAAAACACTGTTTTTTAGTGATTTAAGTAGGTACTAGAGATCAACGACGTCTAATTGTCATGCTTGAGAAAACGCGTCTAGCCGAAATGAACCCTCTTTTGACGTGAAATTGTCTCAGTTTAAGACGAATCCCCACGGCAAGAACAAGGATCTAAGGGGAGTCTGTATTCTTGACGGAACCGTTTTTAGAACCACGTTTGTTTCGTGTTCAACATTTTTTTCTATTATTATTTTTTAAATTTTAGCGACGATATATTTAAGACACTTGGGCTTCCTCCCTCTAAATAGGGTTGTGCAGCGGGTTCATGTTGCAAAATCTGGGACCCCTTGCACCAAAAAGGTTTTTTTTCAGTTTATCATAGAAAGCCCGGCAGTTCACTTTCAACAACAAATGTAACGAGATCCCCAAACCTGGCAAAGTATAATGATACAAGCGATACATCGCAAATGTATTTCTCTACAGAAATACGAATAATATTTTTCAAAAGTATCTCGATATAGAGATACCGATTCTCGGAAATATTTCTAGGACACTGTCTCTGAAGCCACTACTAAGTGTCATATCTAAACAAATTAAAAGCATAGTTCCCTCAATACTGAATTTCATACATTACAAGAATATGAAGGTTAAGGTTGCTGGCATTTTTTTTTTTTAAAACAGTTGTACGCATTGCCCTAAGGACAATCGGGGGTGCATCAGTTATTTTCGGAAATGGTTGCGAATATTGAATGAAGTCGAGTGGCCACAGATTAGTTCTTTTACTCTGGCTGACGAAATATTTAACACAGTCCACTGACGAGGCCCTTAACTGTATCGGTCTTATAGCCGCCATTACTTCACTCAGAGAAATGACCGGACGACGTCTCGAACGATGCCATACAAAGAACGAGAAGTAGCGAGAGTCCGAAATGGGCTGCGGGAAAGCCGTACCCCAGTACAAACCGAGGGATGCGTTGTCTGCTCGCGTTTCTGGTGAGAGTGGAATATTCCTTCCAGCCAGGCACGTAGCCGAGATTTTGATCCGGGGAGAGGGGGGAGCGGGGGGGGGGGGGGGGGGGCGCCCATGACAAAATGCTGTATGAGAGGGAGGGTGGGAGGAGGCCCCAGCAAGATGGAAGATGTTTTGGGGGAGGGGCGGGGGCGGGCCCCATGCCCCCCCCCCCCTTTTTTTTCCCCCTGGCTACGTGCCTGTTTCCATCATTTATTGAGAGTTGAGAAATCATCTTTTTGGGATACAAATCTTAAAGCGCTGAATTCAGGGGATGTATTTTGAAACAGGGAGTTGTACTTTCACCGGAAAATATCAGAAAAAATTGCTTTCAGTGGAGTACAAGTACCTACTCAGAGAATGTACGTCAAGTAGAGTAAAAGTTTTCAAAACCTACTTAAAGTAGTACTTTAGGTACAATGTACTTAAATTACTTCCCAACAGTGCCTTTATCCCTCCCTGATACAGAAGGCATAAAATAGCGAAGGAAGACGGCGACTTACCTCTGCTTCTTTTACAGCTCTCCCGAGATGCCCGTAGTAAAAGCAAGCGAAGGTATATATTCCGCCTCATCATACTCTCGAAACCAGCGATAAAACTCGCGATTACCTCCGCCCAACAACGTTATGGCTTCCCAAGAAGAAGAAACTTCTGGGTCTCCGGGCTAGGCCTAACTCTGCGTCCAGCTCACGTCTTAGGCCTAACGGCCCTTGAACGTATACACCATACTGCTTGCGAAGACTCGGGGACTATGATTCGGCGTCGGGGATTGGCTTCCCGCTTCATTTCTGGCACGCCGAATGAGGATTCTGGGCTTCTCTTTGTGGAGGCTCGCTTTTCCCAATTTTATTAGTATTATTATTAATATTACGATTTTGTTTATTGCGGCGAAGCAATGGAACCCAACGGCTAGGTTATACGGATTTGCGTTTTTTTTAGGTTCTTCGTTCCGGCAGTCTGCACCGCACACGAACGTTCTTTCCGCCGCTATCCGTCCGTTCCTTCTTGCTGCGATGAGCCGCGGTACCAACGTCGTACTTTTCGGGATTTTTTTTTCACCGTAAACATTTTCTTTTATATCACTTTTTTTTTTACGGCCACAGCCGTTATTGGCGAAGATTCGCAGCGGATGCTGTGCGCGTTTTGTGGGTATACCTACGTTGTAACCCGCTAAATTTGGCGCAGAAAAAGAAAACAAAATCTCCGCTAGCGGGAAATCACTGTACTCCTGACATTTCAGCGTTACAGTGTCACGTGACGTCGTATCGCATGACGTCACGATTTTTCCGCTAAATTCACGGGGAAATTCATCCGTTAATTTCAGCGAGAACTTACAGTATTACCCGCTTTTCCATGAAGCCACGTGCCGTCCCCTAGTAGCACGTGATGTCACAGCATCACGTGACATGACAGTGTCACGTCATACAAACGTCATGCACACATCATGCATATACGCTGTTCGCTGCAGGCACGATGACCGAATTTTCTGCTGTCATGCCTCACGCATGTTTGAAGTGCGTTTGCTTCGTGCATGCTTCTTCTGCGTCTTCAGAGAGTTTGACCGTTGTCACGTCATACGAAAAAGAAGCGGGCATCAGACGGTGCCTGCAGTAGACTGTGTTTTGCATGCTGCGTCAGCAGTGGGAGCCCGAATTGCAGCGTCTCGGCTCTTGACGCATTTTATTTGCAAAAAGCAAAAAAAAAAAAAAAAAAAGGATTTTTGCTTATTTGCGGTGGTTTGTGTGGTATACGAAAGTTATGATACTTTACGGATTGCTAGGTTAGTTTTTTCTTTTTTATTCTTTTTTATTTTTAAAGTGACACTTAAGATTTTTTTACTGTATTCTTCGAGGCGTGCTGGGATGGATGGAAAGACGCTAATGAGCCAAGTATAGACCGTTTTACTAAAAGACGACGAGAGAGAAGTAAAAAATGGCTGCCTTTGGCTTTCCTCCTTGCTGGGTTGGGGCAAACGGGAGAAAGACTGAAATAAACTATTCTACTCTATTCAATGGCGGCCAGGAAACTGTATGTGATCGACCACCGTCACTTTCGCGCACCAATGGCAGATGAGAAAGGTCAGGATGCGCACCAACCCAGAGCGGCCGCGCTATCCAAAATGGCGCTCCCCACGAAGAAACGGTCTATAGCGTCGATATATATGTATATGTATATATATATATATATATATATATATATATATATATATATATATATATATATATATATATATATATATATATATATATATATATATATATATATATATATATATATATATATATATATATATATATACAACACGGGCACTTCACGTCATCGTACGTGGTCTTCGAGGAGGATATGAACGAATATGTGCAGATGAATGAACCGTACTTAATCCAATGAATTAAAAAATTCAAGTTTTCAGGAACCCTGAACTCAGGAATCCTGGCTCCGCCAATTTTTGGCTTTCGGCGGGTTCCTGAAAACTTGGATTCTTTAATTCATTGGATTAAGTACGGTTCATTCATCTGCACATATTCGTTCATATATATATATATATATACAGGTGTTTTTTTTTTTTTTTAAGATTTGCAGGTTCGTTTTAGAAAAGTTGTGAAAGCTACACTTATGCGATTTGTACAGGAGAAGTATACTGCCAGGGGCCCATAGAATAGTAGGCTAATCGTAATGATCAGTTAGCTAATTAAGTAAAGTTGGTTAATTAACTTTTTAATTAATGAAAATAGACATATGGTTTTAATCACAAACTTGCTGAGCGTTAGCAAAAAGCACTTATCAGTCATATTCAGAAAAACGTTGAGCGCCTGAGAAGCGTAGTAGTGCACTAAAGTTACTACTCGTGGAGTAGGTACAAGGCAAGTGGTTACGGTAAGTCACCCGGGCGATTTTTCCGTCTCTCATCTAGCTTCAGCTTTGTACCGGCACCATGAGTGGTAAATTTAGTGCACTACTGCGCTTCTCACGCGCTCAAAGTATTTCTAAAAATTACTTATTTAGGCGTTTTGGAAGACGCTCAGGAACCATACAATTAATTTCACTAATTAATAAGTTCATTAACAAATATTTTACTTAATTAGCCGACTGATCGTTATGATTTGCTTCATATACTATGTCCCCCTGGCCGCATAAGTTACTTTAAAGAACCGCATAAGTGTAGCTTTCACAGCTTTTTTTAAAAAGATCTGTAAAGCTTAAAAAAAAAAAAAAACCCTATATATCTATATATATTAGAATTTATGATGAAAGATCTTCTATCAGACTCTTCAAAGGCATGTCCTCGAAGCCCCGTTTTCTTACGTAACGTTATGTTACGGAAGCTTACGTCTGCTTACGCTGACAGTCACCGGGAGATCCGTGCTTGACTGTGGATGTCTCGGTGACTCATAACGTAGTGTAAAGATACGCTAGCCAACTCCCCTGTGTGAATGGGCCTGAAGAGGTTAGTAAAACGTAACAGAGCATTTTTTTTAAACGCCAGAAATTTATGAGGTGACACCACTAATGAATTTTCGTCTTGGCGAATTTTGCGTTGGTTTATAGCTAGAGGGCCACTTTTGGGCCTAAAGTTTCCCGAAAAAAAAAACAACAAGCGTGTGCCATTTGAACTGTTACAAAACATATAAGGTAAACCAACCAAGCCGCATGCGAGGTAGCTCTACTTATTTATATTCGGTTGAAGGATTTTAAATAAAACCAATAATTTGTGAATGTATTTCCACTTGTACTAGACACAGGCAAAAAATACGAGTCGTAAAAAGAAAAGGAAAAATGAAGCGCACTACACAAGTTTGGCTCCACTCACGTGCACTCTTCTTAAAATACGCATAAAATCACGACAGAAGCGCCTACCATACCACCTGTTCACACACAATTAGAAAGTGTGCAGTTAAATACATTTCTGCAAGGAGCAAGTAGTGCGATAATGGCTTTTGAATAGACTGAAATCAATGTTTATTCAAACCTAGAGAGCACACAGGGGGAGGAAACTGTGACATTTGATCACATGGCCTATGCGGGGTGCAAGTTCGTCTGCTTCTTGCACGGAGGGTGCGATGACGTCAGGACACCAAGCTCTTATTGGCTGATTGAAAAAAAATAGTGGGTAGACCTCAGGGCATCTAGCACTGAGATCTACCCGCTGTCCTTTCAATTCAAGCCAATCAGAGCACGACGTCGTTCTGACATAACCGCAACTCTTGCGTAAAAAGCAGACGACGTGCTCTCCGCATAGGCACGTGACAGCGCAGAAAACGCGGCGCGAGGCTTGTTCATGCTCCTCCCTTGGTGATTCGTCCTTCGGCGTTCTTGTCTGCTAATGGCGCCATCTCATTGGCGGCGAAGAGACAATACGATGCCCTTAACTCGTTGCCACAGCCTGCCTTTCTTTACCGTGTCTATAGTCTGCTATTGTTGACCGCAGTGGAGTCACGCGATGAGCTCTGAATCACGGCCGCCAGATGGCTGCCGCGTCGCTTCTGCGGCCCGATCGCTTCTTAGGGAGAATCGTAGCAAATGTGTTCCAGCTGAACTTCTTAAGTTCACGACCAGAGAGTCTTTCCGATCTCGAAAGAGATACGTGAAGGCAGGCAGCTTAATTATATTTCGGCAAACCTCACTCATGAGGGCCCCCTTACTCACCCTCACTCACCTTCATCTTCGCAGGTGTGGTGAGGGTTAGTGAGTTTCTGAACCACGAAACTTCATGAGGGTGAGTGAGGATCCTGAGGTCGTCAGGGCCGTGAGGGTTGTGAGGATCGTGATGCGCGAGGGGTACGGGTGCGTGAGTGTGGTGAGGGGTGTGAGGTTAGTGAGTGCGGGAAGGGCATGAGTGCGTGGAGCGTGAGGGCCGTGAGTCCGTGAGGGTGTAAGGGCCATGAGGGCGGTGAGGGGCATCAGTTCGTGAGTGATCTGAGCTCAAATGAAGCGCTTGCGTTTGCGTAGGGGTTTTGTGCGAGACGATGAGTTCTCTGTCTGTGAGTCTTGATTTCGCTTTGAGGTGTAGAGAATTTGTGAGGGGTCGCAGCGGGTATTGTGACCTCTCGCGGCATCTCCCTGGAAATGGGATCGACGCTCGACTAGCAACAATTTCGCCGCGCGGATGTTTGGTGCGGTTTGATTATCCGGTGTGTCTAAAGATACGTCAGACGTATCCTGATCCCAGAGTTTAAAGATATGTCGGACGCACACGGACCCCAAAGTCTATAGATACGTCGGACGTGTCCGGATCCCAGAGTCTAAAGATACGTCGGACGTATATTCGGCGAATGGCAACCGGTCCATCGGACGCATCCGCTCCAGGCTCGCGAGTCGCGCTTTCTCGTGCTTGCATTTACGGCTAGGATAAAACAAAAAGGTTCGATCAACTCAAGCTTGTTACAAATCAATCCACTTCAATCCGGTTCCAGTGGCCGCAAGCCATCATCATCATCGCCCACAACAAAAAGTGTTACGATCACAAAAAGGGTGCATGTTTTTCGCACGTGTGACACATACTCCCACTCAGGGATGGGCAAAATACATGCAAATATGTATCGAAATACAAATACAAACTACTTAGTCAAAAATGTATTTAATTACAAATCTAATTACAGTTCCAAAAAGCATTTAAGTACAAGATACATATACAACCAAATGTATTTGGTCTCCTCCAAATACTTTCACAAATACATTCCTCAAAATTTGCGTCAGCGACTTCAGGGCACCTGCAATAAATTTCTGGGTATCTCATTTTAACTTTGCATTGCACACTCGGGAGTTAGTGTGCGAGACTCTAGTAACACAATAGAAATATAATCACAAAAATGCAATCAGCTTGGACGTAATAGGTGAAAAAAGTACAGAGCTTCAGGCAGCTTTTTTTGTCGATTACATTTTTGGTATAGACCAACAAAGAACCGTGACGACCAAGACGCGCAGCACCAGCTAGAGAATTTTTTATTGTTGCAACTCGCACCAGTTACGAAAATCTGGACGACCCGCGCATTTAGAATGTTCCAGGAAAAAATATGGATGGAAATCAGGCTGGAAAGCATCACAAGTTGTCACAGGCACTTATTTAGCCAGTCTGCCCGTGAACCTCGATTTCGTCACTCTTCTTGCCCTGGACTAGCACAGTAATCGCAAAGTCACTAAACGCTTGTGCTTGATTGAGAGACACTGCATTCGGCGCAGAACGTATACGTTTTCTTCCTGCTCCGGACACGTCTTAGAATGAGAAAAATGAGTCGTGACAATAAATTTCAGGGATGTATTTTCGCCCACAAAATTGTATTTAATTACAATTGTATTTGAAATACCCACGTTTTAGTATTTAAATACACACGTCAAATACATTACCCAATTTGTAATTAAATACAAATGCAAAATACACAAAGTATTTGAAATACGTATTTTAAATACTTGTATTTGAAATACTGCCCATCCCTGCTCCCACTGAACTCTATGACAATTGCTGTTTAAGGGTTAAAAGCGCTAAAAACGACGGACGAGTAGGAGAGACACACACCACAGAGCCATAACGTTAGCCATAACATCAAAAAGGTAGGGGAAAAGCATGGCATTTCGGTTCTCCTTTCAGCTCCACAGACATTAAGCAAGCTATGTGGGAGGGTGGAACGGGGTGACACACGGTTGGATATTTGTCAGAAAAAGCACGCAACAAAATACGTAGGATGCAGAGTGGGGGTAGTGTACAGAATTCCTCTGTCTTGTGGGAGGGTATACGTGGGGCAGTCGGGGCGATGCGTGAACGAAAGACTGAGGGAACATGCCCTGTCATTGAGGTCAGCCCCCTCTGGCAATCTCGCAGTACATTGCAGTAGGTGTGAGTGTTTACCCTATTTAGACAACACCGTCATCTTGGCACGAAACAAAAATAGCAAGACAAGGGAGATAACGGAGGCGTTTTTTATTTCCGAGTGTGACGAGGGTACGTGTGTAAGTGCCCCATCGATAGCCCTGTTTGAATCGGAGTTATCGTTTTTACGATCATGCATGGTGTAAGAGTAAGAAATGTGATTAGCGACGGTTGGAACTGAATCGGATGTGTGTCTTGTTGGTTTCGCGGTACGTGTAATTTTCCAATAATAAACCAGTTGCAAGTAGCGCTCTGTGGTGTGTGTCTCTCCTACTCGTCCGTCGTTTTTAGCGCTTTTAACCCTTAAACATGTTCAACCAACTAGCCCAAATCCAAACCCTTCGACAATTGCTGGATCGCGCTTCCCGCTCCCGCAAGTGAAGTCACAGGACGACCATCTTGCTCGTAGACGAACTGCGGTTTGGCTAGCGTTGCAGAGGCTGGCGGCAGCTTGCTGAAGACACGTTTTCTACTCGTTTGTCGCCATTCGCCGAAGAAGGTTTTAAGTCCCTGTGATAGCGTTAAGACTTGCTGTTGAGAACATGTGGAAAATTTTACGAAAGCGCAGTGCCGCAGAAAAGAGTCAGAACTCGTAGAAAGCAAGTTTCGCCGTTATCGCGGCATGATCAAAGCTTCTTTGGCACGCCGAAATGCCGGGCGGAAATGCGCGTTCACACGCTTGGATTCCGACCAGGAATAGACGCCGCGGCAATGTTTTGAAGGTGTGTCGCGCGTGGATGTCTTTGCATCATATATCGGCCGCGGAGTTCTGGATCGTTCAGCTCTTCCGGCGATTTGTTCTTACTAAAGGGGGGTAAACACTCTGTACGGTTTCTCTTATGCATTATTAACTATGACTATGTTCCAAATCTACCTTAATGGATCAAATGGCAGCATAAATCAGGCGACGCTGTGGAGGTTTTCGAAGACAAAAGTACAAGACGGCGAATTGAAAATCTTTCAGGTGCGGCCCATATGGTCGAGCACAATCGGTTGACCAATCGCAATTGGGGGAGCCGCGCTCAAACTTGAAGTCACGTGCAACTGTTGATAATGGGCCAGACCACTGATCAGTGATGAGGAGTTGTGTGCGCGGTATTCTGTAAACCGTCTAACGATCAAAGAAACTGCGCCGACTTTACATAACAAGATAAACAATTTAATCAAATATTTCGTTTTCCATGCGGGCAACATAATCAGTGAAACCTTCAAGCAGGAATGAGCGAAAAAACTTCAACAGTCCTATTTAAGCAAGTCCGCGTACACATTGCCCGCCCGCAACTCCAAGTGCGGCCCCCTGCCTGATGTGTACGCGGACTTGCTTAAATAGGACTGTTGAAGTTTTTTCGCTCATTCCTGCTTGAAGGTTTCACTGATCATGTTTCCCGCATGGGAAACGAAACGTTTGATTAAATTGTTTATCTTTTTATGTAAAGTCGGCGCAGTTTCTTTGATCATCATGATTCCCCGCCTTTGGAATATTTTTGCAAACCTCCCCCCCCCCCCCCTTCTTCCGTCGCTACAGAACGCTGGGTCAAGCTTGTTCCTGGACTGCCAGAGCCGCAAGTTACAAATTCAGTCGTCAGACTAAAGTAAAACGCTGCCCTAGAGGCCCATACGGCTTCACGCACATTGCACTCGCAAAACACATCCACACGGTGTCGAATCTTGATCGGTATACAAGCATGCGAAGGCAGAGAGATGCAGCACTTCTGCGTGCCAAGGAAGCTTTGGTGACGCCGCGAGACCGGCGAAGCTTGCTTTCGACGAGTTGCGCCTTTTTCCTTTGGCACTCAGCTTTCATAAAAATTTCCACGTCTTCTCAACGGCAAGTCTCAACGCTTACACAGTGTCTTAAAAAAAACATCTTCAGCGAATGACGGCGAACGAGTAGAAAACGTGTCTTCAGCACGCTGCCGCCAGCTTCTGCAACGCTAGAAAAACCAAAATTTGCCTATGAGCAAGATGGCCGTCCGGCAAGATAGCCTCGCGCTGCAGCAACCAATCGGGGAAAAGCGACCCAGCAATTGTATAGAGATCAGTGAATACTCCCGTGGGAAATTATTATTCTATATGTAGAAGACCAACAATAAAGTAGTCTAGTCTGGTAAACAGGGCTTGCACGTGACGTCAAAGCAGTCCTCCTTGCGGGTGGAAGAATGCACTGGAACTGACTTGAAATTGAGATAACTCGCTTCCAGTTTGTGGAATTAGTACAGCACCGGTTTTTCATTTTCAGGGTCATTAAGGGGGGGAAAAAAAGTGGGGCTCCAATCTACGCTGCGAAGGTGGTTGGACAGCGAAGCTATGGTAACACCTGCAACGATTGCTTACTGCACTTTACGAAATGCCGCCGCCGGTCGCAGCACTCCGCCACTGGTGGAATTGCCGTTTCTTTTCCCTTTGCCGTTCATAGTATTCACGCTGCTCCTCGGGAGTCCTAATTATGCGTGGCATATTCATCGCGGTACTGCAGCAACAATGACATCAGTTGCTATACTCAGTTTCACCTTACGTTTAGGCGCAGCGAATGTTACGAGCTATCGGAGCCAATCGGAGGCCATGTGAGTGTCACGTGACCTTAAAGAGGAGGCACAACGACGCGCGGAAAGCGTATCACAGGCCACGTCCACAGAGCGGGATTCTCTCAGATAGCTCGTAGCATCCCCTGCGTCCGGACGTAAGGGGAAACGGGGTCCCCCCCCCCAGGCGGGTTTTTCTTTTATATATGAAACGCTGGTGACGTCACTCCCCACGTCGCAAACTGCCGTCGCCGCGGCAGCTGGGGCAACAGTAATCTTCACCGGGAACGTATGGTGTGAGCGCTACGTGCTTCGCATTGTTTTCAGGAGCTCCTTATCATTCATTGAATGGTTAGGATGCTTGTTTCGTGCTTTCTGTTTATTGAAAATAATGTTGTGTTGCATATTGTATGCGTGGTGTTTGTACTTTTCTCTTCAATCTTCTGAAGTTTTTGTTTTTTTTCCGTGAAAACGCCGACACGAAAACTTAAGGCCCGTTCACACTTTTGCGACCGAGTACGACTGAGAGAAACGAGATCTCTTACAACTTCTTAAATGTTTTTAGAATAAGGGAACACACTGACATTGTGGCGCCATCTATGCGGTGACCCTGGAACTGCATTTCACAAGAGCGAAGGTTTTGCGGGATTTTCGAGGTCAAATGTGCGTAATACCCATAGAAAGGCTCGTTTATAACATTGTCAAAAGTTTTTCGAGCCAAGAAAGAAGGGATAATGCTCGAGAAATAAAAAAGAAATATGCCGGACCGCCGAGTTTACACTGCTTCCCAATAGATGGCGCCAGTGTGTTTTCTGGTTTAACAAGTTTTAAGGAACCCAGGTTTAAGAGGTCGCAAGAGTGTGAACGGGCCTTTACCCGGAAAGAAGGAACATGCTGCGCATTGTTCGCAGGCGCCGTTATCATCCATTATGTCGTTTGCACTTCACACGAGGTCTTCGAATGACGTCAGCCCCTTTCGAAGCAGCTGCAAACCTAATCTTTACCGGAACGCGCGAGAGGGTGTTCCTATTGCTCACACGCGCCTCATCATCCATCATGTGGTTTTGGGGCTTGTTTTGTAGTTTTTTTTGTGGTTTTCTTTATTGAAACGAATACTGAGCCGTATGCTATATGCCTGATTTCAAAGGAGATATGCTGTTACGCCATCTATTGTTCGCCGGGAGTTTTTTTGCTCACAACGCCGACGGCACGAACATTTACTTGGCTGGTAGAGGTATACAGCTTCGCTGTAAAAACCGAACGCTGCTCGGCAGTGCTCGCTCCTTGTCGGTTGTTCGGGTCAGCAAATGCATGTAAAGGAACGTATGAATCATACAAGCGCAAAAATCGGTAGGCAGGAGCCGTGCCCCACCAATCTTTTTTAACACACTGCATGCTTACACGTCTGTACGAAACGAAACTTCCACCGCCAATGAAGGAAGAGGCCGGAAACGGAACACGACGGTTCATGTTTCGTCAGTTTCGTACTCTCTCTCTAACATTACTCTCAAAACGCACGAAACAAAACTTCGACCCTGGCGGTCGAAGTTTTGTTTCGTGAGCTTTTGCCAGTGAAGGAAACTGCCGGAAACGCCACACGACGTTTTATGTCTCGTCAGTTTCGTACTCTCTTTTGAACATTGCTCTCGAAACTCGACAGTATAGCCGGATAAGTTCGTCGAGCTCGGGGTCGGCGACGCGTACGGTGTACTACTTGGTGCCCCGAAGCCCGAACACGCCGAATGTGAATCGCGGCTACGCCCACAGACTTTTCGCCCCGGGTATTTCCGACGTATCTTTAGAATTCGGGTTCCGGATACGTCCGACGTAGACACACCGTTGATTATTGCGTAACGGGTGAGAAAGAAGGAGTTAGGGAGAGCTACGGCTCGCTGCTCACCGCTAATTGATAGCGCGGTTTGCGCAACTAGCGTTAGGTTTGCCGTTTTCTTTGTTATGTCAGAGAGAAAAAAAGGAAGCTGCGACGGAATGGCTGGGAGCTCGCTCGCTCGCCCCTTCGGACAGCGCCGCGCCGCTGAACGGGCGTCGTCTTGCTGGTTGGCGGCATACCTCGGCAAACCACACTCATGACTGCCGTCACTCACCCTCATCTTCACAGGCGAGGTGAGGGTGAGTGAGTTTCTGCACCCCGAAAATTCATAAGTGTGAGGGGGAGTTAGGACCGTGAGGGATGTGAGGGCTGTGAGTGCTGTGAGTGCATGAGGGGTATGAGTGCGTGAGGGCCGTGAGGGCGGCGAGTGCTTGAGGAGCGTTAGGGTCGTGAAGTTCAGTGAGGTTCAGTGAGGTTGAGTGAAAAGCTGCAGGCGAGTGTGACTGTGAGGGTGAGTGAGGGGCTGATGATGAGTGTAGCTGTGAGGGAGAGGGTGAGTGAGGGGCTGAGGTGAGTGTGGCTGTGAGGGTGAAGGTGCGTGAAGGCACCCTAAAGTACCGACTTCTGAGCTCAATGTCTTCGAGGTGAGAGCCTAGATTTTTAGGGAGGGAGCAACTCACACCGCGAAGAGCGTTTGCATCTTAATGTCTGGAGCCTTCTGCGCAAAATAATGGCAAGTGCGCATGCGTTGCATTGTCGTGGGGTGAAGAGAAAAGCGGACAAAGTGGCGGAGACGCTTGAAGACAATCAGCACTATAGTCGCCTCCTCCCCAGCTCGAATTCGTGGCGAGAAGTTTGGTATCGCCGCCTGGTGGAATTTTTTCTCAACCCAGGGTGAGGATGCTTTTACTTCCTCTGCTGGTGCAAGCACATGTAATGCAAGCTTCTATGCACTATAAAACTTAAAACATAACCGCTTGGGTAACACGTGTACTACCATAGCCTCCTCTATACTCATAAAGCCTGGCAGTTCGATGACGGAGCCATCGAGCACCCGGTCGCACATTTGGAGCGCGAAAATCTGGTAGCACAGAGCATTTCTCGGGGATCCTGTAGTCAGTGCACAGCTTTTGCAGCGGCGAGGACCAGAAACGGGGTTTTCAAACCCGACGAGAAAAGAAGTGGTAGCCTGAGGAAAGCGAGAATCACGAGCGGACATTTCAACGCTCGGGACAAGTGTGTTTCGGCGTCTCGCCGCAGCGGGGCGCCCGTTACATGCCTCTCGTCTGTCGCTCTACACTTTCCCTTTCGGCGGCTGCGTCTCGTGGCGATGTGCCAGGCTTTGTCAGTATAGAGGAGGCTACGGTACTACCCATAGTGAGGATAACAGCAGCGCCCCACCCGGGCTTCTCATCGAGAATTGCAAACGCGGTCCATAAACCAAGTGACCGCCATTTAGCACACTATCTTCGAGGTGCATTTGCGTTGCTCCATCTGCTCAAAGCCAGCGCGTTCAATGAGTAGTGCCACCATGCTCAACACCGCCCTTTGTGGTTGCTCTAAGAACTTCCTATTTCCATGAGGAATTAGCAGTGCGGCAGGCGATTCCCAGCAGAGTGAGGATCAAAAAACCAAGCAGCCTCGTATTCTAAACGTTCGGCGACGACGAGGGATTCGCCTGCAAAGATTATGGTGTGAGAGGTTTTGAAAATACATTCCCGGGAGCTTTGAGAGTGAGCAGAGTTCGAAGAGAGTGAGAGTGCTCCACGTATTGCTTTCTTTACTTTAGGAGCAAAGTGTGTTTGCGTGTGTGTGTGGGGGGGGGGGGGGGGGGGGGAGGCGTTGACATATGAAATAACTGTGAAAATGTCCATGCGTGCAATTATACACATTAATGTATGAAAATACGAACACGGAGAAAGGCTTCGGGGATTAAAAGTGGGAAGGTATTAAAAGTTTGAGCTTTCCGGATGATTTAGAAAATGTTAGTAGGGAATATAAATGGGTGGAGGAGCTAGGAAGGTAACCCGCACAGTCGAAGATATATGACAGGCGCTTAGCAAACTCTGCCTCGCGAACGTCCAGGAAGTCACGGAAGAAGCTTTTATTTTATCTGAATTCCCAGGAAACGCATTTTCCGTCATTCGGAAACATTGAAAGAGACCGCGATAGAGCAGAACTATCATAACCTGAGCTTTCTGACATCGTATCCAAGGCTCTGGAAGCCGCATTTTAGAATTGTAACGATCCCTAATTGCGCCTGCTCTACACAGAGTACCAAGATGGCGTCGCCCGCACGAAAATATGAGCATAGAGTGCCGATGCTCTGAAGCCTCAGTCTAGCTGGTCATTCATCATACAAAACTTGCAGTTTCGTACACATTACTAAAAAGAAATAGAATCGATTACCATTACAATTACTATCTGTTGAAACGTATTCACTTAAATTACTCGATTACTTGATAAGAAAAGTAATTTGCCGTTACTTGAAGCAAAAAGTAACCGTTAGAGTTGCGATCACTTAAGATTTTTGAAACGACAGGTTGTTCTGCCGTTTTGAAAACGGGTCTCATACTGCCCATAATCGGATGAAAATCACATAATAAAAGACAAGTCGCCCCTCTTTTTTTAATCCACCAATTTTAGTAAACCATCTTTTTGTCGAAGACTGGGTTCGATGATTCCTTGGTATAGAAACTTGTGCAAACAAGGGACGCAGTTATGAAGGGGAGGGGAAAAATCGCCACGGTTACAAGTAATTTTAGGGATTCCAGAAGTAACCGAATTAATCTCGCGGATACTTTCTAATAAATGTATATAAATTATTACAAAATTATTTTAAAAGTTATAGATTACAACAAGTAGACTGGTTATTGTAATGGATACAAATAGAAGTCTGTACAAATGATGTGCACCTCGAACATAAGCGTAGAAAGTTTTTGCATGGCCAACGTGCAAAAGGGCCGTCATACGAGGAAGGAATACTCCTCGGACAGTGTCTACAAACTGTCGTTTGTAGATTGCAGTAGCAGTGTACCCGCGGCTCTAGTGTAGTAGCCCTTTTAGTGGCTTCAACCAACATCGCAGAATAACCGCGGGTTCGCATCGGCGTCCGGAGTCATCGCGCGACTCCTATTACTAAATTCACTCACAACTTAAGAAATGCAGGGCGTGGTGAATGCCGAACTTCTTAGTATGGCTCCGCAGCCAATGAGATAGCTTTATTCACCAATAAGAACGCCGAAGAACGACTCACGAAGGAAGTAGCGTGAACGCATTAAGCCACGTTCCTGAAACACCACAAAGCAATTGTTTTTATTTTTGCCAGGCTAATGTAGTGTCAAGCAATATTTTGTTGCAGAGTCGCGTAAATATTTAGATTATTAAAAAAAATACTGCTCAAAACCTAAGCGCGAGCACGGAACCTCATGGCCGGAAGTCACGTGGAAGCACCTAGCCGCGTTTTCTTTCTCTAAGCTTCTCCGGCGTGTAAAACCACAGCCTTCTATGTACTAACAAAGCCTGGCAGATCTATACGAGAAGCGGCCGCCGAGATGGAAAAGGTGGAGCGGCAGACAACGGGTGACAGGAGGGCCACGTGACTGGCGCCCCGCTGCGGCGAGACGCCGAAACACACTTCTCTCGAACGAACAAGAGTGTTTCGGGTCCTCGCCGCAGCAAAAGCAGTTCGCTGACGTCCAGGTTCCGCGCGAAATGTCTCTTTGATGCTCTGTGCTTCCAGATCCTCGCGCTTCAAATCGGAGACCGGGATCTCTATGGCTTTGGCGTCGAACTGCCAGGCTTTGTCAGTATAAAGAATATTGTGGTAAAACAGACGACGAGGTTGCGTTCACTGTTGGTAGTGCGATTATTTCGCGCCTTTATCCATTCCGCTCGATGTTCTGCGCTCAAAGATCAACTGGCCGGTACCACGAACGACAGTTACGAAGTAGCAGCCCCACGTCCGTCGCAAAGTTGTTCCGTCGTGCGCCGCCATCACGATGTCCAGCCCGCGGTACGTCGTCATATTGAGAATGACATGTATAGTCACGATCAGAAGTAATTGGAACACGGGAGCGGTGGGCCCAACTGCATTGCAGCGCGATCTATCCGCGCTCGTAGAAACTGATAGGAGACTAAGCGCATGTGTTCCTGCCGGCGCCGACAGTCCCTCTGCACCGCTCTATCTATTTCTTTTACCAGAGATCAAGATAATCCTTCGCTGCTTCTCAGATACGACACGTGATGGCGCTGATAGCGTCCGACAGCGTTACGAGGACGCTCCCTGCGTGCGCGAACTGAGGAAACGGGTGCACTATCAGAATCATCTGAAGCGGATCGGTGCTGGTTCAATGACGCGGCAAACGCTAATGGCGTGACGCATCGCTACGTAAAAAAATATCTTTATATTGTTCTCGAGTAGATAGCAACGCCAGATGCAGAAAATGACACGAGAAGTTGACAAAGGCCATAAGTTCCTAGCAACGAACCGCGTTTTTATTTAATTTTTGTCGAGATAAGATATTAGAGAGCATATTTTAGTAGGACAGCAATCTTTCTGTTTCTGTCTGCAGCAAGATGCCTTCAAGGGTGGAAAGCGTGTCCGCTATCTGCTTGCAGCGCCATCGGGGACGTAGCGTTGCGTCCCAGAAGCGATAAGGAACGATTAGAACCTCCGGTAAAGGAATAGATCGAGAGGAGCAGAGGGGCCATCGGCGCCGGCATGCACGCATGCGCGTACTCTCCTATCAGTTCCCACGAGCGCGGCTAGATTGTGCTGCAATGCAGTTGGGCCACCGCTCCCGTGTTCCAATTACTTCTGATCGTGACTGTACATGTACTTCCGGTGATCTGTGGAACATTTGTTTTAGGGCGCAGCTCTTAGGCGCCTGTTTACGGCTTGAGCGGCGTCGGCGTCGCCGTCGCAGTCAACGCAACCGCGCGGTGCATTATGGGAAATGTCCCATAATGCACCGCGCGGGACCCTCGTGACGTCACACGTGACGTCACGAAGGTCCCGCGCGGTGCATTATGAGACATTTCCCATGATGCGACGCGCGGGGAGGAGGGAGAGAAAGGGGGATACCATAAATGTCCCATAATGCAACGCGCAGAACCCTCGTGACGTCACACGTGACGTCACGAGTGACGTCACGAGGGTCCCGCGAGATGCATTTTGGGACATTTAGCATAATGTACCGCGCGGGAGGGAGGAGGGAGGACGGGGGAGGGGAATGAGGGGAGGGGAGGAGGAGGGGAAGGAGAACAAGGGGACAGGAGGAGGAGGGGAGGGGAGTAGGAGGACGAGGGGGAGGAGAAGAGAAGAAGGAAAGACTGGAGGAGGTGGGATGAGGAGGCGGAGAGGAGGGAGGGGGAGGACGATGCGAGGAGGGGAGCTTGATGGATGAGGGGAGGACGGGGAGGAGGAGGACGAGGAGGAGAAGGGAGAGGAGGGAGGAGGGGAGGAGTAGCAGCAGGGAGGATGACAAAGTGAGGAGGAGGGAGGAGGTATACCCTCCCCACAGTACCCTTCCCTCCTCCTCCTCAAGAGCTGCGCTCTGATTCTCCGTTATAGGGTGTTGTAAACGTTTTTCATTATTTTACATCAACTTATCCACAAGAATTGGGTTCGCATTGTTTTCTATTTTTATTATCGAATGTGTGCCTTACTTGACCCACGACTTTGAATAAATTGGTACACATTGAACGCCACGTGACCATAAAAAAGAGAGCGAGGGCGACTAAAACCCGCCAATAGTCGACAGACTGTTTTTAATCGGAAAGAAAACGATTTTCGAGCCGCAAATTGCGTTCTGGGTGGTTGGGCTCTGCTAAGTCAAGCTCAAATAAAAACCTCGGGGGGCATAAATACCCTGTCCCATTTCAAAGCTTTCTGTCGTCCGCACTCCCACGTTTACTTCCGGTTTTTATAAGCCGGGGTTACACTGCTCATACATCATACAAAAGACAATCAGCAAACACGAGTCGCTGCAGCATCCATGTTTCGAATGCCGCGTGCCGAGTTTCCTCCTTGAACTCATTGCCATGCGGCATTCGAAGCACGGGTCTCGCCGGGCAATTTCACGTCTTTTAGCTCGACATCGACGCTGTCTCCTCGAGAGACGGCAAGGTTATTTTCACGCCCAAATTGGATTCTGTCCTATGCTGGCGACGATATTCAACTTCGCTTAGACATTCGTAGACGCGGAGTCCGGAAATGCCCTGGGACGCTCCGGTTGACGGCGGGCGTCAACGGAACGCCCCAAACGTGATCGTAAGCTCTACTAAATACTCACTCGAGTAAGCTTTTCTTTTTTCTTTTTTTCGGTTATGCAGTTTATTTATGCGATGAGAAAGTAAGGGAGAGGAGGAGACGAGAACGCTCTGGGACGTCAGAACACCGAGCTCTGGTTGGAACGATTAGTGGGTAGACCTGAACCTAGCATCCTTTTCGCCACCGCACTCGTCGAACGCGTTCGAATGCGGAACGCCGGTTTGCGGCGTCTGGCTTTCGCATTCGAAGGCATTTGACGAGTGCAGTGGAGACAAAGCATGCTAGGTTCAGGTCTACCTAGAGCCTCTAAATGAGCTACGCTTAGAGAATCGGCGCTCCGTTTCCCGATATAGTTTTGGGTGCCGCCATCTTGGTGCTTGTGCAGAGCAGACGAAACTGCCGGTCGTCATGAATAAAGAGCGCGACTTACTCGGCATGAAGTTTGATGTTAGGAACCTCGTGTAATATTGCTTTGCTCTCGCATTTTGTTTAAACATTTGTGGAGGAGGGGAAAGCGTGTCCTAGGATCTCAGATAAAGCTTCAGATAACGGGAAACCTTAATTTTAAGGCAAAAGATGTTACTCCTATAGCGTAACTTATTTAGTGACACTAGGTCTTTCCATTATCCATTCCAACCAAAGCTTGGCGTTTGTACATTACCGCGCGCTCTCGTCTAGCCCTCTCCCTCAGTTTCTCGAAACATAAATTTGCATATTTCCGCGTAAACGAAGAAAACAAAACACATTAATATTAGTATTGTATCCGGCGCATTTTTTTTTACTTTCATTAAATAGTGCTGAAAATGAATCCTTGGTACGTTTGCATACTCCTGCACTGAAACATGAGGAGGCATTCGAGCTATACTCGTATAGTCACAAAGAGTGTGAATATTTTTAAATGCCACTAAATACTGCTCAGAATGAATCACTGACTTTGTTATAACCGACAAGGGAAGCATTAATGCCCTACAATTAAAAAGAGAAAGAATAAAAAGACACGGGCAGAGTTTATCTCGTCGATTCGCAATCAGGACAAGCAGCCACGGGATCAGGTGCTGATTATATGCCGCCGAGGTTCACCATAGCCGCGTTCTTGGCTTGGTAATGCGCAGGGCGCCGTTCAGTGCTACACAATTTTTAGAGTTCAGTTACCTTTAATTGTTTTTGCAAGGACTGGGCAAAATCCTGAGGTCCAATATCCACCAATTCATTGATTGTGACCGAGTCGAAGACGAAGACCGCGATCAACCTGGTTTCCAATCCTTGAGCCGCAGTCGACTTTCGGTAGCCTGGGATGACTTCTGCTACTAGTTCACGCCTAAGCTGACAGTACGGTGGAAGCTACGGCTTCGCGACCAGTGAAACATGCATATTTTGCCTAATAATCACGCTCGCGCTCATACCTAAACTCTCTCTGTCCCTCTCTAAAAAAAAAAAAAAAAAAAAAGCGTAATTTTGCACCTTTTTGTCCCATATAAGACACCACAAAACTTCAGTTCGACGTTCAGTGCAATGATGTCAAACTGACGCCCCCAGCGTTCTTGAGGGGTGCGACCTAACTTTAAACAGCTCAAATACGTATCAAAGTCTACAAAAAAAAATAACATTAGTGGTTTGCAGCAAGGTTAAAGCAATAAAAATTTCTATTTTGTTATTAGTTAGTAACCCGTACATTAACCATTTGAATAAAATTCACCACTCGGCTACTAAGGCGCTCGTGAAAGTTGGCACCCTCGGTTGGACGTCAATGCGCTGCACGTCGAACTCAAGTTTTGAAGTATATAGGAATGTAAGACCACACCCTTTCTTGCTGAGAGAGCACGCGCAAGGGGCAGGGTCGGGTGACGAAAAGGAGGTGGTTCATTGGTCCGGCAAGCCCGCAGCACCCACGAGACTGCCAGCTTAGGGGTGAACGTACAGAGCATGTACGTCAACTTCCTGATACCTGCGACAGCGAGCTTTGAAAAGGGGAAACCAAAAGAAAAACTTCTCGATGATACAGTCAGTGCGAAGGCGAGCTGGTAGAAGTTTACCGTTATGAATTGAACCCGAGACTGGGGCGAGAATGGAGCAACACTGTCAAAATGTTTTCTTCCTTCTGCCCCAGTTTTGTGTTAAATGTACCATGGTAAACCTCTCTGCCGTTCTGGAGATTACACCAGGACAAAGTTGCTCCTGGCTCAGTAGCTTGGCGTATGATTGTAGCCACACTCGTGTCAGAATCGGAGTGGAGAATAAACATCAATATGTTTTAAATTGTGATTTAAATCACACCTGTTTAACCTTGATGACTTCAATCAAACTTTTCTCGCAAAATTAATCCTGAAATATTTTTTTTTAATATTTATCGTTTCTTTTTATTATATTACGCTTTCCGTGGGAATTCGTTTTGTATATAAATGAAGAATCATCAAGCAAAACATATTTACATCTCATGAACAGCAGCGAAAGGTAGGTGCTTTTTCTGAGCAAATCAAAACGTTAAGCTTTTTTTTTTCTTTCCTACCTCCTCTTTTTTGTTCAGCAACATAACGTACTATAGCGAGCAAGTCATAACGCAACAAATAAAGTAAATAGAACAACACTTCTAGCCCCCCCCCCCCATGGCGGGTCTTACACAAATAAAAGGTGGTGCTTAAAATTTACGGTAATTATTTTTTCTTTCAGTATTGTTTTCAGTGATCGGATCGATTAACCATTTAATTCGCCAAATGTAAAAAATGAATATAGTAATAAAGACTCCTTATTTTCTAGCTACAGTGATTCGAAATCAAATTAGTTTAATTATTATAAAATCAATCTAATTTAAATCGAAGAAACCAGATTGACCAGACTAAAATAAAATCATGTTTTTTTTTTCCACCCTGGTCAGAATGCTTCTGTGAACTGCGTAACATTCAAACCCGATATCGTTTAACGGTGCACTTCATACCGCACTCGGACCACTTGTACTCCATACAAAATACACGGGGTGTTGACTAGAGACATGACGAGAGAATTGTTTGCGGAATCTCGTCACGCCTGTTCGAAGCACGTTAATTTCGTCCTATGTATGCTTCTAAAACGTCGGCACACCTTTTTCTTTTTAATTACCAATATGAGAGAGGGCCGTCATACAAGAAAGCGAACCCGCCCCATACCGCACACTGTGTTTTGTATAATGTAGAAGAACCGCGGCCTTGTAGGAGAGCGTCACGAGATACGTATGTAAGCGAGACAATAAGAAAGTGCACGAAGTTTGAAAACAAAACAGACCACTGGAACGAAAAAAAAAAGAAAACAAAAAAGAAAAAAAGAAATATTACAGAATTGAAGGATAGCGAAAGAGATACAGACGGATTGCCTGAAAGACAGCGAAAAAAAAAAAAACGACTAGAAAGAACAGTAAGTTTTCAGCCTGCCTGTCTCTTACCAGCCCTTAGGAATGTCTATTTATCGCCGAGGGTATTGCTTTCGACGAAGTGTGAACAAGGCGGCCTTCCGGACTCCGGCCCTGATGTCACGTGTTCGGGTTGAGGCCGTGTCAGGATTCTTTGTAGATTTGCATTTTACTTAGTTTTCTCCGGGAGTCTCATTCATCAACGAGGCAACACGGTGTTCAGCATCGAGTCAGTGTTTGCCCGTACCAGGTGTGGCATTGCGCATGCGCAGAAACCGCGTAATGTGAAGCACCTGCGCCTGCGGAACGACGGCAGCAGCACCACCACCGTGGTGCGACGTTAGAGCCACGCTTTGCTGCGTACGTGGCAACGTTATGAGATCAACTAAGTTACGGGGCTGCCAGTAGTGTCGCGGACATTGTTAGCTATAACACGGCAGCCGTGGCCGTTTCGTACGCCCAACGCCATACAGCAGGCGCACTTTTGAACACGGAACCCACCCTGAGCGGCGGAATTTCACTTCCAGGTTGCGATCATACTGTCGTCGTAACATCTGCTCTAGGCGCAAACTACACACCGCCACAGCACTTGCCCATGTTTTCTTTGCAGGCTTTTGTGGGCGCCTTTTAGGATAAGGAGATTCACTGTCTCACGGAAACGAGCAGTGTTGGAACTAACGCGTTAAAAGCAACGAAGTCGCTGGTAATGCGTTAGTTTTTTTTTTCTTTTTTACTAAAGCACTAACGTATTCGTTCGAATACCAAATGACTAACGAATGAAGTAATGTCGTTACTATTTTACGGTATCTCCTATCAAATTACGTACCCTTTTCGTTACTTTTTGATTAAAAATGGCCGCATGATTGTTTGAAAACAAAATAATTTTTATTCTGTACACTACGTCAAAGTGGCGAAGAAAACCTAACAAATCTATCTATAAACGGCTTCATTTCATACCCCTTCGGAAAACACGTTTAACGTTCCCGCGACCGGGCCCAAAAGGCGCGAAATTATCGCTGCGCGGAACCCCTAAGCGTCCTTGGTGCAGTCTTTGCATAGAAGCTGCTAAGATCACCGTCGCCGTACCCTAAGCAGCCGTCTCGCTGGAAAGAGACATCCATTCAAAAGGCAACAGTCTGCCGCCGCTCGAAGTATTTATCCCCAGTGTCCCTAGCTACTCCAGCTGGTCACATCCTCCTTTTCAAAACAAATATATTTTCGTTCTTTTAACTACAGAAAGAATGAACTATAAGCTTGGAAGCGTTGACATTACCACGCTTTCAACCAAAACAAGTATGTCAACGGTTGCCAGGTGCTGACGTGTCCTAATATCATGTTATAATAATATCACGATATTTTCCCGGATTAACTTTGATTACACGAGCGGTCTATTTTGCGTCCGTTAAGTGACATGCCTCTGGTTCTTTTTGGAGCAGTTTCTTCTTCCCAGATAGGTGATATGGGCAAGGTTTATTTCTCTGAACCGCGCTCGCGAAGAGTCTCGTGACCGAAAATACACAGGGTGTCACAAAAAAAAAAAAAACGGTTTTTCTTATTGCAAAAATAGACTAAGCATCGCCGAACGCTCATTCTCCGCCCAAAGGTAGCGCTAGAGGTCACAACCAGATGCGAAAGTTTCAGCCCGATCCGGCAACTTAGTCCAAAGTTATAAGTGATTTTCTGAACGCTTCAATGGAAAAATGGAGCCCATTTTTGCCCTTTTTCGGTTTCTGGTGCCATAGAACCCCATGTATTCGAAAACTCCGTCGGCGGCCATTTTCCCATTGAAATTTTCAGAAAATCACTTATAACTTTTGATTAAATATCGGATCGGGCTGAAACTTTGGCATCTGGTTGTGACCTCTAGCGCTACCTTTGGGCGGAGAATGAGCGTTCGGCGATGCTTCGTTCATTTTTGCGGTAAAAAAGACCGTGTAAATTTTCTTTTGTGACACCCTGTACATTACACACCCTGCCGAGGCCAGACAAGAAAGATGGGCTAGCTAACTGTGTTGAGGATATACACTACAGTTGTCCAAATTGCGCTCGCGAAGCGTCAAGTGTTCGAGGATATACATTACATATCGCGCTGACAATGAGTCTCTTTTTAACCTGATCAATGCAATATAAATTTCTTTGTTAGCATTTTCGGCATTATTGAAATTTCAAAATTTTAATCTTGCGTGTTGTTCTGAACTGTTTATTTATATTGTTGGTAGGTGGCTTGAGCTGTTTCTGTTAGTTTTCAGCGTATAAATGTGATCTGTACCCCACTCCCCGGCTGTAATGCTGCGGCGCTGCAAAGTACAAATAAATAAATAAATAAATAAATAAATAAATAAATAAATATTCACTTCATCATTACCATTCAAATGTTTAGAAATCCCTTGGCCCAGTGTGCGACTTCCGGAGCAAGTCACGTGCATGTTTTTCGCCTTATAAAGCGAGCAAAGCACACTCCTACGCATGAACGCTAAAAATGCACTGCCCAGAAGACTGGGAGAGAAATCCCGGGGATTTCTCCGCCGAGCTCCGGGGCGGGTGGAGGGAGGGACATTCGGGCGGTACATACAGTGCAAACAACCCTGTATGGCTGCGAATCACTTTGTTTTTAGTGATAGTTTCTCACTAAAGGCTTTGATGTCAACTATAGAAGCCGCTCAATTCGTCGCCGGTGGTGTAAGGAGTGGAACCACTAAACAAGACTTCAAACGCTGACATACCTCTCCCTGCACATCGTCGACGTCAGCGTTTGCAGCCAGTTTAGCGGTTTCACTATTTACACCACCACAGACAAAGCCAGCGATCTGTATAAACTCGACGCCGAAGCCCTTACCGACAAAATGTCATTGAAACAAACTAATCCACCGCTAAACCTGGATCGTTTGTATCGCCCAAGCATCCTTCCCTTCCTCTGCCGAGGAGCGGATGGCACATCACCGCATCGCAGGAGTTTGACATTTTTGTCGCGTCGGTGCGTGCACCAAAGAGAAATCCACGGGAATTCTCCCTGGTGTGAATATCACTTTAGGAGCCGTCGGTAAAATAACTTATCTCCTACCAAGAACAATGATTCCGATGGTGCGGAATGAATTCGATGAAACCTCGCTGTTCACACGCGTTCAATGGCGACGCACGCCGCATTTCCCTAGGCGTCTTCTGCAATACGGCGAGCAAAGTAAAAAAAAAAAAAAAGAAGTAAGTCGTTTTAGTTGACGATGCATTTTCCCTATGGCAACTCAAACCTGGAAGCGGAAACTCCGGCAGACACACGGCGAAGCTCCATGATTAGATTCCGGGAGAAGCGAAACTCGCGCGAACGTTCCGTCGCAGCATTCACGCTGTCGGTTTCCGCAGGAAGGAAACGCAGCCCCCAGAGGACAGTACGAGACGTTCTTTCGCCGGCAGTTTGGGCAGGGACGTGCTCTTGCTTCGGCGAACGAACGTGTTCGGCCTCGTTCTGCCGTAGGAGATGAGAGCCACGGGAGTGGGCCCACGACGTGCGATATCACGGAGATGTTTATTTCCCTATACCAGGGAGTGTTCTGAGCAGTAGTGTATATGCGTTCCGCCAAAGTGGACAGGCGCGCTTCGCAACGCGTTTGGGGTTGTTTTCTCAAGGACGGCAATGACAGTCTCCTGTAGCGAGAAAAGCAGAGACGCCCGTTCGGGGCTGTGTACACACGCGGAAGACGACTCGCTCTGAAGGCTGGCTCAGACATCCCGCGTATGAATGTGATCGGGCGCAGTCCGTTTCCCTGAAAGCACACTGGCAGGCTACGAGGTCCCGGAAGACTTAGAATCTACCAATGAAGGTTTCGCAATATTTGTAAGATCATATATATATATATTGCCTATAAGAAATTGCCTTTTATTGGAGTGTTGGAATTAGTTCGAGTCAACGGCGAAATAATAAAGGCTGCGTTACCACATTTTGCGTTTGACTGCTACTGACTGCGCCACAGCCGGTTTTTAAGCTTCTCCGGTCGTACGCAGTCGCGAGTATGTGAACCAGCCTTGAGGCGAAAAAAACAACAACAAAAAACAAATATATGCGCAGGTTTGTAGGGTTGCGGGCTTTCATACAGAGACGCCATTATGTTCTTTTGTCTTGAGCGGACATAGACCGTTGCAACGCAGTCGGAAAAACAAATAAGTGTTTAAAAAGCATCGATGGGACACGTTTTTTTTTCCAGGTTGCAATTTTTGCATAAAAACATTTTTTTTTATGGAATATGGACGCCGTTAACGCAATTCGGATGGAGGTCACGGCCCGCTCTAAGCTCTGCCCAAATATCAGTTGCCCCCCCCCCCCCCCCCCCCGCCCCCCTACTTGATTGACTTGGCTGCTTGGCCGAACACGCTCGCAAGCCAGCGTCTCGCTTTCGCGACATCCTGTGCGTATAATCTAGAGTCTGACAGCACCTGCTAGCCACGAAAGCTGCGCGTCGGCGTCCGTTTCCGCCTTTGCCCGTCTGCTATTCAGTCCCGCCTAAAAAAACGTCTGCAACGCTCCCGAGGCGCGGCCATAAAAACGGCGTTCTAAGTTCCTTCATTCCTGAGCCACGGTCCAATACAAGCGTCTGTCAGCGTCTGTCGATATGAGGGAAAAGGCGACCGAGAAGACTGAACTAATAAACAAAATAAATATGCGATCCTTTAAGCTTTTCTGTTCCTGTTTTTCCTCACATGGCACCCGCGAGAAAGGTAGCTGAGCGTCATAACACGCAATTAAAACGCGACCTAAATACACATTCGCTTTAGCGGGCCAGGCGCACTGCGAAACTTCAGAGCAGCTTGCATTTGGGAAGCGAATGACAGGGACACGACACACCTTGACAAACTTGATGTTAGCCAAACGCCCAATTGCTTCCGACCAAATGGATCGCAAATTCTTACCTGAGGTATCTTCTCGGTATTGAAAGCCTGGTTGCAATCACGGCAGTTGCACACTTCACGAAGCAACGGTGCCCCTTTTACCAGAACCACCATCTTTATTCAGCATCAACACGCGCAAACGAACAAATCAAGTCAGATCAAGCAACATAATTGAAAGCCCGTACAGAAGCTCAGCGGAAAAAAAGCTCACCGGATTTTTCACAAACCCGGACAAAGGCTCAACCCTTACTCGTGAACCCGAATAACAACTCACCCAAACGAAATTCTTTGCTTTTCTCCATGAGCTCAAATAACATGACAAATTAAGGAGCGCATTTTATGAACAAGCACGCAGGGGTCGCGCAAGGAATGTTCCTTGTTTAAGAAAATTATTTTTATTGCTAAAATCTTTCAAAGGCGAATACAGTCGCCCACTGCCTCCAGCAGTTTCGGCGTGTCTCTGTGAAGCTGATAGTCAAAGCACAGTTTCTCCAGGCGGTTCTGAAGATACTTCGTTGCCCCCCAAACCCTCTCCACCCGGGGTCCACCTTGGCGTGCTTGCAGCAAAACTGTCATGACAAACGCTCAGTGATATCCCTACACACCACCCAGGGGGTGGGGGTTACCAACCCGCCCCTCGTTTTTTTTGAAGGCATCCCCTTAATTCGCAACGACTCCTCTATTCTTAATGCCATTCCCCCTAACTACCTCCTCCTAAAAAGTTTAGACCCCCCACCCCCATACGCGCACACACACCCCTAATTTCAATTCCTGGGGAAACTCCTGCAAACGCTTGATCCTGTTAAAGACATTTGATTAGCTTCCAGACACGTGGATGGTCCTGTCTCGCAAGCTCGTAGAACCCTATGCTCTACTTTTTACACGAGCTATTGGTCCTAGCTGTCCTCGTAAATTATCGTTACCTCGTGCACATTCTACAACGCCGGAGAGCAATCCGGTCGTCGCCAGAGCACGGCAATTGAGAGTGGTCTACACAGACTGATCGTCGCAGCACAACCTCTAAAAGTTTGACCTTGGTTTAATTTAACCGAGTTCAAAGCAGGACCAACTTTCCTCAAAAAATACTTTCAGATGGCTCTTTTCGTGATTCCTTTAGCCCACAGTTTAGCGCAGCCTATCTAACCACGAGTAAGCTTTCGTCCGAGTTATCAAAAAAAGAAAAGTGAACTTCTGTCTGGGTCTGTCATTTCATTTCATTTTATTACCTTAAAGAACCCGTTAGGGGTATTACATAAGGGATGGGGTTACATATAAAAGCATTTTTAACAGACATTCATGCTGGAGGTGGTTGACGACAGTCTCCATGAATAGGGATGGACATGTGATGGCGGCGACGTGGTGAGGAAGGCCGTTCCAGTCTGCTGTTGCTTGAGAAAAGAAGGAGGCTAAAAAAGTTGTAGTGCGGGCACGTGGGAGCGTTACTTGAAGTGGATGACCAGTGCGCGGAGATATGCGTGATGGGGGGACAATGTAAGGGGCATGGTTGAGCGAGCTCTAGTAAAACTTGTAAAAGAGGGAGAGGCTGGAGTGCGACGGCGAAGAGAAAGAGGTTTCAGGCCGGATTCTGCTTTTAAAGATGAAACGCTGATATCGTATGAGTAGGCAGAATGAATGAACCTTGTGCATCGATTTTGAACAAATTCAAGTTCATTACTAATATATGCTTGGTGAGGGTTCCACATGGCAGATGCGTATTCGAGTTTTGATCTAACAAGTGATTTGTACGCAAGTAAGCGTACGTGCTTCGGGACATGGCGTAGATTACGTTTAAGAAATCCAAGGACTCTGTTTGCAGCTGATATGACGTTGGTAGTATGCGCGCGCCAAAATAGATCGTTCGACAGTGTTACACCTAGGTAGTTAAATGATTGTACAGATTTGACGGTGACGCTAGCAATTGTATAGGGAAAAAGAAAGGGGTTATGGGCGACGATGGAATGATACAAGTTTACATTTGCTGGGATTAAGGGTCATTTTCCAACAGTCGCATCATGCTTGCACATGGTTAAGGTCATTCTGCGGGCATGTCTGGTCAGAGGTGTTAGTGATTGTACGATAAATAACGCAGTCACCCGCAAACATAGCAATGTGGCACGACAGATGCGATGGTAAGTCATTTCTGTATATTATGTATATCGAAGAATGAGTGAGCTTTTCTCCTGGTCCCCCAAATATAGGTGAGGTTTTATCCGGTGAACGTTTGTCCGGCAAGCTTCTGTCCGGGGAGATTTAGCCCCGTGAGCTTGTGTCCGGTTACCACATAGTTGATGTGGACCGTCGTTAAGCCTAGACCAGTCCCGCTATGAAAACAGGCACCCGCACAGCGCTTCCGAGGGTGAGTACTTGCGGCAGTTTGTGGCACGCTACGTCATTTGAGGAGATCTTCCTCTAAACACCTTGGTGAACGCCGAACGACTCGTACTCATAAAATAAACGAGCTCAATGAGCTACGCTCGTTGAGCCAGTGCCTCCTATATAAGTTACACTATGCCTGTCAGCTTCTCTCCAAGAGGTGTCCAGACCCGATGCTTCACCTCACAACACGCACGTACGGCTAGGGAGCGCCGCCTGGCGGACGTTCGTTTTTTTCTGTTTTACTAGCATGTTGTATTCACAGTATTATTGAAGATATATCATATATATGTTTTTTTAACAACATGTGGAACACTGTTCTGGATGTGACCGCCCTGATTCAAACGAGTTTCGCTGGAAGAAGGACGATCCTTCATCCCGGAAGCGCTCTCCCGCGTCCTCCAAAAGGTCACCTGCGAAGTCAGAGTGCCAACGACACGTCCCAACCGCGACCTCAAGTGGCTAGAACTGCGGGCAAAAAGACGTCGCGCCCAGCGACGGTCATGGGCCACTGGAGATCCGGCAGATGTACTGGCATACCGGCGACTGGATGCCAAGTTCAGGAGGCACGGTAAAAAACTTGCACGCCGACAATGGCGCCTCAAATGCACCACTTTACACAAACCAGCCGGAGGAAGCCGGGCCTGGCGGATGGCGAGAACACTAGCAGGTCGCCCAATCCCCCAAAACCATGTCCTTGGGATGGCCGTGGCAATGAACCTTCAATCAGCAGAGATGGCCGAACTACTCGCGGATGCATTTACTGAGGTTCCATCACTGCCAACTGCCAGCCCCCCCCCCCCCCCCCCCCCCCCCCCCCCAGGGTTGGAGCAAGTTCCGTCACCCAACAGCGACCACCATGCATCAGCCAGACGAAGACTTCGCCCTGCACGAACTGCAGCACGTTCTCGATGCTCTTCCGAGACACCGTGCGGCCCCAGGCCCAGACGGAATCACCAACCAAGCACTAAGAAACGTTGACGAGTCGGCTGTCCCAGCAATGCTGACTCTAATCAATCATGTGTGGAGGACCGCTAAAATACCAGAAGCGTGGAGAAAAGCAACCACAGTACCACTACTGAAACCCGGGAAACCCCAAGACCAACTAAGCTCCTATAGGCCCTTCTCATTGACACCATGCCTCGGCAAAGTGATGGAACGAATGGTGCTACGTCGCCTAGTCTACCACGTTGAGGCGGTCGGGGCTCTGCCAGACTGCTTCTCGGGGGTCCGCCACCACAGGAGCACCGCGGACGCAATTGGTGACATCACCAGCTCGCTGGAGGAGGCCAAGGCACAAGGTTGGTCGGCGATGGCCGTATTCCTAGACGTCCGCAAAGCCTTCGACGCCCTCCCGCACCGAATCATCATCTCAGCCCTGCGTCGTTTCGGGGTATGTGGACGACCTCTTAACTACATTTGCGCATTCCTCACTGAACGCACCAACGCTCAACATTACCAACTAGCCCAACATACAGCTTTGATAAACGCACCATGTGCGTAAAGGTCGGTGGAGCGCTGAGCAAGCCCCGACGAGTCGACCATGGCGTTCCCCTAGGGAGCGCAGTCAGTCCGCTCCTGTTTGCATTGGCGATTGCATCACTCCCAGCCGCAGCAAGGGTAGGCGAGGAACCAGCACTCCCGATAAGCATGGCTGTCTATGCGGACGTGGCGCTCTGGTCCACGGCCCCAGGATACCGTAGGCAACGGATGGCGCGCGCCCTCCAGAGAGCACTTACAAACACTGTGTACCACTTGCATCAACTGGGTCTGACAACATCGGCAGAAAAGACTGTTGCTCTATGCTACGCACCAAGGAGACCCTCAAAGTTCCAACCGACCCTGTTCATCGGAGATGTCCCGGTGAGAGTGGAGAAGACAGTCACGTACTATATGACTCACCTTGGACTGGAGGCTATCTTGGGGCCCAGCAACGAAGTGGTGCTCCAGAGGATGCGAACGCACACAAATATCCTCCGCGCGCTTGGTGGAACTACCTGGGGCACATCACAACAAATGATACTACAGCTATACAAGGGTCTCATTCTGGCTCGCCCACTCTACGCCTTATCGCTCATTCGACTGAGCGGCAATCAGATCGAGAACCTAGAGAGAGCGCAACGCGTAGCCCTAAGAATTTGCATCGGAGTTCCCCGTTCGGAATCGTCACGACACACTCTTACCGAAGCAGGTATGAATTCCGTTGAAAACCTTCTGCAAGTGTTTGTGAATGGGGCCAGCTGAACATGGAAAACACACAGGGTCCAAGTGATAAGCTCTGCGCCAAACAAAGGGTATTCTATGTGCGGCAGGGTAAACGAAAACCAACGTAGGCACCAAGAGGCATGCACCATCGCACACAAAACAAGGTACGCCCAATGTCAAAAAGAGGTCATTTATAACATTCCATTAACATGTGGAAGGTGTTATATTGGGCAGACAGGGCGCTGTATCAATGATAGAACCAGAGAACATGCCACATCTCTACGAAACGTGACAGCAGCAGGACACCTTGCAGCCCATTGTCGCGCATGCCAATGCGGGGCAACCCTGTGCAACGTAAGCATCGTGGGGCGACATAAAAATCAACTCGCCCGTGAGCTACTGGAAGCCCTAGCCATTGAAGAAAAAGGCGAGGACTGCGTCAGTGCCCCTTCCGTTTCACTACACAACTCCGAGAAGATTTTCCTGGGGAGTGTCATGAGGTCCAGGCAAAGGTAAAGGAAGAGGAAGACCGTTCAAGGGAGACAGAAGAAAAGGGATGAGAACATTCCGAAGGCAGAAAGGACAATGCGTTTAAGGAAAAGAAATTTCGAATTAAGTGTAAAGAAAAAGAAAACGTAAATCTAGTGTAAAGAATTAAAAAAAAAATCTAAGTGTAAAGAAAAAGAAAACCGGAATCAAGGATTAGCAGAAAAGGAAAAAGAGGCATCATTAAATGTTGCTAGTCCAGCGGTGCGAATGTTATATTTTTTCTCTGTGTGTTTTCCATGTTCAGCTGGCCCCATTCACAAGCAATGAACCAACATGCTCAGCTTCAGCCAATAACAAGGTAACTTCTGCAAGAACGAGCGCTCGGACATCTCATCCGAATGAGCAAGTGCGACTCTACCATCACGCTCTTGATAGGCATCGCCGAATGTACAGATTCGGAACTAAGAGCGCAGCTCTGCACTTTTAGGTGACATCGCGCGTACACCAGGACCGCTAGCGCCACTTCCAGCACTACACACAGATCCTCACCCTCTGAGGGTTAGTATCTGCATACCAGGGCTGCGGACCGGGAAGAGCGCAGCAGTGATAACCGCTCGGCAGCTGACGGAGAGTCACTTGGATGCGGAGTACGATGGGCGGACATGCGTTTCTACCGACGGGTCGGTAGACCCATCTGGAGGCACAGCAACAGCAGCGGCCTTCTTTGAGGCTGCAGCCGTAGGTATACACGAGCGCCTGTCCCATCAGGCGCTCGTGTCCTCTACTACAGCAGAGCTGCGGTAGTAGAGGCCCCTCTACTACCGCTCTGCGGTAGTAGAGGCATCCTCTACTACCGCAGAGCTGGCGGCCATACGACTTGCCCTCTGGGGAATTCGGACAGGCTGCGCACGGGGGCTCAACTGGGTAGTCCTGAGCGACTCAAGAACGGCTCTCGGGCTACTATCGGGGCTAGAAATGACTACGCCTCTGGCGCGGTCAGACGCACAAGATGCAGCCGAGCCCCAGGGCCGGTTTTCTCGAAGCGATGGTAAACCCATTTTGGTAAACCACGGTGCCTAGGAAGGGAAAAGTACCTAGGTACTGTAATAAACGGCTGGATATAGAACAACAATAATTATTTTTGATTGGGCATAAGATGCAGTCATTTTGTTTATCCTCTTTTTCCGTTGGTTGTCATCGATCTAGTATGGTGCTTTAAGTCAAAATATAGTAATGTTGTACTTGAAGACCAATTTATTTGCTTCCGATGGTACGAAGAAATTTTAGCTACTATGCTAGAGTTCGTCGACGAATATTCAAAAATGTAAGAAATATTTCCTTCAATATGTTTCGCCATAAACAACGCATAACTTTCCCGTGTTTCTTCCAGTCTGGCAACGCCGGTGCAGTAGTCTCGTTTTCATTCCTTGCGACGCACGTTTCTGCGATTCCTGCTGATCTCACTCTCTTCCGTTTGCCCAACCGATTCAAAGTTGAATTGCTGGCCACCGAGGATATATAGAAAGCTTAATGGCCTCAGTGCTGTCGGCATACTGTCGGCGCACTGTGAACAAAAAAAACAGTACAATGTTTCAGCTGTTCACCCGGAACGAAGACTTTATTGAGGATAACCCCCTTTCTCCGCAAAGTAATCGCTGCTCACGAGTTGGCGTGCATAGTGTAACAAATTAAATGTCTTAGTATAAATATGTACCAACACTCGTTCGCAAAACATTTTTTTTACTCACCATAAAAACACTTGCAAGGCTTATGTACCGCCATATGCCTTGAATCCCGGACTGCTGAAGAGTGATGCGTTCACGGAATGCTGCCGTCAGTTAGTTTAGTAGTCCCTCTGAACTATCGCTTTGCTTGACGTGCTAATAGGTTGATGGTGAGTCATTAATATAACAGCCAGATCGAAATGAATGTTCAGCAGAACCAAGCAGAACTATTAGCCCTCATTAAGCGACGCCGCGGCCATTTTGGTTCTAGGTACTGCTCCTCCCTCGGCGCCCCTGCTCTCCCAGTCACGTGACCTGGAATTCCCTCTTCTAGGGACAATAGTTAACCTTTAAACCACGGTTCGCGTTCGAGAAAACGGGCCCAGGAGAAAGGCCACAAGATTATCTTCCAGTGGATCCCCAGTCATTGTGGAATCAGGGGAAACGAAGTCGCCGATTCCCTAGCAGCGCAGGCTCACAGAAACCCCAGATGTCCGCTTTCTGCAGTTCCCCGTTTCTCAGACGCCAAGATTCTAGTGAGAAGAGCCATCACAGGACAGAATCCGGACCCGAGAGTGGCGGACGGCACGTTCTCAGCCCGTCTCCCACGAGGGTTGGATCGTCACACTGCCGCGGTGCTCCACCGTCTGCGGACCGGAAGCGCTTTCACGCCAGCGTGGATAGGCCGCTTCAGGCTTGATCTCAACCCCAATTGCCAAACCTGCCAGGAAACTGCCGACGCCGAGAACCTCCTCCTGCACTACACCGACTACAATGACGAGCGTATTGCCCTCCATAACGCCTATTCGCGCCTCGGACTCTCCAGCGTTAGCCTGGAGGTCCTTCTGCATCCGCGGGCAACGCGAGCTGTGACAGACGTGGCACTAAAAAAACTAATAACTTACATGAAGGACATGGCACTCCTAGAAATTCTTTAGGAGACCACCTGCAGTTCAACACACCAGAACAAGGCACGACTACCCAATCTACCGTTCCAGCTCATGATTACGAAATCTGCATTTCAGACACAGCTTGTTCTGCCAAGACAAGAAACGTCATTCCTTCAACGGAACGTTCGTGCCGATATTAGCCCTGAAGCACAGTTACCAGCCACCGCAGCTTTAAGATATTTAGCTATTCGCCCTAAGACGGCTCCACATCAAAGTTCGACAGGCTTTGCGTTCTGAGGCTTGGGTCGTCCTATGACTCGACACGCCGGCGACGGCCAGGACATCCCCCTACATCTCGCCCCCCCCCCCCCCCCCCCCATACCTAATCCTCTCTCTTTCTATCCTTTCTTTTTCACCCAATCCCCTTCCCTATCGACGGTGACATGTGCACACTAAGTGCACAAGCAACAGTCGATTTTAAAAAAAAATATATATATATATATATAATAAACATCGCTTTCACTCACTCGCTTCGCTTTTGCAGCGCGAGCGCGGAGAACGCTTGGCCGCTTGACCGTCTGCTTTGGCGGCAGTTTGGGGCTTTGGCGGTCAACCTGAATCGAGCGCATAGAAAGAGTTGGCGCCGGGTTGTGTGCGGGTGAAAGGGTAGGAAAATAAGAAGTAATATTCCGTTGGAAAATGGCGTGCTGGTCTCGAGCTGTCAGTCAAGAACATTTTGATTTTGGTGTTGCTGGGGCGACATCATTGAACATCCTACGGAAGAGATGGTTGGCTTCACTACACGGCAGGTTTGTACGCCTAGGTAGCTCCACCGCACGGCAACCACACATACTATTTGCCTTCTCCCTTCCGCTTGCCGGTGGTCGGAGCTGACAGGCATAGTTTAACTTATAGGAGGCACTGGTTGAGCACGCCGCAATTACCGACAACCATGTTTGTTATCGTTTGAAACCGAAGCAGAAAAGACAATCTCAGGATACTTTTGAAAACAATATTGACTCTATTTAGATTATTTGTTTCTCAAACATAAATACAGTGTCGATAAAAATACTATTACGGCAGGGAGAAACAATTTTACAACAAACATTCCCCAACGTCAATCATCTCTCCAAACAGTGAGAACCAAGAAATGGTGCTTACAGCTAGCTAAGAACCATTCGATATGGATGGGGCCTACAGCAGGGCTACCGCCAGTTTAATTGCGTGTTACAGCGTAAATAATGTCAGATTTTATAATTTCTTGGGAAAGTTGACAAAAATCGTGTACCATTTAGGTCTTTAAAATATATTAGTTTTTCTTTTTTTAATATTGCGTTTGTATATGACCGACGGGACTTCGCTGCAACCGTTTTTTAGGACACATACGACAGTTCGGACCAGCTGTGCTGCTGCGAAGCCGGCTATTGGGGAGGAGATCGAACAGTCACGCCTCTGGCGGTACTCTTGAGCTGTGGGGACAACAAACCGAATTTTCTTGTTTGCTTTTGATCAGCGATATCGATGGTGACGATTCGAATGGCCGCTCCTCGTGCAACCAAAGCACTAGTAAAAGTGAAGCGCTCGTGTCCAGACCGTGCATGGCGAGGTTCAATTTCTTTGTTATTTTGTGTTAGTAAACACCGGGCTGTGGGGACAACAAGCTCGATAAAGCTCCCCCTATAGTTCGATCGTCTGCCCAATAAGCAGTCACAAGCGGCTTAGAACCTGTTGTGGCGCAGTTGCACGCAGTCAAACTAAAGTGTGTGAGCCAGACTTCGAACACAAATGTGTGAACCGGAATTGTAAGTACGCGATTTCGCGCTCCATAGGCGGGTGCGCAAATCCGATTTGCGGCAAAGCGAATTCAAGGGGCGCAAATTTGCGTGCGTCTTTACAGCAGGGGTCACACTGCTTATTCATCATGCAAGAAACAGTCTGCAAACATATTCGAAATCGAGTCACCGTGAGATCCGTGTTTCGAATGCCGCATGGCAATGAGCTCAAGGAGGACACTTGGGCACGCAGCATTCGAACGGCGGATATTGCGACGACAGATGGCAGTCGGGGGCCCGTGTGGTCCCCCCTCCGCTTTTTTTCGGCCGGCGGAGAAGCGCTCACCGGAGTTAAGCTCACCGGAATAAAGCTCACCACAAATCCGTCCGATGCCGAGAAAAGCTCCCCTGCGAATCTGTGAACCGAGCATTGACTCAACTGAGGTACGTTCGGATGCCATACGTGTATGCGATCGTTCTGCGTTTAACAAACAGATAATATAATTTTTAGTACACTTTAATTACGCAGAATCTGGTCACAGATCTGTGGTGAGCTTTCAATATTCTAAGCTTTTCCAATGTACAAATCAATATAATTGTTTTCTATCCCGGCTATGTCACAATTAAAGATGGCAACACTCACGAGAAAACGGTCGACATAAAAGTCGAATAAAGAATGCAGCAAAGCGCTTTGCTTTGAAATGTATACCGCCTTCAATGGACACGCCTGTAGGTTTAGTTACACTCACTGATCTTTTTGTAGTCGTCTGGATCGCGGATCGAGGCTTGTCGTGATGGTGTCGAGCGGCACCACCGGCAGTCATCGCTTGACACCAGCGAATGCATACCCTCTATTGGAAAAACGAAGAAAACTGTTTTTTTTTTTTACCTTAGCATGTTGTTTGCGACAATGAAACTTTTATCGTGTTTTCTGGGCCCAAATATCAAAAGCGGCAGGATATAAATCTTTTTGAAGTGGAGTGGAGTGGGTAAACTTTATTTTAGCCTGCAGTAAAACGCGCGCTTGCGCGCGCGCTCCGGACGGGGCCTACATCGTCTTCTGGGCGCTGGGTCCCTGCCGGGCCAGCGCCCCGATGACCTGCTGGACGGCCCAGAGTTGTTGTTCTTGATTATCGCTCCCTGCGGCTGCTTCAAGTCGCAGCGGGATGCTCCCAGACTTTGATTCTTCCGGGTACTTGATACAATCCCACAGCATATGTGCGAAGCCGGCCGTCTCCCTTCGGCAGACTCTGCACTTGTCTGTCGCCTCGGGATACATTCTATGCATCAGCAACGGGGAGTGAGCCCGTCTGCAGCTGTCTAAATAAAACGGCTTGTTCTCGACTGAGCCCCGAGCAAGGTGGTGGGAGAGTTCTGCGAGCTAGGCGGAAAGCCTTGGTTATCTCGTTGTAGTCGGTCATTCGGTCCTTGGTGCTGAACCACAGCGGCCAGTCGGTCGAGGCGCGGTCCGTTAGCGCGCGCGCCTCGGCATGTGCTGTCTCGTTGTGGTTGGCGTTTCGATCCGACGCCCGCGTGCGCGGGGAACCATTTGATTCTCACTTGTTTGCTGCCGCCGTCGTTCTTGGTTGACTGCAGTATGCGCACCGCTTCCTTCGATATCATGCTCTTGGCATAATTCCTCACCGCCTGCCTCGAGTCACACAGCACCGTGTGGCAGTCGCGGTCGGCGATGGCCAGGGCGATGGCTACCTCCTCCGCTTGTTCTGCCTTGGTGCATCTCGTGCTGGCGGTCGTGCGAACGGTGCCGGTCGCGTCGACGACAACTGTCGTGAAACCGTGTAGCTTGGCGTATTCAGCCGCGTCCACGTAGCGTGCGTGTCCGTCGGCCGCGTGCTGATCTATCAGGGCCCTGGCTCTCGCCGCTCTCCTCCCTTTGTTATACTCCGGGTGCATGTTCCTCGGTATAGAGTCCACTCTGATGTTGTTCCTGATCTCATCGGGGATGGGGAGCTGCGTCCGCTCCCTGCCTTGGTAGCCAACTCCCAGGTTGTCCAGGATTTTCCGGCCGGCCTTGGTCGTAGATAGTCTTTCGAGTTGAGCGTTGCGTTGGGCTTCCGCTATCTCCTCTAGCGTATTGTGCACCCCCAGCTGCAGGAGGCGGTTGGTGCTCGTTGTTTCGAACAGTCCCATTGCCGTCTTGAAGGCCCTACGGATGAGTATATTTATCTTGTTTCTCTCGCTCTTCTTCCACTTGTGGTAGGCCGCCACGTACGCTACGTGGCATATGACAAACGAGTGGATGAGTCTGATCAGGCTCTCTTCCCTCATTCCACTTTTCTTGGTCGTGACTCGCTTGAGTAGTCTCGTGGCGTTTGCCGCTTTCGCTATGAGCCGGGTGACAGTGTCACCGTTTCTGCCGTGCGTCTCGATCGTCATTCCTAAGATTCTGATCTTGGTGACTCTTGGGATCTCGTTTCCTTCTCTGCTCTTCACTTTGATTGCCTCGTAGTTTCTCGGGCTGCTCTTGGGTTTGCGGTGCTTGACGGGCGGGTATACAAGGAGCTCCGACTTGCTCGGCGAGCACCTGAGCCCCGTTCCGTCAAGGTGGTCTTCGATCGCGTCGACAGCCGCCTGTAGAGTGGATTCGATGTGGGCATCGCTGCCCCCTTCCACCCACAGCGTTATGTCGTCCGCGTATATCGTGTGTCGAACTTCCTTGATGTTTCCGAGCCTTTCGGCCACTCCTATCATCACCAGGTTGAAAAGCATCGGCGAGATGACTGATCCTTGAGGTGTGCCTGTGCTTCCCAGCTTCTTCTCTTGCGCTTGGAGATCCCCCGCTCTGAGCTCGGCAGTTCTGTCCGTGAGAAAATCTTTGATGTATTTGTATGATCTCTCTCCCATGTTGAGTTTCGAGACTTGGCATAGGATCGCCGAGTGCTTCACCTTGTCGAAGGCGCTCTGCAGATCGAGTCCCAATATCGCTTTGTTGTCGCTGGTGTTGCCGTCGATGATCTGGTGCTTGAGTTGAATCATTGCGTCTTGGGTACTGAGGTGCTGCCTGAAGCCGATGATCGTTTCCGGGTAGAGGTCCTCTTTCTCGAGGTATTCCTGCCACCTCTTGAGCAGGACGTGCTCCAGCACCTTGCCCATGCAAGACGTGAGCGATATGGGTCGGAGGTTGTCGGTGTCTGGTGGCTTGCCCGGCTTGGGGATCAGGATAGTCTTGGCCTTCTTCCACTGCGTCGGCAGCGTTCCCGTTTTCCAGCATTTGTTGTAGTAGCTCGTGAGACTTTCGATGGATTTGTCGTCGAGGTTCTTGAGTGCTTTGTTGGTGATGCGGTCCGGTCCGGCCGCCGACTTGCTGTTGAGGTCTTGCAGCGCCGTGCGAACCTCCTCTACGTCTATGTCTCTGTCAAGACGCTCGTTGCGTAGCCCCCCGTACGGCCCGTGGCACTCCGTTGGAGTAGTCGGCAGGTATCTGTCGCTGATGCGCTTCGTCACATGCTCGGCTCCGTGTTTAGTGACCTCTCGATGGATGAGTTTCGCCAGTCGGTCTCTTTGGTGTGACTTAGTCTTAGTTTTGTCGAGCAGATGCCTAAACAAGTTCCACGTTTTCCCGTTATGCATCTGTCCGTCGGCGGCGTTGCATATCTCGTCCCATTGTTGGGCGCATAGCGTGCGACAGTATTCCTCGATTGTCCTGTTAAGTTCTGCGACTTTTTTCCGTAGCCTACGATTGAGGCGTAGCTTTTTCCATCTGTTGAGTATGGACTGCTTGGCCTCGATGAGGTGTGCCAGTCGGCTGTCAATTGTGTTCGTTTTGAGGTCTGTTTCTATGTTCTTGGTTGAGTTTTGAACGTCTTGAATGATCTTGTTGGTCCATGTTTCGATGTCATCAATTTCGGTCTCTTCTTCCGCCTCCTGATTTCTGTTATCTCTGAATGCGGTCCAATCGATCCACGTATGTTTCCTGACATTAGCATTGCTCTGCTCCGGTATGACGATTTCCACTATCATGTGGTCGCTGCCGAGGTCCATCCCCGTGTTCCTCCACGTGATCGTGATCGGTTCATTGTTCTTGACGAACGTGAGGTCAGGGGTGGTATCTCGGGACACGGAGTTGCCCATTCTCGTTGGGAGAGCCGGGTCGGTTATGAGTGTGTAGTCGAGCTCCGCCGCATCGTGGGATAGGTTTCTGCCTTTCGCATTACTCTTGACGTAGCCCCACGCCGGATCCATAGCATTAAAGTCGCCGCACGCGACCAGCGTGCTCTGGCCGGCCGTCGTGCTTGCCTTGTGAAGAATGGCTTTGAACCTCTGCAGTCTCTGCGATGGGTTACTGTAGATATTCAAAATGAAGATGCTGTTTTTTCTTTGCTTGGTCGGTATGAGTTCGGTGAGCGTGTGTTCGATCCTGACGTTGCTTAGTCGATGTTCGACGAAGGTGAGACCCTTCCTGACCAGGGTGCACAGACCTCTGCCGTCGGACGGGCCCGCGTGCACCCTGTAGCCGGGGAGGGACGGCTTTTCCGTTAGCGTTTCTTGGAGTAGGAGCACGTCGGGCTTGCGCGCAGCGTGCTCAATGTGTTGCTGGACAACTGCCCTTTTCTTGACTAAGCCGCGGCAGTTCCACTGCCACATCGTTATGCCTGTGGAGCTGGAGGCCATGATGGTCCTATTCGAAGTTCTCCGGGTTGCTGCGCTTGGTTGACTTGCTGCTGTAGGGGCCCGAACGTTGGGTTGCTTAGGGTTAGTTGCAAGCTCCTTTCCAGGTTATTGAGTCTGTTGACGTTCTCCGTTTGGAAGGCTTGGATGGCTTCCTTCATCGATTTGATCATATCCTCGAGGCTGCTGAGTTTCGCCTCGACATTGTTGTTGCTGCTGCCGGAGCTGCTGCTGCCGGAGCTGCAGCTGCTTACGTTTTTCGTGGTCTTACGCAATTCGAAGGCCCTTTTCTTCGGTGCCGGTGCTTTATCTCCGTCTGTCGTAGCTTCTTCGACCTTGTTGTTGTCGCTCGGGCAGGATCTTGGCTGTTCGATGGTGCATAAGACGTTGCGAATCTCCGCTATTTCCTTGGTGAGGTTGTTGATGGTGGCTCGCAGGGACGCGTTCTCCTGTTTCAGGGCCTCGTTGAATTCTCGTTCCTTGGTTGAAGCTTTGTCTTCTTTCTTGGCATTGTCGTTCGAATTGGTCTTCTTGATACCTCGTGCGGCGTCGGCCCAACTGACTCTCTCGCGCGACTTTGATCTTTGGCTTTTTGTTTGTCGCGCGTCTCTGCTCTGGCTCCTGCTGCTGCTATTTCTCGACGGCGCGCGGTTTCTCGATGGCGTCCTTGACTTGCGGGCAGCTGGCTCGTCGAGTAGCGGGAAGTTGCTCTCCGACGGCAGCCAGTCGCTGACGTTTTGCTTTCGGCGCTCCCACTGCCGCTTGCGGACGACGTAGGGAACCTTGTATTTGGCTTTACATTCTCTATCGGCGGTCAAGTGAGCGCCTCCGCAAAGTTTGCATTTGGGCGTACATTTGTGGTCTTCCTTTGGGTTTGTTTGGCCGCAGCCCCTGCAGATGCGGTTGGTTGGAGTTGGGCACACGTCCTTGCGATGCCCGACCCGGCCACACTGGTGGCAGACGTCTATTTGCTTTCTATACAGGTTGCACGGTATGAGCGTGACACCGTATCGGACAAAGTTCGGTACCTTGGGTCCTCCGAAGGCTACAATGATCGTGGTCGTGTTGCCGATTCTTTTGGCTCCTACGGCGAGTGGGTTTCTGTCGTTTACAATGTTGCTGTCGAGTTCTTCGGCACTCGCGTTGACAGGGATGCCGCGGATGATGCCCTTCACGGTGTCGTGCGGCGCCGTGCGGTACGCGCTGACTTCGAAGGTCTTGTCTTGAATGGATATCGTTTGAATTCTCGCGTAGCGGACGGCGTTTTCCTCCTTAGGCGTGCTGACTACCATGATGTTTTGTAGCGCGTTTGGGCAAATGGTGTCTGATGCGTTCTCTTCAGTCGTAATCTTGGCCGCGGCGAGAATGGCCGTGGCGACGGTCGTGGTGCCAATCTTGGTAATGTCCAATCCCCCACGGGGTCTGATGACGATCTTGTTTTCCTCCAGCGGCATGGCTGGCATTCTCGCTGCCTTGATGGCCGAGGCTCTAACGTTCTTGTTACCCTTCGCATTCTTGCTTACTTGGTTGTCGGTGCCGGCGAGCTTCGCGACAAGGTCTCGTTGACGTAGTCTGGACATGCGTTCCCCCACTTGCGTCCATCCAGTGCCGCTGTGGAATTCCTCTGGTGAAAGATCTTCGCCTTGAACTTGCACGCACATTTGGGAGTCGAAGATCGGTGCCCGAGCGGACGTCCCCTCCATCTCGGGGCTTAGTGGCCGCCGCCGAAACGGCGAGCCGCGGCAGGAGCGACAGCGACTAGGCCTATCGCTCGTGGAGCACACCTAGGCCTAGCGGCCCCGCGCACGACGGTGGTGGAAAATGTCTGTTATTTCGGCAAAAAAGGCGTACCTTTGGGAACTTTGTTATCCGTTGGCGTCTCTCGACTTCACAAACTCACTGGGATACACAAGACCTTGAATCGCGCAAATTAATACTGCGAAATTAACCATAAATGACGGAGCCGATAGGAACTAGTCCATTCGCTTCGGCGTCCTCTTCTTCCCCAAATCTTTTTGAAACAAATGTTTTGTGGTTGAGGGTTGAAAGTCGCGACTTTGTTGGGCATAAACTGTGATGCTGTTCAATGAGACAGTGGGCTGCCGAGAGTAAATGCGGGGTCCTTGGTGATCTTGAAGTCATCAGAGTTTAGCAGTCGATAAGTTTGAATGCACTTACTGGGGGTGTTCGCATCGTTTCAAGCGCTTGTACGGAGCACTTCTGGTGCAAGCTTTTTCTTTGAACTGTAGTGAGGGCTTCTGTGATGTACTCCAACTCGAAGCATGTTGCTCATTTGTTGAACGTGCAATTCATTTAGCAATTCGAGTAAGCGACGCCGGCACAGTCAATAATGCTCCAATATTTTTTTGTTTAATTGGCGTTGGGACGTGTGACGAATGCCGACTCGATCTCCAAACACTCGATATAACGATCGCAACACATCATAAAATACTCGCTTTTGAGCACCCCGTACAAGCTTCAATGTTCCTATTTTTGTTTGTTTCTCGTATAGACTCGCGTGCCACCAACGGGCTCCTTATCCGCTGTCCAGTCTAGTGCACTAGGGTTCAGCGGTTGCAGTGCTGCTCCTAAAATGTTCAGCCCGGTGTTAGCCTATAGGAACAAATTGTTCACTTGATAAAATAAACATAATATAGATAAAGACCGCCTTGAATAAAAAAAAATAAATCTAGGTAGTCTTTTCTCCGGGTTTGTCTAAAGACTGCTAAGCTTTTCTCAGGGCCCGTACAAAAGTAGGTCAGCTTTCCTTCGGTGAGCGTATCTGAGGTGAGCTTACCTCCGGTGAGCTTTTCTCCGTTGAACTTTTTTCCGGGATTTCTATTTTCTGTGGGGTCGTGTTTTCTTTAACGGAAAAAAAAAAGACGTTTTTGACATAACACAACCTTGAGACAGCAGGTAAGCAAAAAAGGGCACATGTTTTTTTCCCCCTTCAAAACTGCCTAAATAGCAAATGCCCCAAAGAGATAGAAACACTTCAGACGGAAGAAATGCAATCACCCCTCTCCACAACAGTACTACTACGGCAAAACACTCACTTCCAACAGAAAAAAGAAGCTCCCCCCCCCCCCCCCCCCTCTTCTCCCACTAAACCCGAACTGGATCCGCACGTACCAAACCGATGGGGGGAAGAGGAGTGAGGGGAGCTGGTTGCGGTTAAACATCAGGAACAAAGAAAACTACTAACTAACGAGGGCGCGCCCTCGTTAGTTAGTAGTTCCGTTCAGTCTTCCTTCGCAAGTGAGTATTAGTAGTTCCGTTCAGTCTTCCTTCGCAAGTGAGTATTTTATCAAACGCCGTTTCAATCAAATTCACTGAAAGGGACCATGAAGGCAGTTTCGAAGTTTTATTCGACGATTGAAATGGATGTCAGGCACGTCTCAGATACTGTTGACCAAGTTCTAGCCCGAACAGAAGTTTGGGTGCCGCACCAATCGAGCAAACAGGCACGGTAATAATAGCGCCGGGAACGATGCCTGAGACCCCACCGAGGCGGCGGCAGAAAAGTGAACTAAAGTGCGCCGAAGCGTGACGACAACGGGCACCTCGTCTGGCGATTGGTTCAAACGATAGACGCGCTCTTGGTTTCAATTTCGGTGGTGAGATGTGATGAAAAAAGTTTATTTGAACGTTGGATAATATTTTGAAGTTGTAGTTGGGAATTAATAGGTTTCATACCGTCTATAAAAGCATAATCTGAAGCGATCCCTCCGTTTGTCACTGGTTGAACGCATCCCGCACTGCTACCTCGAGCGCGTAACAAGCATCGAGCAACCATGGACAAAAAAAAAAAAAAAAGAGGTATGAGCGCCTGGGGCGGCGAACTTTTGGTTTTGGTTTCGTGCGTCGTCTCGTGTTCGCTTTGCGAACTGGTGTCTCACCAATCATGCCGCGTTTATGTGCAGTAGTAGGTTGCGCGAAAGGTCGGCTAAAGACGTGCGGTCGATCGGGCGGCGTTAGTTTGCATAAACTGCCGACCGATGCAGCAATGCGCAGCATTGCTGCATCGGTCGCCAATCCAGAGTTTTGCGTCCTTAGCAGCATGTCCCGTTCAGTCGGCGTGAGGTCGCTGAACGGGAGCTCAAACTCGTTTGCGAGCGCGGCGTTGTCGTCCATTTGTTCCAGGTTTTCTTCACAGACCGCCGTGCACTAGAGCGAACCACGGGAACCACACTGAGTGTGCACTAAATCCTACCGATGCCGACAGTGCTCCCTGACGTCACTTCTCTTTCCAGAGGCGAAAAAGGGAAGAAATCTGAATGTTTGTTTCGGTTTCGCAAGTTTATTTGGAGGTACAGAAATAAGAGTCACAACGTTCTAGAAAATATTGTGTGGCATGCCAGGATCCCAATGCTTCCAAAAACACCTTCTTAAAAAAAAAAAATTAAATTGCCTTCATGGTCCTTTTAAGCGAACCTTGAAGTTTTACACTCGCTTTCACGCTGCTGTCGAACCACCACCAGAAATAAATTTACTATGCTACTTTCGTTACTTTTTCACCAAACGTTTGGTTTCTGAATTACAGAACATAACAAAAACTTGAGTGGGTATGCGACTTTGTTTTTACGTAAGTTAAGCGCCTGTTCTCTACCACATACTTTGTTCACAATTTGTTCACGCATAAAAGGTACATCCAGAAAGGAATGTAACTACTCTTAGTTGCTCCTTTTTAATTTAGTTTTTATTTATTGACTTGTGCTTTCATTCCATCCTATTCTGAGAACAAAAGTTGAAAACCTTGCATGTCCGCGGTTCTGCCGATTGCCAAAAATTAACAGAGTTGAAAACGTCATTTTTCTGTTTCATGCGACATGGGAACATGCCATTGGTTCAAGGACGGCCTCGAGCTTGAAACAAAACACATCCTTTGAAGGACGAGGGCAAACCTTGACCGAACGTACCTTCGTCACTGCATCCAATGATCACAGGTTTCATGAAATGCCAAGAAGGTGTTCCCGTTTAATATTGCCCCCATTAATAGCACAAGTCATTTATAAAAAAAATAAAGGTGTAGGAGAAAAAATAAAGATTCTTATTAGCAGTTACTCTCTCTCTAGAATGAGAGAGGTCTGCTATTCCGGTTTTGAAAGAAAACTATTTCTTAGATCAAAACGTTCTACTGCTCAACTAGGGGTGTTTGATGAAACGTCTCCGATGAAATGGCGCTCGATGAAATAGCGTTCGATAAAACGGTATTCGATGAAACGGCGTTCAGCGAAATGCCCGGACCCATGCCCACAACGGTACAATGTTGTTGAAATCAGGTATACGATTGGAAACTAGTGAAGTTTGATCAAGGTTTATGTAGGTTTGAAAGGTTAGCGTTCTAAAGCGCCCTGATGTTTGGTCGAAGAAAGATATTCTGTGTCAGTTTTCAATCTATTTTAAGAGCAGAACTCAGGCAACACCGGCTATAGCCTTGGGGTTTTCGATGCCTCCAAGGAAACAGTGTTAATGTGGTTAATCTATGTCCTATCGGAAGTTGCAACACCGAGACGCATGGCTACCCTCGTTCCCAATGTAGCTCACGACCCCATGCCGGTACGAAGCTCATTTAGTTCCAAACGGGCGGGGGTTTGAGACGGTGTTGTGTTTGTCCCCCTCGTCTCTATGGGTATTCCAGTACGATCGCTCACCAGGTCGTCTGCGTACTGACGCTGATTTCTGGGGATAAGACCTAGGAAATTGCAGCTCTACGCGAACACGACATCGGCGCGTTTTCGGATTTTATTGCTCCTGGCTACGGCATTGGAACTCGAAACTTTCGCCATCTAACTTTGTACTCAAGTTATACAGCGTACTTTGTTTCACCTTCAGAAGGACTACAGTGAACGTTGGAGTTATGGGAGCCAGTCTAATGCCACGTGAAAGCCACGTTCGCTGCAGGACGGGCACGGTGACTGCTCATAGCACTGGATTGTCTAGTACGTCATAGCGTCCGTTGCGGTCAATTGAAAGGTAGAATGGAGTTATGGTTGTGCTGATGCCAGACCTTCAGATGGAAAAAGGAAAGCGGGTAAAACAGGCGACCGCGAGTTTGTGCTACTAATATTTCGATTCTTGTGCGGGTCGGTGTAAAGCTGCCTAATGTTTCGAAAGTATGGCCCATTTACGACAACTGCTGGAGTCTATTTTTTTTTTTCGACATACCCTCCAAAAATGTTCACGTGTGTAGGTCATTTCGGCTCATAAGGCAGTCGAGCTGAGGCTAGCCTGGTCCTGCTAATCGTTAATAGGCAAAAAAAAAGCTAAAAGTGTGCCATGTCTTTAAAAAAAAAAATGAAAAGTAAAGATTTTGTGTGTTTTTGTTTAGTTTCTTGGCTTACCGAGTGCCGTCTTTCGAATTTTAAAATAAGAAAGCACAAGACATCGTAACATCAAAAAGTTTGTTCAGAATACTTGTCTATTTTCTGTGATGCTATATGTTTCATTGGTTACATCACGGCAAAAGTCCCTTTCGAGGGCTCTGGGGCCAAATAAAGCCCACTTACGTGGCTTTCACTGGTGACGAAGCACCGTAAACGCTGACATCGCGACAAAGCTGGGATTACTGAAGCATTACTGTCTTCACATAGTATTTGTCTGACGTGCTCCGTTATTTTTATAACCCAAGACACGCACAGCGTACAAGCTTTCTGGCGCAGAAAAAGTTGGCTTTTTGCTTTCTTGCGGGAAAACGCGTTGGCCAAATGCCCAGTGCGTCCCGGCGTGTTAGGCAATAAACGAAGTGTGTGTTCCTTGGTTATATTTTTGTGGGTGTAGCTCGATTTGCTTTTCCTACGTCGTAACAAATGATTGCAGGTGCCTATACGGGCAGAAACTGAAGGAGAGGGGGAGATGAGCGCGCAGGGACGTCCAATCGCCGAGCTCTGATTGGAAGGATTTGTGGGTAAACGCTAAGGCTAGCTGCCTTTGTCCGCCTGATGACGCCGTCAGGCGGAAATCAAGAGACCACAATTAATAACGCGGTAAAGACACTCCATCCGGAGACGCGTTCCGTGGCACCATATGCGCATGCTGTTAAAACTAACCTCCGTAGAATTTATAATTTTCTCATTAACCTTTTCGTCTATTTTTCGTGCATCGCTAATTGCGTCAGTTAGTTTCTTTTTTCGCCGGAAACGTCCAAAGGATCCTCCAGGCAAAGAAAAATCGTTCAAAGTTCTCAAAACGCGTGCGCGCCAATTTCGTACGAAGCGATTAGCAGAGCTTTCTCGGTTGAGCAATTTTCGGTGGGATCGCCCCAAGCTGGGTATTATTCAGGCCGGCAACAATGGAACCACTTTAAAACGCCGCGAGAATTACCATCTCGCCGGGAGAAGATCGCAAAAATGGAGGAGAGGCCACTTTTTTGTGTGCGGACACTTCAAACGACGATAATAAAAATCTGCGAGCATAATCTTGGTGCGCAAAAAAGTTTAAACCTTCAACAATAATAAGAAAAGGGTTTCGGGTAAAAAAAAAAAAAATGTAACACGACCTCTTTGCAGCGTAATAAATGGCCTGCGCTCTGCCCCTGACGCTGCCTCTGGTCATTGTATTTCATTGGCGTCATTTATTTTTTTATGTATTTTCGGTCGATTTTGCTCCTCTGTATGGGCAAGGCGTCTTCTATCAGGAGTACTTATTTGTCTTGGTATTGGAGCAATTTATTTGTATGTTCCGGGGAGTCGGGGAAAGTCGGCGTCAGCGGAAGGCTCGATGTTCACATGTGTTCGTTCACCCGTTGCATGATTCAGTTGTTCAGCAACTACGCCGCCTTCCGCTGGTAATAGGTTCCGATGAGATATAATGCGCCTGTTCAGACACAGCTGCCCGATTCTTTGCTGGTGGTGTCACCGAAATATTAGGACATCTTTTTGAGTTCCTTCGTGATTTTTTTTTTTTTATTTGTCCCCGGAGGCACGGTGTTCCAAGACTGGTGTAGGGACACCCGAGGTTGAGTTGAGCGTACCGAAGATTAATGGTCATTACTTCTGATCTCGATATTATTAGGCAACGGAACACGACAAAACAACGCCCAATCATGGTAAGAAGAACCCTCTGTGCGATCCCTAGTCAGCGGCATGGCGAAACTTCAAGGGGCGCCACCGTCTTCTCAGAACAACGCCATCCAACATAGCTATCAGCTAAAATTAATGTGCTCTCAAAAAACAAATTACAGTGCTTTAACGGCTTAAAAATTGTCTAGGCTATTTGCTCACCAGCCAGTGTACAAGCACTGGAGACAAGTATGACATCATTGTTTAAGTGACGTAGTAAATGACTGCCCACTACGCGTATCCATTGTCAACAAAGTGTGGATCTGAAAATGTGCTATCGACGCTTTCAGTATTCATTCTTGGCAATTACGCCGTTTAAATCTTGATAAGTGCTGCATAAAAACCCTTTATTTGTGTTCATCGTTTTATTTAAACAAAAAAGAAGAATATTGGCTTCCTGTTCGCTCATTCGCATCTACGGGAGAGTTAAAAGATGTGATCTTGAAATAGTGACTATCGTTACCACAGCACCACTGTGTGACTGCTGACTAAATTACCGTTGTTTGAGGTTGTTATTTAGATTACTCGAAAGATATCACCCTACACTAAGCCAAATAGACTTTATTTCTTTATATCAATAAAGATTCACAGCAGAGAAGTTTTGCCTTTCTAATATTGCAGATTCGCGGTCCCGTGAAAAACGAAATGAGGCGTGTTCGTTCCCTCAGTTTTAGCCGAAAAATTTACTTTCGCATAGGCTAAGACTCGTTGAAGTTTGCTAACAAAGCTTTGCATATTTACAAGTTAGAAGCCTCAAAATAAATCAGGGGATCGGCAAGCATCTGAGTTTCCATGTGGCATATCCCTCTTTTTCGGTCAGATGTAGTCAGGACAGATGATGCGAACTCTTTTCAAGCAAAGAGGTTCGAAATGTTTAAAAGACGATTAAGATCATAAATTCTAGAGATCGTTTTCTGACAACGACATCCGATAGCGATACGATGCAGGCGGACAGTCGTCTGTGGAATATCGGCTGGGTATCGTTATCAGAGTGATCGGAATCATCTTATATTACTCTACCGTAAAATCCCAACAAATGCCCCTAGCCCCCCCCCCCCCCCCCCCCCCTTCTTGAAAGGTAACCCACCCTTACTTTAGACTTGATTTTCTATTTTATTAAATACCGAAAGATAGCCCACTCCTAGCAATCGTAATGTTCGGATCAATGATGACCTTCGCGTAAATTTGTCTAGTTAACTATAGCGCGAGATAAGCGAACATTGCTGAGTGGGAAGTACAGTCACCTTAGCTTCAATGTCCATCACCGCGATAACGAGCTTCACAGACATATGATCTAAAAATAGCATTTTTCCAACTTTTCTTAATTTCACACCGAAAGTTAGCCCACTCCTTATTTTCACCCAATTTTTTGTTTTCGATTTTAGGCGGGCTATTCTAATGAATTTTACGGAAATATTATCTCGAGGAGCGAGCTGAACTTTCAAGGTGATAAAGTCTTTTATATCTTCCTACTACGAATGTGTGTCGTTCTGTCACATAAAGCTGCCTATGTAAAACAGGTTAGATAACAATAAGTCAGCGTCGCATCAGCGCAACTGTCAGAGCTTACCCAGTACTGAATTAGCGTTGCATTGTGTGTGTGTACGCAGGAAAAGGCTGGATTAGATGAAGTGGAGCGCTGATGAGGCGCGAAACCAACGTTGTATCTATAGCGCTGAGTTGGCGTGTTACTGCGGTGTATTTCTAAACGGGCTTTTGAAGGTAAAAGGACTCCACTAGAAAAGCTCCCACACACGACACCGCGTTGGACATGCAACTTGTCCCTTACAACGTTAAAACTCATGCCCCGTCTTGCACGGCTGTTCCAAAACCAGAAAGCACGCCATGATTCTGGAGGCATAATGAAGCGGCCTGGGCAAAGATGCCAAAAATAGCCGTTCCATTACCGTGTGTTCTGCCAAGGAAAGCAGGAAAAGAGAAGTTTGACTTGTTACATTACCCTCGTCTTAGATCTCAATCTGTTTCGACCTTTGCCAAGACCAGCATCTCGGTCTTGCTGGCTATCCCCGGGAGATTTGGGGCCACGCTACTTTGAGAAGGCGAGTGGGGTGTGTGTGTGTGTGCGTAGGGGGGGGGGGGGGGCGGGTGGGGGGGGGGAGCCTTTTCTGCGATTACCGCTTGATGGAGGAGCGACGCTCCTTAGGGTAGGCTGAGGATATCTCGGATACATCACGGCCAAACGAGACGCAGGAAGGAGTATACGTTTGTCTGCTGTTTCTTGCCATTAATGTGCGCTCTCATTCTGAGTCTTTCAAAGGCTTTATTGGTTTCGAGAGGTGGAACCGATCGCTGCGCGAATAAAGTTAGGGTGCCTCTTGGGGTCAGGTAGACGGTCTTTCTGAAGGGCGAAGGCTTTTGAAGACTCTCTGATTTTGGGGCTTTCGGAATGCCATATTTGTTATTTAAAACGTTATGGTCCAGAATCCATACGACGTCCAGAACCTGTCCCCGCCTGGTTGTTTACTGCCTCTTTATTTTGCTTTATCAGTTTGCCCTTGCCGACGTCACAACTGGGGAGTGGTGAAGTTAGCTTGGCAGAAAATGGATACGGGCAGGGATGGGCAAAATACATGCAAATATGTATCTAAATACAAATACAAAATGCTTCGTCAAAATGCATTTAATTACAAATCTAGTTACATTTCCAAAAAAAGCATTTAAGTACAAGATACAAATACAACCAAATGTATTTGGTCTCCTCCAAATACTTTTCCAAATACATTCCCCGAAATTTGCGTCAGCGACTTCAGGGCACCTGCAAAGGGTTTCTGGGTATCTCAATTTAATTTTGCATCGCACACTCAGGAGTTAGTGTGCGAGGCTCTAGTAACGTAATAGAAATATAATCACAAAAAATGTGATCAGCTTGGACGTAATAGGTGAAAAAAGTACAGAGCTTCAAGCAGCTTTTTTGTCGATTACATTTTAGTATAGACCAACAAAGAACCGAGACGACCAAGACGCGCAGCACAAGCCAGAGAATTTTTTATTGTTGCAACTCGCACTAGTTACGAAAATCTGGACGACCCGTGCATTTAGAATGTTCCAGGCAAAAATATGAATGGAACTCAGGCTGGAAAGCAACACAAGTTGTCACAGGCACCTATTTAGCCAGTCTGCCTGTGAACGCCGATTTTGTCACTATTCTTGCCCGGGACTAGCACCGTAATCACAAAGTCATTAAACGCTTGTGGTTGATTTAGAAACACTGCATTCGGTGCAAAATGTAGTTTTCTTCCTGCTCTGGGCAGTGACAAAAAAAATTGAGGGATGTATTATCTCCCACAAAATTGTATTTAATTACAATTGTATTTGAAATACCAAAGTTTTAGTATTTAAATACACACGTCAAATACGTTACCCAATTTGTAATTAAATACAAATGCAAAATACACAAAGTATTTGAAATACGTATTTCAAATACTTGTAATTGAAATACTGCCCATCCCTGGATACGGGGAATAAGTCACACGCCCGTACTGGTGGAGCTACTGCCGTCAAGGAGATTAATGCCCTACCGACTGATATTTATTGTATAGTCACTGACGCCTTAAAAGGGGCCGCGAAATGAATTTCGGACTGGGATACAGGATTTCAGATTGGGATCTAATCGCAAATCGTTCAGGAGGCCAAAAGAAAGAGGGTAGAAAGGCAAAAGACTGTTTTTTAGTACAAAAATCTTAAATTATACTGAACCATTTCGTATGTTATTTTATTCGAAAGCCCTCCGCCTTTTCGCTGTAATACAATCGCGGTATCCAAAGCACATCACCCGACCCTATGGCCCTCGCATCGGACATGGACACTGGGTCACCCGGACGTACATCCGCTCCTCAAACAAATCAATCCGTCGACGAATATTTGGATTCACGTTCGCGGTCCACGAGTGCCGTGAAGGTACTTATCATCACTTCCGAATGACAAGTTTCATGGCGTGCTTAAAAAGTACAGTGGAACGCTGGAGTCATCGCACAGATGCCCGAGGACGATTTCGCTTCTTTGAATTGAGAATTAAAGCTAAGGAGGAACAAGTTTGTGTCTAATGAAATTGAGGGATTAGCAGAGAAAACAGTCAAAGAACGAATGACGAAGCAAGCAGCGGGAACATAAGAACATTTATAAAGCTGTCGATGACTCTATATCAGTCTGGATCGAAGATCGATGCTGGTCTCGCTGGGTGTCGATCAGGCATGATATACAATACGTGACGCGTTACTTGTAACAAGTTACTTCCACCTAGTTACTTTTTTTTCTGTAAAAAACGGCCTATTTAGTTTCTGTTTTTTAGATAAAGGTAGGAGTAACGTACTTAGTTACTTTTAAAGCCCAGTAACGAGTAAAGGTATTTCGTTACTTTTCAGAAGTAATGTGTAAAACAACGTTTAAACAGCCTCGTTTTATTGACTAACCCGAGTATGCGCCTATTGCGACAAAGGCAGATGGGCAGCCCGAAAAGCAACTGAACAGACTGACAGTATAGCAACGTTTATCCCTGAACACATCAGTTGAACTCTACAGCTGGGGTGTCCTTCACCCAGCGAACACAAGGAGATTCGTTGGTTGAACCTTCTAGAAAGAGAAAGAGAGAAAGAGACAGAAAATAAATGAAGGTAGTGGAAAGCTTTTGAACCTTCTAGAATCGGGTACATCGAATCCGCATGAACATTGTTGGTATCGTGTACAGACCGAATGTAAACCTGGTGGCTGCCAACACGGGAAGGCACAGCACTCTTGTCAACTTTAAACGTTAGAAGCAGAGAAAACAAAAGAAAAAGGGGAATCCCAGATTCACCAGCTCTTTTTGAAGCACAGCACCGCTGTTCCTTCGAGCGCGTCAGTAGAGCGACTCTTCAGCACCGCCGGAGATGTATTCTCAGGGAAGCGGGGAAGCATAACCGATAAAAACTTGGAACAGGCAGCAACTGCTAAAGTGCGAAGACTACCGAAAAGAAAACAATAAAGCATAAAAAAAACAGTTGTGTATTCGGTCTTCGAAGTAACGAGAAAAGTAACTCGTTGCATTTGAGGTTAAGTAACGCGTTCCTCTTGAAGATCGGTAACGAGTAACGTATTTAGTTACTCTTTGAGCGAGTAACGAGTGACGGTATTTAGTAACCTTTTGTGGGCAACGGTGTCGAGTAGCGCCAATGGCAGCTATTGCTTGACATTAGAAAACACATATGACTAAGCAAAAAATGAAAACAAAAAACAAAACACTTTGAGGTGACGGGGGTGACGGTTCTAGTTTTCAAGGCGGGGGTGAGGTGCGTCTATATCAGAGGCTGTTCCTGAGAATAAATTTTGCATCTACGTTCTGAGGCTTAATTGTGTTTGTCCCTTCTTTTTCCCCTGTCTCGGGTTTTTTTTTTTTTTTCAGTATTAAAAAATCCGTTTTTTTCACAGTACCATGGTTGTCTTTCTACAATTAATATTTTGTATTGTTTCCCGGTAATGTCGTTTAATATTTTGTGCTTAACTAGCAATACCACTTGGGCGCCAAACGTTTTATGTGAATAGATTGTGGTCGAGTCTCGAGGGTTGCGACTTTGACGGGCAAAAGCTTCGATGTGATTCAAGGGCTCAAGAGTTGATGAGTGTCAACGTTGAGTCGTCGTTCGTGGTTTCGAAGTCAGCTACTGCTGAAATCAGCAGACGACAAGTTGTGAGGGTACAAATTTTGGCCACTACTCGAAAACCGCTTTTATCATAAAACCTTTTAGGGCTTCGAGGACAAACGGCTTATGTCTTTGATTGGGAAAAAAATTGCTGCGATCAATCTCGTGATTTTACGACAACAAGAGTAACAAATACAACTCGGCACTTCCCGAGTATTTTCGTTGCAAGGACTTACTTTAAACTACAATGAGGAATTTCATGACAAACTGAAACTCGGAGCGTGTTGTTTATTTGATAAACATTTCCTTTTATTTTGCAACGAGAGCAACCTAAGCTGGCAGAGCTGTGTGTCACAATTGAGAGGCTAAGTGCAATTGATGGAGGCACAAGTTCAAAAGTGCAGCTCCCATTATTTTTCCCTGCGTGCAAAAAAAAAAAAAAAAAAAAAAAGAAAGAGAAAAAATGATGGGTTTCCATTTCTTTTTCGTGTTGGCCAAGAATAATGCTTATATTCAGCGTAACGAGAACAAATATCTAGAAAAATAGATAAGACAAGATAAAGTGGTGCAATTACAATACGCCACAGCTGGAAAGAACAAAAAAAAAATAAAGTACACATCAGTTTGTATCATTCTTGCATGTGACCCCTTTCATTATATTTTTACTTCGCGTTCGAGAGCTTCACGAATACCAATTTGATTAAGAAATACGAGAAATTATGGTCCCATAACATGTTCAAATAATCACCGTCTATCACATATCAAGTATCCGCGTCTGGGTGGCCCGAGGGAAACGTTCAGGCCTGCTTCTATGGTTAAGGTAAGATTGCGAAAGGCCGGGCGTGGCGAGTCTCGAGCATCTCATTATCGCTTTTCAGCCAATGAGATTGCGACAAACCCGAATTAAAATACTAAGCCCCGCCCCGCATTTCCAAAGCTGTCAGTGAAGATAGGTCGTTTCTCGAAAAATGTTCTGTTTATTATTGCCACTTTCGGCTGCCTTCAGGCATCGACAGACTTGAAGCTGTTCGGATGCGTGACGTGCCATGTATTAGTAAGAAGAATGGGTCAAGTGTTTCATCCAATTTTGTAAAAAAAAAAAAACTCACTCTGCAATTTGGGGAGCAAGTCGTCTGCTTCTTGCGTGGGGGTTGCGATGACGTCAGAAGGACGCCGAGTTCTGATTGATTGGATTGGAAGGAGAGTAGAAGGACCTCAATGCTAGATGCCTTAAGATAGATTCACTATTTTCTTTTTCAATCAGTCAATAAAAGCTCGGCGTTCTGACATCATCAAAACCCCCGTACAAGAAGCTGACGAACTTTCCCTCCGCATAGCTTTCATCTGGCGAGTAGCTACGCCTTTTTACCCAATTGTAAATAACGGCTATTCCGTATATATTTTCTTGTTGTTTATCGTTTGATGTATCTTATTCTACGACTCAAAGTTGAAACTACCTTAGCATTGTCCCCTATTCTTCTTCACTCGACTCTTTTAGATTCTCTCTTTCCCGTCGATGTTCATATTTTGGGTCAATCCTCCACGAAATGTAAGTGCTCGGGGGGGGGGGGGGGGGGGGGGGAGGAGGGGGGGGGGTGATTAGTTTTGTGAAATGAAAAACGTTCTGCAAATTGTGTGACATTTGAATCAAGTGCTTCCTATGCCACGCGTTACGTTTAATAATAATAAACCTGCTAATTTGCTCACAAGCGCAGTTTAAAGTGTTAATTGAATGCTGATTAGTTCAAAAATATATTGTATATGCAAGGGCATGGGCGTAGACTACGGGGGGGCATCGGGGCTCGTTCCCCCCCTGGTGAGATCCAGAGGGAAGAGGCAGAGCCCCCCCCCCCCCCCCTCCCCGAGCCATGATCCTTATCGAGACGCCGTTTACGTGTATTATACAGCTTCAGAAGCACAGGGGCCTGGGTTCTACCCCCCCAACTTCGCAGCTGGCACAAGCATTTTGTTTTTCAGATTTGTGCTCGCCGGTGCATGCGCCGTGGTACCGGCGATGAACACACGGCTATGCTTGCACGGTGATCGACATTGACACACAGCGACGGACACATGGCGATATTCATACGCTGTGAAATGTGCCCCCTAAAATAAGCTACTGACAATTGCCGGTGTAAAGAAATATTGCGCGGAAAAGCATTCCCCCCCCCCCCCCCCCCCCCGGGAAAATGGAAAGTCAACGCCGCTGTGCAAGGGTCTCCCAGGCGTAATAATCATATTTTATGTTGAAATCATGTCTGTGTACCACACCTGCCAAATTACCGTGTTAAATAGGTTGCCGTGTTCTTAAATTTCATAATTTACTGTGTCGCATTTAATTCGCATTTTTGTTTTACAAAATGTGCGTGTTTGCGTCCTATACAACGGTGCGGTTGTTGTTGTTTGCGGTTTAATGGCGCAAGAGCATCAATGGCGATACTGCGCCAAACAAGGGAAGTCAATAAAAAAGGGTGGGTAGAATTAAAACACAACGGTGCGGTTTATGCGCGTTTTGTTCTTCAAGTATGAACCTTACACTCCTAAAAAAAAAAGGAGTAGTACTTCGTCCTTTTTGGGGACTAAGTCGATGTCACTGAGAGTGATCCCCCAAAAACGGCAAAACCCCGCTTTAGTACCTCCCTTTCTTTTAGTCCCTTTCCATTGATCCCTTCAGGTCCAAATTTTGAACCGTTAAAAGGAGCGATTTTGATCCCTACAGCAGGGCATCAGGGACTAAGTCTTATCTCTTTAGGGGATTAATCAGTAATCTAAAAAGGTATCTAAAAGGTAAAAAGGTAAACAGTAATCTAAAAAGGTACACAAAGTTGTTTCAACAGACCTCCCCTTTTAAAAAACCGTGCTGCGAAAACAAAAAAAATTTGACGGAAATAAAAAAATCATCCTGCTACGCACAACAATTTTGAAAACCTTTAAAAACCACAAAGCAGGAAAACTGGAGGGTAGTTCGCAACAATAGAAGCGTCACCGCTTTTTGAGATGGGAACAACTTTTTTTTTTTCCAGAGCAAAAGGGTAAACGACTGATCTGAGTGACATATCCCGATCGAAAAGACCATAACAAATTTATGTTGGTGCATCAAACTTTCTTGATAGCCCATAAGGCATTTTTGACGGCCTATCAGACTTTTCGATGGACCATCACACGTTCTTGGCGGCCCATCACACCTTCTTGACGGACCATCAACCTTCTTAATGCTCCAACATACCTTCTTGATGGCCAGGCCTATAGGGTGCCTACATGTTTCCGCCGCTCCGCTGTTTAGGATGGCGACAACGTTTGTGATACCTGTTGCCGACAAACCAGTGTTGCCTACCTCGTTGCCATGGCAGCCTCCGCTGTTTCGTCGACCATTTTGTCACACTCGCCAGTCGTGCGCTCGCGCTACTCCGCTAATCCTCGTTAGGGCTAGGGAGCGCCCACCGCTCTCGTTCCAACGGTGAGGTTTCGGCGTGCGATGCCGGTCTGTTGCGTTCCATTTTGTCGAGGGGACTCACGTTTCGATAAACGCAACGCATACTTCCTGCTTGCAACTTCAAAGTATGAAACACCCGAATAAAGAGAGCGACAGCCACGACGACCGCCATCCCGCTGAGCCTCCGACTCGTCCGACTCCTCTTATGAACGGAAACGGAAGTGGCCTCACAGTGTTGCCGGTGTGTCGAAACTACGAAAACTCAACGTTGTGTACGTTTAGCCAAATAAGAAGTGGGTCAAAATGGCGGTGGGAGAGGATCTGGAAAAGGGTAACAAGAAGTTGGCGCTACCCTAAAGCGGAGCGGAAACATGTAGGCACCCTAGCCAGTCCTCTTTGATGGTCCGACAGGCTTACTTGATAGTGCCTGATAGATCACCAAACATTTTCTGATGGTGGCAGATGGACCTTAAAGGCTTCTGTTTGTAGATCAGAGACCGTCAAAACGTTTCTTGGGGTGACTGTCGGACAATCGAAACGTTTTGATGTTGCCCGGGTGAGACCATTAGGATATCTCGATAGACCATGAGAACGCAATAAGGCTGATGGTGCTTCTCGTGATATCTTTCGGTGGTAGAAAGGAACTGACTATATTCGGGAAGTTCCAGCTGTCGCCGAGAGAGGCGCCAATGGACTCAGATCGCCGTGCATGCGTGAATTATATTCGGTGTGGAAAGCCGACAACGGAGAGGCGATAACAGGGTGTTCAATCCGTGATAATCCGTCTCAACAATTTTCCTAGGATACTCGAAAGCTAACGAAGACACATTCTTATAGACTCAGGTATGTTTCTGCAACCATAGGTTTGTTTGAAATTGTTTTATTGCCCGTTGGTGAAACAATTTGTTGATCCGCTTTGTAAGTTAAGTAGATCATGTTTACGATCTAAGTGGCAGAGATTGTGCCGAAAAACGTACTTTGCCTGATAGGAAATTCATTTACTAGATGTACGTTTACTGTGAACTAAATGTTTGCGAGGAAAAACGTTGACAAAGCAGCGAATGCGGTAATACGAGGCTTGCCCCATTCTGGCGCCGACGAGGCTTAGTGTATTGCACGCTGTTGCACGACGCCGTCATGCCCAGCATGGACGATGGGGACAGAGAGTAGATAGACACTCGACGGATACCGATGAAATTGCTGCGCGTAATGGAGTCTCGAAAGTGGTGAGTGAATTAAGCGCACTTTCTCTTCCGTTTTGCCTTTGCGGTTTAATAATTTAACGTTCGATCATTTCTAAATAGAAATAATAACATGCCAAAATCAAAATAAAACATTGTTTTCAGGTTTCTACGGGGATTTCGGAAGGTACTCTAACGCTTCGGATGTTCCTTTTTGAAATAATAATGGGCACAGAATAAAGTTCACATTTGACTGCAATGGAATCTTTGTATACTGCCGGTACATATCTGTGATTAGAAATTCATACCGACCATTACACCAACAGACCATCAAACCATTAGGCGATCAGATCTCCCAAAATACTACAGAGCATCACACCATCCAACCATCAATGTCCCAAAATGCGACGGACCACCAAACCATCACACCATCAAGCCATCAAACCATCAGGCCATTATACAATCAATGTCACAAAATAAGAAAGACCATCACCCTGATGTACCATAAGAAATTTTCCCGGTGGTCTTTTCGATAGAGATATGAAAAATGTGTTTCAAAATAGGAATGAGCAGCTCACCGCAACCTTTGATAACAAAGCCTGGTACACCATCTACGCCAGAAGAAAACTTGGGTTTTCATTTTCCTATTGTTTCCGCAATATCATGAGACTCCACTCTTATACAAATAAAAAAATCGTGACAAATCAGCTCTTTATCCCCCTGTTGAACCGACTGCCGATTTTCAGATAAACATTTGCTAAAATAATTCACGAAAACCTCTCCAACTTCATAAGGGGATGAAACACAACCCGGAGCGTTTTCTGAACAGGCACGTAAGCAGTTGATAGGAGAACGTCACGTATATGTTGCTTTATAAGCTTCCAGAAAGTCGAAGCGAAACAAGGTATTGTCTACGCTGTCAAGATGTATGCGTTTATCGCGCTTGAACAATTGCTTCGCCAAGGCCTGATATAAACCAAATTTGGTGCACATAAGTGAAGGGCCACTTGTTTTATAGAAACGGTAGAAATGTTCCTTCTTGACTAAATAAAATTTAAAATCCCTGGAAAACCAATAAAATTTAAAATCCCTGGAAAACAAATAAAAAAATTTCGATGGCTTTGCTAAACGTTTCGGCACAAAAGTGTCCATAGCATCTTTTACAGTTTTCGTTAGAGTCTCGGTAGCACGATTGACATTAGACATGGCGAGAACATTAGACCAGTCGAAAGTTTCAATATATTTATACAAGCCGATGCAATCTGTTTTCGAAAAAGTGTAAGCTAATGGCTTGGACGATATCCGCGACGTCCACGGAAGGGGTAACTGGACTATTAAAGGTGGAGGAAACTTATCAACTTGTACCAAAGTATCAGAAGCCGGGCTAAGCTTAGAATGGGGACATCAAAAATAACGAGATCTAAGATATTACCTACGCAAATCGGTATTAAATTTAGTTTTTCTAGAGCACTCAAATTATTAAAAGATAACAAAGAAAAGGCCTTTCTAGGTGTTAACATATTGTTATTGATTAAAGCTTGCAATGACCACTTTACACCCGGAAGATTAAAATCTCCATATATCTGAACACGAAACTTGTCAAAATCGATCTGCTTGTTAAGGAAGAGATCCCGGGCACGTCCGTTTCGATGGTGTCGGTTTCTCGTTCTTTCTCGTGCCGTTCATGATCTCGTGGTTCTGCGCTCCTCTGCCTCCTTTTCCTCTCGTTACCTGCTGCCATATGGAATAATCTACAACAACTTCCCGCGCCGGCCTGGAGATGAGACCATGCATTCCCATACCGCGAGATGAAGAAGTTTAAGACGGTACAGAGCAGCGCAGAAAACACGAACTCCTGAAAGGTCAATGGGGGATACAAAAATACACAAAACAAGTTGAATAAACACTCTGCCGAATCCCCACACAGTTTCAGTGAAGTCATGATAACGCAATGCTTGTATCAAACAAGGGGTGTCCATCGTTTTGTGCCAATTCTTAAGTTGATATGTTGCCTTCAAGAAGGAGAAGGCCTTGTGTAGGGCGACGAATTTCTTCTCCGCGCGCAAGGCGAGCCGCGCAGACTCTTGGTATGCCGTCTCTTCCAGGAAATGTTGCTGTTATTCTTCCAAGTTTCCATAGGAGCGGTGGCGTGTCGTCCTTTATGATAACAATGTCTCCCGGTTACGTCCGGCGGACGCCCTCAAAGCCGACGCCGACGTCGACCGAGGTCTCGGCGTTCGCCACGAACCTGGCGCGTTCCTGGGCTCCTGCTCGAAGTCGAACTCCTCTGGATCACTCCTAGACCTTCCGCCACGCCTGCGGTAGTACCTTGCGTAGAAGCGTCGATGTGGCTTCCGCTGGACTCGGCTGTCCCTGTATATTCGTCCTCCTCTTCGAACTGGAAGTGGGGTCTTATGTCTTCGGCGGGTAGTGAGCTCCTGGTCATACCTCTGTAACGGCGGTAGTAGCGGCGTAAACAGGGTCACCCAGGCTGCAGCCATCGCTGCGATGGCGGTTGCTGCCGCGGCGAGTCCGGCACGAGCACAACGTCATGGTTGCTGCCGCGGGTCGTACTCTGCCGCGGCAACGGCAGAGTACGAGGTGGGGAGTGAGGTCACTAGCCCCGCTAACAATGTGAAGCACGCAACGCTCCCAGCATGCGTTTCGCGGTAAAGATTGCGGTTGCATAAGCTGCCGCGACAACGGCAGCGTACGAAGTTTTTCATATAGATCCTTTTGCTGTTTACCAAACATGAATTGCCGCTTGCATCCCAAGCGGCTTCTGGTTACTGCGTCTTTGCAAGCCTGTCGAGATTGCTTATATGTCACCAGTGCTAGAAAACATGAATGCTACACGGACAACAATGTTGGAGGTTTAATGAGGGAATTCGGCTGTACAATTTAACCTCTTGGAGGAGGCAAGTTGGTTTACAAAATATTCGAAACATCTGAACAGACCTCCCGCGTCTTCGTTCGTTTTGGTGTTTCCTTTCTTTACGAAGTGAGTGGTATTGTAGGCTCAATGATGTCCTAGTCTCATACAGAGTGAGAACGACATGGCGTGTATTTCAAACACCCAGCCTTCATCCCGCGCTCCATGCCTTCCACAGTGCTTTGACAATGCGCGCGCGCTTGATGTGCACGAGACGTTTAAGCGTCTTTGAGGGGTTTACTCAAGCTTGAGGGGCGACAAGTGTAGCTCCTTCCTGTTGTTCTCCCTTTGTCAGTGACTTTAGAGTTATTATAATGCACACTATGCACTCTGGAAAGTGCATAGCGTGTTTTGATTTCCATTTCTTGCACAAAATAATATTAGCGAATATGTTTATATTGAGAAACATAAGTGTACTCATGGTTATTTGCAGTTGTGCCCTTACTGGGTTCCTCAAGAGCATAGGGTGCTAACCAGCCGATGTCAACTACTCAAGGATTAAAGCTCGTTTGAGTTTCTAATGAGGAGACAAAGACATGTCTGTCTAGTGATAAAACTCAAGTGCATGTCCAGTAACTAAGCTCAAAGTAATGAATGACAAAAGTCATTTATATATCTAATGACTATACTTAAAATAATCAATATTGAGCTCTTAATGATGAAACTCATTTGCAAATGGAATAAGTAAATTCGAAGTAATCAATATTGATTACTTGACGATTAAACTCGTTTGCATTAGTAATGAGTAAATTCAAATAAATGGATATTGAGTTCATAATGAAAAATTCAACTGCAATATTTTTAATGAGTAAATAATATATATATATATATATATATATATATATATATATATATATATATATATATATATATATATATATGCATTGAGTTATAATAAACAAACTCAACTGAATCCTTAATTAGTAAATTAAAAATATACATTGCACATTCGTAATGAAAAAAACTCAAATTCATTCTTATGAGTAAATTAAAAAAAGAATATATATTGAGTTCTCAATGATTGAACCATTCGCATTCCTGAACAATAAATTCAATAGATTTGATACTGAGTTTCTTAAAATTAAACTCATTAGACGTTTAGTTTATATTGAGTTTGAATTGAGTCAAATAGGAATACATTTAAAACTCCATTGAAACCCATCGATAATTTTTTGTAAATGGGAATCGAGGCCTACTGCTCGCCGTTATCGATCCTCCCCCACACCTGCGATTTAAAGGTTAGTATTGCCTTACGCTGTTCTTGCGCATGTACGTGCTCGTCGCCCCGCCGGTCGCTGGTTTCTCGCTACAACCAACATGGCAGACGTACGCTTAACATCGAAATTCGACTATGAGTGCAGGCAAAGGCACGGGCGCTAGCACCTGGTTTTCGAGAGCGGTCTCGCTGCGCGAGTGCTTGGGCGAGCGGAGTATTCTTCAGAACTACGCACTAGTGGCCTGGCCTTTGCCAGCGTACAAGCCAAATAGCGAGACGGAGCATGTTTTTTGGCACCCCACTAGGCGCTGTGCATTTCAGATGTTGTCTATATTTCGAGGAGAGGAAAGCCTCCATCTTGGCCGTTCCCCACAACGAGGACGACGACGACAGCCAAAGCATCGGCAGGCTTATTCTTATGTTACTTTAGCCACGTCTCCAAAATCAACACACTTTAACTTTCAAACGGATTGTAAGGAGCACGTATCACACGCGATACTTACTTGCGGAGCTATAAAGCAGCCGGATCGCAGCGGACGCGAGCGGACAACGCATCTCACTATCGACAGCAGCGCCACCTCTGCATCCCGACCGGCTGCGCTCCGGTGCTAACACCTCCCATTCTAGCCACCCTAGTGACACACGGTACGGTCGTGTTCTGTCGCCATGTTATTTACCAATGTGATCTCATTTCGAAACCCAAGTTGCGGAACCACACAAAATTTATCGTGCTGAAACTTTCCTAGTGTGTTGCCTCATACCTCATGGATGTAGCATCCAATAGGCCATGTAAAATGCTGCCTTTACTCGCGCAATCAAATAACAAAAAAGAAAGAAAAAAACACGAGAGTTTATAAGACGCGCTCATGTTTCGCTGGCGCAGCCACCCGATGCCCGTTTCGTTCGCGAGGCGCTGCTTGTTACTGCGCATTAGCGTGGACACGACTTTTAGCCCCGGATGTGATGTGTCTGCCGTGTTCCCCATCCGAGCCAGACACTAAATTCTTGTTGCTCGCGCACTCCCTCGGGTGCTCCAATCTACCCTCTCGCCTTGGTTCCCTTTTCTTTTTGTTTTTTTGAGAGTCTCTGCCTTAGCTAAGGGACCCCCCTGTGCGGGGTCTTGTTGCGCTGCGAGAGCAACGGCAGCTCGTAATGAAGACCGTAATGAGCAGTAATTAATCGACAAGTAAAGACGGGATGGGCTCTGTCTGTCTCTCACTCACCCCGCACGTTTCCCTTTCCCCACTCCCGCCGCGTATTCCGGTAATTCTGTTGGCTCAGCAGATGAGGAAAAAACAAAACAAAAAACGATATTTTTATTGGTGCAAATGCGAGTTGTGCTGACGTTGAGCGGACAACGGAGATTTCGGTCCAATCTGCCGGACGTTCTCCTCCCAGTGAGGGAAAGTCCGCCTAGAATGCAGAGTGTTTCCAACTGTTAGATCGAGGACACGTGGTTTATGGGGTGCGTTTCCGACGGGAGAGGCGATGCGTTGATGCTCCAGCGTTGCGCGTTCATCGTTTACAAGCGTCTCCGCCTCTCGGCTTGCTTTAGTTCTTGACGGGCGACAAAGGAACGCATGCGCACTGGCGACCAATGGGCGCAGGAGGCGTCCGCCACTGTATTGGAAACGCTCTCCGTGAGTTGATCCCTGTCTTTAATCTAGGCACTCCAAGTTAGGGTGGTAATGGGACGCTTCCGCGGGGAATCGCACACGCCTGGCTAGGAGAGAACGGCTCCGTACGCAAACGGGTTTTACAATTACGTTGTTGGGTGGCGCTGCGCGAAAGAGATAGCTCGTTCGGTGATTCCGAGATTTCAACGTGGGGGAGAAAACCTGCGTAGTTTAGAGCGCCGGAGGAAGGTATATTATGCTGCGCTTCACTTTTAAGTGCGAACGTAACGGAAGAATGCGAGCTTCGGGGTTTCAGCGTCCCTGCCAAGCATCACGCTCGCTCGCAAAATGCAAGCGTCGTTAAATGCAACTTGCTCGCGCTTGTAGCTTCGGCAATAATCGTACAAGAGTGAAACAAACTATAAGCTCTGTCCACAAAAGGCAGCCAGCCTTTTGATTGCGGTATGTGCGTCGTAGAATACGTTTGCATGACACGCTTTAAGATGAGACGTTGGTTGACGAAGTGAAGGAGTAAAGGGAGCCGAATCATTTTAATAGCAGAGACACCCTGGGGTACGAGCTTGAGGGCTACCGCTGCGCGAGTTTTAGAGCAACCGAAACATATTTCACACCGAGCAGGTCCACTGCAGATCATGCCAAATGAAAAATAGGTAATATAAAATGTAGCGTTAACTACGTTACCCGGGCACCCTTAACAGCAGGTAAATGTGACTGAGGTCTGAGTTAACTGCATGCGGTCAATGGTGACGCCGTAACAAGGGTTTAGTTGGCAATAACTGCTAGAAACACTTAATACTTTGATGCGAAAAACTTTATTTGAAATACTGGAGACCGAATGATTCCACCGTTAATCCTCAAGCGGTCTTAAAACTCCTTAACGTAAAGCTGAATGTCAAACTGAGACCCCTTCCCCTCCGACCACGGCCCAACCAGCGGAATCAATGCCCGACTGTTTATGTCGCTTCATCTTGTTACACCACTGATATACGCGAACGCACGGTCACATCGGCGATAATTCCAGTATTCTGTTCACAAAGCATAACTTTGCAATCGCAATGTTGCTGCCATGTTGGTGACATGCAGAAATGCAAAACCACGTTGATTGTCGGTTGGCACTCAGTATCGAAAAACAGAATCGAACTCAGCACAGAAGGCACCCAGGCACCCGGCAGCAAAACCTGCCTGCCTTGGACGCGGTTTCCGGAGCTTCCATAACGGCGTCAACGTCGAAACGTCGTTCGGCAATCTAGAGGCTGCCATTTAAGCCCAGCGTACGTAGCGCTGCTGGCGCTGCTCCGGAACTTCGCGATTTCCAACGGCTTCGTTTGCTCGTTTAATAAAATTAGTTGTAAAAAAAACATTAATGCAAACGAAATGTTCTTCACGTTTGGACTGGGTGAGGGAATTACAGGCGGCCTTCGCTGCCGCTGAAGCTCAATAACTCAACAACATTGATTAAAAAATGCGCGACGTGCTCGAAAAACGAAACCGAAAGAGGAAGAGACGGGAGGGTGGAACCTTTCTTCCGTCTGCCTGGAGCAGGAGAAAAACGTCTCGTTCCTCCCTTTTTCTCGTGTCCGCCTGGCGGCGCGTCAGTCGTAGGGAGGAAGACGCGCCGTTGCTACCTTTCCCCTCCTTTTTTTCTTAAATGCATGCCCCCCCCCCCCCCCCCCCCCCCTCGCAGGCCGCTCTACTCGAGCGATTGTAAGAAGGATTTGATCGCCGATACGCCAATGGTGGGGACACTGCGCTATCTGGGTGGCTGCAAGAACCGCGGATCGCAGGGCAATGCAGAACCACGGTGATTGCCAGTTGGCTCTCGGCATCGAAAAACAGAACCGAACTCAGCACAGAAGGCACACGAATTTGAAGAGTCAAGAGTGAGCAATTGCGAAGATAATGTTGAAGTGAACGTCGTTACACTCCATTTTATTTACATATATACATTTGAGGAGACTATCAGAGATCAAACAGATTTAAAGCGCGAGCTCTTTTTCTCAAAAAAGCTTCGTGCTTCGTCGTTCTCCATAGTCTATGCTCCTACAATATCTACAATTGAGTCGTTCTGATTAGTTCAAAGTGTCCAGTTTTTCAAAATAGTTATTTCTACTGGAGAGAAGCTTTCCAGATGGCAGAAGTTTAAAGACGCAGAGCTTTTGGAACGAAAACGTGCTTGCGCTCCACGAACTCATTAACAACCCTTATACACCTTTGCAAGTGGGATCCCGGCTTAACCTCGAATCGTGCGCCAAGGTGAGGCGGATCTACTCTCCAGCCAGGACGTTCGCTGGTTGTCGTACAATGTTGCCAAGCGTCTCTCGCCGAAGCGTACACCACTGAGCGCAGAAATAAATTTTAAAAAATAATTATAAAACGTACACGTGTCGTCTTCGACAGCGAAACAGCAAGGACAATTAAATAAAATGCCTCAAGCGGTAACAAATCGAAAATTTTCAAAAATATCTAAAGTCTCAAGGCGCGCTCTTCAGAATGCGCCGAAAGTCGCATGGCCTTTGCATCAACGATGGCTGCGCTCGGGGCAGCTCTGGCTTCCACAACATGCAGGAACAGAGGCTGCGATCGCTATAAAGTCAGCTCCAACCCTGAAAGATGCCCCGTCCTACAATATGTGACGCTACGATTCTGTGTGGATACCTCCTCCTGCGTTCCGAGACAGTAAGTGTGCCGCTAACGTAAGCCATCGGCGATGCAGCAAACGGCACCATCTTGTCATCGCGCACCCCAATGACGTGCCCCTGGCGCACCCCAGCATGGCGGAAACGGTACGGGGCGCCAGCATCGCTCAAAATGGCAGCGCACAGGAGTCTTTCTTGCAAACGTGTATAACACCTTTTCAAGCAAGATGTTAGTGCTGGAATTTGAGGTGTGCGTGCGCTCTCACAACAAATACATCCCGATCCAGCGATTTTCAAAAAATTGTGTATTGTGCACCGCAGGGTGCAGCAAAACAGCATATCACGAAGGAACTTGGCCAACAGACTTGGAAAACAGGGCGCCACCAAAAGCATAAATCTCAGGAACGTCACCTTTGGTTCAAGAATTAAACAAACAAGTAAGCATGTAAAGATTGAGTGGGTTGAGGAACAAAGCATCATTAGTGCTTGTATAAAACTATTCATTTTTATTTACAGGGCGTCCCAAAATAAAACTGATGATCCGCAATAAAATGACTCGCAAACATAAGCGACCTGAGACGTTAAGCAGGACTATTTTTCGAATACGCGTTTTACTGGGCACATTCGCGCAATAAAATTGCAAGTCTTGACTACGATTAGAAAAGAAAATTAATGAACTGAGTATGGCACAAGACATTCTCGCAAGCATTTTGCGCGCTTGAAGTTGAGATTCGCAAATGTATGCGTTAATGTGTCCAGTTAATGATGTATTAAGTTTCCACTTTAAACGCGAAGTCACTGTTATACGCTGTCCATTTTATACCTTCATTTATTTTGGGGACGCCTCGTAAAATGATTTTCCAGTCTTATCATGTTCTTTTGTAGGTGCTCGTACCGTGAAAAACAAAATGCTACCGGGTTATTACTTTTTATAGTTGCATAACTCATCATCATTAACAAGTTACATCGCGTGCTTATAAAGGCACCCCAGGTTACATTACATTTAGGGGCTGGTGCGTCCGCACATTTCTAAATTTCATGAGATCTCATCAACTTCCCCTATCTTCTTTAAACTGTTGTGTATGAAGACGTTTTAAATACTATAATTTCCCTCAAACACTTCTTTGCTCTAAAACGTTTTAGGGAACAAGCTACAACAAGTGGGACAAAGAACAAACATAAATCTCCAAACACAGCTAGGTGACTGGCGAGCGACCGAAAAAATCCGCCTAGTCCGGGTATCGAACCCGGGACCTCTCCATTACAAATGGAGCGCTCTACCAAATATTGAGCAAACACTTGCATCGACCGAACGACCTGCGGCGCGCCCTTCGCCAACGGCGAATGCCTGATAACCGCGACTTCCATGGAAATAGGTGACGCCTCCCACCACTCCAGATTCGATGGGAAAAACCCCAAGAGTGTTGGTCATCCATCCACTGAGACCGAGCCAGACCTGTCCGCGCCGAGGTCATTGTATTACCAAGGCAGGCAGCTTTGCGTCTAACCTCTAATCATCCCAACCAGAGCTCGGTGTTCTGGCATCCCCATGCTCTCTCATCTTCTCCTCTCCCTTTGGTTTTATACGTATATGCCATTCCAATGTTCACAAATCCACAACCCAGCGGGCATATTCGTCGCTTCGCAAAGTCAGCGAGTCTGGAAAATCACGCGCCAACCGAACGAACGCCGAAAATGACACCGGCCAGAAGTCATTCTTGTGGGAAGTTTTATAGTGGTAATCGTACTTCGCACGCTTCGGGACGGTTTGTAGCAAAGATTTTTTTTTTCTTGTTCTGGCGCACAAAAGAGATACGAAGCGCATCTCTCTACAACCCCCGAGCGGAAGCCGCAGAAAAAGCCCAAACGACCGTTTCGAGGCTCCCTCCGCAAATGAAAATGGCTCGCCGGAGAGCTTGCGGCGGTACGTGAACATGTGGCGCAATTCGGAGGCTAGGCTACGTGCGCCGCAGTTTACAGCCGGACAATTTGACGTGCTCGTCGGTATTGTTATACCAGGCGAGACGCGGTCTCATTAGACAGCTTCATGACGTGTTACATTGCGACTACAGTAAAGTGCACTCTGTGCTTCCTGCGGCGAAAAGAACGACGCGGTGCATGTCGTAATGAAAATAGAGGGAGGCGAAGGCACTACGAACAGTGTTTTCTGGAATTTAAATGGAGCGTTTCGAATCCTAGATGATGTCGACTTCATTCCACAATAAGCGTCGTAGGCGCGTGGGTTGGAGCTAAGAAGTAAAACGGTGGCGAGGTTGTATAAGTAAGAGAAAAGAGAGTACTGATTGCACCTGCGCATTTATTAATACACGGAACCGTGAGCGCCTGTGCACTTAATGGACGGGTATCTTTATGCAACAATTAAGGCCCTACAGGAATATTGTTTCAGTAAAGCAGTAGCACTACATACAGCTATTTAACTACTAGAAACAACTACACCTTCGACTTTGCGTGTTGGGGGATTGGTGGTCGGGACACTGTAGACAGGGGTGCATGCAACAAAAGCTCGCGCTGCAGAATAAAGGGTACCTGGGTTCAATACTAGTTATTCCCTTACACACGCCCTACGGGGGTGGGTTACACCCCCCTTGTTTTTTTTTAAGGCACCCCCTTAATTTGCAACAACTCTTCTATTCTAAATGCCCCCACCCCCGCCCCCCTATTTTCAATTTCTGGGGATACCCCTCATCCCCATTTCTGCCCTTTCACCTGGTTGAGCCTCGGATCAACGTGCGGTCGTGTTCCATTACTCTGGGATGCATGTTAAAGATACAAGGCTAGCAGTGGTGCCGCACTTACAAAATGTTTCCTCTACAGGGAAGACACAAGACACCGATTGGGACTGACTTATTTTCCTGAGTCGAGACATACCCGTAGAACAATAAATCACTTTCCAAGGTCAGGACTATCTAGTATCAGTTTTCAAAGCTCCAATATTTTTGCACGAACGGCAACGACAGGTGAACAAGGTCGGTTAAATTTGAGCACCCTTGTTCTCGCCAATCAACCCTACAAGGACCATCTTATTAGAATCAATTATTTAGTTTGCTATTTTATTAGGATGGGGTTAGGCTTTCTTGGTGTTGAGAAACTGTGTAATGCCGTAGCTGGAACTTTGGGTTTGGCGGTTTGGATCTGGACAGGGTGGTCATACGGACGGTTGAAAATGATTAATGGCTTTACTTTTCCGCGATGGTGGTATGCATACCCAGTATACGGGAAACAAAATAGAAAACACTTCTCACAATGCAGCAAAAAAAGCATAATTGTCCAAAATGTCAACAACCTCCGAAGGCAATTGTTTCGATGTATACCGTGATGTGAGAATCGCGTTTTCTAACTCCTTGATAATCGGCTTCAAATTGCTGGGGCTTGTTTACATCTTCCTGAAGTTCAAGTAAGAGGTAGGGCTCTTATATCCCTCGTATCGCAGAAAAGTTTAATTACGCGTCGCAGACTCAAACTCGTACTGCTGTTCTACGACGATTAGATATATATATATAAATAAAGATATTAATTGTAATTGTGTTGTGTTGTGCACATGTTTAGGCGAGGGGAAATTAGCATCAGTGGGTGTCTTGTGTCTCAGCTGTTTATGAGCAAGTCAGCCAGTGCAGTACAACCGCTACCCTGTGGTCTTTAACGTGCATCACGCAGTAGTGATAGACGACTGCACGCCGGTACGATGCTCATCCAGATCAAAACTGGGAGGGGTGTGCAATGCCTCCTCTAACTATACTAAGACTTATAAGGAATCGGTTAGAAGTAACGAAATCGCTTGTGATCTTTTACATTTATTAGTTATTTTGTAAGGGAATGATTACATACTTTAAGATGTAATTACCAAGTCATTTCCTTTTATTGTTACGTGAGGGAATGATTGTTATTCGTTACATTTTTGTTTTTATTCACGGAAAAAAAGGCAGAAACTTTAAACATTGACAAGAAAAACGTTTTTTTTTAAGAAAACATTTATTGGAATTGTTTTGTCACCTGCATTTCTCAAACGCAAGGTCTGGCCTTCTTCATCTGCTCAAAAACATTCTTCAAGTTACTTAAAACTTCAACTCAAATCTTTTTTTTTTCTTTTTCATGCATTGCCTGTTTGCAGTTTGTAGCTCGTCAGCTTTCTCGCCCACAACAAAGGGAGGAGCACATTGATACAAAGAGCCGGACCCTCCATGCAAACAATGTTAGGAAAACTCCCAACATAAAAAAATGTTCTTTCAACGAAAAAAAAAAAGAACTTTTGATGGACACACAATTTGGTGTAACGGATCTGTGCGCGCCGTTTCTTTTGCGCCTTCACTATTTCTTTGCTTCCTTCTGACCGAGAGAGAGAGATAGAGATCACTTTGTATTAACTTCAGGGATCAAGATGATTTACACTGGGGCAAATACGAAGTTTGGGGGAGCCGTAGCAAGGTCACAGCAACTCAATGTGACAGCAGGATCTAACTGACGTTTTGGGTGTCGAAAGGGTGGGAGGGGCCTTGGGAACGCATTTTTTTAACCACTCAGTGGCCCGTCCAGGTGGCAGCAATATTTAGAAAAGGGTGAATTGAAAAGGTTTTCAACGCGGTGGACCACATTATCGCATAGAAACGAATCAAGATGTCCGATAAAACTTTTGAGAGCCAGATGTTGCTCTAGGTCACAAAAAATTGTGAGTGGCGGCTACAATAAACGCTTTCCTAACACTTGTCTTTTTTTCTTACCCTAGAACAGGAAGGTTGAAAGTAACGCCTCGAAAGTAACGGATTACTTTTTGAAGTAACGGCCACTTACTTTTATGGAAGCGTAATTGTAACTGTAATTAGTTACATTCAGCCACGAGTAATCGTAAATGTAATTCGTTTTTTTTGTAACATGTACAAGCCGACTATACTTGGTTTCAGCTTAAGTCCAGACGCAGCCGAGGCTACAAGCACGACCTTGTGGCTGCAAGAGGCGCTCAGGGAGGAACGGACAGGCAGAAATCTTATCTCTCAATGTGTTGAAGACGCTGAAGCCTCAGGCGCCGACATCTTGACAGCATAAATCCGCAATAAAGTTCTGGGATGCACGTGAATTTGCACTTCTAACATCTCTATTAATATAGAATGTGTGTAGGAAAGGCCTTTCGAAAATCGCACGTGAATGGCAGTTTTTAAAACACAATTTTTATAGCTGTACGATTAAAAAATACTCGTAGTCATGGACGATTTCCTCTTGTAAGCATCTACGCATGGATGGATATACCGTAAGCGACCTTATCTTCGTGGGCTTAACGTTCTGGGAAAGGTGGGTTCCGGAAATCGTTCGCGGACAGAACATTTTACGATTGGGAGAGGTATATGCATTTTCAAGTCGCGAAAATTACGTCATCGTGAACATTATACTGTTTACAGTATTATTAAGAGGCGCTTGGCTGCATTAGCGGTATTTAATCAGCACAAAATAAAAATTTCTGCATAATATCATAAAAAAGCGCATTACGCTTGGCTATAAACCTTTTTCGTGTACCCTCGTTCCCAGCCATATAATAGGCGTATCTGGGATGGGCGACAAAAATAATAAAAGTTTCAACCTGAACATAGCAAACAAATAGAAAGGAGGAAAAACGAGAACGTGTGACGGTTACGCTATTATCCTATTATCCTATTGGCGCGGCGACGGCAAAACAGTGTTTTCGCCCATATTGGAAGTGACGACAATTCAAGATGGCGGCGCCCTCGTGAAGACAGTCCATAGGCGAAGAGCCGCCCAAAGGGCTGTGTGATGTGAAGAAGTTGTCCATGAACACGGAATGATCAGTGGTCATAAAAACATATTTCAATGCAGTAAGTATCACACGGCTGCCCAAATGTTCGGTGGTTGATGCTTCAACATTCTTTCCACAGTTGATTTCAATATGAAAAGGATATCCCGATGCACAAGACCCACTGCTTATACCCAAAACGAATGGGCTTCCCTCTGATGAACATCTTGCAGCTATGCCGTCTAAAGTAAGGCACCATTTGCTTATTCACACTGAGCTACGTTGCAAATACACCGAACTGCAGCAGGCTTTTGTTGGCTGCTTGCAAAAGCAGATCAAGTTTCCAAATCTTGTCGTTTTGTTCAGTGTTTCGTTGTTGGCTGCGTGCAGGTACTTTATTTGTCGAAACTTGAACCGGCTCATCACTTTTTCAACGAGAGGCACGTTCACGTCTTCTTCTTTGGACCAGCACAGATCCTCTCGCGGTAACGAATGGTAGCCGGTCAAGAAAAGTATACCCAGGAATTTGAAAAGGTCCGTTTTCTGAGTAAACTGGTGATCATTCCTCTGGCGGGCATATCTATTAGTCTCGGTGATGAGGAGATCCATCACTTCTTGATTAGATAATTTCTTGACGAGGTGTACATGCTCCATGCCTACCAATCGGGACGCAGGACGCGAAGAGATTCAGGCATAGTTGGAGTGATTGGGTCTGAAAAGATCTCATGAACCTGCCAGTGTTTTACAACTTCCGTTTTTTCTTTTTCTATTTGCTGACTGTTTAACCGTTCGGTCAACATTTCTAGATTGCACTTCAACTTCACCGGCGACATCGCAAGGCAGTGTAGACGTTAGCAATACACCAGCGTTTTCCTCTTCCTCTTCGGTCAAAGGATCATCTCCATTTGATGGTGGCAGGATTACCAAGTTGGCACTTTCTTCGTCGTCGTCTAGAACCATTTGAACTGCCTCTTCAAGTGTCAAGCATCGCGCCGCCGTGACATTAATAAAACTTGTATTTATGTTGTAATTATTCCCTGCCTGAAGGCTGAACAGAAGTACCGCAACAACATCATATATATTTGGCCATTGTTCCCTTTGGGAACATCGAAGATTACAAGCCTCCAACATGCACAATACCTTTGTCTCTACAAATTCGACTTTATAAAATGAAAAATTGTTGTTTCTGGGACAAGATATTAAAATAAAGTGCGTTTTAGATCTTTAAATACCTTTGATGCCGATTTGTGTCCGGACCGACGTAGGAAACGCAGGAAGGCGCAAAAGATCAATAGAAAACGTGATTCAGAAGAAAACGAAACTATAACATTGGAACGAAAAGTTATCTCCTGAATGATCCATTCTTTCACAACACCTCAAGCTTGATTTTAGGAACTTTAAAGAAGTAAAAAAAAAAAACAAAAAAAAAACAACAACAACTGGGAGTTGTTTTGGAACTGTAGGTTCTTGTTCCCAAATGAGAACAATATGGCCCTTAATCGGTTAAGCTCGAACCGAGCGCCGAGGTGGGGCGGGCCTACTCTCCAGCCGGTAAGTTCGCTGCTTGTCGTACAATGTTGCCAAGTGTCTCTTGCCGAAGCATACTCCACCGAGCGCAAAAATAAATAAAACAAACGAAAAAAAATCAGGCAACGGTCAGTGGTGGCTGGCTCCTTCTCATTGTGTTTATATTAAATAACTTATAATATAAAGCATACAGGTGTTGGCTTCGACTGCGAAAGAGCACTAACAATTAAATAAAATACCTAAACCAGTAACAAATCGAAAAATTATAAAATTATTTAAAGCCTAAAAGCGCCCATTATACTGCGCCAAAAGCCGCTTAGACAGTGCATCAACGATGGCTGCGCTCACCAACGTTGGCGCTCACGGCAGCTCTGGCTTCCACGACGTGCTGGAACAGAGGCTGCGTTCGTTGTAAAGTCAGCTCCAACTCAAACATACCCCGCCCTACAATATTTTATGCTACGATTCTGTGTGCATACCGAATCCTGCGTTCCGAAACAGTGTGTCGCTAACGCGGCCATCTTGTCATCGCGCGCCCCAATGACGTGCCCCTGGCGCACCCCAACATGGCGGAAACGTTACGTGGCAAAGCATCGTTCAAAATGGCAGCACACAGTAGCCTTTCTTGCAAACATGTATAAATAATGGAAAGAACACAAAACACACGGACCGACAAGACGGTTTCCCAACTGGCAGCAGACGCGTTTCTCTTTCAAGTAGCGTCAAAGTGCGCCAGTGCACGAGGCTCGTGTCTCGAGGAGGAGGAGGAGGAATAAACTTTATTATGCTTGTATAGGAAGTATTCACTGGACGCCATATTTGTGGGTGCTGTTTAGAGCGCATGCTCAGAACGAGCTCACATCAATAGACTGCTAAGACCGGCACTCTTGACGGTGCGGAATGCACGTTGCAAATGAACTGTGGAAGCTCGCCATCAGCACGCGCTCAGAATTTGCGCACACAGCTATGGCCGCCAGTGAATACTCCCTATACTTGGAGGCTAATGGCGGTGGAGTGTTGGCTCGCGACACGTGTCTTGCGCGTTTCCACAACAATAGTTGCCGGTACTTGAAAGCGTGAGTATAATTAAGGGAACGATATTCAATTAAAATGTTTTTCACTTTACACGAGTTTGCTGGCTCTAGTGGGACCCAAGTACACTCGCACGCGGCGCCAGTGACCTCTGTGTTGCGGTGTAATTTCAAGGATAAATTCGAGCGTATTTTTTAATCTCTCTTTCGCAAAACTTGATGACGTAGCGTGGGGGGTCGAAGTGTCCCCATGTGACGGTATTTGAACGCGGCTCATAGAGTGAACCTGAGCAATGCGTGAACATTCGATTTGGGCTTGTTATAATCAATAGCTCGACAAGTATTCCGGTAGCGGGTCGTGTCCAATCGCGGAAATGACGACAGTTGCCGAATTCTAACAATTTCTGGTATTCAGCGCGTTCCCTGTGCTATGCTAACCTCAGCGCGTGGCTATGATCAACATTGGCGGCCAATAATCAGCTCCAGATCTCGTGGCCGCTTGTTCTGGCTGCGACTTGAGTAGGTAAACGATGATCGTTTTCTTTTTATTAAAATTTTTCTGCGAAGTTTATTGCATGGGGAGAAAGACGAATGCTTGTTTCATTGGTCATAAATGCCAGTCACCAGTTCTGAGCGGTATTCGCGCAAAGTACAAAAATGTTTGCACCGCCTCTTTAAGAACAAGTATAATTCCTGTATAGGCTCCCTACGGGAGCCTATAGGCGCTTTGCACACGCCAAAAATTACAGCCGCCATTGTTGACCTTCTCTTGTCTTTTTCATATGCCGAGCCACTAAAGCGAGCGTTGACAAGCCTCCACAGAGGCCAAGGCTGTGGAGAAGGACGCAGTACAATCTAAAATATCAATAACCTGCCCTGCTGTGGTTACGATGAGGTGAAGTAAATGTTATAAGAAGAAACAAAAACTGAAGGTCAGTTATGGCGGCGCCCATGCACAGCTGCTGCAAAGCGTCTATTCAGGAACTCTAAGAACAAGCTGTACATAGCGTCCCCTATCGTTGGATCTCCTCGACTATTGGCCATGAAAGTTTCGAATAGCGAGAGGCCGACAAGAAAGAAAACGAAGCGGCTAGCCTCTGCCCGGTCGAGTCTAGAATCCCTTTTTTCCCAGACGACCGACCACGGCCTCGTCATGGCTTCGGCGGAGAGCCGTCAGCGGCGCGCAATGCACCGACGCCAGAGTCAGGGTCTCCTCGTAGTCCGGCCCCCCGTCCTTCACGAGGAGTCAGAATCGACCCTACATGAGATGGACGAAATTTTCGACATACACCCGAGCCGCCTCGAGGTGTTCCGCTGGCGCCTCAACGAGTTCCTCAACCAGGGACATATGATGCTCCTCGTGCTGCGAACCCACGTGCACGACTACTCGCCGTACTATACCTCCGAGTTCGAGCATGCGGTTCTCTACTACAGCATGATCAAGGTACGGAGAATGTGGGAAAACATCTCCTTCCCGTTTGTAGCACGTAAAGTGCACCTCAGTATTGCATAGAAGGCGTTTCAAACTGGTCATGCTACACACCTGCTTTCTTCATATTTTCTTCACGTTGGACGAGTGAGACGGCATACTCTAGCTTATTTTTGATAAACATGCGCGTGGTTATATAAAAATTATGGTCACAGCATTTATGCAGAAGGCTATATCTGTTTCATCATAAGTGTAGGCTAAGCTAGAGTGGGCTGATGGGCGAAGGTGTGCTCATTGCCTGGTTCGGCAGTGTAGGCTGGAAATGATGATGTGGGTGTTTGTTGCCTTTCCTCATTGTGGTAGAAAGGCAACATGTGCATGATCTGCACGGTGGCGCTGTTGCTCTCATTCAATTCACACGTAATACATGGCACGTTGTTCCACCCAATTAGGATCTTTGTTGTCTAGGGTCAGAAAGATAAGAAGAGGAGTTTGAAATTGTTTTCATATCAGCACTTACTAAGGTGAGCTCCAAATCTGCTTAGTTTTCGACGCCCGTGTGTATTGTCAGAACCTCTATAGACGCGTAGTCTTTGTAGCATGAACATAAGAGCATCGACTCCTGTCGCATTGGGCTAGTTGCAATGAGGCATGATCCGGCGTATCATAAATCGACTGATTAACCCTGGCCCAGCTCTGACCCCTTATTTCCGCGAAACTGACCGAAAAACGGTCGGTTTCGCCGACCGTTTTTTGCTAGCAGACGACCCGGAAATGCAGAGTGGTGTCGGTATCGGTAGAGACAAAATGTCTCGACCGCAAGGTGCACTGATTGATACTTCATAGAGCTGTCGCGAGGGGGCACTGATAGTAACGCGGGCCACGCGGAGCGATGTTCGGACTCATATTGATCGTGATAGTACATACATGTTATTAGTCGAGACACTTCAAAATTAAACAAAGGCCTCATACCTTTTTTTCTAGTAGGACCGCACCATCTGATAGGTCATCTGGGTCGTCCATCAGTCGAACTGCTTGATCTTATATTTATTCTCCGCGTGCTCCTGCTCTCACGATCTAAGGACTGAGTTCATTCTGTTAGTGGGAGACCGTTCCATAAAATGGGATAAAGCGCAATAATTAAAAAAGCGGTCAGCAGCAGCATGCCACTGAGTACTATCGACCTCTATCAATACCAGATGATTCCAGCACATGCGGCGATGTGGCAAAAGGTGCGCGGTTCTTGGCAGCATTTTTTTTATCAGTTTCGATGACTGCGCCATCTACTTCCGTCCTGGATCTCTGGATTGAATCGATGCAGACAATGGACACACCCAACGTTACTGGATTGGGCAAGTTGACAAGCTCCGAGAAAAAAGTGACGCGCTGCCATTCACTGCCGCGTAGTGGCGCTCGTGTCCAAGCCCGCCCGACCCGTTCGGTCTGACTGGCCTAGGTACCCGTGGATACGACGTGAAAAACATAGTTTGCATGTGGGTTCACAAAGTGTATTACCAAGGAATGTTGTCAGTGCAATAATGTCCGGATTGGGACAACATTTCCTGGGACTTTTGAGGTAAATTCACGCCCACCGGGCCTTTGCAGTTTTGGCAGTTTTCCGACATTCGGCACCAAAGCAAGCAGCTCGGTGAAATGGCTGCGTCTATCGTTCGTGGTTTCCGGCACATGGACCGTTGGGCTTTGGTCGTTTGCGGACTAAAATACCGTGAACTTCCCCTTTTTGGTGTTCTGTGTTTGTGTGAGAAGTTCAAGCGTAAACTGCTGCATACATACAAAAAGCCGCATTAGGAAAGAATGTCATTTTGAAGACATCTTTTTCATATGAAGGAAGCGGGCTGTTTTTTTTTTGTATTTGTATTCGACTACGCCGGGGCCTGCTACTGGTGAAAACAACTGAGTTATTCCTCACGTGTTTTTTACGTGTGTGACAACCTCGCTTCCTTGCGTGTGCGTGCCATTTCAGAGACGTGTGACTTAGGTGAAAGAATTTCAAGGCATCAGCTTCGATCAGCCAATCAGCGCGGGTTCGTGTGTTTATATTTGAAGATTTACGTGTGAACGTGCGATAGATATTAGAACCGTTACTTCACAGTACCTGCTACAGCTTCGCGGCAACAGTGCACGAATTGGGAGACACCCTCGTTGACTACGTGAAACGAGTACATTTGTGTAAGCTCCTATGCAGGCTCCATGCGCCGGACAGTAATACGCTTGTTGACGCGTTTATAAGCGCGCGTTAATATAAATTTGCTTTATGTTAACTACTATTTTCTTAACGTTGAAGTTGTCCATAAATGCTAATGTTGTTTTATTGATTTGGTGAAGTTTCTGCGATCTATTTCAAGCCAATACAAAGATATTTTTAGCTACCCTGAGAATGCGACATAGGAAAGCTCCTGTGCAAATACCACCTCTGAAAACTGCAATGCCTCTTCGTTGTAACGCAAATGCTCTTCTACGCGAGATACATCATTCGAGAGATGACGAAGAAGAAGGCAGTCGCAAACAAGAAAGCTCGAATCCTGCGATTACCAACTACAGGTATTTCTTGGTGTTCTTCATTCTGCTCGCGATTTTGTTTATGCAAAAAGAAATAAACGTTGCACAGTATTCATCTGCTATTTTAGCCTTGCCGAAGGTTTTTTGTGGTAACAAATAAAAAGCAGAAAACGCATTCTGTTCGTTTGCTTGTGACAAATATGTGGGAGCGTTTATCGCTGGATACGGCGCTGACAGCGCACGCGAGCCCCTGCTTGTGAATGCTGGTCAGACAAATATGAGAGACATCAACTATGACATAAATCCTGTTACACTTTGATATTACCCGAACATAGAATCGCACTCGGAAGCTCGACCTAAAGTTACGCACCTAAGCTCCTATCCGTTGAATTATAGAATAAAAATAATGAAAGAAATCGTTAGCGTTCATAATTACAATCGTGGCTGCAGCAGAAGCTACTTGAAGAGTCCATTTCTTGAAAAAAAAGAAGTGCGCAAGGACTGCCGACGTGCCGCCGACCGCCTGATTTCGCATTGAAAAGCCAGCGTCCCGAGCTTGCCCAGAGCTTGGCCGGCCTTGCGGACTGGGCGGCCTGCGACGACAGCGCCAGCACGCTTAGCCGGCTTTCCGAAGCGGGGCCATTGCGGAGCTTGTCAACTGAGCTGATTTAGTAACGTTGGGGCACACATCCCCCTTCAGCCACCCTAGCTAAGCGGAACCTACACTGGCCAGCACACCGCCTTGAACGAGCCATGCAGTGCACGAGCGCGAGTGCTCGGTAGTTTCATTCAAAGCACAGTGCCCAGTACTACCTTGATTAATCAAACCCTCCAAAATCCTTCCTCTTTTTCCATGGAGCGTCATTACACTCGGACGGCACAAACACAGCAATGAACCGTTTTCAAGAGCGCACGCCACCTAGCGGCTGCTGCGCCAGTTACCCGAATCCGCCATTTCATGGGCACATTCTCTGAGCATGGAATGGACACGAGGGCTGCGTCATTGTTCGGCGAGGATTCGGAACCAATCACGCGCTTCTATCCTCCAAAAATGACAACCGCCCATGCTGGTTTGTTCTTTTCTTCTTTTTTTTAATATCTGAGCATGATGCTGAGCGTCCTTTCGCGCGTTGATTGGACACGAGGCCCAGCACGAACGCTGGCGCGGCACTTGCGTCCAATCTGTGTCTTCAGTCGACCTTACTGTGATGACGTCGAAATTCTGGTGCACGGGCTTCGAGTATTCCAGGTGGTGATGGCAGAGTTCGCTTTCGTAAGTTCTGCTGTGGTCGAACTTACGTCGTGCTCGCCTGCGAATGCAGCGGCCAGAATCCGTTTCAGAAAGATATATTTGGCGAGTTGCGCGACCAAAAGTGTCGCCGTGGTCGACCTTCCACCACTGGCGAAACGCTCGATTTAGGAGGAATATTCGTCGGTGGAATTGTAAGCAACATTACACTGTCAGCGTTGACGTCTTAGGTTTAAGAAAGCGGGAGCTCGAGGCTTCCGCCGTGCTTTTTACGCGTACCATCAGACTTGTTCTTTGCGATCGCAATATTGGTCATGACGTCGCAAATCCCTACTAAAAAAAAATAAAAAAAAACAAAAAACACATGCGCTTGTAATTTAGAATATTACATAAAATACCCAAATGACATACAGTGCATGCTACACTCCGTTAACCCTTAAGCTGAGACCAGAAGCTCCGCCTTCAGCGCGCGCTTTCAGCCCTTGCTAACACAAGTGTGAACACGCAGGTTCGCGCAGCCGAAGCAGTGCGGAAGCCAGCGAGCTCGCGCTGTAGGCGTAGCTTCTAGTCTCAGCTGAAGGGTGAACGGAGTATACGAAGTCACAGTTAACCATTGAGTTTTTATATTTGGGCGGACTATTGAACTTTTTTTCCTATGTAATACTGAAGCATGAAACTGCTTTAAACGTGACATCAATTGATGTCACGTGACCTGACGTCTCTCGACCAACACACCAATTACCTTTCCCCGCTGAATTTAGCGGGAAGACTGATATCACGTGTCTTGACGTCAGGAGCCCTGTACAGCAATTTAATTTCGCCGCGAGATGGGAGACTTCGACCAAAAAAAAGATTATTCACTCCATCAAACGACGGTCAAATGTCTTCTAAATAATTTTAACGATCGCATTTTAAATACTGGATTTCATGCATCATAGGACTTTGGAGATAATATTAATAATAATATTAATATTACTTTATTTTCTGGTAGTGTCCAAAAACGGTCCCGAAGGCCTACTTATTAATACACTATAAAAAAAATTACTATCACATTAAAGATGCATCTGTCTGTTGAGGCACAAGTGGAGGCACAGGCTAATCAACACTAGCCACAAAAATAATAAACGCAATACACACATATACCAAGACGCTACAGTTAACACAAAGCGCTAAAATCAAGAGAAAAGTGAAAAAAAAAAAGATAAAGGGTGCTGCCAATTTTTTATATCAAAAAGCCTAACGGAAAGTGGTGCGTTCATATACAAAGGTTGGAGAGGCAATACGTTTTAGTCGCATAGACCAGCGCTACATCTAAGCCTCATACGCCAACAATCATCCTGCTGCACAAAAGGGAAGGGATCGTTCAATGTATAGCTGGCATTTACAGGACGCCATGTTTGAGGTGACTGCTCACAGCACATGCTCGGTATGTGACGAGCATGCGCTGTGAGCAGTCACCTCAAACATGGTCTCCCCCCCCCCAAGAATACAAATCTAGGTGGTGTGCAATGTGCTTGTTGAAAGCGTTATGAAAGCCTGCCGTCAACACGTGCTCAGTAGCAGCGAGCTCAGCTATGGACGCCAGGGAACAACACCTATGTGGAAAACGTCGCTGGCCGGTTGTATATCTGAGGTCGTACTGTCATCCGGCACGACCAAGATTCTCCGTGGCATGGCCGCAAAATATGGCTACCCAGCGTGTGACGTCCTCATGGGCCAGTTTCACATTTCAAATACGTGACACCCTACACGTTGATAGTGCCACGAATACCACACAGATGTCAAGGACTGTGATTCCTTATCTCTGAAATTTGATCCTGACGGACAGCGCTACTTTACATGATTTAATTTGTGTAACTCTTCTATCTAACTACAATGGCCTTGCCTTTTTATTAGCTGAAGTATAACAGAGCGCATTTTGCCCTTCATTGGAAGCCCGTCGTTTATGTCTCACAACTGAATACGACCTGTGCGTCCAGAAAAGTGGCCAGAGAAGTGGCTACCTTGTATGACTGACATAGCCGGAGATCGGTGGACGAGTTTTGTAAACGCACCGCGGATCAGAAAGCGTGGAGCGGAAGCTCGCGCTGCAGAACCCAGGGATCCTGGGTTCACGGTGTCCTGGGTTTCATCACCATTCCAACCCGTTCTAATTTAGATGAGCATCGTACCAGCGCGCGGTCGTCTAATCACTACTGCGTGGGGGCTAGCAGTGATACTGCAACGGTTAAATTTCTCATCTACAGCTGAGACACCAGACGCCCATTGGAGCTGACTAACTTCCGGCTGTCTAAACATGCACACGGCAATTATTACAAGTACTCCCTGCAAAAGTTCTAGCAAGAAAACAAACTTTATTTATCACTCAGAATCTGTATTTCACAATATGTTGCTGACTGCTCCGCGTACAGGGGCATAACCATATTCGTCTCTCCGTTACCTTGCAGGTCGAGCTCGACGACTACTTTAACGCGGCCGCACGGTACAGCATGAAGGGCATGCACCAGAAGGATATTAAATGGTGGCCCGACACGCTGTTTAAGCGCGTGTTCTTCGTAATTTTTGCTGTCCTGGACAAGGTGGAAGTACAGACGCTGGACTACTACGTCAACAAGGACAATCTAAAGCAGCTCTTCAGACATCTACAGTGGGAAAACTTCTTGTTTAACTGGAAGGTCGCTCTGGATCAATCGCCTTCACCGAGCACCACCTTTCCCTAGTGGCATTTAGCGACGAGCCTCGACTTTTGGATTGGTCGGAATAAAACCCAAGATCCACTCTCGCATAGCACGGAGCGTGTACTGTTAAAGGGGAACTCCGCCGGTTTATTAAACTACCTAATCCAGAAGCATCATCTGAATGCGAATGGCTTCCTGATTCCCGAAATGCTATCTCGTTGTTCCAAATTCACTCTAGTTACTTTAAACGGTGGTATTCTGTTCGTTGACGAAACCAATACATCGTTCTCCCCAGTTTTTCCCCAGTTTTCCCCGCCTCCCAAACGTGACGTCACTGGCGGGCAGCGAGGCGAGCGGCCGGCAATCGGGTAAGCTCGCGCCCGCCTTTCTCGCGTCAAACAGCAAGAAAGCAGGGGCGTTCGTGCTACCTAAAGTTGATAATAATCTCTAGTTGCACACAGTATGACTGTGGTCTACGTGCTGAACTATGAGAAAGTAAGAAAATGGAAGCAATTGGGATTTTAAGAAAACGGTGTTTGCAACTGGGTACGCTCAAGCCGCGGCTCGCTAGTTTCGTGAAATGCTAGCAAATTCGTCCTCATTCTATCAGAAGCTGGCAGTTACGATAGCGAAGAAAGGTAGAAGAGTCACGCAATACATTTTTTTGGAAATTACCAAAGCACCAAGGAGGACTCTCAGAATGTGGGTACAGATGCCCCACACACTCCTGTTACCTGAAGGAACGTGTCATTTGCTTTAGATTTCTTTTAGAAATATTACTGTTGCAGATACCAGCACGTGTAACTACTTTTGTAGCAAGCATGTTCTCCTTGGTGCTTCAGTTATTTATCAAAATATCTATAGACCATTCCAGAAAAGCGCCTGTGGTCAATGCCATGTTGCGCGTTCGTACCATGTTCGGTGCTATGTTCAGCGTTCTTTGCTCGCCTTCCAAAGTGTAAGGAGCCGCATCCCGGGGGTGCGGGCCGATGGCGGCGCGGGGTCGACCTTGAGAACAAGTGGCGAAAGGTGTCGTCACGAGGGAGCGGCGGTGACGTCATCAGGGTCGCCGATGGTTAGGGGCTCGGCGGAAACAGGGCGAGAGTGAGCGTGACCGCGGCAGGCGAGGGCAAGGGAAAAAAGGGAGGACGCACGGGTGGCACGCGGGAGCCAGCAGCAGGAGGTCCCGAGGACGAACGGACGAGCCACCCCCAAAAAGACGCTACCTGCTTTGGACGGCGGTTGCCCGTGAACGCTACCAGGGAGCTGCTTGACAGCTGCCGCCAGAGCCGTTTATACTGAGAGAGTTTGGCCGATGGGCGGAGCTTGTTGGCCGCTAGAACAAGCGGATTTCGCGATAACACAATATGGCGTTACTTCTTTGTCTTGTTCATTCCTGAGAAATCGCGTAGAGTTCCTATGAGTCAGATCCACAATATGGCGGACGGAAGTAGTCATCCCCTGGTTGTCAGACTACGCTGCTGTGGTTGTCAGACTGTCAAAATCTCCTTAAGAAGGCCAAACTCTCTCAGTATAAACGGCTCTGGCTGCCGCCAGCCCGTAACATGCCCGAGAGCTGCCAGCCCTGGACCTGCTCGTGACAGACGAGGGAAAGGAGCCAGCGAGCCACCCGAGAACGACGCAGCCCGTCTACCTGTTCAACAACCCCCTCAGTAAGCGACCCGACGACGGCGACCATTCCAGCCAGCAGTATTAAATTGTTAAAAGTATTTGCCTGTCTCCTGCTTGCTCTCCACCGAGGGAGGAACCCCGTCAACTGAGTTTCGCATCGAAACTTTACAAAAGCGACAAACACGTGCGTGCTGGGCTGGGACCTAACAGATGTAGACTGTGATTCTCATTATGGAACTGCATTCGTGTAGGCCAGATGGCAGATTACTGTTTATGAAGATCGTGCTAAAATGACAATTAAAAGAACTCCACAACCATCAAGGCAAAGATCAAGGTGCAATGAATGCCGTCTAACATACACATACGTTATTGATCTTCAAATAATGAATGTCTGCTTGAAGATACAATGGTGAGTAAAGTACAGAAATGCATCATACATTTTATTATTCAAGCTAAGTTAACAAAAGTTGGTCAAAGAAAATATTTTGCACATACTTCTCTTTTTTGACTGTCAGAGTAGATCGCAACGCGTTTAAACACTCATCCACGAGTGCGCATCGGAAAGAGGTAATTCTATATTAGACTTTTTACAGCCAAATCTGTACACCTCTACCAGCCAAGGAAATTTTAGTGTCGTCGTTGTAAGCAAAAAACTCCCGGCGAACAATTGAAGGCAAAACAGCATATCCTCTTTGAAATCAGGCATACAGCATACAGCGCAGTATCCGTTTCAATAAAAGAAACGACAAAACAAGCATCAATAAAACAAGCATTAAAACCATATTATGGGTGATAAGGCGCGTCTGAACAATAGGAACAACCTCCCACGCGTTCCGGTAAAGGTTTGCAGCTGCTTCGAAAGGGGTTGACGTCATTCGAAGCCCTTGTGTGAAGTGAGGTCACGTGACACTCACACGGCCTCCGATTGGCTCCAATGGCTCGTAACATCCGCTGCGCTTAAACGTGAGATCATTGCTGCTGCAGCACCGCGACGAATAGGCCACGCATAGTTAAGACACCCGAGGAGGCAGCGTGAATACTATAGGAGCGGCAACGGTAAAAGAAACGGCAATACGACCAGCGGTGGAGTGCTGCGACCGGCGGTGGCATTTCGTGTAGTGCAGTAGGCAATTGTTGCAGGTGATACCACAGCTTCGCTGACCATCCGCCTTCACAGCATGGATTGGAGTAAATTAAATTTTGGCTTCAAAAGGAGTGGTTGTTTGGGCGAGTTTATTTTACATCTTATACAATCTTGTGCGCAGCAAGGACGAGGACAAAAAAAAAGAGAACAGGACACAACAAGGCGCACCTTGTTGTGTCTTGCGTGTGTGTGTGCGCCTTGTTGTGTCCTGCTCTCTTTTGTTTACGCCCTTGCTGCGCACGAGATTGTATAAATTTTGGCTTTGCACAGTTTCCATCAGCTGTAAATTTGCATGCTCCCCCCTCCGTACATTAATATTTTGATGGTCTTATAAACCTTTCAGTCCTGTGTAATATTTCTACAGAATAAAATAAACTAAATACGTTTTCACGATTTTTTTTGCGAGATAATAATGCACGTCACCCATTTGACAAACCAGGCAAACGCTCTATCGTATATTAATGGAGCTCAGCACCTGCACAATAACCCTTTGTAAAACCAGATACGAATAGCAATATGTCGAAAGTCATGTCTAAACTCAAACTTGAACTTCGCTTAGACGTTTCTCTTCTCGTCTTCAACAAATCGCCCGCGTGGGTGGAACTGAGAGAGTAGCCCGAGCTAGATTCGATGTCCAAAACAAGTATAATGTTTATGAAAAAAAAAAAAAATACCGATGCAATTCTGAACAACAAATGGGACTGAACAAAATGTCGACTATAGTGTTAGAATGTGCACTACACGGTGAAACAAGGAGACGCCAGGCTCTTTAAATCGACCGGAAAATTCGGTTTCTTAACCTATCGCGCTACGACTTTGTGCAGCGTTGCCCACAGATGGTGCATTTTTTTTGTTGTAAAATTTGCAAAGAGCGAACTTACCTGAGGAAAAAGTAAAGAAAGAAAAAGGCTTAGCTCAAATGGAAACGCAGCGACGCCACCGGTCTGCAAACAACACGGCGCCGTTTCGCACTGGAGACAAGAGATGGCGCAACAAACGCCGCCAACGAACGAGCATACAACGCCGAGAGCAGGCCTTTTTAGCAGACGATTTTTTCGACTCAAAAGCGGCGCGCGTTCCGCAGGCGGCGACAGTCGCAGAAACAAAAAAGACAGGCGCGGTAACAGCAAGGAAGTGCAGTTCCTTGTCTGCAAAAGGGCCGGCTCTCGGCGTCGTCTGCTCGTTCGTTGGCGGCAGTTGGCGTCGCGACAGAAAGAGTACCGCCAAAATCGCATGCAGTATGTTATATTAACAACAATTATTCTAATTCACTCAAAATAAAGTACGGTGTTCCGCGAGGGTCTATTTTAAGCCCGCTCTTATTTCTTCTTTATGTGAATAATATCACAAATATTCTGGGATCCCCTGAGCTGGTCATATACGCAGACGACACTAACGCGTTTTTTGCTTCAACCTCTAAAGGGGCCTTAGAATCTATGACAAATAATCATCTAGACAATCTATCAGAGTGGCTTCAAAATAATAAATTACAACTAAACGTAAAAAAAAAATATATGTAATTTTCACTCCCGTTAATAGGTGCGACAACACTAACGTGACAATATATTTCGAAAATGAAATTATAGAGGAGGTAACAGAACAAAAATTTCTTGGTGTGTGGTTCAATCGGGAGTTAAGTTGGAACACGCACATAAATAAACTGAGCTCTGAGCTATCCCGAGCCATCGGATGTATTTATAAAATAAGAAATCTCATACCTTTGTGGCTAAAAAAAAATATATACTACGCTTCATTTTATTCCAAACTCTGTTATTGCATTTTAGTCTGGGGCACGACATCGGCAACCAATTATAATAGGTTGATCATCTTACAAAAAAAAAAAAAACTTCTACGACTATTTGAAAATTATCAAGGTAAGCCTCAAAATCTCCCAACTGAACCGCTGTTCAACAAATATGGCCTACTTAAAGTGAATCAAATTTATTATTTTAAATTGTTACAGATAATACACACAAAAAACTCTTCGCAATTCCGCCAGAAAACACAACGTATCACACACTTAGACATAGAATCAAACGACCTCCAAAAATACGTACCAATTACGGAAAACAAACGACATGCTTCCATATCGCCAAAATCTTGAATAATACGGAAGATCTAATAGATTTTAACTGCAATATACTCCAATTCAAAAGAAGACTAAAGACACTTCTGGTGGGCAGTGACATTGTGTTCTGATATGTGTGTACTGTGTACTTATTAAGTCATGTCCATATTTCACTTTTGAATTGTAAAACATGTTTCTGACCAATTTGTTTTTATCCTTCTTTGCTGAAAAAAAATTATCGTGGGATATTTGATCGATCCTGTTTTTTTATTGTTTCTGAGTTGTATAGAATTTTATAGGTTCTTTTCTCTAATTTTCGTGTTCAAAAATCTATGTACCCTGCACTGCTGTGTTAGAACTGTAAAGGGGACAGAGACCTCGTCAGGCGTCACGCCTTTAGTCTCTGCCCACCTCCCGGTCAATCCGGAAAGAAAGAAATAAAGAAAGAAACTCCCCAGCGGACGCGCCGCGGTATACCTCCGAAATTAAGATGCGCCTAGGTCGGGACGCGCTACCTGAAATCACCGCTAAGGCATGGTTGTATAAAAACAATATTAATTGTGCTGCAAAACCTTTCAAACTAAAGATTGTAGAGAACATCACGCGCCCCTCATTTCGTACTAGACTCCATAAAAGTTACTACGAAAAGAGTTTTTTTTCATTGGTTTTACGTTCCTAGTAACTTTGAAACGTACGTATCCCGATTCACTTACCAAAGCAGACGTCTGGCGGCGCGTCGAGCGACAGCGGGCGAGTCGTGGTGAGTGAGGGGGGGGGGGGGTTACTGTTCGTGCATGCAGCGTCTATGAGCAGTGCCGTAACTGACCTAATCTAATAACGTTGGCTATCGTGCACGGCGGTCTATGAAGGTGCTGCTGAGCGGCCATATTAGTTGTTGTCGGACTCATAAACTTGGAAGAAATAGACAACTCTGGGCGCTCGCAGACGAGTTTGAGCTCCCGTTCAGCGACCTCACGCCGATAAAACGGGAGATGCATCTCAGGACGCGAAACTCTGGATGGCGCTTCACGAGGGCGCCCCAGACTTGCCAGCGACACTTCGGTCGCCGCCTCAGACTCGAGTTTCCGCCCGACTCGCCGACGCCGCCTCAACCCCAAGAGCGCGTCATTGGTTTCAACCAATAGCCTGACGAGGAGCCCGTTGTCGTCATGCTTCGACGTCTAGAAGCGCACTTTAGTTTAAGTTTCACACGTTTCGGGGGGGGGGGGGGGGGGGGGGGGGGGGAGGTTTGTCGGGGGTCTCAGGCATCGTTTCTGGCACGATTAGTTCAACAACTGTTTGATTGGTGCGGCACCAAAACATCTGTTCGGGCTAGAACTTGGTCAACAGTGTTTGAGATGTGCCTGACGCCAATTTCAATCTTCATATAAAACTTGCACTCGCCTTCATGTTCGCTCTATGTCCCCCACCCGTCATTTTAAGTGCCATCTAGAAGCGGTGTTTCAATACGTGTGCATTACTTGTGGTGCACAGTACACCAATAGACCGTTTTACTAAAAGAGGGCGAGAGAGCAAAAGGGAAAGGAATACCGGCCGGCGCTTTCCCTTTTGCTGGAGCGTTAGAAAGAATGAAAGTCTCGGATGAGAGGCTTCGCTGGCGTTGGGTGAATGCATTACCTCAACTTCGTTCGCGCTTTCTTCTCTGTTTTGAATACCCAAACTTAATTAAATCTACGGATTTAGATGGCGATAGTCCCCGGTCATCGGGACACCATTGCTCGGTTATAGGGTGCACGAATAATGACAAAAAGTGTCGAATCTTGTCTGATGACCTATGTAGCTGTCACATAATCCGGCAAGGCGAGTGCGGCTGCAATGTCTTTATGCTCCATCGCTTTCCACATGACCCCGATTTCCAGCGGCATTGGCTTGCGTCCCTAAACCGCAAAGACCTATCCCCAACGCCATCCTATCGTCTGTGCTCGAAACGTTTTGTGAGTGGAGCGCGCACCGCACTTAACGCTGTACCGTCGATGAACATGGGGTACACTCGCAAGGTGCGTGCAAGTTTTCTCGTGATAATAGACCCTTTCCGAAATTCAGTGCCATCTGGTGGTTCGTAAAGCAGTTTAGGTTTTGCCATATCAATGGCGGAAATTAACTTGTATCGGCACCGTCACTTTTGTAAGTTAATGGCACGCGAGGAATTCTTCAGTGTGAGTTCTTTCGCGATCACTTTCACTTCCATGGTGACCAAGAACATGCATTCAGAACAATGCCCCAACCCACTCAGTTGCCTCGGGAAAATTCCATACACCAAAATGCTTTAAATCCAATTGTGTGCCACCCGCAGATTGACGGAATCTAACTTATTAGAAATGAACGCTTACGTAGCTCTTGTGTTTCATTCTTACGTCGCGTCGTACTGACCCCCCGAATGTACAGGCCTCGCATCATCCGCTTAGGAGCATCTTCAACGTCTTCCTTTATGAGTTGCTAGAAGGCCGCCATTGGTATGACACAGATGCCTTTCCACAGATGATGATGATAGCGATCAAAGTGGCCAGACTGAATTTCGGAAAGGGTCTATTGCTGTTTCAGCTTGTAATCCTTTGTAACTGAATTTATTTTAATATTGATAGTTGAAAGTGGTAACACTGATTCGATTTTATTCCCTACAACACTTTGTTGAAGGCTGATTTCCGCCGCCGGGTGTGGCTTGAAATTGTGGAAATGTTAGTAATATCGCTTTGCCTGAATCGAGGTCTCCTGCGAGATACCAGAGAGCCGTGAACCCATGTTGACCGTCACAACGCGACTAGATTCTTCTTATTTTTAAAAATAGTATATAATGTAGCTGGAAAGAAACCTTCCATTTCTGTTGCTGAAAGTTGAAACATGCTCATGCGTTGGTGTTTATAAACGTTTTATTTGAGGATCCCGTGCCGACGAGTGTGTTTTTTGTCGAGAACTGAAAACAGCAAAGTTGTGATGACCCTATTGCCGGAGGAGTCGATCAATGATTCAGCGATTCGAAACCAATAACGAGCATGTTTCTACTTTCAGCAAGAAGAAATTAACACCGCCAAAGAAACGGCGAAGTTCGCACAATAAGTGCAAAAGCACTTTTTGTGCACGGAACGTTTCATGACTCATTTTGGTCTCGGGGCGTAAAACTTTGCAACCAAAGCTTGATCTATAGATGAGGCGTCTTCATTGCGTTGTACATCTCACGGACATACATTGTTAAATAACGTTTTGCAACAAGGGTATTTCTGTATGTCTGAGCACAGCGTCACAACGTCTTTTGTACTGGGACTTTCCCTTATACCTCTCCCATGAGATACGCAGGTTGCTGAGTGTAAGTCCAGACCCCTCGCATGCATGGTCGAAACACATTTTTTTTGGAGATTCCTAGCTTTCACGTTGTCCTCAGGTTGACAATTGAGCACTCGAAGCCAGAGTCCAGCTCCATAGGTACTTGGTTTCCGCTGACCGTGACTGTTGCCATGAACACTGGCGGGCCAATCAGCATGGGGTAAAAGTCTATAGACCAACACGCGGCCCTGACGTCACGCAGCTGCGGTGGCGCTGTCGACGGCACTGCGCATGCGCAGACGCTTCACATTTCGCGAATTCCGTTTCTGCGCACGCGCAGTGCCCACACCCGGTGTGGGCAAACGCGGGCTTGTTTGTAAACAGCGCGTCGGTCTATAGCCTGGCACATCCCGATCTGTCCGCACATGACTTTGCTGGGCGGTTGTCGCTGCACTTGGTTCGGTTCCTTGCTCATGGTCGCCGTTGCAGCGAGAGCATCGCCATGTTACCGACTCTCGAGGAGGCTTCGGTATTCCGCCCTGCTTGCTGATACCCTTGGGCATTTTCTGAATGCGATGCAAGTCGGATGTCGACGGCGCAGGCCACGCCCCCCTGATGTGTTGTGCTTGCCGGGTGGCATACTCCAAAGCGACAGCAGTAACAAACGCCTTTTTGAGCTCCAACGTTGGTTTGGCAAGGAGACGACGCTGCACTCCTTCGTCCCAGATACCGCACACCAGAGGATCCCATAGCATGTCTGACAAAGTATCACCAAAGTCACAGTGCTTGGAGAGGTGGCGCAGGGCGGCGACGAAGTTCGCGATGGTTTCTCCAAGCTGTTGCGTGAGCTTTTGAAACGCAAAGCGCTGAACAATCACTAACGGGCGCGGTGTGAAGTGGGCGGTGAGCTCTGACACAATGTCCGCATATGGAGTCTCTACCGGCATCACCAGCGCACACAACGAGCGGATGATGGCGTAGATAGTCGGTCCACAAACGCTACAGATGACTGCGCGTTTTTGAGAAACCTCGACGACGTTGTTCGCGGTGAAGAAAAAGTTGAGTCACTCCTGGTACAGGGATGAGGCTTCCTGGTCTAACTCTTCGACATGTCCCAGCCACGCCATGATGACAACGTTAGGCTCATCTTTTTCCGCCATGTGCTCCCGTCATTGTCAAGTCGCCACAAAGCTGTCGTTGCTCCAAAAAGTGTGGTTGCGTGCCCCAGAGGTTAAGTTCTTTTTTCTCGTCGCCGCCCAGAGCCTTTATTCAAACGGTTGACTTGGCCGTGCAGAAAAGAGGAGTAAGACAAGAGGCACATGGTTCATGGCGAGTCCCCGAATGGCGAATGGTTCTGTAAAACAAGCTTAACTCGTCTTGGCTTGACTCATGGCCAGCTTTCTGGGACACGCTGTTTTAGTTCCCGATTCTCACGACACGTGGCGTGTCAACCTTGAGCAAGATAAAGGCCCTTCATGTTTCAAAAGTAGCGCAAGGTTCGTTGATGCACGAGGCAAGATAGAGTGCCTTCATACACACGCGCGCTTTTGCTTGAGTGGTGCCATCTCAGCCCTTTTTTGGCCCAATCGTTTTCTTATGCATTTTTAAGCGCGCACAATCTGGTGTCACTCAGTTCGAGCGCGTAGCTTTGGCTAATGCATAGACGCCATTTTACCGCCCAAGTCACGCACCGAGTGCGCGAGAGGGTCACGAGCTGGCACATTCAGGGAAACAATGGATGCCTTCACCCTCAGTTCGACAGACATGTAGGCACGCTAGAGCAAGATAAAGGGAGAATTCAAAGCGTGCGGCCGCCTATCTGAACCTCCTCTCCTGTGCATCTCTCCGGCCTCCCACCCTTTTCACCGTTTGCGTCTGGCCAAATAATTTACGAGAGGGAATACATTCCACTCCGCTCATTTGCATTAGACAGCGCCGCATCCAGCCCTGACGCAAAGGAAGTCCACGCCGAGGCTTTTTTTTTTTTTAGAAAATAAGTTATTAATATTATCCGTCAGAGACATTTTACGACTCCGCGCTGTGCTACGCCTGCGGTCGATGCGCCAGTAAGAGCCAGTGTCTCGAGGTGAAACAACGTCAAATGTGTTGCGGGGTGTTTTCGTTAGATACTTTTTCGAAACGATGCACACGATATACCCCGAGTTTCAGCAAACATTAGTTTATGTTTCCAAATTTGGCATTAAAAAAAAAAAAAATCTCCCCAATTATGTGTATTTTACCGTTTTGCGTTCAAGAGACAATCTGTTCTTTTCTGTATTGCGTGTCTTATTTCAGTGATGTGCGCCGCCAGTATGGTGTAGTTTTGGATTTTGTATCCTCTAAACGAAAAAACACTATTGTTCTTTCTTTTATGGCGCTACCGGCTCTTGATCAACAGAGCATTTTGTTTTTAGTCCTTACTTTTTAGTCTTTATTTATTTGGCTCTGGAGAGACGCGGCACCGCGGAAAAGCAGCAGCCCGTACCATGGAGGCCCGCGGTACCGCGTCTAGTGAACATGATGTGATGAGTATGTACATGCATGATGACGACGACACGGGTTGTTGGTATGGGGGAGGATGGCAGTCCGATTCACAGAAGTCCAGATCTCGTGGAGGTGGGTTGGGCGGTTCAGCAGCGAGCCATGAGGATCTTGCCCGCCGTTCGATCGGTGCATGAAGGAGCTCCAGGAACATGATGGCGCTGTTGCTCACTGGGGTCCACTGGGGTCGAAGCATCAGGCTCCAAGGAGGTATCCCAGTCGAAGTAGAAGCTGCCACTTCCGAGGAACCAGGGCTCAGTTTGAGGCACCGCCGTCGCCCGGTGTGTCATCCTCTCAACGTCGTGGTAGTTGTCTTCTTTGTTTATACTCGTAGATATGTATAAATAAAATAAGACGGATAAAAAGACACACAATCGAATGGCCAGCGGCGCGCCGTTCTAGTTATATTTCTAGTTATTTCTAGTTATACACGCCTGAAGGAATTTCGTTCAGTTTGTATCTGTAACCTAGCTAAAACTTTACGTACGCAGGCAAATTCAAAGCAAAATATATACAATGCAAGTGTTTCTGAGCCTACATAAAAATTGCTTATATTTGAAATCCAGAGCATAAATTTTGATTGTAAACATATAGACCAACACGCGGAGCGGCTCTGTTTACCAACACGGCCGGAAGGCCGCGCATCCGCGGTAGCTATGTGGGCAAAAGCGGCCCGGCTCTCCGTGTTATCGCCATTGAGTTCTATAGCGTGCGCTCGTTGTTGACGTTGTAGGGACGCTTGCATCTTTATTTGTGCGTCGTATTTCCTGACAGCGTATGTTGTATGCTATGCCCGACTATTTGAGCTCTCTACCCGAGCCTGAACGGCAGCGGTATCGAAACAAACTGCGCGTGGATGGCGTTGCCTACGAGGATCCGTACGCCGTAAACAAGGCCGTTGGACTTCCGACGTGAAGTTTCTGCCACCGATGTCGACGGCTTACGTCGTCGTTTATTTAGTTTTTTTGCCAAGCCATTTCACGGACGACACGGTGCAGGCGTACAAATCTCTCGAGGCCTACGGTTACTTCGAGTTCTTTTCCGTACTGCCGGCGGGATTCGCAGACTGTGGGTCTGCGGATGTGTATTTATTAATTGATTAAATACACACAGCCTCTTCAACTCAAGGCTTGATATTTTTCCTACCCTCATGACCACAAGGCATGACAAGCAGTAACGCTTTGTCCGTTCTGCAGTCTTGGCGGTAACACGTTACAAGTAACTGCGTTGCCGGTAACCCGTTTCTTTTCTAAGTAACTTAGTAATCTACTCGTTACGTTTTCATCACAGTAAAGGGTAACTTACTTACGTTACTATTTCAAATAACGTAGTAACGTTACACGTTACTACTCCCCAAGTCCTAAATATAGTACACTTCAATTTTTTGTGTTTGAGGCGTCAAGCCATGTTTTTCCTTGCGTTTTTACTCATGAGTTTTTAGGTGAAACCGTAAAAAGAGATAAGGTAATTATGTTCAGTTTCTGCATGAACATAACGTTTCTTGATATATCAGCTTATGCATAAATGTATCGTCAAAGCCGTTAAACCTGTTAAATCATAATTTCAAAAGTAACGCAGAAGTGACGTGCGTTACATTTCATCGGTAGCGGTAACGTGTTCCTTTTATTTTTAGCTAACATAGCTCAGTAATGCGTACCTTTTATTTGCAAGTAAAGAGTAACGTATTTCGGTAACGCCTACAATACTGCCGTTCTGTCGCCGATCCCTTCCTGCTTGGGCGTAGCGAGCCTCCGACAAGCGCATGGCCGATGCTTTGTGCGTGAACTCCACGGGAACAAAATCCGGGTATGCTTGATCAGACGTTTTCCCGGCACATAAGCAAGCCTCGGGACGGAGATTGAAATGGAAGCCGCACTTGCCTCCAAGAAAGTGCTTGCCGCACAAATGGTCGTTCACGCGAGGCGACCATTCTTTTCGATCCACGGATATTATCTACCTTTTATGCTTTTCAGAGTCTGCCGGGAACTTGTGGAAACTGACTCCGTTACTTTTCTTGTACATTTCGGTGCAATTAACGGCAACACAGCTTCGCGGCATGCTGAAATGCTATGACGCGCATGCGAAACGTGCGCCCTTTTGCCCACACAACCCGGCTCCGGCGCGATCGCAGCGCCACCGCAGCTCCGTGACGTCAAGCACGCGTGTCGGTCTATAATTATTATATAGTCATATTATAACCGTCACAGTCTTAGTCAATATGCTGCCACAAACAAATCTTTTCTTTTTTGATTAGCCATGTAAAGGTATTAACGAAAAAACTTTCTCAAGTAGTGGGGGCAGCTGCTAGGTGCCGTAGTTTTTTGCCGGTAAACATTAAACTAAAAATATACTACGCCTTATTCAGCTCTCATTTGAATTACTGTCAGTTGGTATAGGGAACAACTACAAAGACAAACTTAAATAGCATTCTATTACTTCAAAAAAAGATATTGCGTTTTATTGCGAATGTTCCGTATAACTATCATACTGAATCCTTATTTCATAAATACAAAGTAATTCGTGTAGAACATTTCTATGAGTTCCGCCTACTTCATTCAATTCACTTCTCATCTTCTACGTTCGTGAATTTTTTATATTGCACTTCCGAACTAACTTTACATGAAAGCACAATCAATACACGTTTTCCAGAGAAATGGTCGGTTCCTCGAAATCGCACAAACTACAATCTTCAATATCTTCACTACAACATTTCAACATTCTTAAATAAATGTCATCTTCATAGTAGCAATGTTTTCACTCTTCCTAAAAATAAACTTCGCACATACTTTGCTTAAAACCATAGGAAATGTTTTTTTTTTCACATGCTGGTTTGACGTTGTGGCGTGAGAAATGCATCGATTTGTGATATTATATACTTTACGGAATGTACATAGGATATTTTCGCGAAGTTGCTGCTGTCATTTGTTGCACGACCCCAGACCCCGTCAAGCTGCTTACATAGCAGATTTTTGTCTGGAGGTCCCTCCAGTGTATATCTGGAAAATAAAGCTTGAATTGAAAAAGGTAGCTAGGCCGCAAGCTTCTTAATGCGTGGCGGAGTGCTAACTTTACAGGGGCAAAAGCGGGCCGAATGAGAAAGTCTCAAAGAATAAAAAAGTATTAATTAAAAAAGCGAAACTTTAACTTCGGTGTGTGCTATAAGTTGGCAGCTATTATATTCCTCGGGAACTTTACCATTCTTCATTTCAGTAAGAAGAAATTAAAAATTTGGTCAAAGTGGCCCACAGGACCCAATGCAACAATATTATATCGGGCCCAGGAATAAAAAGTATACAATCCTGAGGTTCAAGCAGGTATTAAATAAGAGTGTATTAGTACCCTCTATAGATATCCCGGAGAACTTGAGAATTTCTGCAGTAGTTTGGCTGAAATAATCATTTTACTGAGTTTTGCTGAGAATAGCCACGAAAGGGCGCAAGGAGATCGTATCCAGGAATGCTGGGGATGTCTGCTGACTCGCCGATGTTGCCAGATGCGCACTCACAACACTCAGCATGCCAGAGCTCATTTGAATTTGAATGCGATATCCATGTTTTCAATTCCCCTACCAAGCATGTACGCTCATGTAGGGGGAGCATTGTTCAGGGCAACATGCTCATGCTCATGCTCATAGCTTCGGCTTCGCTCACGCATAATGTAAATGAAACCATAGCCCCTGTGTCCACTTTAATTCTCTAAGCTAGCCTCTAGGCTGGCATTTATCCATCACTACAAAAAGTTGGGAGTGAAGCCGAGAAGTCTGGGAGGGTCGTCACACGAACGGAAGTGATGTCCTGTGTTGGATAATGTTCGAGTATGCTGGATGCCAGCAGGAACACGTCGTTACACAGGATCCGTGGGGACACGGCGGTCCCGTTGACTTTGACCATATGTGCCTGGAGTGTCACTGCTTCCTGAATGCTAGCCAGTACCAACCTCCGGAACATTATCACGACACGGCCTCAGCATCCCAACGTTCAGATACTGGAGCTGGTAGCAGCGGTCTAGCAGAGCCAGAAAAGTCACTAAAGCTAGATAGAAACATTGCAACAAATGCATTAGTCCTCTAGGCATAAAGTATCTTGCACCCTAGAATTTAATTATCAAAATCGGAGAGCCAAAGGTAAAGCAGGGCAGTCAAAAGTTTACTACGGAACATTTTTTACGAAACTGGAGTGGACTATTTCTTAGAAACTCATAAGAATGAAGAACGTTCTATAGGTCCTAAACATAGTATTTAAAGTGCTAGAAGCTGGCACTCTCATCTTGTATTTAGAAACAGTTATTTAGTCATTTTCACCTCATTAAGCATGCACACAAATTCCCGTTTTATTACGATTGGGAAGACGATACTTCCAGTTTTCTTGTATTCACATCAAAGCCAGTTAAATAATAACTTTACAATGTTGACAGGAGCTAAATCAGTCAGTTTTGAGTGACAGTCAATAGCAGAAAAAAAAAGGATTTTTTTTTGTTTAAATTTGTCAGCTTGAAACAATATCACCTGAATTTTCTAAGAGCTGTAAAATCCACGTAGTGACATCTATTCTACTAATTCAAACATCAATATTCCTTAGTAAATTGTATTTAGTTAAAATAAAATAAATTACATTGACAATACAATTCAATGAAATACAATAAATTGTATTTCGTTACTTTTTTCCTCCGTGTTTCTGCAAAAAGGGTACTTACCCCCCTATGTTGCTTTGGTAGCCGCTGGCGCTCGAATTTGATGTCACAGGTGGCAGTCGCCCAGCGACTCTGTAACCTGTGGGAATCTTGAGACAGTTTGGTTATCCCGTGTGTTTAAACGTTCAGCTGTCTCGGTGGCGCTCACGATCTTCGGCCAGTCGCGTCCGAGGACGGATGCGATCACTTTGCAGTGGACTGCCCTAGGACGAGCAAGTTGGCAATGGTTCTGTCTTCCGCAGTGGAGTATGACCTTGCAGCGCCGACTCGCTTTCTCACTGGGGTGGTTAGATGCACAGAAGTCACCTGGGGGGCTACGTTCGACAAATGTTTCGTTTTTCCTAAAAAGATGTGGAAGTGACGGAAGTGAGGACATCGCGTCTGATTGGTTAAAGGCTCAAACGACGAAAGTTCCCTCTTTCGTCGTTTGAGCCTCTAGCCAATCAGACGCGATATCGTCACTTCCGTTTCTTTTTAGGAGGAACGATATTATATGTCAAACATAGCGCCCATGGTCAACCAAGCACTTTACGTAACGCCGACAGAAATCCAGAAGGTACATGATCGCGTCGCCGGCATCACCCAAATGACTGCTTGAAGACGTAGTACGTTAGTAGGTACGGTAGTCTGTCTTCAAACCGAAGCTCGCGGAATGCGTCTACGAAAGAAGATGACGGACGGCCTTCTCAACAGCCGGAGGTGCTCGAACTAAGATCAACCCATACCGCTGTGATAGTGAAGGCGGAAGCACAATACGGCATCAAGGATCCCTTGCAGAAGTAGAAGTGAACATGGCAGACGAAGATCGAGTGTGAGGGACAGCCAGAGTAGGCAAGCACTACCGAAATCACCAAAAGAACGGATAGCGAGCAAGCTGTCAGCTGTAGTAACGGAGCGCGGGAGGCTCGGCTTACGAAATTAGCTTATGACGACGTTACGTTCGCTAATGGATTTCGCCCGATGCTTCACCTCATGGTTGCCACAAAAAATATAGTTTTCGTCAGAAATCAAACATATTTAAAATTAGTGTGCACAACTTTCAATCCCGGTTTTCTGTTATAATTTGTTGTCCCAGCAAAAAAAAAAAAAGTGTTTCGTCGGGTTAAAATTGTTTATTGACGCCATTATTGATGCAAACGATCTCCATGTGCCCGTGGCGACTTTGCGAATGCAATCGCTACAAATATCTTTTAAATGTCATCTTGAGTAGTCGTCTGGCAGGCTCCTTCTTGAATGTCATTTGAAAATCTGAATGTCTTTTGGCGTAAATGCCATTCTAGGTGCCGTCTGACAGGGGTATAAGTCGGCGGTCGATCTTCCAGAAAGGAATAAGGGGGTAAATTGGACTGCCGCCGCAACTCGAGCGGGTATGCCCGCCATTAGGGGATTATAACTGGTGTAAGTTCACCAGCTCGACGGACCGGCCAACTATTACTTGGTAGATCTACAACACCGCCTCTATCCGTCTCCGTGTGTTTGCTTTAGCTGTCAGCCTGCTCTCAGCTGCTCGCAGCTGTTGCAATATGAGAAACAAACTTTGCTTGTGCAGTGTCCGTGGGGGGCTGTCGGCGGTCGAGGCATCGACCAGCAAATGACCTCGGCAAAGGGAAAGCGGGATAACACCGTCACGCAAAACAAAATGAATGTAAAGGCCTACCCACATGCGTCTTATTCTAAGTAACTGTCACGCCCTAGAGGGCACTCCCTTCGGGGACATTGAGAGGGGGATGTCACCAAAGCACGCTCAAAGGCGTCGACCTCGAAACGTTGACAGACTGAGGCGTTCTTCAGAGATGGCAAAGTTACTTTCAAGAAGTAATAAATTACATTTCTAATTACTTTTTTGCAAACTGCAAAAGTTTAATTAAATTACTTTCCAAATTATTGCAGACTAAATGTAATGACATTACAACACAATTACATTTCAAAAGTAAGGAAATTACTTTGACGTTACTTTTGAATACCTTGAGGAACTGATTCGTGCTTATTTTTTTAACGTATATGCACCAAAACTCAGATTTTCCTGTTTACACCACACCAGCCTTATGCGCCTCAAAGTGAACCATACTGAACAGTCGTTTCGCTGGCGCATATGATATCAGTGTTAAACATGATGAATAGCCTCTTTAGATGTGACTCAAAGACAGCCGACTCACCGGTTTCGCTGTTTATTTAACGGTGAAGGTCCTTCCTAAAAGGGTGATATGTTTCCCCCTTTTTGATTCGGAAGTAGTTACAGTCCATGTCTGTTTGTTAAGTCGGGCCGTGGTGAAACGTTTCCCTTTCACCTCGGACGCATTCTAATCATGTTCTCACAAGAACACAAGTTGAGATATTCCCGGTCATTTCTTTCAAGGAGTCAAGGAGCATTGTTCCAAAACACCCGAAGAGCCAAGTTTTTGCGCATTGACAAGTGCTGATTGTTGGGCAAGTTGTTATGGTAAGTTAGAAAACATGATCGCGCTTTGAAAACAGGGACATAGGAGGAACAGACACCACAGAGCGCTCTGTGGTGTCTTTTCCTCCTATGTCCCTGTCTTCAAAGCGCAATCATGTTTTGCGCGTTGTCACACGAAGGGGCTGGATAATTGCTAAGCAGAAGTACCGCAAGTGTAGGAAAGGAATTACGCGAGCTTCCTAAATTATGTACTTTCCTAACAAACGGTTGGCGATATCTGCTTGTAGGCTTATTCCCGAATAAACTTAACAATGGAAGGCAGCAAGGCATACCGCGAGCGGTACCTGCTTTGCTTGAGGACGCACGAAACGTTCTCAGCCTTGACTTTGGAATGAACTATTTCTTCCCGTCGTCTGTTATTTACAATGGTCCGAGCTTATGGTTTAACATCGCTTGACGAAAGAGCGAGAAGTCTGGGTATCTGTTTGTCCTGTCCTCTCAGGTTTTAAAATGTGTTGACCTCACTGGTGATGTGCCCCTCGCCTTGTAGCCTTTAAGCCGTTCATCCCTAAGCTGACAGTGCAGTGGGAGCTGCACTGTCAGCTCCCACTGCACGTAACCATGCACTCCTTCATATCCACGCACAGAAAAAAAAAGCGAGTCAGGTGTTTAAGAGAAGGTGTTTGATTGGTTCTGGGTAGCTCGCAGCTCCCAACGCACTGTCAGCTTAGAGATGAGTGAAGTATATTATCGTCGTGATTATATGACGCCGTGAATTTGTCTTGCCTGGAGTTTGTAAGCCGTGACCTTCTAGCGATGTCTACACGTAGGCTTTTCCCCTTCGCCTTCCAATCCGCGTTTATAAGTCTGTCCAGTTTTCCGTAGCAGGCTTTGCGCTCAGGTGGCAGTCTTCTATTTCCTCTGATGTCTCTTTCACATCTTACCATACAAAATAATTTTGCTCTTCTTCTTTTAGACCTTGCAAACGAACTTCAAAAGTGATAAGTAATTTTCTCTAAACTACTGCCTGAAAGTAATTCATTACATTTGTAAATTACCAGCCTAGAAAAGTAATTTATTACATTACTACAACAAAAAGTAATTTAATTACTGTAATTCTATTACAGTAATGTTATTACTGCCATGTCTGGCGTTGTTAACCCCGCTAAACGCTACGAATACGTCGGCTAGACGCACGGAAATCCATTGAGAATAGTGTGCATGTGGGTTGGCTTTAAAGAAACACTGAACTCAGGAAACACATTTTTTTAGCTAATTAGGACAGGCAATTCTTGAAAGCAATGACTGTCTAAAAAATTTTGTTAGCCCAATATTTATGCTACAATGGGAATTTTTGGATTTGCGGGCAAAACCAAAATGGTATCCCTGTAGGGCCTGTGGGATGATGATAGCTTTTGTTCCCAAGAAGTGTGCGGTTCGAGTTAGCTAAAATTCTCTGTCACGGATAATTTACATGTCGAGTGTTCATTTTAAACTGGTTCTGTGCTTTTGTCGTATCTTGGTCACCTTATTTTCGTGCTTAAAGAACAAAAAAAAATTAAAAAGAGGCCTCGCTGTACTTAAAAATACTTTAAGGCCTCAACTTCTGTTTTGACCACAGACCGTAAACAAACAATCCTCGCATTATTTTCCAAGATGGATAACGGCATGCAGTAGCATGCAGTTGTGCGCATGTTGTCACTTGCCTAGCCTTCATAGCTCAGAAAAATTTCCGAGGAGCCGGAGTTTTCAATCGGTAGTGCGCACGTTGTCAGTAGTTAGTTGCAGTCTTGGGCAGTAACTAGTTGCTATACTCCGCGACAACTTTTCTTGGCAATGTAGTGGAAGGTACAGGCCCGCGTCCCCTCTCCCATTTTGAGTGTGCGCGGGCTCTCCTCCTCTCCTCGAAAATGGGGGAGGAGGAGAGCCTGCGTACACTCAAAATGGGAGAGGGGACGCGGGCCTGTACCTTCCACTGCATTGCCAAGAAAAGTTGTCGCCGAGTATAGTAACGCGTTACCGGTAACTAGTTACTTTTTCAGTAACTTGTAACTGTAACTCGGTACTGCTCAGTGAAAATAAATTATTACAGTTACAGGGCTACTATTTTTTTTTGAGTGACTGTAAAGAGTAATGTCGTTACAGTTACTTCTGAGATTTATGTGCAAATATATTGCCAGCACGACCACCAAATCGTCTCGCCGATTTTGAGAGTCCCAAGTCCTGGTACGGCAAGGGCACATCGAAAACTGCTGCAGAAACCGTCTGGAGCACGAGGGGAAAAATAAATAAAAATAAACTAAATTATGGGTGGCCCTGTTCGGCCAAGCGGGTCCCGCCGTGTATTGTCTAAAGCCACAGCGCACGCAGATGTAACAAAGCGCGGCATCTCTAAAGAATCTTTCTTTTCTTCGCGCGGCGCAGGGAGCGAGTGCTTTTTGCAGAGGACAGTTTTTAGTGAATGTCACCCCAAACGCCGCCAGGTTTATGGCACAACCCAGTTTCCGCACCTTGTCATCTTGCCGCCACGCATATGTTTCCTTCCCCTCTAATTTGAATCGTCGAACTCCCAGATGCTTTCTTACGGGGTTACAACTGTGGGCCCATTTTTGTACCTTCCCTCTTTTTTGCAATCCAATTACCGGCCTTGCCTCCCGTCACCCATCTATTGTTCCTTCTCGGGTCTTGTCACTTGAGCAATAATATTCGGTCGAAACGTCTGTGTCGTTCTGCTTGTTTTTGTGTTTTCTTTAAATGGAAAGAGCGCCTTCAGCTGGTACCATGGGCAGTTGGCATCAGTTGCTTCACAGATATTCCCGTTGTAGGCTTTCCGGGTGGTCTCTTCTATTTCGGATGGTGAGATAGAGCAAGACAAACGTGTTCGAACTGGTTAGAAAGTTTCTGACAAAATATCGCAACAGCCGTTTGTAATTCTACACGCAGTGGTCGTGTGTACCACAATCAGTGCTTATTTTGCAGCGTGGCCGTGTTTAACGGTTTTGACGAAGGAATGTTGCCGCCACATTACTCTCCAAGGCTTTAAGAGAAGCTTCGTCTTTTAAAAAAGATTGCGCGCACGCAGCAGAAAACGATTCGACCGACGAGTGCATTGAAGTGGGATAAGAAAATATCTGCAAATCGAATTGAAAAGTATGACTTATATGGTTGAATTAACATGTTCACGATTTTCATTGTTTCCGTCCCATTCTGCCTCACTAGTGTAATCCGAAATTAGAATTGACCGATTGAAAACTCGCACCATGATTGGATATACACGAGGTGCTAGACGCGTGCTGTTGTACTCGTGTATGGCGGTCGCGCTTATTTTGAAGTTCTTCGTGTATCATCAGCAGGTATCTACTATGTAAAAATTAAAAAAAAAATCAAAAAAAAAAAAAAAAACCAAGGTCGCTTTTAATATTGTTAAAGAAGAAACTAAATTCTGTATCACATGGTGGATTTACTTGGATACTGTCTAAAATTATTATAATGTTCAAGGTGTTATTTATGGTAAAAATTGAAATAGGAAGAACCAAACATGTTGGTATTGAAAAAAAAAACAACCTTAGTTTCTCAAAATGATCAGATTCAATACTGTGGACCACACAGAGTCTTATAAAATATTTATGCCAATTTAAAGGCACATTAGGGAAGCTTCCTTTTGAATGTTTTATAACATTTTTGCAGAGCAACGACGAAGTAACGGCGTTAGTTTAGCGAAGTAACTTTAACCGTAACAAGTTACTCGTTCAATGTTGTAACTGTAACAGGGTTACTTTTTGCCTGAGTAACTGTAACTGTAAGTGTTATATTTCAGCAGTAACGTGCCCATGACTGGCTAGTTGCCTAGTTTGCATAGCCCTGAAAAATTACCGGGGATTCATGTAGTACAAATGGTGAAGTAGTTTCACGCATTTTCTGGCATACCTCACCTCAACTATTTAGTTAGCCTATTTTCTTTGCATATGTGTCTTTTGAGACGTCGGTTCTGGGAAAACGGCGCCGCTGTTCCGTGGTGGGCAGCAAGACGCGCCATTGCGAATACGGTTCTAATAACCATGGGGTACCGAAAGACGACAGATCGCTAACCGTTTGGCTGCAGGCAATCGGCCGTCCACCGAGTCAAAAGTTTACCAGTGCTATGTTCCAGCCACTTCGCTCCGGAAGGCTTCCAGACTTCCGCTAATATGAACAAGCGTGCGTACCTGAGTACCGGGGCTGCCTCTACACTGTTCCCACCAAACGTAAGGGAAGCAAAGTCGACGTTGTGTCTTTACAATGTGGCTTACTGGAGTAATTTTTTTCATGGCTGTAAGATGTCAAATTAGACTTGCTCAATTAGCGTAACCCCGAACTCTTAAATGCTTCACGAGTGCGTCGTTAACGGCAGCAACAACACGAAAGAATAAACACACAACGGACGAGAAACACAGACGAGCACATTTCTAGTCTGTGTTTCTGGTCCGTTGTGTGTTTATTCTTTCCTGTTGTTGCTGCCTGAATTCTTCGTCTAGGTTTTTCGGGAACTGGACCACTAACTCCGGTACAATCCAGAACGCTGGCTTGAGGTCTGGGCATTGCCTATTCAATATAATTCATTACACTGTGCCTGTGTGACACACTTGTTGACTAAGGGTGCCGCACAGTTAGAGTATTGTCAAGTATATAATGGACAAGCTATATGTGTATCCCACCACCAATGCGCATTTCTTCTATGCAATTCAACTACCTGCCGACGGGATAGAGTGGCCAGAAGCCAGCAGCTGCTTCAATCCACAGCCCTGTTGGAGGTTCCTCTGTAGTAAGTTTGGTACCGTGGCCATCCCGATGCTCAGTACGGAATGCACATTATGCACAAGTTGCATATAGCACTAATATTTCCTTTTTACCCATAGGCACTGGCAGTGTCGTTGGACGGTCAAACTGCTGCATCTGGTCAGCTGGACACAACGGACATGGTTAGGTCAGGCATACAAAGTATTACATCATACACCAGTGCGGTGAATTCCCTTGCCACACATAGTCAACTCTGTTACTGACATCAGACACAAGTTGCAAACATTTGCCTTCCCTATGCCTGGACCACTTCGCCACTGAGGACGAGTACCCTTACAGATCAACTCCCGTATCACCTGATGGGGGTTAAGTGTCATCAATCTGCTGGATACGCCTTGCGACGCAAGCGAGAACGGAGATCCGGAAGACTTAGGAGATGACCCACGGGACTTAGAGGGCAGGACGGACACTGATGTGGAGGAGTGACACGTGCCTGCTGAAGCTGAGAGCAGTTCCACCAGCTCTCCAAACTAATGGTCATGCTCTCCACACTAATGTCTGACATTTTAAAACATTCTTACAATCGATTAATTGACATATCCATTGTTTGAGATAAATGTATATGATATGAGAGATTTTTGGCCAACTTGTTTTTGAGCATAAGGAACAAATTATCGAACTAAAGGTATTTTTGTACAGAAAAATTGAGAGGCCCTTCACTTCTTTCACTTTGCACCGTTAACAAACAAGCCTCGGAATTACTTTCAACCCAGCTGCCGGCCTTCAGATTTGGTGGTTCACACAACTCCCGAGTTCATTCCCGAGTTGTCATAGCCCAAACCGTTTCTGAGTATTCATGTAGCAAAGGCAGGAAGGCATATTTTTAGCATTTTGTGCATGCCCAGTTCGTTACTTTATCGTGTTCTTTTCTTTTTCTTTTAAGAAAGGCTGTCAAGAACTGAGATAATTCTGGCCAGGCTGTCTTGCTTTGCCTCTTGCGGTACATATGTTCATGCATTCACTTGAAATTTCTCACAGGCCTACACACTCACTTTAGGCAGCCTTTTTATATCTGGTTTGCCAATCATTTCCTTTATAAGCCGATATTAAAATGTCCTGCCGGCCGTCTCCAGAGGATCACAGGGAAGGCTGTCGATCGAGTCTGCACTCTGAAAGGTAGCGGATGCGTGACGAAGCGCATCTCTTCTCGTTCCTGCAGATATACCCCAATGTCACCCCAGGCCCAAGTACAAGCTGGACTTGTGGGATGCAGTGTTTTTGTAGCAGTCATTGAGTAGTCTTTTTACAATGTTGCTTACTTTGAGTACTTCACTTTGTTTAGTGTTTCCTAGATATTTTTGTTTAAAGAAATACCCTCCCTCCTCCTCTCCTCTCTCTCCCCCCCCCAAAGGAAGCCTTCTTAGTGTGTCAGAGGTTAACAATGAACGCTATAAAAGCCATGCAGGCTACCATTCTGAGGCTTTCCTGGAACCATTCGAGGTTATACACGAAACATGTTTCTTTGGTGAATAAAAAGTACCTAAAGCACCAACTTGCACCCTTTTTATTCAACATGTTAAATCATACAAATGCTTCAAAAGAATGGCACATTGGTGTAAGGTGTGCTTCACTATTTTATATTGCAGTCAATCCCATGCAAAAATCAATGCACTGGTTTATGGAACTATTTCACACTGGGACAGATTGGATCCAGCTTGGAATAGCTCCATAAGCCCGTACTTTTTGCCTTGGTTGGTGGAGGTGGATGAGCTCAACCCGAAATCTGGGCAGCTGCTGCACCACTCAACACAGCGGTACCTCTGGGGGAACCCTAAACCTTATCGTCTTCCAAAGTGAATAGTGCATTTGGAAGATTGAGCTCCTCAATAGTGAGGCCAACCAGTAAGTATACAAGGCAGAATATTAGAAGTCACAGTATTGTTGTGATGGGTAAGCGCACTAAAGGCCTCCACTACACAGGTAGAAAGGATCTTGTTGTGCCTTCGAGGCGGCACCAAATCCACCTTGCAAACTGGCGGCACGCAACATACCTGTTCCTCCTGTTGAAGGAATAGAACATCCAGATTGAACTCTGGATTATGAAGTACTATGGCAGGCACAGCAACAGGTGGGCCGAGCTGTTGAATCCCACATGCACACATAGCAGGTGCACCACCAGGCACCATGCAACGTGGATGAACATATCAGCTGTCCCCCGCATGCACTGTCCACAGGTACACCTGCTGTGTGGGCACTGGGTGGATAAAAAGGACACAACCCACCTGTTATTGCTAACTGTTTCCACCAAAGCAGTGTGATTAATATTCATATGTAGTTGCCCACAATAAATTATATGAGCTCGGCATAAAATGTTTCGCGTTAAGATCATATCTGCCCACGGTAGAATAAACTGTACCATCTTGTACAGAAACAAATTGCACACAATGTGGACACCTTACTGCAATGACCAATTACAACCTCGGACGACATCTTTAGAAACAGAGGCAGTTTCTACATCAAAATCTGGGGCCCGCTTGCTTCATTCCGAACTCAAACTGGGCTCGCTATGTAGGTATTGGGTTACGCAAAATAATGTAGATGGAAAATGACCATTGTGTTCGTGTTTTAAATATCCGATACGACGTGGTGTTTTAAGGCCTTACTTCCGGGATTTCCTTTTCCCTTCGAGCTCCCTGTCGCAGAGCTCGATCGCCCTGATGTGATACACGATTTGGAGGACGACGGGATGGAGAATTGCCCCGAAGAAGTCACTGTGTTGGGTGATAGATACTGCCGGCTTTGACGGCGACCTCCCCCACCTCCGTACAGCAGATACATTCGCGGGCCGTCGGCATCACGTGGCAGTGGCCGCAACTGCACCTAGTAGAGCGAAATATCGCATAAGTCAAAAACAGCCCTACACGCCAACTTTTCCGTTTTTTCTTCCTGACGAGTTGGCTACACAACACAGGCATAAGTGGCACCTTCCAATCATGCGAGGCCTCGATCACCGAGGTAGCAGCTACCCTATTTTTTGTCCCTTCAATAAAAGAATCGCATGTTCATTACCAATCCGTGTCGTCGAAGCGCGGCGAACTGTCGGGCAACAGAGGCTGTACGTCGACTTCGTCGTTACCATCATGTTGGTCGCTGGCAGTCGTCCTCTGATTTGTGTTTACGTAGGGTCGAAGTCCGAGCTTTTTGCTGCGATCGAGATGTCGACGCTTGCGTTCCGGGTCAATCAATTTCGCTGCCATCGAGGTGACAGCACGTGTGTGCACGCGTGTGCCACCACACATGGAGGTTGGCTACCAGAACACGTGAGTCACACCTGAAGTCGCGATAATCAGTTAAGTAGCCAAGCCGATCCAGTATAAAACAGGGAGTGGCCAGCGAACTCGGACCACACACTTGTTGGGTGCAAAAGCTATCATCATCACCCGACAGGCCTCACAGGGGTACAATTTCGGTTTTGCCAGAAAATCGGAATATTTGCATTGTAACATAAACATTGGAGATGATTTCTTTTTTGTGTGTGTAGATTTGTTGCCGAAACACGCAGGACGCGTATGTTGGGTTTAGTTATACCAAGTTATTGTTCTGCGTGAAACACATTGAAACTACGCACTGCTCACGTGTTGGTTCTGCTAACAATACATAAATGCAATAGGTCAGACGTCCACATATAATATATAGCCTTGCAAAACTATCACTAAGGATCCAAGCTGTCATGCATAGCCCATTGGAACATACCATATGTTTTTAAACGCATTGCGTTACATCAAAAAAGAAAATGCCCACCATAAAGGCTCATTCACACTGCCGCGTGCTCTTACGTTAAATTACGCCATGAAATATTACGTTGAAGTCACCGGGACCTCTGTGCTTCATATTAAGCGAGTCTACCAGTTCAAGGAGAAAGCATGACACGTGACATTCGAGGCACGAATGTTTCGGTGACTTATGCGTAACGTAACTTAACGTAAGGAAATTGGGCAGTGTGAACCGGCCTTAATTGTTATTAATGTTTTAAGATTATCTTAAAATATTTCCGTACAAAAAAATAAATAAAAATAAAAGTGTTATTCTTTTTACAAAATGGCTTTGGATATCGTACTTTTAGCACTTCCTCCTTTCTTCAGAGATTTGTTTCACTGCAGTACACCTAATTGACAATACCGATTATATTTTTTCGAAATATATAATGTTTTAGGCTCCAGTTTGATGTGCTGTTCATGCCAAAACGTTGAACGAAACGATTTAGTTATAGTCACTCATGTTCGGCAGGTATTAGTCAAAGGGAGTTTTATTTTGCGAAATATGAAGAAAAAATTTTTTAGTTAATAATGAATTCTACCTAAAGTATAAAACAAGTAAAGAAAGTTAAACTGCTGTGAAATCATTGTATGAGCGTAGCCGGACTCTCGAATATGTGACCTCTGACAATCGCCAAGATATCAGAGACCGTTTTCGGTGAATTAAAATTGCTAACTCGAGAATAAAATTTGTTTCTTCAATACCGTTTCCGATTTTTTTGTTAATGAAGACTTTTCCCAGAACATATAACTTTTAGAAATTTGTTTGGAGAGCCTACACTTTTCTTGCATGATTTGAGATGAAACCCAGATCATTCTGGAATTCTATATGCCAATTGAATTTTCAATAGATTTTCACTGCGTGGAAAAGTCCACGGGTCAAAAGGATTTTAGCCTATTCACTTTTACGTGGTCAGGTTTCCCGGGCTTATTGACATCCTTGCTGTCGAGGACATAGTTACTCACGTAGTATAGAAATGGTAACTTACAAAAAGTCAGATACTAATGGCGGTCAATATGGTGTCACTATAGACCTTTGCAAAAAGATCTCGCTGGGCGCCGCCATTTTGCGAAACGAGCGACCCCTATCAGCCAGAAATTTCTGCCACCTGCCTGAGCTGTGGAAACCCGGTCAGCGTGACTCCCCACCTGCATCGTGCATTCGGAGTTCGCCGGCTTTTCTTGGAAGTTTTTACTCTATTCGCCTGTTTAGGATGCTTACCCTTTGTATGTTAACTTCCACTATGAGAACCAGAGAATACCAGGGCTCGAGCTGCTCAGCCTTCGCAGGAAACGAACCAAGAGAGCGAACGTCAAGCAGCCCGCGACGCAGGCAGTTCGACGCGTTCTTGGAGGATTATTTCCGTTGAGGATAATCTCCGAAAAGCCTTCTCGGTTATGTTCCGGGTCTTCACGAAAAATAGCTGATAGGGTCGGGTCCGGGCTGTGGGGACGGAATAGACACGTTCGTTCATTTGCTTTGAAGTTCTGCAAAAAAGCAGCTCTCTTCTACTTGTGCCCCGAAACACGCCGGATTCCGTTCGATCGTCGTGAAGTGACTATCGTCGATACTGTATATTGGATATGCTGTGTTAATTGAGACCTTTCTCAAATCCTATTCGGATAACGCGGCACCATAGGGTACGTACAATTTATGTTGTTCGATTGATGAGACTCGTTGAATTTCATGTAGTGGGCGGGGAATATCCATGCAGTTCGGCTATCCTGTGGTGTGGTCACATAATTTCGACCGTTAAAACCTTTGTAGAGTGACACGGCAGAGTGTATGGTGCCGTAAAAAGATCAACATAATATAAAACAAACATTCCAGTTGCACTTGTTCTGTCGCGCATGGACTCACCAAAACAGCTTTAATTTCTTTGTTTTTGTTCCCAAAAGTAGTAAAATGCATTCTTAAAAACCCCGTGAAATTCTATTCGCCATAGAACACAAAATAAAAAATAGAACGCGGCCATTCAGCCTCCACCAGCGTCCAGAAGTGCACCTACGCAGGTTGCCACAGCTCACTGAGGAGAAAACCAACAGCTCAGCGCAGTCGGGCAACACTGACGTACCCTCTCAAAACCAGGGACGCGCGGTGTCAATCGCTTCGTTCGAGACTGCCGCTGGAAAGGTCTATAAGACCCACCAACTTTACAAAACGATTGAACATCTCTGTATGCAGGTCATCCGGAACACTCCTGCATTCCTAATCCCATTAACTGCCCAAAATGAGCAAGCGTTAACTCATTCTTTTTTGTCGAGTCTTAATCTGACCGGCCAATTATATTCGTATCCTAAAATAATGCTAATCGAAGGCCCACGGATAGGATCAAAGCTTAATTTATTCCACCAAATACTACACAGCAATTGACCCCATGCTCGAGTGCCGTCAAAACCTACTACCATCACGAAACTGTATTAACTTTTCAAAGTCGATTTCTTCCGCGACCTAAACTAAACCAGCCTTCGCTAAGTGAGTAAGCAAAGTGGGTTAATATAAGTGGTTTAAAGAGGGAATGATCTAATGGGAGTACAGCCGTCTCTATAGACACTTTTCATGTGGTTGTTGCCATGTCAAAATTTGATGTAGGTAGGTTGGGCGACAACAAATAAAGTAAATAGTGTAGGCAAACTCGAATAAAAAAGTATAGCCAAGATGAATGTTGAACTATTGGCCCGAACCCCTTTAATTCTAGCCCCTTCCACGCGGCAAATAAAGTGATCTGCTATTTTCACCCTGCTTATCTACGTCAAAACTCAACATGGCAGCCGCCACGACAAAAAACCTCTATATTATACACATGATATCGACATTCCAGCAGTATTGTAGGCGCTACCCTTAAAAAGTACCGAAATACGTTTCTCGTTATCTGCAGAATGAAGAAGCGCGTTACCGATCTTCGTTACACTAATATAAAAGAAACGCGTCACCGCTACCGATAAAAAAGTAACGCACGTTACTGTTGGGTTACTTCTTGTTTGTTAATTAAAAATGACCACTTTTTTTTTTTTCTTTTGCGGCAACGTTTTTTTTACATTGGAACAAAGGTAGTGGGCGTTAGTTTTCTTTTTTTCTAAAGTGGGACCTTTGCGTGGGGAAAAGACGCAAGCTTTTGAAGGTACGTGGAATCACGGCAATAATCGAGTCCTTGGCGCCTATACTTCCTTTCAATTGAACTCCAGACGGACCCGACGCTACGAGGTAAGGGTACCGATCAAACAGCGTCGTCAAAAGTGGAAGTCACTGGTCCTTTTTTGTTTATGATCGGTTCAGCGATGATAGAACGCGTACAGAAACATGGCGAGCACCTTGATGGTGCCCATCAGCTCTTAGCGTCGGCTGCTTCAAGACTTAGGGTGAGGTGAAGCAGAGAGAGAGAGAGAGAGAGAGAGATTGCGCGAGAGAGAACAAACTTTATAATCAGGAGCAGAAGCTGTCTTCGTCCCCAGATAGGTGGTCCCCTCAGTCCAGGAGACCATGGTAATGTGTAACGGGTAACGCAACTATACGTTAACCGTTACTTGAAATAAGCAACGTAAGTACGTTTCCCGTTGCTGTTTTGAAAGGGTAACGAGCACGTTACTACGTTACCGGTAACGCCGCTACTTGTAACGCGTCACCGCCAATCTGCAAAAACGTATCTGGTAACGGCCATGTGCAATGTCACCTCGCCTACTTTCAGTTCGAACGCACACGACAGTATGTATAAAGCTACTCTTGTTCGAACGCATCCGGGTTGTTTCGACGGATTGGGATCTCGCCGTCTGCGTCTGCGAACATCTGCGACGATTCAGGGTGCTCCAAATTGAACTCGACTTAGCCGCATTTGCGCCCAGCGAGTAAGGGATATTCCTGTTAACGCCTGAGTTCGTTTCCTCGCCTCTTCTGCCTTCGGCCTTAATGAGACAGGCCCTATCTTCTAATTATCGCGAAACGACCTCCGTATTGAGCCTATACTAAGAGGTGCTTAGGATTTTCTCTTGGGTTGCCCCGAGAACAAACGGAGTACTTTCGATGTGTGTGTGTCGTATTCCTAACGCGCAAAACTTGCTCGCTATCTTTTTTTTTTCTTTAAGGGGGGGGGGGGGGGGGGCGATTACGGAACTAGTTTTTCGGGGTATCAAAACAACGACACGAGTTCAAGTAGATATAGGAAGACGCATTAGGTGTGCGATTCGGGGTACGCCTTAACTTTAATGCGCATAGTTGGCACCCTAACGTACCTGTAAAGGAACGGTTCACTCCTCCATGGGATGCGAGGTGTACGGTTTGGTCACTTCTAGTTCTGCACATCAGTTTTGTTTCGAGACTGGATATTGAAGCCCTTCAAATACATAATCTAGTGACATCACCGGACTCGGTGAAATAAAGATGTTTTATCTTTCTTTGCAGAAATAAACTGAGCGACGTCAGAAGCTTCTTCTTACACACAGACACACACACACAAAATTACGGCACCTTTTCTTACGCCATAATAAACAACGCATTGCCGAATGCCTAATCTTTAGCACGTGCCTCTTGCTTTTTGTTGTGCTTTGGTTCGGACATGTACACGTTACTGAAAAAAAAAGTTAATAAGTAGTTACTCGTTACTGCCTCAAAACGTACCCAAGTACGTTGCTAACCACTAAAGTTAAAAAGAAACCCGTTACAGCAGCTCAAATATAACAAGGTATTTCCTTTTTACTTAGGGGGGAGGGAAAGTGTTTTTTTTTTTGAAGCAGTAGCTGCGTTCTTTTATTTTGTGCCGTTAATATTGCCTGGCATTTAAAAAAAATGATGGCCAGTTTTGTTTCTTGTTAGAGCTTTTTTATTATAAAGGTCACAGGTGCAACCAGGAGTGAAAATGAAAGAAACTCCTTTCGAAGGTCATGTGCATATCAAAAGAAGATCTGACTCACTGCACAATGGCATGACCGCCAACCAGACTTGGGTGTAGTTTAACTACTCTACACAAGTTACTGTTTTTAACTAATTGTGTTAGTAGTTTAGTAACTTTCAATTACATTTTTTATTTTGCTGATTAGTAGTTTACTTTATTTACTTTTTCCAAGTAACTTCTACTCAAATTACAACTTACTTTCGAATTTTAGTGGTTGGTTTGCTTATCAACAAACTTTCCTGCTTGAAAAGAGATGAGACGTTGGAAGATCAGCTGCTATTTCTACAGAGGGGGAAGCATGTGGCTTATGCAGGGAGGGAGGGCGGGGGGGGAGGCTAGAGGGTCCGGAACACCTTAAAAATTTCAAAAGGCCCCCACTGCAACAACCCTGCTACAAGGCGCGGGGAGCGGACAAACACGCCGCAAGTGAGGCGGAGTAACTGCAGGATCAACGCCGAAGGCTGGCGTTTCTTTGTGTCCCGAAGTTCAAGGAGACTTGACGCATTTGACGCAAGGGCTTGTCCCTGCTTCTCCCAAACGTAGGAACTCTCGTCCATTACAGGAGGTTTACACACGTCATCCTCACCCAAAGGAGGCAAAAAAAATGCCGCACCCGCTTTGAAACTCATGTGGTGCTCCAGTAGTCTGTGCTGTACATGAATAATCGAGTGCTAAAGGGCAATGTAAAGGTGACCTCTTTGCATTGCCTTTCCTTTCAAAACTCAGAATAAGCAAGTATTTAAGATTCGAAGTTCGTTCGAGAAAACTTAGTACCCCCCCCCCCCCCCCCAACACACAATCTTTTTAGAAAAATAAATAAACAAGCAGTGTTGGGAAGCACTTTATGTACATGATACTTGCACTTAAAGTACTACTTCAAGTAGGTTTAGAAAACCTGTACTTTACTTGAGCTACAAACTCTGAACTTGTCCTTGTACTTTACTAAAGTATTTTTTTACACATTCCGAGGAAAGTACAACTCCCGACTTCAAAGTGCATTCCTCAAATTTGAGAAAAAAGGCGTATCGTCATGTAAAAACGCGCTATTGTCTTTCTAGACATCATCTGGTCAGTTCTTTATTGCTCTTGGTGAAATAATGGCGGCAATTAGACCTATACAAATAAATGCCTTCTAAGTTTATTGTGCTCTACAAGTACTTTATACTTGTACCTCCAACAAAGGGGTACGCCTCACAGGCGTCGGAAAGTGAAGAGAAGCGCCACTTTACTGCTCCAAAGGATGCTTTGCACCTAAAAATATGGCACAACAAAAAAAAAAAAAAAAAAAAAAAGAAAACTCCGCGCGATATGCATTTTTAGCCCGACGACATTCGTCGCCATTGCTCGCACATCGATGGGCCGACGGTTCCAATGGCCAAGGTCAAATGGTATTGAAAAAAAAAAAGAAAAGAAAGATGTTTAAAAATGCTCTGTAATGGGAAACTAGAGCGTAGCTCTTGAGGAGGGAAGGGTATGTCCTCCTCTTCTTTTACTCCTCCTCCTCCTGTTCCTTTCCTCCTCCTCTCCTCCTGCCACTGAATTTATTCATGGGTGACGGGACACGAAGTCGCGACGTCATTCTCTCCGCTAAAATTTGCGGGGAAACTGAATTGGTGTTGAAGTCACGTGACGAAAACTTCCGCTAACCGCTAACTTTAGAGGAAAAATGTCCCAGTAAAATTAGCGGAAAAACTTCCACGCTAAAAAAACGTCCCATAATGCAACGCGCGCGGTTACGGCGACGCCAACGCCGCTCCACCCGGAAACGGGCGCCTAAGAGCTGCGCTCTAAAATTATGCTGTTTTACGTCTGTCTCAGAATGTCCCCGGACGTGTCTCGTTACTAACCCCGAAAACAGCAAACGAAATTCCCCCGCCGATCGAAGCGTTGCTGAGGCTGCACCCAGTTCGGTTACCCCTGATGTGACAATTACATACGAGCCTGAAGCAGACGCCCACGACAGCAAACGAACAGACACGCGCACCGACGTTTCCTACATTTGTTCTAGAATTTCAGGAGCACAGTCAGCAGTGAAAAAATGATAACCTCAAAGGACACCCGACGATCACATGATTTTCAACAAGCTTGTGGAGAAGTCAGGTTTTTGTTATTAAAGCTGTTATACTCAAAAAGGATATCCCTGTGGTTGCCAGCACAGAAGGAAGATTTGTGCCAGAGGCAAGCTATATGAGTCAAAGTTCGACTCAGTCAGGACTATCAACACTCGAAGAATCAGGAGTGCTCTTGGGCTATGTCGATTTTCTCAAATTGTGTGCTGAATGGCCCTGTGAACTCTATCAAAACGTCACAAACCCAACAACAGCCGTCTCGAATCGGCGAGCTCTAAAAAAACACTCCGAAGACACTAAGAGAGCTTAGGTGCAGGAATGCGAAGGCATTATAACGCAATATTATTAACGCAACGCGCGCGGTTACGGCGACGCCAACGCCGCTCCACCCCGAAACGGGCGCCTAAGAGCTGAAATATGTAATATTTCTACACGTATTAAAGCTGTTTCTGACGGTATCGCATTCGGTGTGTGCGTGTGTTTGCGAATTCGTTGGCCACCAGACCGCCAAATTTCGGACCCTCATCCTTGCCGCATTGGTCCGCTCCCTCGCTTCCTCCGTAAAAGATGCACTGATTCGGTTTGTGCAGGGGAGTTCTATGGCCAGGGGGGCATTACGTGGGTGACCAGTCTATGCGATAATTTGGCTAATTAATTAAAATTCGTGGTATATATATATATATATATCGCCATTTTTAATTAATTAGCCGACTAAATATATATAAAAGGGGGTCAGAAAAACGTAAGGAGAGCCCACTTCCGTATTTAAAACATACCAGCTTGCTCTAAATTCAGGTAAGACCACGCGGCTTTAATTTAAGTTGTTTCTACAGGACTGTTACGTGCATTTGAACTTACAGAGTGCCAATTTCAGCTTCGATTTTATTGCAGAAGACGTGAAGAGTTTAGTCTTTGAAAACCAAAACTCACCAGTGTTACGGCCACATTCATGACGACTGCACATGAGCACGCGACAGGGCAGCTATATGCATGACTAGAAAAAAGGCTAAATAAATTATTTATAAATTTGTTTCAGCTTCGGTCCGAGCGCGGCCGATGTTATAAGCCAAAGGGCCAATCAAACAGCGCAAAAAGCACAGCTTCATGGCGTGCTCTTTGTGTTTGATAGGACTAGCCGGCGGAGGAGCGCGCACAGAGAGACTGCGAATACCGACTAGTCCTATCAACTGCAGAGAGCACGCCATGACGTTGCGCCTCTTTCTCTGTTTGATTGGCCCTTCGGCTCATAACATCGGCCACGCTCGGACCGAAGCTGAAACGAAGTATAGTATATTAGTGCTGCCACTCAGCTGTGTCACAAGGCGGACGTGCTGATAAGCTTTTGATCTCGGTGCAACAGCCATCGTGTGCCCAATTCTCACCTACGAATCTGGGCTGAGCTTACTTGCTCTCTTGAAATTGACAACCCCTTCGAGTGACGGAAGTGCCGAAACACTTTCATTGCTCGACCTAAAATAAAATAGGATAATGTGACCGTGAAGTATCGTCAAGCATAAAAAGAATCCATACTTGCATTCTCTAGCCTCGGTTTCTTAGTCAGATTCATGCAGAGCACGCGTTCCACTACAGATGTGATTAAAAACAAAATAACGCTACCAAAGACTTACTGCCTTCAGAAATAAGTCAGCAATGTTCAAGAAAAGTTAATGAATACATTGAGAAGCACCATTAATTTCCTGCAAAAGATGGAGGCACCGGATCGCAGGATTTGAGTATGATGTCCTTCCAGTTCAGCTGACATGCCACGGTCGGTTTTTACTTCATGATGATAATAATAGCGCAGTGGCGGCGATTGAAAGTTATACTTAAATTACTAAGAGTATCGTATTAAAACGCATAAAAATAAAATTAAAATAAAAAAGGTGTGCTTACTAAACTTTATTTCAGTGATACCAAACCATCGTAATCTCACGTTCAAATCCACAACGCACTGCCTGCTGAGCCAAAATCGATGACGCAAGCGATGCTGATGGCTGTGGATCGGTCAGCGTCAGGACTTTGCGGGAAACGCAGAGAGCGCGTGAATTAATGCAATTGTAAATCATTAAAAAAAAATCGACACTTTTTTTTATGCGCCGTTGTAAATTTTTTTTTACGTATATTCCATGTCCTCTTCACAGTCACTCTGGAACGTTTTCTGGATAGTCCTTTTTGAAACGTCCGTGGGATGTTTGTCGGAAGTCGGCTTCAGAACGTGGGACGTCCGCGCAGCTTAGGGATGTCTCCGGAATGTTTGGTGTTGTCTGGGATCTTATAGGCCACTATCACACAATCAGCAATTTCAGCCTTTGTCAAGAAAAAAATCAAAATGTTCTCCAGGTTTGTTATTGCCTGGGTATCACAGAACGCAAATCAATGATAATTTTAATATTTCCTTAATACTTTTTTATAGTTTCCCAGCAGCAGAACCAAAACAGTGAGCCAGAACCAGGACCAGACCCAGAACCAGAACCAGAACAAAAAACATTCTTCTAACTTACGCTGTAGACGACCTTACTGGCATCACAGTGGCTGCGATTGTGAAGAACCTTGCTCCTGCGCGAGTACCTCCAGCAGCCTATGTTTACCACTTCTGAGTTTGTTTGTCTCTGCAAGAACAATTGGGTATAAACAGTTATTACGGTGCGGTGATGTGAAGTTCAAGATAGTGGCTTGCGAAAACCGAGTTCATTCACGGTGCTCTCTGGTTAAACCAAACACACCGTTGAGTGGAATTCACCGATCGCTTATGCAACGAAATTGAGCCGCGCACTGAATTAGTCGCCTTTTCTACTGCAAACGTGTTTTTTTTATCGTTTATTTTGACGCTCTGCGCCAACGTCCGTCTTCAAGTTTCATGTTTACGAAACCATTGCGCGGAATCTACCAGCGACACACTCGACGGACACAAAGGGGAGCCACTTTCCCATCTGTTGATTAAGTGAAAGCCCGCCCACCACCTAGTCTCTGCAACGGGACCCGTGCGAAAACAAACGGCAGCTTTCCAATGTCCGTCGTTGTCGGTTAGTAGATTATTAGCTCTCATTAGCGACGGGCACCTCTAGACAGAGAGACTTTATCGAGGCGGCAAACGTTGCTATTCCACGCTACCCGTGCGAGCCAACTAGTCCTGGCCGCAGTGCCGAATCGGCTGGCGGACTTGTCGAGGAGCTGGGGGCGGCTTCCGTCATCCCCTAGATTGATTACGGTCTCCGCAACGCTAGTAACGGCTTTGGTCCGAAATTGCATCTCTGACCAGCAGCCCAGAGCCCATTCGAGTCCGGATCCGCCTCCCCGCACTCCCGGCGTTCTCGTTTATCAGAATACCGTTCATCTGTTGCGAAGACAGAGAGAAAGAGGACGTACGAAAGAGAAGCCTCTCTGCCGTCAGTTTCCACAGAATAGAGGCAATTAGTTTTGATGAAGGTCCTGTCCAACTGTAGTGGCAGTCAAGAAAAAAATAATGGGAAAGTGGCGAATGAGATGTCTTCGGTAACAGGTTTCTGCCTTCCCGCATTCCCTACAACGCTTAGTACCTGTGGTCATCCTTTCTTTCCAGGGAAAAAAGTACCACAGGAAAAGGTATTAGGAGCAAATGAATTGAGTTAGCGTCAGCTGCGCCCTAACGTGGACAGAGGCCGAGCAATGGGCTGCAGACACGAACGCGCATGCGCGACGATGGTACAGTGCCACATGGTGACTTCGAGGCTCTCGGTCAAATCCAGGGACTCTAAACTTGTCAAACACGAAGTTGGGGCCGAAGTTCACGGAGCTCACCGATCGGACTATCACGACGATGACTTCGCACTTTTGTCGCCGGCGTCCAATCAGCGCACTTTGCGAACTTTCGGCTCCAACTTTGTGTGTAACGAGTTTAGGGCTCCAGATCGGCTTGCGAAGAGAGATGCAATCACGCACTCCCACGCGAAGCAAGCGAGTCTAATTCCTTGCACTTCGAGTCCCACCTCACTCGACGCTACGGACCGATGGAGCCAATCAAGGAGGTTCAAAAACGCATCGTCACAGCGCTCGTTTTTTTTTTTTTTTTTTTTTTTTTGGGGGGGGGGGGGGGTTTGATTTTACTAACCAGGCGAATCAGGCACAAAAAAAAAACAGAAAAAGACCGCAGTTGGTGGGGTACTTACTCTGCGCGATTTTCTGTCGGCAATAGCAAAGGTAGCAAGAAAACAAGCGCCTCTTGACTATGCATTTTGGCGCTGCTTCGTTGGCATCATCGTATTGCACATCATCGGCAGGGGTAGACTGAAATAAGAAATGAAGTGTGTATAGTACTGAATTCTATACACGCACCCATCTAAAAAAAGGCAAACGCAGGGTACGGAGGATTCGATACGAGTGCTGCCGCCAGCGTCATTCTTTGGCTGGTCTTTCAGTTAGTGAAGACACGAGTCTGAAACGAACGATGACGCAGCATTTGTGTAAACGTTGTTCTCCCCGCTTGATGGAGTTCAGAATTTAGCCCCAGTGAAGTCGCTTGATCACAAAATCGGGTGTTTGTATGTTTATATAGCCGGGAGTTAGTCTGCCTTGCCTTAGTGGGCGACTTTTCTCTCAGCTGTAGATGAGCAATAATGCCAGTGCGGTACAACCGCTAGCCTGGGGGTGTTTAACGGGCACCGCCCAGTCGATATACACGACTGCACGCCAATCCAATGCTCATCCAGATCCAAACGGCCAGGGGTGGAGATTGAACCTCAGAATCCCTGGGTTCTGCAGCGCGAGCTTTCGCTCCACGTGCTCCGAGCTGCTGTGCGCTAGCCTACTTGGTCACCATTTCCACCCCCCCCCCTCCCCCCCTTCTCGCCCCACTTCCCCTTGATCATATTCATGCTTCGCGTTTCTTCGAAGTAGGGACAACCGTTATTGTGCAAACGCGCGAAAGACGTGCCTCGAACAAGTGCTTTGCCACCATTAGGTTCCAAAGGGAGCTCATTTTAGTGCTGCGCTACGGACTCCCGCGGTGCTCTTCAACAGATCGACGACATCGAGAGCGCCTCTGTGATATCCGAGGAAACCTCACAGTTAGCGAAAAGGCTGGAAGACGATGGTGGAAAACTTTTGTTTCAATCGGTTCCTTCGCGCTGCGGAATCGTCGGAAAGAACTAGCGGACAGCTTAGCCACAAGGACTGATACTCTACCAACCACTCCATATGACGTCCGACGTTTTCATGAAGCGCATCTTGTGACCGAGCGGAGCATCAGGAAACGCCGCCCAGATTCCGAAACAACTTGAGGACAAACGACAATACCGGTGCCAAACTCTAACCTAACCCGAAGAAACGCGACCCTACTACATCGGCTGCGTACCAACAGTGCCTTCACCCAGAAAAACATACATCGCCTCGAGAGGAGTGATCGTAGACCTCCACCCGAAACTCTAGGCTTTTGTACATTATGCGCTGCTCTAAGTGTAACAAAGAAAAAATATGCCGCGCAAGAATACTTCTTTCTAAAAACAACGAATAATATGCCTAATACAACTTGAGGCAATAAAACAGATCTGAGAGAGACTAAATTAAGTTTTACGAATGTCAACCTACTCAGCCCAGTTTTTAGGTATTTTGTTTTACAGAGTAGCCCGTGGACAGAGAGGTGAAGTTTACTGTTCAAGGGACCCTGCAATATTTCAATTTCAAAGATAAACATTAATCATACCAACAAAGACGAACCTCCAGAAACAACTGGAATTCGTTTGTGATGCTCCCTGCTCGAAAAAGCAAGGGTCATATAAACATGCTCTAAACAGTTAGATTAAGCAGTGTTAGGATAAGTTAGGGCGCACTTCAATTATTTTTTTAGCGCGTTTAACAAAGCAATTGTTGGCGAAGTATGAGTCCCCATGACGACTCTAGCGCGTTTGCGGTGTACGCAATAAAAGAAATGTTCTAGTAATCATGGGAATTACTATTTTAGTGTCTACGTATTTTTCATGTTCTTAAAATTTAAAACACTTACTAGAACTGTTCCTTATTACGTGTGAGAGGCATGGTTATATATATATATATTTACGTTATTCTTTTCCGGGAGAAGTGATTTTGCATGCTTTAAAGAAATAAGTAACTCCGAATTGACTCGCAGCTTTTCTGTCCGTCAGAAAAATGAAAGGATGGCAGTCGTCACGTTTGTGATAGTCTCGAATGATTAATAATCACGTAACCGGTGAAGCAACAGCGTAGCTTACAGCGGTCTGTAATATGAGTGGACTCAGCGTGCTCAAGCGGCGTACGTTAAACGGACAAAAAAAAAAGTGGAATTAAGTGCCAGATTTTATATTGTCGCAGTGTGGTAGTCGGTTTCATGGCTTAGCATGCCAGAGGCACAGCATGCGGCATTTAATTTGCTTGGGCTAGAACTAGACGGCGCAAATTTATATTTCTGTTGACATCACTTCGTAGACAGTGCATGGTTAGATCACCCAAGAACAAAAGAGCGCCGAGCGCCGATAGACAGAGATACATGTCAAAAATGAAAACTTCGGTTCGCTGATTTGGCGAGATTGCAGTGGGTGTATCGCGGTGTGGATAAAAGGCTACCAATAAGTACGCGCTCACATAGAAATTAGGCACATACACACACAAGCACACACACGCAGGCGCGCGTGCACGCACGCACACACACAGTCTCACATAATAGGGTACGGACATTGTTCTAGCAGCGTTAATGTTTAAACCCTTAAATAAAATTTTATATGCCGCTGTATTTTGATATAACGTAACGTTTATTGCTTGCGGTTGTTTTGCAACGCTGTTGGTTGTTATCCGTAGATATAGAATATGTCGAACAGAAAGCAGCGTTAACGAGAAGGCAGGAGCAGCTTCTTCGTCCAACGCTGGAGGGCTCAAGTCCAAGATCCGTCACCTTTCTGTTTTTACATTATTTTTATTTCTTCCGGCTATGACATCCAGGTACAAAAAATGTTAAGCGTGACACAGAGTAACATTAGTGCTCCCTGCTGACTTTTCCCTCGGACTCAGGGAAAAGTCAGCAGTCTTCTTCTTCGTCTGTTTTTTCTTCTTTTATAAACGACTTTATAACCTCCGTGAAATACACTCGCGAGTTTTTAGACGACTTCAAGGTGTTTTGGGCAGTTTTACTTTCCGATTCATCATGCTTTGCTGCAGGACAATCTTTGTTTTAGTAAAAAAAACTGTGCAGATTGATAAACCTTTTTCTTAAACCCTGATAAAATTCAAGTGATGTTAACACCGAAAAAGCTTAATAATCACCTAATGTCATTGTATGTATCATTGTAAATGAAACCATTGGGTCGAGTAAAAGTTGTTGTGAAGAATTAGTTTTTTTTTCTTTTGTAGTCATGAGAACTCCGTTGTTAGTCGACCTTTAACGTTTGCTGAGGATAATGGATAGTTTAACTATATCATTTTAGAACAATGATCATTGACTTTTGACACTCGACAGTACTCATGCGCCCTCCAGACTTAAATTTGAGTTTCTTGAATGGAATTACATTTCTTTCAGGAAGTTAAACTATTGGACACATGCATATGTTGCCTACAAAGTTTATATACACACAAAGTGCAGGCCTCATATGTAATATAGATTTACTGAAATTATAAATATACATATAATTTTATATTAGCCAAACCACAATTGAGCGTTCTTTATAACAGGAGGTATGTTCTTGGTATTAAGTTTGTGGGTGCCCTAAGGTTCAATAGACAGCTGTACCCTTTTTGCTTCTCTACACTTTGGCTTCCCAATTAGTCCAAATCATTGAGATGGTAGACTATTTTTCACGGACCTTTGTCGTAACTTGTCACGGGGTTTACGCGTATGTTTTATGCGCGCTGAATATTAACATTGATTTAATTTGTACTTTACTGGCTTTCTAGAAATGAATCAGTACAGTATACATGTTCGTGGCTTCACCGTAAAAATCTACAAGTACGGGGAAAATAAGAAAATAAACATTGGATTATAAATTTGTTTCGCATCTTGATGCATCTGAGAAATATTCCACATGAACATTTTCGTGCTAATATCGCAGGCGCTCGATAGGCTTTAAAAATATTATATACATTGTGATTGGTGTTTTCCGCTTAATGAAAATGAAAATGGATATGTATCAAAAATAATTTATAGCCGGTGAAGCGCGTCCCACGTTGTCGTTCAAAATTATTATTTCATAGTTTTCTGTCGAACGTTTGTAATTCAGATAATACCGCGTCCTTCACTCATACCAATAAAACCCTATCCTTAATGTGCAAAGGCCTTGCTTTTTTGAGCCAGCTTAAGCGACCACAATCCAGACAATACAACATCAATCGAAGTTTTCCAACTTTCTAGTTTAATGATTTAAAACGTTTTACGTTTTTCGTTTTCATTTTTCCGTTAGGCCTCTCCAACGTGCAATCTTCATAGATACACCAAATACCAGGAAACCATCAGACAACATGGCAGGCTACATAAACCCTCGTTTGTGAGCCTGTACCAAAAGTTCTTTCAAGCTACCTCCCATCAGGTGTCGGATTAAAACAAAATCGTCGAAATAAAAGTCCGACTCCCCTTTAATGCAGCCTTTTGTGCCGGTTTTCAACCTTGGTCGGCAAGGTAGCCGGGCTTCCCAACCTAATCAGGCTAATATAGGTCATTAATTCGAGGAAGGTCGAACTATAGGAGAAGGCGAGTAAGTATGATGGGCGTTTCTGGCGCCGCTCGTTTATCAAGCTCGCTATTTTGTATTATTTTTAATTGTTTATTTTTACAATGTCGAAGATAGCGTGCGGGAGCTCGTCACCCTTCGCATGAGCGAATTCATAGGTCTTCCTCGAGCTTTCGAAGGACGCAAAAAGGGGCGCCTGAATTTAGAGCGAGGGAGGTGGGAGCACTTCCGAGGCGGAAGGTCAGCACGAATTAGTTTTGATGGACCGGACTGATTGATTATGCACCGAGTACATGCGATCGGGGGAGGCCTAGTCTTCTCGAATGAGCTGTCTGATACTTCCGTATTAACCAGGTTTTTTTCAAACTTTTTATGCACCGGGCGTTTGTTGGTAACGCGGGAAGTTTGTTTAGCGTTGATTTGTTCCAAAAGAAAGGTGACAAACTCTACGGTACGTGTACGCGAAGCGAGAAGCTATACTTCGTTGGTGTCACGAAGAGTTAGGAAAGGAGCGCCGAATCGCACGAAACGTGCTGAGGGTTATGATTTGCATACGCTAAGGAATGACCCAGGTGGGGCGCAAACCAACAAACACGCACAAGTAGACAGGCACGCTCGCACAGATGTAAGCACGCTGTCTTACACACAAGCACGCATACACAAGCACGCGCAAGCACAAATACACACACGTACACATGAAAGCAATCTTTATTCACCCCTTAATAATGGCGAAAAAAAGTAAAACTAAGAAGAAACATTCTTGGTAATTTTCGCAGTGTAGTAAAACGACCCCGCGCCATTTTACTTTTTTTTTGCATGAGTAAACAAAATGTTTTACAAAGCTCGCATATTCAAACATTTTTTGTGTGTCGGTTTTGATCTTTTATTACACTCGAACGGCATTATTGAACTTCATATTTATTTCAAAGAAGTACGCGGACTTTCATGGCCATTTAGGGGCAACCAATTTATCGAGGTAGTGTTCATTATTCTAAGCTATAAGCTAGCTTGTTTGAAAAAATAAGCACTTATGAGTAATGATTTATGTAGTAAACCATTACTCTCTGTTGTTAGTGATATTCCATGGCGATCGGAGAGTGCGTGAACGTTTTGAAACGGATAAACTCTAACAAAATATCCTATCCACAGCTTATCCATCATATATTCCCAAATGCAGCAAAATGGACAATTGGGCGAGTTGGTAAGAGTTCATAATTACTTACAGCGCGACTGGGACAAGGACAGACAGAGGAGAAACACAGAAACACAGGACAAGCGCTGAACTATAGTCGGATGCAACCTAAGAACAATATTTTAGCTCCACCCACAAGCGCATTGCGCCCATTTGAAGTGCCTCCGCCGTCCAGAAAGTAGTTCGCTAGCAACGTTGCTTTTTCTTCCTCCAGGAAACGTGTCTTAAACTACTACAATATTTATTTAATTCATTCAGGACATTTCAATAAGTTAGAATACGTTTTTGTCAACGAAATAGCTGTTTAGTAAAGAAAGAAAGTCATGTACAATGTACCGTCTTCCCAATTCATTTTCTGTCCAAGATACTGTCTGACATACCGTCTAACATACCCCTTAGCAGTGCTAAGCCTCGCGCCCGCTTCGAAATTTTTGTTGGCGATAGCGTCGCTGGATTCTCACGTTTTTGCGCAAAAACTGCTGCAAACGCAAGCCGATACCATTAAGATTTCGTGGCGTAACCTCGGGCACGTAAAACACGGTGCAAAAAAGCAGAATAATTGTCACGAGAAACTAGCGTCGCGTTGCTAAGGCCAGCGGCCATGTTGAGCTTCTTTTTTTTTTTTCAAAAGGATCGCGATTGGTACACGGAATCGTGACGTCATGAAAACGATTGGCTGGCGTTTCTCGGCGTAGGATTACATTTTCCTCTGAGAGGCATTTCCGGTTTTTTCTTAGCTTGCAACCAACTATAGCAACTGATTCTATTGAAAAGAAAAGACGTGTGATGCTGCTGCTGCTCGTGCAGGCATGCCCCTCCTTGGCACTGGCGCTTCTTCTTTCACTCAATGCGAAACCGGCCAAGTTATCCGAGATCCAAAAAGCCGATCTCGCTTTTCATCAAAGTCACTGTGGGCTGGCTCACACACAAGGATCCGGTTTTTGTTATGTGGTACGCCTCCATCATTTCTCGGGGTAGTTTGTGGTTGTGTCGGAACATCACTGTCGTGTTGGTGAAAAGGGGTTGGCATCCGCAATCCCGGCAATGCATCGCGAGATGCGTGTGAGCGGTTCCTTTCATAGAACTATGGTGTTCTCGTAGTCTTATGTTGAGGCAACGCCCAGTCTGTCCTATGTAGGCACGCCCGCAGGAAAACGGAATCTTGTAGACCGCGCCTTCTATGCAGGCGACAAACTGCAATCCGTGTTTGATGCTGCAGCCGCTGTGAGACTTAGGATCGTTATTTCTCGCGCGTTTGTTGACTGCGGAGCACACAGAGCTGAGCTTGTGGCGGGCGGAAAAAACAACATTCACGTTTTATCTTGAGGCGACTTTCTTGAGTCCGTAGGAAAGGCGGTGGGTGTACGGTATGACTGAGGTTTTCTTTTTCTCTCTCTGCTCGAGGTCACGTTGCTCGATCGCGGGATCTGTTTTAAGGTGTTTCACAATTTTTTCGCAAGCTGAAGAAATGACCGAATTAGGATATCCCGAATCCTTGAGCCGTTGAATTTGGGACATGAAGCTGGAATTCAAATTGTGGATGCATGTGCTTGTTAGAGCAGTCCTCAGACAGGAAAATGCGATGCCTTGTTTGACGAGCTTGGAGTGGGCTGATTGAAAGTTAAGAAGAGCCTTCGCTGTTCTGGGACTGTAACACCAGCAAACATGATCGTCCCCCACTTCGATGCGGAGATCCAGGAACTGAATGAGGTTCTGTTTTGGGGCTTCATAGGTGAAGTGAAGTCCTAGCCCTTTTTCCGTGAAGATCTTCAGCACATCGTCAAGCTTATGCTGGGAATTAGCCCTCTCAACGAACACCAAATAATCTTCTACGTACCTAAACACGTTTTTGGTGTTTTTCTCCAAGCAGGGTTCAAGATCCCGATCGATCTTGCCCAGGAAGATGTTACTGAGCACAGGAGCTACTCTAGACCCTATGCATACGCCAGACTTCTGTATGCACACCTTGTCCTGCCATACAATGAGTGTGGACTTTAAATAAACGGACAGGAGTTCGAGAAAGTCTTCTACCGTAATCCCACGTCGCGTCCTGAAGGCGTTTTCGTCGTTGTGTTCTGTGATGCACTCCTTGACACTAACCATGAGTTCGTCGTGTGGCATGGAATAATATAATTCTTCAACGTCGATGCTGAACGCGCTGCACCCGTGTGGGTTACTTACACTTAGAAAGTCAACAACTGCCTTGGAATTGGGGACGCACATTTGGTCTACATTATGTAGGGAGTCGAGGTGCCTTTGCAAAAAGCCCGAAATTGCGTGTACCAAGAATTCCGCTCGGACACTATGGTGCGAAAGGGGACTCCTGGCTTATGGGTTTTTGCCGCGAAAAATATGTCTAACGTGAGGTTTTTTCCTTTCTTTGCTCCTGCTGCAACACTGGTCAGGTTCAGTTGGTGAAGAAATGCTTGCCCCAACTGTCTTCCGACTTTGTAAACATTTTTTAAAACCTTTTCTGGAGAAAAACATTCAGGGACCATACAAGGTCAAAGACCCCACCTAACATTTCATCAAGCAGTTTAGAAGTCCTGACTTTTATCGGAAAGAAAATAATAACATTTCTGAGCTGAAAGCTATGTATTGACTTTAGTTCATGCAACTCATTTGTAAATACGCGTATTGATCTATAATCGAGTTAAGAAACTCGAAAGATTGGCCTTGCATTTCTCGAAAACTTTTATAATAATCCACCGCATTTTTATCATAGCAACACATTGCGCGAAGCCGCAAACTTAATTAAGTCGTCCGAGCAATGAATTTGGCGCCTTGACATCACCCATTGCACTTTCTTAAACGTGTGCAACATTGTATGACATCAGTGCATCGCTAGACAGCGTAGCCTTAGGCATTTTTTTTTTAATGAATGACACAAAAGTTTTTGGGGGTTTTGTCAGCAAAAGTTTAATGTAAAATATTTAAACTTATTTTTGTTTATTTTTACTTCGTTGTCGTAGTTCCCACAAATCCTCTAGTGCCCCTCCAAAATAAACGTGTGAAAACAGGTTGATAACTTTTATGCCAAAGAAACCGCAGGCGATCAATGGGGATTTTCGAATAATGCCCGCGAGCTTGTTTAACGCACTGAGTTGGTGCTCTAGAATATGCTCAGAGCGTATTCGAAAACGCGGTCTCTCGTTCTCCAGTCAATTTTAAACCCACGCTGTTGACTCAGAGCCACGAAGGAAAAGCAGTGGGCCGAGAAATTCCCGCTCACGCGCAGTGTAAACACGTGAAGCTTGTTAGCGTCGACAAACAGAGGACTCGACAACCTATATGCCATTGCTCCATCGTGGCACAATAAGTTACGAAACGTCGAATAAATATCCTAGGTTATTGGAGGCTAAGGTATGTACTATTCGTAGAAATATGAATAGCGACAAAAAGGGTCAATAGAATTGAAGTCCTGCGGTGGCATCTCTGATATGCTTCAAATACAAGAGTTCTCGTTCGCGCGAGAACAGTTGGGGAGCTGTTGCTAAGCCATTAGGGACATTTAGCTAACCGTTACCGTCTTCCGTGTACCGCGCTATACCGGAGCCTTTGAAGCATGCTTTTAAGGGAGCACCTGGGTGATATCGTAATAGTGGGGCGCGCGCTTAAAAACATGCTTTCAAGGCTCCTGTAGTGCGGTACGCGGAACATGGTAGCAGTTTGTTAAACGTTCCTATTATTAGAGAAAGCGTAGGGGCATAGCAAGAGTAAGTGTGGTAGTCGTAGAAATGCTATTAAACAAAACAAAAAAAAGAAATATTAGTTTATGGTATTCTTAGCAGAAGGGTTTCAACAGGTTTGACTAAGTCACGGTGGTTACCACGCGAACTGAGTCAAGCAACGAGTTGTGTATATCATTATACGGAAAATAGCACTTGTATCAAGGTGTAAGCGAGACAACGTAGTCGAATGCTACTGCGTGAATGGTACCTGAAACCTGTGGCAGGCGTGGCTTTTTATTCGAGACAGAAAACGTGCCTTTGAAAGGAACACTGGAACCGGAGGCGAGTTCGTGCGAGAGATAAAAGCTACCGGGTGGCGGTGGCTTCTCAACCAAGAGCGAATTGCCCCAAAAGTCCAAAGACAGCCGCATATGTATAGGCGTCGTGGGAGAACGCAGACTAAATATGGCATACGTGAAACGCACGGTCCCGACGGAACTTACTTAACGAGCCGTTTTTCTAAGCGTGTGTATACTCCTTTTCATACGTTGTGTGCAACGGTGTTAGAGCTACCTGCTCAAGCGCGTGGTTAAGTCTGGCGTTTCATTTGCACTGGTTGTCGCACAAATGAGACAGCGTACCCCGGTTTAACCTTAAGATGGATCCCCACCGCACGCTACAAGCCAACGATGCCGATTCAAAGACATGTAGGCTGCCACGCGACAACGCACCCCCCCTCCCCCTCCCCCTCCCCCCCCCCCGCCCCCCCATCAGGTGTCGCCGCGCCCCTCGTCCCCCTTCTCTCCCTCATCCATCAAAAAAAGAAAAAGAAAGTAAGAGGTTATTTGAGTGATCCCTGGCGTCTCGTCCACTCAAAATAAGGCGCGTTGGACGGCGGTACGTAGCGGACGAGACATGCCATTCGGGATATGCAAACGACGACACGTCCCGTGTGCGCACGTTTTTCGGAGGTGGAAGCGGGCCGTGTTGTTAGACGGAGTGCATGTATTACACTGTTCGCGAGAGCCGTAACGATCGGGAATGACAAATAGCTTTGTTGGGCGGCAGAGACGGGCTGCCCCACTTTTTGGGCTGCTACCACGATCGTCTCTACGCACGAACGCTATAGCTTCTTATTCCTAAAAGGGGGGGGGGGGGGGGGGGGGGGGGGGGGCTAAAAAAATGCGAATTACTGCGACAGGCCCTTGTTACAAAGACGCGCCTCTGTGCACGCGAGCTGGAGCGTGTCTAAATATCGAATTGATGTCACGAGCTAAGCCGTTGATGATGTTTATTTCGAAAGATGTCTATATTGCTTTCGAGAAATGCGCTCTGTCAACATTCGGCTTCCGAGCCTTCAAAATGTTCTTTATAGTGTGACGAGGAGGGGCATTCAAGAAGTAACACATAATTCCAGTGTTACTTAGACAAGCTTCTCCTTCCTACCTACAGTAGTCACTAGCAGGATGAGAACGCAAGGGCGTTCCTTTCGAATGGCCAGCCTCCAGAACGCTATCCTTGCCTTCCGTCGTGCTTTGGCTGCGAGAGCACGCTCGAAGCTTACAAGACGCCGAAGTATTATCCAAGGTTTGAAAGCTCATGTTGGAAATAGGAACTGGCTGAAGGACCTACACTGTAAAAAAAAGTTGTGTAAAGAAACCGCAAGCGTTTGGCAGCTGGCCTGCCAGAAAATTTTTGCTAAGCTCTGATCTTTGTTTATATTTTTAGATTATTTAACATATTTTTTTTTTCTCAGTAACAGATAAGGTATGTAAAATCAAAAGTTCTGTGAAAGCAGTTACAGAATATATCCCGGCACAGAAAAGTTAAGTAAATCAGAAGTTCTGTTAAACCAATCCCCAAAAAATCCCCAGCACAGGCAATTTATGTAAAATAACAGGTTTCATTAAATCAAGAACAGAAAAATACGAGGGGGTGATTATTTCTGCCTAATTACAAGTTTCCTGAGAGCAATTACTGTGAGAGCCCAAGAACACGTGTTGTTTGTTTTTGTCAAATACTTTTACATTATCTCTCGTTTTCGTTCATAATATACAATTCCGTGCTTTCGTTTACTTGTTACAATTTTTAGATGCAATATTCAAAGATGGAGTAAGGCGTATACAAAATATGACCTCAGTGCTGACGTATTGCCACGCAACATCGCTACTGAACAGGAAAGCTAGTGAAGCATGAATTGTAGCAAAGGCAATTACGCGTAAAATATTACCTTTGATACTATTGACGCTTTACTATTTAGATGCCTATGTACACAAATGTTGCCGTAGTAATATTAGCATTAACATATCAGCACAAAAGTTATCGTTTGCCGATGCCTTTTTCCCCCGTCAGATCTCGAATCTGCCAAATGTAAGAGTGATTGTAATAACCATTCTAAGCTGTGCCGATTACTAAGCTGAAATGGCAACCACGTATCACGGAAAATGCGTTGTTAGAGTTTAATTTTGCTTAGCAGTTGCACTGTACAAAACAACGAGGGACAAGCAACGGAGGAGACGAGACACGGCGCAGGCTTGTTATTTAGTTTGCTCTCCAACGCTTCTCTCAGGCTATGCTGTGTCCCATCTCTTGTTTTTGTCCGTCCTAATTTCGAATTATACCTGCATCAATCGCATATTCAATGCGGAAGAATGTTTTCTACTGAGATGAATTACAATGATATATTAGATATTTCACTGCAAGAAAACAGAAAGCAAAAACGTTGAGTAGATAGGACGTCGGAGTGGCACATGTGTCTTCATTTTTTCTATCTTTAAAAGTTATAAACTTCTAATTGTGCAGTGCTGTTATCAGTGCTGCAATCTTGGACGTCAAGCAACGCTCTGTTTTTCGTGCGTTGAGTCACTGTGCCTTTCCTGGGTTCAGTGCAGCGATGACCCTGATGCAAGAAAAAATGAAAAGTCAAATTAGGGAGTTT